>NC_058379.1:74733183-75383808 GCF_018350175.1 Felis catus
CTCATCATGCTCTCCTTTATACCTCTACAAACAAACCAAGGATACAAGCCCTCTCCTGAAAGTCTTACAGTGATAAACTAAGCTTCAGACAGGGTAAAAGCAAGAATGAGAAGGAAAACTAAGGCAACAGGGGTATTAGTTAACTGTCATGCTTCATGACACAAAAAGTTATTATAACCTAGAGAAGTTATATAGAAGTTATTTTCTTGAATATATTTTGGAATAATTTTAGATAATTTAGATTTTAAATTTTAATCTACTTTTAATTTTAGAATAACGTTAGGAAAATTGCCAAGATAATATAGAGAGTTCCTAGATACTTTCCACCAAGTTTCTCCAAAGCTAAAATATTAACCATGGTACATTTGTCACAACTAAGATATGAACATTAGTACAATACTCTGAACTAAAGACTTTTATTTGGATTATACCAGGTTTTCCACTAAAGTCCTTTTATTTTCCAGGATCTAATGTTGGAGACCACACGGCATGTAGTCATTTTGTCTTCTAGACTTCTCTAATCTGTGCTACTTTCTCCATCTTTCCTCATTTTTCATTACAGTCAACTTTTAAAAGGAGAGAAAGTTCTCTCTCTCTATGGAACCATTGTGTGTGTGTGTGTGTGTGCGCGCACGTGCGTGTATGTGTACATGTACACAGAATGGGCAGAGAATGTTCTCTGAAGGTGACAGTTGACCAAAGACCTAAATTTAAAAGATGAGAAGAGTCAAAGAATGAAAAAGTCTTAGGGAAGAGAATTCTAGGTTGAGGGAGTAGCATGGGAAAATGCCCTGGGGCAGGAAAGCAGGAAGAAGTTTGATGTATTCAAGGGGCCATGGAAAGCTAGAATGGTTGGAGTAGACAGCCAGATCCTGATGGCTTGGAGGCCTTGGTTGTTAAATGCATTATCTTTCCTGGAAGATTTCCTTGGTGTCTTTTGCAACATAAAACATAACTTTCCAAAAATCAGCTCTGGGTGGAATTAAGTTGTGACTGGACATCATTTCTCTGACCATCAAAACCAATCCATGCGGTTCTTGAGAGAGCAGGCAGATACCTGACTATCCTCTGAGATAGCCCGACAATATCTACTCTTTCTGCTTTTCCATGTGAGGTCCTGGCAGAACAAACTAAAACATGTTGCCAGTATTTCTGAGTATCTAGGTGCTTGCTGTTGGATACTTGCTTCCCCCTGGAAACTGTCACCCTCGCTTAATCTACCCCCACCCCCACTGCTTTGTCAATTAAAGCTACGCAAGATGCCAAATGTGACAACATTAAAATGATGGAGATAATTATTTTGATGGTCTGAAGGAAAGATTGTATCTCTTGTAAGAGGAGAGCAAGAAAAGTATATGTCCTCAGACTGTTTATTTTCTCTCCAAATTCCCTTCCTTGAAGTGGTTTGTGCAATCTCTTGATTTTTTGCTGTTGAGCTGTAGAGTTCATGATCTGAACACCTCTCCAGTCGCTAGACCCTGGCCTTATATGTGATATCCAAGAAAAAAGCATGGTTTGTGAGCAATGCATGTTGCTTCTTCTGCAAAAAGCTGTCATATCTATGAAATTGAAGAGTTTCAAAAGCAATAAGTAAAACTTCAACCACTTCTCTCAATAGAGCTCTTCAAATCTCTGTCATCCACAAAAATAAAGCATATAAATTGAAATTGATTTTTATAAAACCTTCATAAAAATAAATCTAAACATTTGGAAACATCTGCTGGATGGCTCAGGAATTTTATTTTTATCATTTTTGAATGAGTCCAGCTTTGAAGAGCTGCAACCAATTAAATCTGGCACTATACAAAATCAATCAGATGTATAGATATACACAATAGGAAGAGACCATCGTAACCTTGGTTCTCCTGTTGGTCATATTCGATATCAGCCTTCAACTGTGTAGCATAATAGTTTCGACCAGGGGCTTTGGAGATACGTAGTTGTGGTTTTAAGTTCTGGATCTGCCACCTGTTAGCCCTGCGACCTTGGACAATTTACTGAAACATTTCTAATCTTCAGTTTATAGATCTTCAAAATGGAGATCACAATATTTCTGCTATCGAAGGACTGCGAAGCCTACATGAGGTAATTTGCATTAAGGGTTGAACAACACTTTGCCCATTTTTAATGATCAATACAAGTTAACTATTAACATAATTGTTATTGCTAATAAGATCAAGTATTTATTACCCTTATTATGTGTGATGCAGTATTCTGAGCACTGTAGGGACTCAAGAAAGAATTGAATATGATTTCTTTCTGGAGAACCGGGGCCTATTCACATGGAAGGTTAACTATCAACAGAAGCTCCAAGAACAAAAATAAGTGGAATTTGGAAATAAGGTAAATGATTAATTGTCAAAGAAGCACACAAGCGAAAGGAAACCTCTGAAAGTGAAGACGTGCTGTATCCAAAAAGGCCAGGAAGAAAGAAGTGTTTCATTATTATGTTTAGAGATTATGCAGTAGCAATTTATATATTAAAGATTACATCAAGAGAAAATTTAGTTATTATTAAATGGACAGTTATAGTTAATCAAAGTAAGATATGGATGTGAAAATAATACGGAGATGGTTAACAATAGTTAACTAGATTAATTAATGTCAATTAAGCATCCTGAATTCATTAAAGCCCTTACATAAATCAGAACTTTCCTTTTCATGAGAAATTCTTGTAATGGGTTGGGATGATCTTGTTGGACTTTGATTGCAGCTTTCACTCAACGACTCTGATCTCGTTGAGCAGTTGTGATAAGGCTAGCTGCATCCAAAATGAGCATGTATCAGTATTGTAACACCTTTAGGTCTATCACCCCTACAAAACCCTTGTCACTTTAGTTTAATTGCAAATTCCCTGGAGAGCCTCCTCTAATGACCCATTTACATTAAAGCTTTTAAATTAGATTTCAATCTTAATTTCACTTGAAATGTTACCCTGGAGTAATCATTCCATTATAAATCATTTTATTTGATTTTATGGAATTGCTCAATTACAAGAGAAGTATTGAAATAAAGTGCAGCTATATTGAGAAAAGCAGAGAGACAAAAGCAGAGTCTGTTTGACTTTGGGAAAATGTTATCAGTCAGGGCAAAACTTAGTCATTTATAAGCCACACAATGTCTTACAGTACTGAACTGTGGTGTATTTTGTACCAGAGATAATTGGAGTACTGTGGCAATTTGAATGGATATCAAGGCTTTAAACTGGGGGAGGAAGCACAGGAGAATGCCAAGACCATTCCAGATCAAGGTAGGCTGCTTCTTTCCCTTCTGGAAAAATTGCTGACCCCCAGAGGCCATCTTTAATGACTGAGTGGCATTTCAGAAATTACCTTCTTTCAGTATGTGTTCCATTTACACAATGTATGTGTTATTGAGTCTGTTTGGGTTGACAGCTCCTCACCCTTGGTATATTTTATTTAAGCTTCACTCTATACTTGGCAACATTCCTGTGTGCTCAATGTGAAAACTTTTTGACAATGTCTTTTCAACCTAGTTTGGGGCGGGTCAGGATGCTTTTTATTATTAAAAATAAGCCACATTTACATTCTTTGATTAGCAAATTCAGGGAGATAAGGAAGGAAAGATAGGTAGGGATTTTATATCAATAAGCAGTACATAAGTCTTAGAATTGGAAGGGACCCTAGATACAAATGACTCAACCTCCAGATTCTACAAAAGGGGCACTGAAGCTCTGAATTTAGTGACTTGCTTCAGTTGGGCCCAGTGGGAATTCTAGTTATGGACAGAGCAGGAGGTAGCAACTGAGAACTTCAGCATATTTCTCTCCATAATTCACGCTCTAGAAATACAGATTTCTTTAAAAAAAAAAATCCAAAGGGGTTGATTTACATTCTCTGTAAAGAAATGAGATGGTGCTTATAAACACCAACTACAAACAACAACAAAACAAAAACCACCAACTACTTGTCAGTCATTGACATAGGACACAGATTCCATCACTGGCAATTTTTTCTAGAAATTTCTTTATGGCTTAGTACCTGGTCAATTTTATAAATGTGTTACACATACTTTAAAAAATGTTGATTTTCTATTTGTTGACTGCAGATTTCCAGATATTCATCAATTTCATTCATTCATTCATTCATTCATTCTGAAAGTATTTAGTATCTATTACATATCAAGAAATCTTCTAGGCAACAGGGATGCAAAAGTGAGTGAGAAAAAAAATTCCATGACTGCTATTAGCTTGTTAATCATTATTGAAACTTTCTACAGTGTTAATAATTTTTGGTCTGTTTGAGAACTCAGTTTCTGAAGGATAGGTGTTGAAATATCCTATTATGATTGTAGAGATACTCTCTTTGGAATTCTATCAGAATTTTTGCATTAATTTTTTAGGCTTAGGTTTTAAGTGAAGACAAACATGATTGTTGTAGCTAATCAGCAAAACGTACCTTTTATTTTTAGGAGTGCCTCAGTGTTGGTGCTTTTTGTGCCATAATTACATCTTGTCTGATATCAATATTTTTAGAGCAGTTGTCTTTTGAGTTGTGTGAAATATCTCTTAATCATATTTTATATTTAAATTTTGTGTTGTTTTATTTGTAAAAGTATTTCTTTTAAACAACACACAGCTATTTTTGTTTGTTTTATATTTTAATTCAAACTCATAAACACAGCAATTCATCAGTCTCACTTTTTTCCTGGTAACCCCCATATTTTACGTACCTATTTTCCTTCTCTAATCTGTGTTTAGTTCTCTTTAGACAGATATTGTCTAGAGAGTTCTCTTTTTTTGCTATTTATTGTTGTATGCCATATTTACTTCTAAATTTATTGCCTTGTTTTGTGGACCTGTCTCTTCTAGTAGCTTCTTACAACAGTCATGTAAGAGGTAAACTATTTGATACTTTATAGATTTGGATATACCTTTATTTTGACTTCATGTTGGATTGATTGGTTGGGTATAGAAATCATTTTCCCTTGGAAGTTTGAATTGTTCCACTATCTCTAGCTTCCAGTATTATTCCTGAAAACCAGATGCCATCTGACTCCTAATTCTTTGTATTCAACATCTTTTTAGAAGATATTAGTATTGTGAAGTATCTTGGCACATGTCATTGCCTTTTTATTCTATCCTTGGACTTTATCCATTTTATTGATAGTTTATGTCTTCACTATCCCATTTAAATTTTCAAAGCTTTTCCATGTTTTCTCTTCCTTTTTGAAATATATCCTATTATTGTTTCATGCTACATTGTCTTCTTTTTATCAAATATGTGAGCAATAGCTTGTTGGTGTTTTCTTCTGCTTCCTCTACTGTTTTCCTCCAAGTTCCTCTTTCCTCTTTGTTTTGGGTCCTTTCATGTTGCCAGCCATCTTCACAGTTCCAGTGGTGTTTGTCTATCATTTCGTGTAAGTGATAGATTTCATGGTAGTGTGATTTGAGGGTAGACTAGCTTTTTTGTTGGAGGATAACCAACAGAGGTATTTTTCCCCTCTGAGGCTTTTCAGCTTCTCAGAAGAATCTTCCAGTCTCCTACCTGGTAGCTAAGGTTCAGGAGAAAGGGGGGGTGGGCAGGCAGGAGGAGCGAGGTGTGGGCACCTTGCCTTTCAGTTCACTCAATGATTCACTGCCCTCTACTGAGCCTTGGGTCTCTAAGCCTAAAGTCTTCCAACTTAGTTTCCCCATCCCCCAAAATGAATAAATCCATAATGTGGCAATGGAGTCATTGTCTGGCTTGGGGAAGGGAGTGTTGGATATACAAATTTTTATCCAATCCACCTATTTTTAGGCCTTTCCACATTCTTTTTCTACCACATTCCACCAAATCAGGTATTTATGTTTCTTGACACCTTCTAGGTTTCTATCCAACAAATGCACTCATTTTGTGTATTATCACACACTTTTGCATTTATATTGTCATTTTCTCCTCTGTGCTGTCCATTATCACCATATTAGCTGCTTTCTGTCTTCTAACATTTGGTGACACATCTTATTCTCTTTTGGATCTTCTCCTGTTCAACTTGCCTTTAAGGGTTTATATACTTTATTTTGAAGAAATTTTGGGAATGACTGACACTAAATGCCCATGTTCATTAATCACTTGCCTATGTTTTAAAATTTACTTTTTAAAAAAAGTTTATTTAATTATTTTGAGAGAGAGAGAGTCCCAAGCAGACTCCATGCTGTCAGCATGGAACCTGACCCAGGGCTTGATCCCACAAATCATGAGATCATGACCTAAGAAATCAAGAGTCGGACTCTTAACCAACTGAGCCACCCAGGCACCCCAACAGTTTACTTTTATTGTTGCTAAAGACTTAGTCATAATTTCTATGAGTTGGGGAGGATGGTGTTTGTGTGAGTATGTATGTGCGCTGGGAGGAGGTTAGGGTGTATCAATCCAGTTTGGCATACTTATTCTTTATATTTATTTCTTATTAAAACCTTCACAGTAGATATTATATCTCTGTTTCACCGATAGGGACACTGAAACTCAGAGTTAATATGTCACTAATTTAAGACCGCAAAATCATTGTCAAGTGGCAAGGTCAATATCTGACTCCAAAGCAAATGCATAATATAAACTGTATTTATGGTTAACGATTAACGATTTAAGAAGACAACAAGTGTGTCTATTAATAATAAATTAGTTGTATCTAATTTGTGAAGTATCACTGATTTGTGAAGTGTCATTGTCACTGTTTATAGTTAGACTCCCCTTTCTACCATCTATTAGATTCCCACCACGGGTACTAAGATTTTTATAGCAATAAATTTTGCCTTCTTGAATACCAAAACAACCATACATTATAGAAAGTAGGGACACTTAAATATGATCTAATTACTGTGGCAGGGCTCCATAATCAATCTACATAATTAACAATTAGATATATCTGATGGAGTCATGTGGCAGTTTGATAGAGAAGTATGGTTCAAACTAGTTCAGGGAACCACTTCCAGCCCATACTTCTTCATGAAGATAACCAGTAATCTTTGGATACTCACATTTTTCATATGGTCTTTATACTCACCCCTTTCCTCTTATCCCCTGTTCTCTCTCCTGCCTTTTCCATACACCCCACACCCCCTCTTTTTATTTGATAATTCCTCAAGAACTGTGGTCAGTAGAGACAAGTAGGAGCAAATAATTCAGAAACATTTGGGTCATTGTAAGAACTTAACCATAAATTCTGTGCCTAGATTGCAAATACACATTTTCTGAGTGAATGAGTAAGTGACTGGGTAATTTTATATTCATTGGCACACTTTGTGATGCACACAACATGACCTATAGCTTCTGTGGAATGTGAATAATCTTCATGGTGGTTTATTTTATTACATCCCTATCTTTTCTCAAATATCTTCACTTCTTAAAGATTACTTATTGATCCCAGTGATAAACGTATATATTAATTAAAAACAAGTGAATAAAAATACTATATTTTGAGTTGGTCAAGCCATCAGCTGCTATAAATACATCAGCTGAGAAGATATTATGAAAATAGAGAATGGTGGGGCCTGTGGGAAACTATCACAGGATCAAACATGGAAATACTTACCAAGTGTAAATATGTATAAAGTACATGACATGTGCCTGTAAGGAAGACTTCAGCAAACCAATTTCAATGTATGTGACTATGTGTGTGTGGTGAGGGTGATTTCCTCCACCACCAAGCAATATTTCCAATCCCAGCTGGGTGTATTACAATTCAGCTCAGTCTGACCCTATCTACTCAGCGTCAGATTCCACAGGTTAAGGCTCAGTCCCACAAGACTGTCCTCTTCTTCAGATGCAGATCTCAAGTCCAGGTTGTTACCTGTGCTTCTGATTCAATGGTTATAAATTAGAGGTTCCCATAACCCCCTCCTTGTGTTTGATTAATTTGCCAGTGGGAGGATTGCAGAAATTAGGAAACTGACTTACTCACTAGATGATTAGTTTATTACAAAGGATACTAAAGTACAACAAATCAATAGCCAGATGAAGAGATACGTAGGTCCTGAGCAAAGGAGCTGTTATTCCATGAAGTTTGGGGCCTGGCATGGTGGTATATTGAAGTATTCTGCTTCTCCAACCAGGAAGCTCTCTCAACCCCCTCTTTTTTTTAATGGAAGCTTCATTTCACAGGCATGATTAATTGACTTTGGTCATTGGTGATTGAACCAGCCTTTGGCCCTCTCCCCTACCAGGAAATCAGAGGGTGGGATGGAAAGTTTCAACCATCTATTCATGTGATGTTTCTGTGGCAACCAGTCTCTATTCTTAGGTGTTTCCAAAGAGTCACCTCATTAACCTAACCCTAGTTGCGATGGAAGGAGGCTTGTTATGAATAGCAAGACACCCATTTTACCATTATAGCTTTGAAGAGATTTAAGGAACTCAGCACCAGAGGCTAAATTACAGCAAAAGACACTCCCATTGCTCTTATCACTCAGAAAATGTCATGAGCTGTAGGAACTCTATGCCAAAAATGGGGATGAAGACCAAGTATATATATTATTTCTTATAATAAATAAAAATATCACAGCCTAGTATGAGTGGTGCTGCTGAATGCTGACCTATAGGAATGTAAGCTCAAGGTTGCCAAATATGCTCTCCTGAAATAAACCAGAAATTTGGACATTTTGGTCAATTGTTTCAATTTTTTAAGGCTGAAAAATTTATGACTTAGATAGGCTCCAGAAGACCAGAGAATCAGTGCTATGATCTGAATGTTTCTGCCCTGCCACCCTCAATTCATACACCGAAATCCTAACCCCTAAGGTGATGTTATTAGGAGGTGGGGCCTTTGGGTAGGTCTTTGGGACAGAGACCTCATTATGGGATAACTGCCTTCATAAAAGGGGCCAGGGACAGGCTCACTTGCTCCTTCCACCATTGAGCAGACACAGCAATAAGTCAGTGGTCTCAAGCCAGAAAAGGGTCTTCACCAGATCCTGGCCATGTAGGCCCCCTGATCTTGAACTTCCTGTTTTCAGAACTATGAGAAATAAATTTCTGTTGTTTATAAGCTGCCTAATCTATGATGTTTTGTTACAGCAGCCTGAACAGATTAAAACAGTCAGTCTTAGAGATTATGCAGTTAACAACAATACCCAAAATATACTGCAGAGCTAGCCTAGTAAAGAGCCTACAGTAGCCACAATTGGGCACAGACACTCAAACTCACACCACCCATGCTAACTACTAGACAGAAACTTCTGCCACTGCTGTTGTCACCCCAGTCAGACAGGATTCCTTTTAGTGCCTACTGCAGAAGTGAAGTTACACTTTAGTGTGGCTGACTGGGAGAACCCATACGGTTGCTTTAAGGAAGCCTGGGGAAAAGAGTATCAGTTTTTTCCCTTAGAGAGAAAAGGACTTACAAGGCAGGAATAAAGAAAGAAGGAAAGGAAGAAAATGAAGGAAAGGAAGGAAGGAAGGAAGGAAGGAAGGAAGGAAGGAAGGTTAGTGGGAGGGGGGGAAGGGTGGAAGGAAGGAAGGAAGGAAGGGAGGGAAAGAAAGGGAAGAGAAGGGAAAGAAAGGAGAAAGAGAAGGAAGGAAGGAAAGGAAGAAAAGGAAGGAAAGGAAAGGGAAGGGGATTGAAAGGAAAGGAAAGGAAAGGAGAAAGAAAGAGAAGGAAAGAAGGAAAGGAAGAAAAGGAAGGAAAGGAAAGGAAGGAAGGGAGGGAGGGGGGGTAGGGAGGGGAGGAAGGATAGAAGGAAGGGAAAGAAAGGAAAGGGAAGGGAAGGAAAGGAAAGGAAAGGAAAGGAAAGGAAAGGAAAGGAAAGGAAAGGAAAGGAAAAAGAGAAAGAGGGAAAGAGAGAAAGAAAGAGAAGGAGAAAGAAGGAAGGAGTGAACAACAATAGGAGTATTCAAAAGAAATAGGTGACCAAAAAGCATGATGAATTTCCACTAAAACAATCAATTAAAATTTTAAAAGATAAACACTATGCTGGCCATCAAAACATGACTTAGTGTGAATTTGCTTGTCAGTCACTAGTTTTTGGCCTCTGGTCTAGTAGGATATTTCACTACATATATAAAAGTAGAGTGATACTATTAAAACAAGGAAAAATGATTGAGACAGCCAGTCTGCCCTTCAGAAAAGAAAAGCAGAAAATAGATTTCCACAGCTCAATGCTCACTCTGTGCTCACTCTATGACCCACCAGTGGCTAAAGTCATTTTTAATCTACTCAGATCTTCCAGCAGCATCATATACAACATCATAACTTGTCATATACATGTTACGTAGTCGTATAACAAAAGTGTACTTGAAGATGAATGGAATAATAACTAAAATTTCTAAAAGATGTTGGTTATATCTTAGAAAAGTTTTCTTGGGCAGAAAGCAAAGATGGAATTAATAAACTCTTAGACTCAAAACATCCCTCTCATATTCAATGCCATATCCTTTCTTCCATCTCTCCTTGACTTTCACCAGTTGAGTTTTGAGCCCCACCCTTGCTCCATAGGAATCCTGAATACCCTTCTAGAAACCAAGTCCTTTTTAAGAGATCCTCTTTTGAAGTTATTGCCCAGTAAATGTAAGTTGTCTCCATATTTATAATTTCTACACTATAAAATTACTGCCAGGAAATAAGTGTGTTGCCATCTTGTACTTGTTTACATTATATTACTGAAGCATTTTTGAGACTATAATTTAATTATTCTGGTATGATAAGTTGAGCTTCCCATCTTGTGGTTGAATTAGTCCTATGTTTACCCAGGAGGAAATTGAGAGTTGTCTGTCTTTCAGAATTGAAGGCTTCCTCTGTGTTTCAGACATTACTCTCATGTTTAGGAAGTCAATGGATTTTGAAAGGAGAGCCTGATGTCATCATTATGAAGTTCCTTGGCCTTAAGACAAAATACATATTAGAACCACTGAATAACTCTAATGGTGGATTGCTTTTGAAAGTAGTTCTGGATACATTTTGACTTTTCTCTAGCCCATGGTATTTTATTCTATTCAAAATTCAAAATTCAAGTGGGGAGAAAGGATGATCTATAAATTATTGTGAATTATTGTGGCAATGGCAATTGGGATTAGCTTAGGGTGCGACATTTCTTCAGCTTTCAATGCATACCACCCCTTGGTCTGATTTTTTTTCACCCATTAATAAATTATTAGTTAAAAGTTTTGGAGTCTGTCCCTTAATCTTGGTGTCTTCCTCTTGATAAGAGGCCAAGAACATCCTGTTATACTCACTCCCTTCCCCAATAGAATTGCTGGCTATGTACAACATAGGAAATATACAAATAATTATAGCTATTACTATAGCCATATGTATATTATATATAGCTACATATGTGGCTAATAATACCTATTACTCAAGTTACTACTTTAGATTTCCAAGCTCAAAAAGTTACCATTTTTCTGCTTATGGGCTAGAAGGGAAGCAGAGCACAAGAAATAAGAGTATATGAAGTACGGAGCAACCACTTAGTTTAGCCAATGATTTTGCAAGGTTGGAAAGCTGATAGCTACAAGTCTCCCAATGTCACCCCATAGTAGAAGTCAGTTCTGTTGTGTCAAGAACACATGACTAGAGAAAGAACAGCAAGCTGATAATTAATTTCGCCCCAATTGCCACCTTTACTTCTTTTTAGAAGTTGAGTTCTTTGGGAGCCTAGCTGGAGAAGACCTATCTCAGCATTTTTGCAGCTATGCGTGTTCATGAGACTAAAATCATTGGGTATGAGTGCAAGAGAGTTGTCCAGCTTCTGGGTTGAATTGATAAAAGGAATCAGCTTGCTCTCTCTTTCCTCTTGCCATGAGCAAGAAAGGGTACTAATGAGCTGGCTTGACTCATACACATGTAGACATCAGTCTAGACAGTAAAGCAACTAGATAGAAGTGGTCTAGGTGCCTGATGACTTCATGGAGCAGAGCTGCCATAGCAGTCTTAGGCCACCTTTTTCTTTACTACTCAGAGAGAGAGAGAAATGAATGTCTATCTTACTTATTATTAAAGTTTTCTGTCATGTTTGAATTAGTTATAGGAGCTTAGTGTATAGCCTAATTAATATGGCATGGAATTTGAAAAACATTCTTTGCTTACATTCCACTACTTCTACAATTACTGAAAGACTGGATACGACAGTGGAAAGATCATGACATATTAGTTAGACACATATGGATTTGAATCCAAGTCCTACAACTTTTTGAGCCAAATGATCTTGAACATGTTATTTGGTGTTCTTAAGCCTTAATTCTTTATTTTTGAAGAGGGAATTTTAGTATCTATCTTATAGGGCTCCTATATGAGACATTCAATATCTTTAAACTTTGAGCCATATAGTTGGTATGTAATATGTTACAACTGTTATGCTTGAATTATTGATTGAAATTGCTCCTTAACATGATAATGGTATAATGGTTACATTTTATTAAGAGTCCTTATTATTTAATGACATATAGTAGAATGCTTATAGACAAAATTAAAATATAAAAATAAAAAACAACTAAGTTTTTGTCATAATTGATTGCTTAGCTTCCATTGTCTGTCTCAGCCAGGCTTACCTTTTGCTAGCTTTTGTATTTAGCTTCCTAAAATCTTTCTTTTTAATTTTGTAAAATTGTTTTATTATTATGGAGTTCTGAGACTTCTTCATAGATTCTAGATAAATGTCTACTATCAGATATGAGATTTGCAAATATTTTCCCCAGTATGTGGCTCGTCTTTTCATTCTATTAACAGTATCATTCAAAGAACAGGTGTTCTTAGTTTTGATAAAGTCCAATTTATCATTTTTTGCTTTTATGTATTGAAATTTTGGTGTGTGTATATAAAAATTGAAGTATCTTTGCACCTTTGCCAAAAATTAATTGCCAGCAAATATGTGGGTCTATTTCTGGACTCTCTATTCTGTTTCACTGATCAACTTATGTATAATTATGCCAATTCTACCCTGTCTTGAAAACAGTAGGTTTATAAATATGTCTTGAGATGAGATAGTGTAAGTCCTCCAAATTTGTTCTCCTTTTTAAAAGTCATTTTGCCTATTTTAGGCCTTTTACATTTCCATATAGATTATAGAATCAGCTTTTTCAATTACTGCAAAAAAAAAGTCTGGATTTGAATTTTTTTTGGATTGTATTGAATCTATATATCGACTTGGGGAGAATTGAAGTCAACACAATATTAAGTCTTTAGATCCATGGCAATAGTATCTGTCTCCATTTATTTAGATTTTCTTTTATTTCTCTCAAATTGTTTGGTAGTTTTAGTGTACAAATCTTACACATCACTTGTCAGATTTACCCCTAAGTATTTCAGGTTTTTTGATTCCATTGTAAATTTTTAAAATTTCAATTCTTGATTTTTCATTGCTAGTATACAGAGATGCAGTTAATTTTGTATATGTGTCTTGTTGTCTGCAACCTTGCTAGACTCATGTATTAAATCTAGTAGTTTTCTTTTTCTTTTTTTTTAATTAAAACATTTTTTTTACATTTATTTATTTTTGATAGAGACAGAGCACAAGTCGGGGAGGAGCAGAGAGAGAAGGAGACACAGAATCTGAAGCAGGCTCCAGGCTTCGAGCTGTCAGCACAGAGCCCAACATGGGGCTCGAACTCACAAATTGTGAGATCATGACCTGAGCTGAAGTCGAACGCTTAACCAACTGAGCCACCCAAGTGCCCTTTTTTTTTCTTTTTTTAACATTTACTTATTTTTGAGAGACAGAGAGAGACAGAGCATGAGTGGGGGAAGGGCAGAGAGCGAGGTAGACACAGAATGTGAAGCAGGCTCCAGGCTCTGAGTTGTCAGCACAGAGCCCAACGCGGGGCTCGAGCCCATGAACTGTGAGATCATGACCTGAGGTGAGGTTGGACACTCAACCGACTGAGCCACCCTGGAGCCCCTCTTTTTTTTTTTTAATGTTTATTCATTTTTGAGAGAGAGAGAGAGAGAGAGAGCGTGAGCGGGTGAGGAGCAGAGAGGGAGGGAGACACAGAATCTGAAGCAGGCTCCAGGCTCTGAGCTGTCAGCACAGAGCCCCACGAGGGGTCAGACTCACAAACTGCAAGATCATGACCTGAGCTGAAGTCGGAAACCTAACTGCCTGAGCTACCCAGGTGCCCCAAATCTAGTAGTTTTCTTATAGATTCTATAGGAGTTTCTGCACAGTGGTCACATCATCTGTGAATGAAGATAGTTTTATTTCTCTCTTTGCAAACAATTTCTCATTTCTTTTCCTTACCTCATTGTGCTGAGCAGGCCTCAACACAGTATAATGTTGACTAGAAGTGGTAAGAGGTCTTTGATATATTCCTGATCTTTGCGGAAAGCATTCAACCATTCAACATTAACCATATTTTTAGCCATAGTTTTTTTGTAGATACGCTATATTAGGTTGACAAAATCACTACTACTGCTAATTTGCTGAGAGGTTTAATGAGGAATGGATACTGGATTTTGTTGAACACTACCAAGAAACATTAAAAGAAGAGTTTTTTTTTAAACAAAACATTTTTTTCTTATAGAAAAACTCAATGTCAAAAATACACTAATTTTCATAGGTTATTCTGTATATTTACCTCAATCTCAATAAATATATAAGCAGGATTTATTTTAGAACTATAGGTAGCAAACTCAAGTTTATATGAAAAAAATTAATTGTCAAGAATAGCCAGGAAAATTTGGGGGGAAAAAAAGAGTAATTAAGGAAAACTAGGTACAACGTACAATAATGAATTACAATTAAACCGGTGTGATACTGGCACATGAATAACAGTGAAGCTCTCTTGTGGGAAAAGAAACATCTTAAACTGCTAGTGGGAGTATAAATGCCTGCAGCTTTCATGGATGGCAATATAGCAAAATCAGTCAACATTTTAAAAGCATGTACCCAGTGATCAAGCAACTCTACTTCTAGAGGCTTATTTTATAGGTTCACTTCCACAGCTATGAAATAATTTATAATCAAGAATATTCACTATAGTATTTTTTATAGGGATTAGTTAGAAGCAGTGTGAATTACAATGATGGGGAACAGGTGTTAAAAGATAAACTAAGACATATTTAAAAATTGAGGAGTGTATCTGAACAAAACTCAATTCGAATAGGGCAATGCCAAACCAAAAGTGGTTATAAGCCCTCTAACAACAGGAGCTGGGGAAGATTTTATAAAGAAAAGGCAGAAGCAAAGTAAGAAAAAATTTTTTAAGTTTATTTATTTATTTTGAGAAGGGTGGGGAGGGGCAGAGAATGAGGGAGAATCTCAAATAGATTCAGGCTGTCCACGCAGAGCCCATATGGGGTTCATACTCATGAAACTATGAGATCATCACGTGATCCTGAGCCGAAATCCAAGAGTCAGATACTTAACCAACTCAGCCAACTAGGCACCCCAGAGTAAGGAAATTCTTGATTGGCCATAGCCTTAAAGCCTAGTTGGCTGTTTGTGATCAGTTGTACTTAGTTTCAATTTTGTAATCTTGAGGCATCTACAGGCTTAGATTTTGGTTTGCTTAGGTAAACCACCATGGCATTAGAGCAACTTCAGTGTAAGGGTCTCTTTGTTTAATTAATTTAATTGATTAAATAAATTATGGTAATTCCATGCAATGGAACTCTATCTAAACAGCTACTAAAAATGAGTTTAGGGACACCTCAGTCGGTTGGGTGTCCTACTTTGGCTCAAGTTATGATCTTACATTGTGAGTTTGAGCCACGCGTTGGGTTCTGTGCTGACAGCTCAAAGCCTGGAGCCTGCTTCGGATTCTGTGTCTCCCTCTCTCTCTGCCCCTCCCCCGCTCACACTCTGTCTCTCTCCATCTCTCAAAAATGAATAAACGTTAAATTTTTTTTTTAAATGAGCTTATCCCATGTGTATGCTATAGTTAAGAAACATTGTCAAATGAAAATAAAATAAGGCACAGGCAGCATGTATGGTATGCTGTCATTTGTGAAACACAAAAGAATATGTATGCTTACATACTTATATGTGTGCAGATTATCCCCGGAAGAGTATAGAAGAAAAGAGAGAATAGTTGTTACAATGGCTGATGGACTTCAGCCAGATATTAACTTATCACCGAACACTTGTGTGCTTCTCAACGTCGTGTCCATATGTATGCATTTTCTAGGTAAATGAAAGAAAATCATTGTTTCAATTCATACGCTAAAGAGTAATGTTTACATTAGGCTAAATTATATTGCTCCTCGTTTATTGTGTGCCCCAGAATATCAGAAAACTATGTGTTGCTGTTGTATTGATTGGTTTTCAGTATAAATTATTATCTCATGCTCTATCTGGGATGCATATATTGACCTTCGCTTCTCCAAAGGGCATCTGAACTCCTGCCCTCTCCCATGACTTCAACCTTACTGAAGCTGCTTAGAGTGGGATACGGAAACCAGCACTTTGGCTAATAGACCTTAGGATAGACCTTGACAACCCGAACCCTTAAATGTAAGTCAACCATCATTCAGCTACAAATTTGTAATATTAAACGTGTACTCTGCAATGTAAGGCAAATTAAAATCACAAAGTATTTCCATGCTCTTTCCATCCTCATCCAGTCTGTCCCTGTGAGACACTGTACTGTCCCCATTGGCAGTTGTGATGAGTGTGGCTCTCAGAGGAAGGCCTGTTGGAGGTGAATGTCATGGAGCAGGCTCCCTCAGAATCAGAGAGAGATTGATTTCCACGGTGGCAAAGTGTAAACAAAATTCTTTGCTCCCCTGGGAGAAGCCCCCAAAAGGAAGTAATTCATGGAAGAAGTAATTACCAATTAAATAGTAAACGTGCTACTTGGCCTGTAAGAAGAATTAAAACATATTTACACTTCAAAAAGAAGCAATTAGTGATAGTTGATTCACTAAGGAAAGTGCCAGACCAGGACAGAGGAAAGTGTGTAAATAGATAAAGACAGAGAGATTTATTATTAAATTAAAGTCCCTTAATTACTGCAAATGTTAAATATGCAGTTTTCTGACATTTAAATGATGCTTTTCACCAAAATGAAAATGAACTGTCCACCTTGGATTCTTACTTCTCAGGCAGGATGTAAATGTCAGTCCTAAATTAAAGCTAACTAGTTTCTGCTATACATTAAAAAATTTTTTAATTAGAATCAATAAATCATTAAAAAAAATTGAAGTCAAAGTCATCTGGTCCAAACGTTTAGCCTTCTCCCTAAAAGGAGGCATATGCCAGAAGAGTCCCTGAGGTTTGGGTTTAAGGTGAGACCTCTGCCATCAAGGCATGATGGGCCAAGATCAGACTGGACAAGTGCAGATTCCCAGTAAAAGCCTGTGTCCTGATCACCTGCCCCCTCTTCCTTGGACCTTCAATGTTTCCAAGTGATAAAAGGATTATTCCCTGAATTAGAAACACATTTCTCTTTAAAATATAACATAGCTACCCTTTATGAATCATCTACTGTGTACCAAGAGCTTAACATGTGTTTTCTTATTTCAGCCTCCTAAGAGCCCTCCAAAGTATGTTCTATGATCGTTATTCTGCACAACTCAGATTGAATGGCTGACTTTTCTAGGTCAAGGCTCAGAAAGAGCTGGGATGCAAACCCATGTCTCTTTGCCACAATACCATACTTCCACTGTTAAAAACAATGAAAAGAGAACAATAATAAACTTAAAAATGTTTTTAATTAGGAGCGCCTGGGTAGCTCAGTCAGTTGAGCATCTGAATGTTGATTTTGGCTCGGGTCATGGTCTCAGAGTTGGGGGATCAAGCCCCACATCAGGCTCTGCACTGAGTGTGGAGCCTGCTTGAGATTCTCTCTTCTTCTTCTTCTTCTTCTTCTTCTTCTTCTTCTTCTTCTTCTCTCTCTCTCTCTCTCTCTCCCTCCCTCCCTCCCTCTGGCCCTCATCCTCACGCTCTCTTTCTCTAAAAATAAATGTTTCTAATCACAGCTTTAGAGAACATTATTGTCATTCTAGATGTCCCTGGCTGAGTAGTCTCTAAACTTTTGACCCAGAGATACTGGAAGCTACTTATTATCCTTAAAAAATTTATTTTCCTCTTAAATTTAACAAGGTTGGTTTCTATTGTTTGCCACTCGGCATCCTGAAAGCATAGTTCAGGTTCTCTAATTCCCACTTTAATTGTTCTGTGTGTTCACTGAACTCCAGAAGGACTTATAAAAACTCTTCATGTGTTTATCAAGTGCTGGGCACTGTGCTGTACACAGGAGATAATAAACTTCTTAACATGAGCCTTTCCAATCATTCTATTTCTAAACTGGGTATTAATTAAGAAATAGTGTAGAGTGATCAATACTTTGGAAACACTGGACAAAACTTTGTTCACCAGGTTTCTTTTTCTGCAGGACTTCTCAGAGCCTTTTTGTACTAATGTGCCCTGTGCCCTCTTTATTTTAAAAAATAAAGAGATAATATATAGGAATTTCATATGAAATGTGTATGATGTGGAACTTTTTTTGAGGATTCTTTTGTATGAATAATATCTAAATAAACATATAAGGGAATGCAGGGATAATAATAGGAGCTATGAATGAAAGAAAAGGAAGGAAGTTTGATAAAGGCAGTAGGATTTTTATTTTTATTTTATTTTTTTATTTTATTTTTAAATTTTTTTTTCAACATTTTTTATTTATTTTTGGGACAGAGAGAGACAGAGCATGAACGGGAGAGGGGCAGAGAGAGAGGGAGACACAGAATCGGAAACAGGCTCCAGGCTCCGAGCCATCAGCCCGGAGCCTGACGCGGGGCTCGAACTCACGGACCGTGAGATCGTGACCTGGCTGAAGTCGGACGCTTAACCGACTGCGCCACCCAGGTGCCCCAAGGCAGTAGGATTTTTAAAAGGCATGGGGAAAGAGCAGAAGGGAGAAGGCCATGGCAATGAGCTGAACTCTGAGAAGGCAGATTAGTAAGGTCAAATTTTTTTTAAATGTTGGCTTCAAATTACCATCACATGCAATATGTAGTGAAAACTCCTCATAAAGAAATTTTATACAGTATTCTTAAATCATAGCATATTGAGATCTTAATGTATCTCATTTTTTATTAAAATTTTTTAATGTTTATCTACTTTTGAGAGAGAGAGAGAGAGAGAGAGAGAGAGAGAGAGAGAGAGAGAGAAAGTGAGCAGGGGAGGGGCAGAGAGAGGGATACAGAATCCGAAGCAGGCTCCAGGCTCTGAGCTGTCACCACAGAGCCTGACATGGAGCTCAAACCCACGAACCATGAGATCATGACCTGAGCCGAATTTGGATGCTCAACCAACTGAGCCACCCTGGTACCCAATATACCTCATTTTTAATACAAGATTTCAATAAAACAAAAGTGACATGCAGACTATATGTTACAGACTAGAGTCCAAGGTGGAAATCTACTTCCCTCCTGAGTTTACACCAGGAAGGTCTACGAGGTGCTGGGCATCATCAGAAACCAAACAGCAAATCTTGTCTTACATGTAGGGTGTCCACAGTTGAAATACTTCAAGGCTGTTCTGATCTGTCTACTTCAAGAGAGAAATAAAAAGCTGGAGAAGACTGAGAATAAGGTAATTAAACTTGTCAAGAGTATAAAGCAACTTTACATGAGGCATGAATAAAGAAACTATTTAGAGTGGAAAAAAGTTAAAAGGCCAAAGTTTATATGTCAGTATTTATAAAGTACTTGTTACATGCAGGCCTTGTGCTAAAATAAAATCTTTAAGATATGGATAATGGAAGATCAGTTTTCATGTTACATCCTGGAATAGGAAACTAACTTTCTCCTCTTGTTTCTAGAAGCTTGAAGAAATTTTTTGAGGGTGTAGGGAAAATTAAAGGAAATCCTTATTTACACAAGCCAATCTATACAGAAAAAAACTCATTTTCTTAAAGGATTTGTAAAAGTGTGTTCCATGATATTAACAAGGCTAAAAAAAGAGAGGAGGGTTACCTGATTCACTCATGTCTTTTTTTCAGTGATTTTAATATGCTACAGATCATCTTGACTCCCTGTTAGAATATGCGGTGGTTCGCAAACTTCTCTGATCATTCAATGTTATTTTGAAACCATATCATGTTGTATAAATGTTGATTCAAGGAATAGATTTTGGCAAATATTCTTACAGGTGGTAAATACTTAACAGCTTAAAGGGGAATTTCTGAGATCTTAATAGATCATTAACCTGTGAGTCTGATAACCTAAAGGAAAACTACCTTTCTTTGATTTTCAGTTAGCTTCTTAATGTTCCCAATGGATTAGAAAGTAGGTATATATTTATATTTCCTGTATCGCTGAAACCTAAGGGAAAGAGAATACCTTTATAAAATGTTAACAACTCACCTAGTGTCTGTACGTACACTCTATCATTAGGATCCTCACAGCAGTCTTTTTAAGCAGATGTTATTAAAGTATGATTGAGAGATGGCCACTTATTTTCCCAAGATTACACAGCTTGTAAGTGGAGAGGCCCAAACCTAATTTGGATTCCACACTTTGTTTTCTTTTCATTACAATCACTCTTTATAAGATTAGAGAATATATGGCTTTATCTAGTTCAGAACTTGTCCTAAAATTCTATATATTTTAATTTCTTGACATACGTAAGAGAAACCCAAATCTTCCTGTGGTCGGTTTAGATATTCCTTAAGTCTTGCCTTATACAGAATACAGAATTTCATTCTCAGCCTTACCCCAAGGAATCTTGTAGAATTTGAACAATAAGTGATTATTACTGGAACATTTAATACACTGATACATTCATGGGAGGAAACACAGACCTGCCTCCTTTTATTGGGTTTAACAAAACCCAAAATGACTTTCATAAAGCAAATTTTTCCCTTTTAACTTTTAAACCCATGTGCACTTTAAAGGAAATTTAATCCACATGTTTCTAAATCATTTGCACTTAATTCATCAGATGTTTGGTAAGAGCTATTTGATTTCCTAGAAGCCTTTGTTTATAGGATTTTAAAGCCCTTCTTTCCTTGAACTAAGGAGTCTCGTCTCATAAGGTTCTCCACTGAATTAAGCCACAAATGACTCAAATGCAGGATCCCTAATCTTGAATTTCCCAGGGAACGTCTCCCAGATGGTCCTGTAAAGGCCAATTTTTCCTTGGCTTCCCTTCTATTACACTAGAATATCTAGTAGAACATCACAAAAGTGGAACTCAATCTACCTTTAGACTATTGTCATTTTTGCTGTGGATGCAGACAGTTTCTGTGAAATCTAGGCTTCCTTGCCTTTGTAGATTTAACCACAAGACATCTTGTCCTGGAAATCAAATTTTTATTTATTCCCCATTCTTTCTAATTTTATTTCGAAGGTTTCCTGAAAAAAAGCTACTCATGTCCATAGTCAACATGACTGCCCATTGATATATTAGTTTCTTCTAAAACTTCCATGCTTGCTTTTGTGTCTACAAGAAAATACCCTAAGAGGAGGAAGGACATAGAAAACCATGTGATTTTGCTACTTAATAGAAAAATGACAGCTGACTTTCTTGTTAGAGAATTTGGAGCCCAGCATCCTTCGTAATCAAGTATGTTTGGAAGGTCTAGGGCAAAATGCCTCAGGTTGTAGCAGTAGTAGTTAATAATTGTACTAAAAATGGCTATTTAAGTTCAGTTGCAAGTGCAGTATGCTAATAATTAGTAAGGATCCTTTGTATACTATCTTTTTAAGGCCCTTTGCCCAAATTCTTGAGGCCATTCCTCAAGATTATAATAGTCGTTAATCAATATTGGCATTAATTAATATTATCATCAATAAAAACTAAGATTTATTCACAATGTGCTAGAAACTGTAGTACCTCTCTTTGTACTCCTAGTGGCCCTATGAGGTAGATGGTGTTATTATGCCTCTGTGTTATTGTGGCCAGGAATTCCACTTGAATACCTAGTGTTAGTTGCAGAAATATCTTATCATCTTCATTAAGGAACAAAAAGCTTTTGGTAAGAGACTGGTCCCAAGTTTAGAAGTTATTCCTCAAAGGCAACAACTTTCAGTAATTTTAAAGAAGTAGTACCTTCTTTAAAAGACTTGGGGCACCTCAGTGGCTCAGTCCGTTAAGCATCTGACTTCAACTTCAGCTCAGGTCATGCTCTCGCAGTTCCTGGGTTTGAGCCCTGCGTCGGGCTCTGTGCTGACAGCTCAGAGCCTGGAGCCTACTTTGGATTCTGTGTGTCTCTCTCTCTCTCAAAAATAAATAAACATTAAAAAAAATTTAAAATTGTTAGAGGACTCAACTAGAGAAATTGTTGACAGCTTTCTCAAAATATTTGCTGAGCTTCAGAAAAATGTGCAATAGGAAGGCAGAGAACGGGCAAGAAATTGAAAAGAAAAGATGAAGTAGTTTGAATAGATAAACAATGTGTTCTCTAATTAGCTTTTAGCCTGCTATTGGTCATTAATTAATCCATTATCTGTGGTTAACTCAGACCCCTCCCCATTCCTTCTCCTTTAGCCTATAACATTCTAGTGTACTGAGGAAAATGAGATCATCCTTGTTTAGCTAATTTGCCAACTTGTTTTCAATGGGGTTTGCAAGGAGAGGGGAGGACATGAATTGCAGAGACAACAGAGGGGGACCTTTTAGAGGAACATGGTGTAAGCGAGGTGGTAAGAGATGAGAAACTGACTGAGAAAACTAATTTTGATGGGAAGAACAGAGATTGTTTAATGAGGAATAAGAATTTTGTGTTCTGGATAGGGTTTGATGTGAATTATCTTCCCATCTCTGCATGAAACGTTAAAAACCATTTTGTCCAATGCCCTATGGAACTGGAGCTCTAAAATGCACTCATGAGCTGAATTCTGCTTCAAACCAAGTACAGGATAAGAACAGAAGTTGCTCGGACGTGGCCATACACACAGAAATTACAGATTCACTCAACATATTAATAAAGCGCTTACTCTGTACCATAATCTGTGCTAGATACTGGGGATACTGTATGAATAAGATATTGTTTCTGTCCCCAAGAATTTTACAGTCATATGAGCAACATGGGCATATGAATAGACAACTTTAATACAGCATGGGAAGAGTTAAGAGGTAGGTAAATATGGGGTACTTGAAAACATCTATGGAGGGTGCCACTCTCCTAGTAACAGATAAATTCAGGAAATGTGACTGACAGCGAGAAGGTAGGAGATGCTCTATATGGCTACATGGGAAGATTCCGAAGGCTAAGAAGTTGATGGCAGCTATGGGGACTGAGGCTGGAAATGTTTCATCTTGGAGAACAGCTAGGGATAGATATGAGAATTGCCACCAGCCCCAAACAAGGCCTACCTAATATGTGGCACAAATCTGCGGTCTTTTGTGACATTTTTAGCAGCCTTTAGCAACCACTGAGTAGATTTTCAAAATGATGTCCCTCTCCTTGTTAGTTAAAAATGCTTTTAATGGAGAAGCATTTTCCATGTACCAAGAAAAAGTGTATGTGGATGGATTCGGCCGTGAGTTAGGGATGGGAAAGTCTCGTTTGTTTTCCCGTGTTTTCTTGTGGTGGTGACTACAGGGATTTTGGGCTAAGGTTTGCCCTGTTAAAGTAGAGTCGTGAAAGTTCACTCATCTCCCCGGTTGACAACCCAACACGATAAAATCACATGATTCAACACTGACCTGTAACAAAAATACCTACTCTTCAGGTTCACAAGGATTTCTATCACTTCCCATCTTAATCAGTTTGAGCTGCTATAACAAATTTCCATGGACCGGGTGGCTGAAACAACAGACATTTGTTTCTCACAGTTCTGGGGTCTGGGCAGTACAGATCAGATATCCATAGAGGGCCCACTTCCTAGCTTGTAGAAGTCTGTCTTCTCATTGCATCCTTCCATGGGGAGAAGAGAAAGAAGCAAGCTCCTGTGGGACCCTTACAGGTCACTAATCCCATTCACAAAGGCTCCACCCTCAAGACCACATCCAATTTTAATTACCTTCCAAGATCTCCATCTCCTAATATCACTACATGGAGTCAAGGGGAGAAATAGGGCTTTGACATATGAATCTGGGGGAGACACAAACATTCAGTCTATAACACTTTATTTGACTCTGTGTGTTGCTAATGAATGAGGCCACCATGAAGCCTGATGTGAAGGGCTTGGCAGATTCATATGTTTGAACTGGAAGCATAATTGTGTCATCATTTTCTCTTAGTTAAAAAAAAAATTAAGTCTTTTTTTTTTGTTAGATACAATTGCGTAAGGCCACTATGCAGCACAATACCATGAAAATGAGCCTTCGAAACCGTTTACTCCTGTGTGGCACGTGGCTCAGCCTGTCATCAACACAACATTGCCCCTGACTCCCCAAGCCTGAAAGGAGAGACAAAACATTCTGTAATTGGAGATTGCTTTGAATTAGTTTTAATTTGATTAGTAATATCCCACAAGGCTACCCTAGTATATAGAGATTATGGACAATTAAAGCTGTGATCAATTAGATCTAAATTGTTAGTCCATTAAGAGGCACTAACAAGAACTCTGATTTTCAAAGTCTTTTTCCCTAATCCTCCTGCCCTAACACTCCTCATGATGACAGACAAACGCATTTCTATTACTCCCGTATTATTCCACACATTTAGTCAAATCCACTCATTTTCAGCACTTAGGGGCATGCAACCAGATATCCTAAGTATAAATAATGTTTTAAAAATCTTTGCAAATGCAGCACACTTCCTTTTTATCACCATCATAAAACCAATAAAAAGGATCATCAGAATGGCTGTAGCAATCGAGAATATGCAGACCATGTGTGCGGTACAAGGGCCTATCATCTCTGGATAAATTAGGTACAAATGTCCTCAGATTAGTTTGTAAAAGCTTTAGAGAGATGTCTTCAAAGGGCACTTGAACTCTAAAGATATGAAGTGAGAAAAAGCAATGAAGAAAAATCCCGACTTCAAAACTACACTTTATCCTTTTTCTTTTTCTATTTTTAGTAATAAACCCAGAAAAAAAAATCTGCTAGAGGAATTTTCAGGGACACATTTCAGTTGGCCTCTGTTCAGGCCATATGTCTTCATCCAGGTCAAAAATATCTCTTTTATATTTTCCAGTGAAATCCTCCCAAGCTTTCAAGGAACAGGTCACAAGCTACCTTCTCCAAGAAACTATCCATGTTCAACCCGGAACATGGACCTGTAAACTTCCATAGGCATTTATTTGTGGGCCCCCTTACAGTCATGTTGTGATACTCTTCTGTGTCTTAGTTGTCTTGCCCTTCCTAGTTGTACTATTGTCTACACTCTATAATATTTGGCAGAGGATCCGGAACCCAGAAGGCAAAAGTAAATATTTGCTGAATTTATCAATGACTTACTAAATTCAAATTACTGAACAAGTTTACTCTTAGGGCCTTTAAAAGATTACATATATTCTTCTTTTTTTTCATTACTAAAAAAATACCCAAATTTGAGTTTCACTGAGATTTGTTATTATACTTGTCACCCTGGTACATCTGCAAAAATATCTGATAGTCCACTTAAAGAGGTTAGTAGAGGAGAGGATCCATGCCTAGAATGACAAAGGTGCTCTCTAAAGCTGTGATCAGGAGTAGACGTTTTACACAGTCTTGGTCAGAGTTGACATTTAGAGAAATTTACCTACAACCTCTTGATATTTTATGATATCTTATGTTCAGGGGATAAAGCCTATGTGAGAATGTTATACATATTCTGTGTGTAATAAAAAAGAGAAGATGTCAGGCAACAGTTTTTATTTGATTATACAGTTTACAAGAGAGCACCTATTCTTTTCAAGGCAACTGTACCCAGACAATGCAAACAGCAAAGGGATTGAAGGTGATGCAAGAGAGGAAGGCTGTCTGACTGTGGCTCTGAGGACATACAAAATGACTGCTTCCCGAGTTCAAGACTCTATCTGCACTTAATCACGAATGCTCAATAAATGTTAACAATAAATCATTTGAATTTCTGGAAGGAACCACTGACAAAGGACACAAGAGTAATAGCTCCAGATGGAGAATCATAAGATTAGGGTTTTAATTCTACCTCATTGGAATTTTTGTTTATTATTTTGTAAAATAAAGTCATACCCCCTTCTTTAGTTTGGCATGTTTATAGAAATCTAAGGGCCTATTATTATTACGATACAGTAGGACAGGGGTGGTGTGTACAAGAAGTGTCCTTAGTGAGCCCAAGCAAGAAAGGTCAAAGGGGAGGTGCAGAGGTTCACAGGAAAAGATGACCTCATAGAGATAAGAAAGGCAGACAACTGTGGAGGACACGAAAGTAAGGCCTGCATTCCATCCCCAGCTTTGCCATGTCATTTTGTTGATATTGCTTCACTTATTTTAGATTCTGTTTCCATAATTCTTACAAGCCTAAAGATCAGGGAAAGAAAGGCAGTTAAAATTAAGTTAGTGGGAAGAAATTATGAACGATTTGAGTTGGCAAGGACCTTAGTAATTGTATAGGGGTCAGCAAACTTTTTCTTCAAAGAGCCAGATGGTAAATATTTCTGGCTTTTCAGGCCCTATGATCTCAGTCATAATTGCTCAGCTCTGCCATGTTAGCACAACAGCAGCCATAGAGAATACATAAATGAATGGGTGTGGCTGTATTCCAATGAAACTTTATTTATGGCACTGAAATTTGAATTTCTTATAATTTCCACATGTCACAACATATTCTTCTTCTTTTGATCTTTTATCAATGACTTAGAAATGTAAAAGCTATTTTCAAATCATACAGAAGCAAGCAGCAGGCCAGAGTTGCCCATAGACAGGGGTTTGCCAACTCCTAGTCTCCTCCCACCTGCTTATATACAAATACAGAACAGAGACCAAGAGGGGAAATGATTTGCCTGAGGTCACACAGCAAGTGTCACAGCCATTTTTGTCCTCCCGACCAGACTTGCTGTTTTCATTTAATTTTGAGGAAAAAGAAAGGAAGGAGGAAGGAAGGAAGGAAGGAAGGAAGGAAGGAAGGAAGGAAGGAAGGAAGGGGAGGGAAGGAGAAAAATTTCATCAGTAGAGGATAGTGTTAGATGTTGGATTGTTGAAAACATAAATTGTTGGATTGGAGAACATAATGGTACATCATAGCATATCTTTGTGATTGTAGACATTCCAGAGACCAGTTGGGCATTGACTTGATGGGGTAAATATTCATGCTTGTAAAAATACTGCTATCTGCTACTCACTAGAAACCTCACCAACATAGTAGCTTGGAGACCATGTGAACCTTTTAGCAGAAAGAAAGATATATATATTTTTTAAAACGGTGCCAAGAACATACAAAATGTGATTCTGCCCCTAAGAAAACTCCCACATTTGCCCCCCTGAAAATAAGATTTCATAAATTATCCAGTGTTTTTCTGTAATAATTGCTTTAATCTCATATAAAGCCCTCTAAATACTAACTCCTAAGCATGTTGTTAACTGTCTACTCTTGGTTACAACTTTAGGTAACATTATTGTCATTCACTGCTTTAGATGGGATGGGTCTCTAATTACTAATCTTGCTAGAGAAACTAGAAGGAAAAGGTTATATTAAAAGTACTTTGATAGCTGCGGTGCTGCCTGGCATTGGATTAAAGATTCCTCTAAAGATTCCTTCTGTCTTCAAATATTCCTGATGTGGCCACCCCAGGCGGAACAGAGGCTGCTCCTTCAAGGCACCCTGAAGCTGCATGTTTTACATGTGGCCGTATATTTGGACACAGTTCTCACGGTCAAGGACATATAGTGCTGTTACCGCCATTCTATAGATGAGGAAATTGAAGTTCAAGTAGCTGAGGCAAAACTCATAGCTAGTTAGTGCTACATTTGGGAAGGAACTCTATAAAAAGGACTTTAATTCCCTCACAGAGCACAAGAAGTTAATGTCGTAGCTCCCTGATGGCATTGAACTTCATTAATTTGGTGTTAATATTTCCAGTGTGAAGCATTCTAATGAAGTGTTTATTCAGTGAGAGGAGGAGTAGAGTTGATCCTCGGTGTTGTAAGATTCAGAATTTCTTCTATTTCGTGATTTGTGGGCTATCCTGCGCTGTTGGGATATACAGATGTCTCTGTGTAAGAAATACCAATTCAAGGGGGGAAAGTTTCATTTTGGAAGGAATTATTTGCACTGCAAAAGGATTCTTAACAAAAGATTTGTATTCTGTTTCCTCTAAATAGCGAGTTAGTTGAGTGCATTTATAACATGATTTTATCTATGAAAATATTTGACAAAATTAACAAATGGGTCCATTTGTTGGTTGTTATGAGATAAATGTTAGACAGACAGATAGTTAGATGAAGACTGACTGGAATCAAATGCAGAGACCAAAACGTGATAGGAAATTAGATGAACAGAGTTTTTTGAAGGCAGTACCCCCTTCCTCCCAGAGCATGGAAACCCTTATTGAGGTTAAAGCACACCAACCAGTAAAGACTGGAACAAGTCATAATGGGGAAGCCAAATCTCTGATCTTTGGAAACATTCATATCTTGGTAAAATTTGCTTTTCTAATATCTCAACCTCATCTTCATTCTACTCTGGGAAACAACAAAGAATAGATTGCTTCTATTCCTCAGATTATCCTGGTAATTACGTGAAGACAACTTACACTTTTAAAAACTCATATCCACTTCCTTTGCTTCTTATAACCCATGATTCCCGAGCTCCCCTGTCCCTTACATTTGTCCTCTTCTGAACAATTCTATCCTCATATGTCACTGTCCCTCTTACCTTTAGGGAACCAGCACTGAAAACAAATTTAATAAATGTGTTCCGAAGAGCACTGTGCAGGATATGGAGACTCTACTTGCATTAATGCAGCCTAAGGAAAAAGTTCTTTGAGTCTTAAGCCTCTGCTCGTGCAAAAAAGGTCACTGATTTACTTTTGACAGTTTTGAGCCAACATTATAATGCTCGGTCCACATCTGCTAGCACTGTTTTCCATGAGTGACTGTTATGAAACATTTAATTTTAAAGCATTTTCTTTTCCATTTGGTATTAATTCAAAAGAAAATGGGGGTCACAATAAATCAACTCCGTGAATGTTTACATGTACATTACAATGGAGCTGTACATGTTTCCCGTACACGGACCCTTATTTCATTGAGGAGAACTAGCTTGGGGGCACTTGCCCATGGAAAGACCTTGGACTCAAGCAGATACCAGTGGATTGTTTCAATGTTGTTAACTGAAGTGGAAATTCTGGTGACGAGAGACTTCTGTTCACGTGAACTTGGTCTGTGCAAAATGTGATTTCAAGATGGTTTTTGGTGGAAACCTGCTGTTTCCATGCCACTGGCTTATTACTCACATTTTAAAATGTACTCCACGCTAGGCAAGACCTACGTGTGTTGAATCACTTAAAAATTATTATGGCTGTCTTTTCATTAAAATGTTTCAATAACCCATGTGAAACTCATGAAATTAAAAACATGAAAAATACCTGAGTGATAAACATGTACACAGATTTTTGATTAAGGTGACCTTGGCTTCCATGACAAAAAAACTTTAAAAAATTTCATGTCAAATGATGTTTAGTTCAATTCAATAAAAGGAGAAGGTGTGTGTATACAGGGGGTGAGTGTGGTAGTGGTAGGAAATAGTAGACAATCCACAGTTGTTTAAACAGTCCTGGTTTTGTTGTTCGACTGTGTCTGTGGCAGAGAAGAGACATGATACTCATTGATGCCCATAGATCAGTCACCTACTGGCATGATCTCTCTGTGAAAAATAGGATTCTATGGCCCCAGTTTCCTTATTTCCTTTATTACCACTGCCCTGTACGCTGGATTCCTTTATAATCCAATGTGAGCCCCTACCTTCTGGACCAAGGATGACATAAACATGTGGCTCTTATACTGGGCCCATGCAGAGCTCAGTAATCATTCTTGACTGGTACTTATTCCCATTTATCCTGGGTACAAGATCATACTCACTCTTAACATAGGATTCGCGGCAGCCAAGAAACACAATTGGTCTAAGAATTTGCCATTCTCTTTCAATCTCATTCAAGGAGTCAATTCCCTTCTAGTGGTCTCCTTCCTCCACCTTTGTGTTCTTCAAGTAAAGATGTCTCAGGAATGTTTATTCATCCTGGACTAGTGCATTCCTGTTGACTCCAATCGAAGGGCTGGAAGACTTGAAATATCAAGAAACAATGAACAGCTAGGGAATGAGGCAACTTGAGGGAGTCTTAAATAATCCCCCAATATTTTCCATTATGTCATTTTATTTATAGTAGCTGGGTCATTTGTTTGTTAGTGAGTGAGCTAAAGAAAGGAAATAGTTGGAACAGTAGATCTACTATCATTCAGGAAAGGTCTTTTCTATGTTTTAGTGGAGTAAAAACAACTAAAGTACGGCTCATCCTTGAAGAACTGTAGCCTAACAAATGCCAACATAATGATATCAATACACCTTAATTAGCGGGAGATGATGTCAATTAGTGTTTCTTTTTTGTTCTTTTTATTTTTTTCAAACAATTTTATCTTTAAAATCAGTTATCTTTTGCAATTCTTGCTGGCTTGCAATCCTTTCCTCCCTCCCCCCTCCCTTCCTTCCTCCTTCCGTCCTTTCTTTTCCTATTTACTTGAGAATTTTCTCCCACTCATGAACATTTGGGAGAAGTTAAGCCAATTCAGGGATGACATTTCATGAAAATTACACCTAGTAAGCAAAACATATTTTGTCCCTTTTTTGGATGCCTGAATTAGAACTCAGCAAATAAACACAGGTGGGAGGTGTCACTCATGCAACAGAAATTACTGTACACTTACCTCTACTTCAAGGTACCGTAGCTATTCTCTATGTTGAAAAAGGCCTTGGACACTCACCATTGTTGTGGGTGGCGTTATCATTATAACAATAGCTAACATGTATTAAATGCTTACATTTTACCAGGCATGTTACATGTATTACCTCACTTAATCCCTAACAAACGTATAAAGTAGAAACCTTTCAAATGACTATTTTAGTGAAGGGGACATTGAAGCTTATAATGGTTAAAAGTCTTGTCCCAATGTCACTGTTACCAAGTGGTGGAGCAGGATTTTAAACCAGTCTGCTTTCCGCAGATTCAGAGCTCTTAATCGATGTGCTTTATGCCTCCGCGGATATAGTAGGAGGAAGGATGTGTCTTCTACCTCTCTCATAAATAAGCCTTTGTCTGGTAAGTTTGTCATTGCTACCTGTAAGAAATGAGAGACATGATGATATGAATAAATTAACTCAAGTGCATTTGACTCCAAATTAGAAGGTGCAAAGCATTGTTGATAAACTACTAGCTAACCACCCTAATTCCACATTTCCTGAGTAGTAAGAAGGAAGTTACAACCTCTCTTAAATCTCTAGACATGCAGGATGATAATTTCCCAATAAACTAAATCCTGTTACTATCGGAAGATTTGAAATTTTCTAACGATTATTACCGATGCCTCTAAACAACATGGGTTGGAGACAGCCAATCAAAAGCCTTGGCTGGGTTATGCTTCAGTTTTATTTCCAAAAGGTAACTTAGCAGAAATGGAGTAACTGTTTATTATTTTCTGTCATTTTTATATCATTTTTTGCCATGCATATTGTGCAGTAATTGCAGGAAATTAAATTTGAATCTTGTGACACAAGCATGTTGTGAATATCATAAAAAACACATATGTTCATAAATGGTAAAAAAAAAAAGGAAAGGAAAGGAAAGAAAGGTGATAAAAATTACATTTAGAAACTTTTACAATCTTTCAGAATGATGGAAAAGAGAATGTTGTAAGGTTCTTTGTTCAGGCCGAATTCTAGGCTGAAGAGTTTTCAGGAGGCTTGGTGGGCATATCTGTATTTTTGCTGTTTTCTCCAGGGCCTTTTAAATGGTATTGTTTGAGTAAGAGGACATTTGAAATCCCACATAGAGGACTGGCTTGAGAAGTCCCAGCCATGTCCAGTAGATACAGAACCTATGGATGAAGCCATTTTTCATTTGCCACATAGAAGTGAGAAGAGACAGAAAATCATCATAACTCTTTAGGCTTCTGGTTTTGTTATGTCCTTTCTCTCTTGTGGAACCTGCTGTTACTTTCCTGGCTACCTCTTCTCTTCTATCTGATCCCTTTACCGATATTGTGGAAACATTCATGAAGCTGAATGCTCACATCCTGCTGTCTGGTTTGATCTAGAGTCAACCTCATCACTAGACATGATGGAAAAGCAAGGGACCAACCCTTGAATGCTGGTAACAGTAGCATCTCACATCAAGCTGTCATTGTCTGATTTCTCTGGGTCCATTGGAGGGTCTCTGGGGTTTGGAACAATCTCTCTCTACGTTTTCCTATGGTAATGCCAGAAAATGAACTCATCCTAACACATTTGCAAAATTATAAACCACTGGCTTTTACCAAATTAATGCAATTCAGAGTTGGCGAGTTATGTAAGCACCCAGCTCTGTTCTGGCCCAAATCCTCTGTCAACCATCTAGACAGTATTTACAGTGCAGATCAATTCTAAGCTTTTGGTGAAGAGTTCTCTGATGACTTTAGTCCACAATAGTTCTTCTCTTTGAAGTACTTATTGATTGAGTTATTCATTTAACTTTAACTGTTAGGAATTAATGACTAGGATTTTTTGGTAAAAATTTCAAATCTTTGTGAGTAGAAATTAGGTATTAACTATCCTTTAGATCCTGCAGAATGTTTAAACAATATCTTCAGCTTCATCAAAAACCAAACCTAGTATATTTGTCTTTCCACACCAGCCTTGCTGCTTGCTTGCTTGCTTGCTTGCTTGCTTTCTTTCTTTCTTTCTTTCTTTCTTTCTTTCTTTCTTTCTTTCTTTAATGAAATTTATTGTCAAATTGGTTTCCATTCAACATCCAGTGCTCATCCCAACAGGTGCCCTCCTCAATGCCCATCACCCACTTTCCCCTCCCCCCCAGCCCCATCAACCCTCAGTTCTCAGTATTTAAGAGTCTCTTATGGTTTGCCTCCTTCCCTCTGTAACTTTTTCTCCCCTTTCCTCTCCCCACTGGTCTTCGGTTTAGTTTCTCAGAATCCACATATGAATGAAATCATATGGTATCTGTCTTTCTCTGTATGACTTATTTCACTTAGCATAACACTCTCCAGTTCCATCCACGTTGCTACAAATGGCCAGATTTCATTCCTTCTCATAGCCAAGTAGTATTCCATTGTATATATAAGCCACATCTTCTTTATCCATTCATCAGTTGATGGACATTTAGGCTCTTTCCATAATTTGGCTATTGTTGAAAGTGTTGCTATAAACATTGGGGTACAAGTGCCCCTATGCATCAGCACTCCTGTATCCCTTGGGTAAATTCCTAGCAGTGCTATTGCTGGGTCATAGGGTAGATCTATTTTTAATGTTTTGAGGAACCTCCACACTGTTTTCCAGAGTGGTTGCACGAGTTTGCATTCCCACCAACAGTGCAAGAGGGTTCCCGTTTCTCCACATCCTCTCCAGCATCTATACAGTCTCCTGATTTGTTCATTTTGGCCACTCTGACTGGTGTGAGGTGATATCTGAGTGTGGTTTTGATTTGTATTTCCCTGATGAGGAGTGAAGTTGAGCATCTTTTCATGTGCATGTTGGCCATCTGGATATCTTCTTTAAAAAAGTGTCTATTCATGTCTTTTGCCCATTTCTTCACTGGATTATTTGTTTTTTTTGGGTGTGGAGTTTGGTGAGGTCTTTATAGATTTTGGATACTAGCCCTTTATCCAATATGTCATTTGCAAATATCTTTTCCCATTCCATTGGTTGCCTTTTAGTTTTGTTGATTGTTTCCTTTGTAGTGCAGAAGGTTTTATCTTGATGAGGTCCCAATAGTTCATTTTTTGCTTTTAATTCCCTTGCCTCTGGAGATGTGTCAAGTAAGAAATTACTGCAGCAGAGGTCAGAGAGGTTTCTTTCCTGCTTTCTCCTCTAGGGTTTTGATGGTTTCCTGTCTCACATTTAGGTCCTTCATCCATTTTGAGTTTATTTTTGTGAATGGTGTAAGAAAGTGGTCTAGTTTCTTTCTTCTGCATGTTGCTGTCCAGTTCTCCAGCACCATTTGTTAAAGAGACTGTCTTTTTTCCATTGGATATTCTTTCCTGCTTTGTCAAAGATTAGTTGGCCATACTTTTGTGGGTTCAGTTCTGGAGTCTCTCTTCTATTCCATTGGTCTATGTGTCTGTTTTTGTGCTCATACCATGCTGTCTTGATGATGATAGTTTTGTAGTAGAGGCTAAAGTCTGGGATTGTGATGCCTCCCGCTTTGGTCTTCTTCAATATTACTTGGCTATTCATGGTCTTTTGTGGTTCCATAAAAATTTTAAGATTGCTTATTCTAGCTTAGAGAAGAATGGTGGTGCAATTTTGATTGGGATTGCTTTGAATGTGTAGATTGCTTTGGGAAGTATTGACATTTTAACAATATTTATTCTCCCAATCCATGAGCATGGGATGTTTTTCCATTTCTTTGTATCTTCTTCAATTTCTTTCATAAGCTTTCTATAGTTTTCAGCATACAGATCTTTTACATATTTGGTTAGGTTTATTCCTAGGTATTTTATGATTCTTGGTGCAATTGTGACTGCTTTCCTTGTTACTATTGCTGTTGCTATGATTGTTCCAAGTACCCAGGCCCTAATCTTATGAAAGAAGTCTTGATTTCCCTATCTCCCTCATACCCCATAGCTAATGAGTCACAAAGTTCTGTAGATTGGCAATTTTTAATTTTTTAATTAGATTTATTTGTTTGCCTCCACAACATCTTTGTCAACGGAAGTTGTATAAGAAATTCCAATATGTAAGAAAGGCAGTGATGGTAAGAAGAGGCTGGACTGACAGCCTTGAGCCTACATTTGCAGCCCTTGAAGGAACTCCCAGAACCTCTGAGGCTGAGCACTATTTGAAGTCTCACAGTTGTAGAGTTGATCTCTAGTTGTAAACTTGATTTCCAAGTTGAAGAGTTGATCTCCAAGTTTTAGAGTTGATCTCTAGTTGTAGAGTTGATTTCCAAGTTGCCAAAATGCAGGATGGTATGGTGAAGAGAACCTTGGCATGAATCAAAGGATCTGAACTGAACCTTGACTTTCTTGTTTTTCTACTTACATTACCTGATTATTAGAAGGATAAGATCCTGTTTGTGAAAGAACATTTAATCTGACAAAGGCCATGTTGATTTAGGGAACCATTACTTCCCTCCTGATCCCTAAGGTCACACGCTCCTCATGCTGTCCACCATCTAGTCTAACCACTGTTTCCATGTTCATCCTCCTTAAGCACATCTATTTTTATATCCTTTACTCAGAAATATCTAACAACCACCAGTGGCTAACTAAAGAACAAGGATCCTAGCTTGGGTTTGAAACCCCTTCACGACAAAGCTAACCTCTCTTTCCAGTATTAGCTGCCACCATCCTTCCACACAAACCTGCTGCTTTAACAAAATCACCCAACCCCTCCTTTCTGAAGGCGTGACATCTTTGCCGTCTCTCAACTTGTGCCCTGTCTTCTTTGGAACTACACCTGAAATGCTATCCATGGTTTAAGTCCTGTCTTCAGTACTTCATACCCAGTGAAGCCCTTCCTGATCCCAGCCCCTGCTCTTCTTTCTTCTAGACTCCTAACAAAAGATAGGATAAATCCTCATGTATCCCTGAAAGGCAGAAAAATGTAGGACTTCTCTGTCACAGTGTAGAGGTAATAAGAGTTTATGAAATTTTCTCATCAGAGCTTAATAAATTAAAGCAAATATATGTTTGTGAAAGCCATCTCTCTTTTTTAAGATAGGTAAGACTTTATTGGGCGGTAATTTTACTCAGTTTATAGTCTTCTCATTCTTTCTGCTGAAAGACTGAAATGCAAGTCAGACGATACTGTTTTGGCAAATGAGCCCTGCCGCTCTGGGCTCAGTGAAGATCTTCTTTTCTGAAAACTTATATTTCCCAAATGAAAGTGTACTGGTGTCTGCACACAAAAAGGCTTAATTTTTTTAAATGCTGCACACTTATCAATATATAATTTAGACTTAAGGAAGAAAAAAGCAGGATGAATTGGAGAATATATTTAACAGAGAAAATTGTCACTTCAAGGTATGAAAGAGAACAGGGCCATCTGCCACAGATAGCAGTTCTTATCTGTGTTTGATGTGGTAACTAAAAGAATTTGTGAAAAACTAGTGATGAGACAGAATAACTCAAATAGGTTTTAAAAAATCTCATTCATTTAACTATTTCATAGAGATCTTAAGTAACTTATTTAAATAAATAGACAGTGCTTTGTTTTTAAATGGTCCAAACTTTTGTACATAATTATCTGCTTATGTTAAAAGAAGCACCTGGGTGGTTCAGCTCAGGTCATGATCTCACAGTCCATGGGTTTGAGCCCCACACCCGGGCTCTGTGCTAGCAGCTCAGAGCCTGGAGCCTATTTCAGATTCTGTGTTTTCCTGTTTCTCTGCCCCTTCCCACTCACACACAAACTCTCTCTTTCTCAAAAACGAATAAGCATTAAAAAATTTTAAAGAAGTTTTCTTTTAATTTTTTTTCTTTTTTTCAACGTTTTTATTTATTTTTGGGACAGAGAGAGACAGAGCATGAACGGGGGAGGGGCAGAGAGAGAGGGAGACACAGAATCGGAAACAAGCTCCAGGCTCTGAGCCATCAGCCCAGAGCCTGACGCGGGGCTCGAACTCACGGACCGCGAGATCGTGACCTGGCTGAAGTCGGACGCTTAACCAACTGTGCCACCCAGGCGCCCCAAGAAGTTTTCTTTTAAATACGTTAAATCTTTTCTTTTTACTATCCTTTACACTGTATAGTTTTTTGTTTTGTTTTGTTTTGCCTTTTTTTAATGAAGACAGAATCAACTGAGTAATGATAATAGTCTACTATCATTTGTGTGATTTCTTTTATCAAGTAGAAGGTTGTTCTACTCCAGGACACCTAGAAATGTGACATTATATGGAAACTCCCCTGAAACTTTATATTTCCCTCTGTCAGTTAGACATAGAAAATGCTTATATTTTTACAGCACTTCCATTCACTTGGGTAACCTTGGAGACCCAATGATGAATTGGAATGTCCAAGCCATTATTTTGGAGATGTGCTAAGGACCAGAACTCTCTGTTATCACACAGGAAATCAGTTATAAGTGCTACCAGGGAAAGAAGCAAATTTTAAAATAATAACAACACTGCTGCTTCTGGCCAAGGTGAAATAACACAGATCAGATTTACCTTCTTGCCTGAAACAATAAAACAAGAACAACAACAACAACAACAAACAATAACAAACCAAAACCAAAATATGTGACACAGTGGATTTCAAGACAGTGGCCAACAAGCTATTAAATAAAATTTTTTAAACAAATTAAGTAAGCCAGCTATACAATTGTCCCAAGATTACCACTCTGAGAGAATTTCTAGGTTGCAGTACAAGGAGGAGAACCCAGATGGAAGCTAGTTGAATCCCTGGATTAAGGCAGAAGTGAGAAAGATCAAGAGGGCTGGATTATACAGAGCAGAGTATGGGACAGTTGAGAGCTGCACAGAGAAGAAACTAGATTATATAGGGCAGAATATGGGTGAAGAAAGAGTTGCACAGGGAAGGACTGTGGACATTTACAGAGGGCTTCCCCAAATATTTAGCTTAGTGCTGATCAGATCATGTATGTGATGAAATTATTCCAGGCCAGGAAAAGGATCACTTCAAATTATTAGGGATACCAGTGCTTTACATTCACACAGAATTGAAAGTACCACCTGTTTCCATTAGCAAGATTGGAGAATCCCATGATTCACAGGGTATTGGGAAGAATATACAGGAGGATCTTGCCTCAATAGTGGAGAATAATTAACCCTCCCATAAGCACTGCTATAATTTTGTCTAATAAATCTTAAAAGTAAGACTGGAAAGGATGAAATTGTTTACAAGTAACTCCTGTTGCAGAACAAAAATGAATATTTATAGGAACACAAAATATTCAGTACCCAAAAATGTAAAATTAATCTGGTATCCAATTAAAAATTACTGGGCATGACAAAAGGAAGGAAAACATATCCACTAATGAGGAAAAATAAATTAGTTGAAAAAGGACCAAAACTGACCTAAACAAAAGAATTAGCTGGCAAGGACAGTGAAATAGTTATTATAACTGTATTCCATGAGTTTACTAAGTTAAGTAGAAAAAAATAAACTAGTGATGTGGATTCAGACATACACACTACAATGTGTGAGGTGAAAAATATGCTAGATTAGACATTGCAGGAAAAAAAAGATTAGTGAACTTGGAGACATAATGATAAAGACTATTTAAGTGAAACACAGAGAAAGAATTTTTTTTTAACTTTTTTAAATGTTCATTTATTTTTGAGGGAGAGAGAGAGAGAGACAGACAGAGCACAAGCTGGGGAGGGGCAGAGAGAGAGGGAGACACAGAATCTGAAGCAGGCTCCAGGCTCCAAGCTGTCAGCACAGAACCTGATGTGGGCCTCGAACCCATGAATCGCAAGATCATGACCTGAGCTGAAGTTGGATGCTTAACCAACTGAGCCAAACAGGCACCCCAGAAAGGAGAATTTTTAAAAATGAAGAGAGCATCAGTGAACTGTGGAACAATTTTAAGTGGTCTAATATAGGTTTAAATGGAGTTCCCAAAAGTTGGGAGGGATATTTGAAGACATAATGGTGGGTATTTTTCCAAATTTGATGAAAACTATAAAGATCTAAGAGCCTCAATGAATCTCATTGAGATAAGCATAAAAAATACAGAGAAAACCACACCAAAGCACCTCATAATAAGATTGCTCAAAAACAGTGATAATGTTTTAATATGTTTTAATATGTTTAATATGTTTAATATAGCCAGAGGGGGAGAAAAACATGTTACATGCTGAGGAACAAAGATAAGAATGACAGTACATTTCTCATCTAAAACAGTGTAAGCGAAAAGATCATGAAGCATAATTTTAAAGTACTGGAAGAAACAAATGGTCAACCTAAATTTTTATACCCAGTAAAAATGTCTTTCAAGAATCAAAGGCAAACTAAACACATTTTCAAAATATAAAAGGTAAAATAATTTATCACCATCAGACTTGCACTAAAAGAAATGTTAGATGAAAAATGATACCAGATGGAAATACAAATTTAAACAAAGGAATGAAGAGAAGAAGACTGGAAATGGTATCTACAATGGTAAATATATAAATGTGTTAATTAATATTTGAATTACATTAAAATGTTAACTAACTGTTTAAAGAAAAGAAATATTTACAGCATGGGTGTTATATCTAAAAGTAAAATGTTTGAGGTCAGCGGCACAAAGTTTGACAGAGGAAAAAAGGTAAGATACCACTGCAAAGTTATAGTATTATACGTGGGTAGTATACTATCCTTTGAATACACAAAATAGCATAACATTACTTAATAAGTTAAAAATGTGTACTATAGGGCCACCTGGGTGGCTCAGTTGGTTAAGAGTCCGACTTCAGTTCAGGTCATGATCTCGTGGTCCGTGAGTTCAAGCTCCACATTGGACTCTGTACTGACAGCTCAGAGCCTGGAGCCTGTGTCTCCCTCTCTCTCTGCCCCTCCCCATTCATGCTTTGTCTCTCTCTGTCTCTCAAAAATAAGTAAATGTTTAAAAAAATTTTCAAATGTGTACTATAACTGTAAAACAATCACTAAAATAGCAAAACAATGAATTTTACCTAATAAAGTCAGCAAAGGATATAACAATGAAATTATTAAAAATATTGTTAATCCATAGGAAGTAAAATAAAAAAAAGAGGGAGAGAAAGGGAACAAAAGACCAGTAGGATAAACTGAAAACAAATGACAAGTTGATAGATTTAAACCTAGCCAGGTAAATACTCATATTAAATTTAAATGGTCTAAATGCCTCAGTTAAAACACAGATGTTGTATAATTAGATTAGAAAATCATGACCCAATTTTATAAGTGCCTATAAAGACAGCACTTTATTTTGTTTATTGATTGCTTGATTGATATTTATTTAAAAAATTTTTTGAGTATCATTGACACACAATGTTGCACTAGTTTCAGATGTACAAAATAGTAACTCAACAAGTCTGTAGGTTATGCTGTGCTCATCACAAGTATAGCTACCAGCTGTCACCATACAATGCTATTATATCGGCTATATTTCCTATGTTGTGCCTGTTGTTCCTATGACTCATTCATTCCATGACTGGAAGCCTGTATCTCCCACTCCTTTTTACCTTTTGCTCATCCCCTTACCCCCTTTCCCTCTGGCAGCCATTAGTTCAGTCTCTGTATTTATAGGTCTGATTCTGCTTTTTGTTTATTCTTTTTTTTTTGATTCCACATATGAGTGAAATCATATGGTATTTGTCTTTCTCAATATGACTTATTTCACTTAGGACAATACCCTCTGGATCCATCTGCATTACTCAAATGGCAAGATCTCATCCTTTTTTATGGTACATTGTGTTCTATTTTACATATATATACACACATATATGTATATAATATTTCTTATCCATACAGCTATAGATAGACACTTAGGTTGCTTCCATATCTTGGTTATTGTAAATAATTCTGCAGTAAACACAGGGTGCATATATCTTTTTCGAATTAGTGTTTTTGTTTTCTTTGGGTAAATACCCAGTAGTGGAGTTATTGAATCATATGTATTTCTATTTTAATTTTTGAGGAACCTCCATACTGTTTTCCTAGTGGTTGTACCAATTTACATTCCCACTAACAGTGTATGTCAGTTCCTTTTTTTAGCACATCCTTGCCAACACTTCCTATTTCTTGCCTTTTTTATTTTAGTCATTTTGAAATGTGTAAGATGGTATCTTATTGTGGTTTATATTTGCATTTCCCTGATTATTAATGATGTTGAGCATCTTTTCATGTGTCTGTTGGTTATCTGTAAGTCTTCCTGGGGGAAATGTCTATTCAAGTCATCTGACCATTTAATCCAATTAAAAATTGGATTATTTGGGGGGTTTTTTGGTGTTGAGTTGTAGAAGTTCTTTATTTATTTGGATATTAACCACAAATCAGATATATCATTTGCAAATATCTTCTCCCATTCAGTACATTACCTTTTTGTTTTGTTGATAGTTTCCTTTGCTGTGCATAAGCTTTTTATTTTGATGTAGTCTCGATAATTTATTTTTGCTTTTGTTTCCCTTGCCTCAGGAGACATATCTAAAAAAGGGTTGTTACAGCCAATTTTAAAGAGATTACTGCCTGTATTCTGTTCTAGGATTTTTACAGTTTCAAGTCTCATATTTAGGTCTTTAGTCCATTCTGTGTATTTTTGTGTATGGGGTAAGAAAGTGGTCCAGTTTCATTCTTTAAATATAGCTGTCTGGTTTTCCCAGCACCATTTATTAAAGAGATGGTCTTTTCCCCATTGTATATTGTGGCCCCCTTCATCATAGATTAATTGATGTGGGTTTCTTTGTGGTCTCTCTGTTCTGTTCTATTCATCTCTATGCCCATTTTCATACCAGTACCACACAGTAAACTGTTTTGATTATTACAGTTTTGTAGTATATTTTGAAATCTGGAATTGCAATTCTTGTGTTCTTCTTTCTCAGATTGATTCAGCTATTTGAGGTCTTTTGTGGTTCCATACACATTTTAGTATTATTTTCTCTTTTTCTTTAAAAAAATGCTATTGGTATTTTGATAGGGATTGCATTGAAGATGGCACCTTAAGTGTGAAATCACAACTAAGATAATAGTAAAAGGATAGAGAATGATATACCCCTCTATGATTTATCAAAAAAGTCTGGAATTTACTTATCAAAAGACAAAGCAGATTTCAAAACAAGGAATAAATATGGCTGATTCATTGTAATAAAAGAGCCAATTCTTCAAGAAGGCATAGCACTCCTTATATTATGTGACAGAGTCATCTCTGTTAATCTGAGATCTCTTGTTTCCTGGTATTGTATCTAAGTTGTCAGCACTTATAGAGTACCAGTAAGTACTGTTACTGGGTTTAGGGCTGCTAACCTCCCATATTATCTATCCATCTAGGAACCTATACCTTATATGATGCCTGGTGCTCTGTCCATGCAGGTTGCTTTTGAGGGGAGGATCCCACTTTCTTATTTTCCTTAACAAAGGATTTCTTGGCACCACTTCTGTGCCATTCTTAGGGGCACAGGAATTACAGCACTCTGAAGCAAGAAGTTGGACAAAAATGGGTTTGTCTATGACCCTGTGCCCTGTTGATTTAAACCCACCATGTAATCATTTCCTCCTATGACTTGGTGCCTGTCATGGAAGCAGAGAGAAAGTCCCACAGCTCCCAGAAATCATGCATGTCTCCAAGGTTCTTCATGGGAAGCCACCCAAACAGTGCTCACCCATAATTATCATACTCTTCTCTTTATCTTCTAGAAGTCATTTCTTACCCGGGGATTTTTTTTTTTCTTTTGAGAGGATGAGAGAGACAAGGAAATTTGTGGATGCCTGCATGTGTGTGTGTGTGTGTGTGTGTGTGTGTGTGTGTGTGCGTGCACACATGTGTGTACTGTGCATGTGTTGAGACATAGTATATTTGTTCTCAAATGTTTTTTCTGTGCCTCACTGTTTCCCACTGCTCTCAAACATGAAGGCAGAATGTACATCCTTTTTTCTTTGCCTTCCCATGTATCTCATTCTACCTCAAGATAATGAGAACAAAATGGCCTGGTTTTTTTTAGTAGAGATCAGATGCTAAAAAATAAAGTGTAAAAGGTCATGAGAAAAATGACAAAATAATGTAAAATATATGACTCAATTGGATAGATCTTCCCTATTTCCTTAACTGATGGCCATCACAAAATTAACTTTTTATCAGTGTGGTTTCACTATAGATATATTTTAAAAACCATTATAGGCATATAACTTGAGACCAAGAACATGATTTTATGGGACCTATATGGCATCAAAAGTTCCTCTAATCATCAGTATTGGCACAGGGATGCTGACTTGGAAACCACCTAGTGGTCTTGCTGAAAGCAATTAGCTGCCCCTCTTTCTACCATAACATTCTGAAAAATATTTTAACACAAGATCTTCAAAAGTTGGCAGACTACTGTAAGCCAAGTTATTCCAAAATAAGTATAAATGTATTTTAAAAGCTTTCAAATGCCTTTTTGCATTATTTTTTTAAGTGTGTAAATTAACTCCACATAAAATAGAGATGGAAATATACCTAAAGGGTTAAATCACAGCACCAGACAGAACATCACAGAATACCAAGTGAATGGTGTAGACCATGTTTCTCAAGCAGATGTCCAAGAAACCTTGAGCATCCACAATTTCTTTGAGAAACTTAGAATTTAATTTAGTAATTACAGTACTTGAATTTACTTCTGTGTCTGCAAATGCATTTCTTCCAGGTGAGGGTCAATTGACAGCACAGCTCACTGCATAAGTACACATTTCATAGAAGTCCATATAGAGAAAACTAATGGCAGAATTGAGTCATGAAATGTATCATATCATCATGAAGACTCTAAAAGACTTTGAACCATAGCATGATTTCATCTTCATTGAGCCGTAAGCACATAAGGAGGATTTTTTTTTCCATTTGTGACTTCGGTAATCATTGGATTAGACACCCGTTTAATGCACATTTCCACAACACCATCATCTTAGCCTTTTTTCCAAGTGAACAAGTCAGCTTTATAGGCAGATCAAGTGACATTCCATTAAAATTGATGTTTGAAGATTATTCATCATCAGAGTTTTGGTTAAGTATGAGGCTTGATTATCCTCAATTATCAAATTAAGTTTTGATGTTAATGATGCCAGTTTAGTTGTACGGAGTTAAGTGGGCATTCTCTGCATTGATATTACTAAAGTTAGAACACAAAAAGCAGGTTTAAGTTAAAACTAAGACTAATTTTTCCCCACGATAAACTCAAAATCAGAGGTCTAGTTCAGCAAAACAACATAATCCATCACATTGAATTCATATTGTCAAATTGTATCTTATTGGCTATGTAGTTTCAGTGATACAATTTCCTTAATACTAAAAACACAAGTATAAATATGTTAATGCACCTGAAGGGCTTGGTACAGTCCCTGGCATATGAGAAGCATTCAGTAAAGGTTAGCTATTATTATTTTGTGGAAATTTATTTTAGTACATATTTATGGAAAATTATTAGTACATTGCATTTAGGATAGCACTGAGGTTCCCAATTTTTTTCTTTAAAAGGTCTCTAAACATTACTCAAGTGTAAGGAACACTAAGATAGAAAGTAACTGCCAGGAGTTCATTAGTGATCGGGGGGACTTCCTGGAAGATATCAGAAAAGCTGCCTTGTTATTATGACAAAAACTTAAAATTGAGGCATAGAAAAATGAAGTGCCTTATTCAAACCTATTCATCAGGGCAGTAGAAGAGCCCCTTATATTTTTAGTTCCCAGTCTTTGGGACTAAGAGTCTTTTCTTTCTCTCTTGTCACGGAAGCCCAAGAATCTTTGTACTTATTATTCTTTTGTCTTTACATAGTTTTTTGGAAGTAAATAACAGTTGATTATATTTGGCAAACAGTACTTTTTACTGTATTTTGATATAATAACTTTTTTTCACTTTGCTTTGGAAATTGACAATTATGGTGACATTGAATGGAGGTTAGAGGTGACATTAATTATCGGGGTAACCTAGATATTTACATGAATGCCAGTTTTGATGAAGCATCAAACTCTTATTTGACATACACATTATCTCAATTGTGAACACGAAAACCATGTTGCTGTGGAAATGCTGACAGAATAGCTCTCAATCTGCTCGCCAAACACACACACACACACACACACACACACACACACACACACAAAACCAGCATTATTTTAAACTATGAAGTATACCACACCTATTTAAAAACTACATAAACACCACATTTTAAAGGAAATCTATGTATGTACTTAAAGAGAAATTACACATAAAATATAAGTTGTGGGGTACAATCATAGTGATTGGAGCTCTCCATTTAAAAACCATAACATAGCAAAGACTGGCTACAAAAACTGAAAAGATCTGCCTCTCAACAACAAAGAGGTAAGGTGAAATGAAAGAGGCACAAAAGTAGTGATTGCTGAATCTTCCCTTTCTGAGCTATTTAGCAAGATATCAGAGAGGGCGTTCCATGTGCAAGATGCATTAATTAGGAATGGAACCCTCAAAAGATATAGATAGATATATATACATGTGTGTTTACATGTATGTGTGTATATGTACATATACATGTGTATATAGAGATAACGTGCATGTATCTATAAAGGTGTGTACATATATCTATGTGTATGTATATGGCAAATCTGGTCCTCCCTTAGGAGCTAAAAATCTACATACAAAAATGAAATTGATACATGAAGCAAAAATAAACAATTAAAAATGAGGTATTACTGCAAACTGTTCCTAAGCCCTCCAGCCTTCTGGGTCACAATCTTTACAGTTTTCATCTTCTGTGTAGTTACTCATTATCTTGTCTGCTTGTTTTATGTTACTGGGAAAGTTACATACTAAAATTTTCCACTGTATTTATGGATTAGTTTATTTGTATTTTAAGATTCATTCCAATTTCTGGGATGTGAAAAAATATGTGACTTAGAATCAATGAAATATGGTGTAATATCACACATCTGGACATATGAATAGTGTGTACATTGTTAAGCCCAATAGAATAATAAAAGAATTTGTATACATTCTGGGCAATGGCTAGAATGGAAAAATGCTGGAATGTCTAGGGTTGAATTGGGTTTTTTTGGCGGTTGGAAGGATAGAAAAGAACCTCAAGTTTACTTTATTCCTTGAGCCAAGAGCAAATTCTAACCAGCATATTCACTGCTTCCTCAACTGGAGGTCTCACCCTCTGCTCCTTTTCTAGGGGATGGAACTCTCAGCCTGTTGGTTCCATGGGCATAGGTGTAGGTGGCCCTATCAGTTATCTTAAAAACACATACAGAATTGTGTGTTCATATAAATATGGGCATTTATCTGGAGAGAAGTCCCACCCTCTCACTAGATTATTAGAACTCTGTCTTCCAAAAGTAAGGACCATTGCTCTGGAGCCAATGAAACTTCAGACAGCATACACTCTGATCCAGATAAAAGAGGATAAGGACGTGCACAAAAAGGCACAAAAGCCCAAGGCCCATTCCCTCTTCCCTGAAATGCCCCTCGTTCCCCCAAAAGCCAGTCCAACTCTTCTAGATCTCTTTAGACATTGTCTGCAAAGCAGGAGTGAAAAGAAGAAAGAACATCAACAGCCCCATTCTGTCCTACACTGAGGCATTAACTTCCTACCATTTAAAAAAACTTATGAGTATTATACCTTTAGATTTCTGCTGTATCTTTGGCTCTTTACCAAATCCATCTCCCTTCTATGCCCCTGGTTCTTTCCTGAGGACAAAGTGAGTGACATAGTAAATAGGGCCATCACTCAAAAAAGAAGCTGTCCTGCTTCTCAGGGGCCCCTGACTGAGCGTGGACTCCATGCACTGTGATGTATGCATTCCACACACCAGCTGTTCTGCAGCTTATGGCCCATATAGGAGTCCTGTGATTCAAGAGTGTTTTTTGATCCTGGATACATTTCTGCTATGGCAACAGTCCTAAAGACATGGCTTAAGGCTTATCCTGGGCTGTGACCTCATACTTTTTTCCACATTTTATTTATAAACATTTCAGGATGACAGTTGACAACAAGGTCGTGCACAGGAGGGAGACCGTTGTGCAGAAAGACTCAGAAACAGGAAAGACTAATTAAAGTTCAGTGGTCTTTCCCAGGTGCATATCTTCTGGACCTCAGGCATAAAAAGCTGGATTAGTTGACTCCTTTCCCCAAAGAAATCAACGAAAACAAATGTGCCAAAGATATCACAAGGCTTAGTAGAAGTCAGAAAAAAAAAGCCTTTTCTCTGATAGGGTCATGCAGAAATCAAATTTTAAAAATCACCAATGTAAGGATATTTTTTTAACCCAACAAATGTGGAAATATCAGATAGCTTTTTCGATGTAGGTGAGGGGAAGTCTGAGGTGTGATTTCAGGTCATGGTTCTTAGATTTTAAAAACAGCCTCAAAGAAGAGGTAGTCTTTTTTTTTTTTAAGTTTCTGGTTATTAGTCAGTGAGGATGTGATGTATGGAGCTACAGCAATCATAATGTGATGATGAAGAAAACTAGTTGACACAAAGATGGCAGAGCAGAAAGACAGAAAGAAACTCAGTCTATTTGAACCACTGACTAAACCAGCACTAACTTCTCTGTCTTGTCATATGAAATTACAGGGTTTGTTTGTTGTTGGTTGGTCGGTTGGTTGGTTTTTGTTAAAGTCAATTCAGTTAGACTTTTTACTAAGAGGGACTAAAAACTTCCAAAAGGATTCAGTCATACTGTGCAATTAATGTCCAAAGGGTTGTACCCATTCTTCTACCATCAGTGTGTTGATTGATCAGTTTCACCGCAACCTCAGTTGAAGTTGTGGACAACCTCAGCAGTATCCGTGGGTGTGTGTACACATATATTGATGGGGTATATGTGTTTGGTTTTTGCTAAATTAAGTTGGCTAAATTTAAAATATTACCCCTTTATTATTTTTTACTGATCCTAAAGCAAATCGGGCTGAAAAATACGACTTCAATTTCAAACGTATTCTCTCCCTGCTGCTACCCTAGATCCTTATTCCACTTTTGTGAATATGCCCCACCCAGTTAGGTGCCCACACCTGAAACTTGGTATCCCCTTTATGTCTTCATATCTCCAATTTAATCAGATTCCACTTCTTTCTTTCTTTCTTTCTTTCTTTCTTTCTTTCTTTCTTTCTTTCTTTCTTTCTTTCTTTCTTTCTTTCTTTCCCTTCCTTCCTTCCTTCCTTCCTTCCTTCCTTCCTTCCTTCCTTTTTCTTTCTTTCTTTCTTTCTTTCTTTCTTTCTTTCTTTCTTTCTCTTCCTTCCTTCCTTCCTTCCTTCCTTCCTTCCTTCCTTCCTTCCTTCCTTTTTCTTTCTTTCTTTCTTTCTTTCTTTCTTTCTTTCTTTCTTTCTTTTTCTTTCTCTTTCTTTCTCCCTTCCTTCCTTCCTTTCTTTTTCTTTCTTTCTTTCTTTCTTTCTTTCTTTCTTTCTTTCTTTCTTTCTTTCTTTCTTTCTTTCTTTCTTTCTCCCTTTCCTTCCTTCCTTCCTTCCTTCCTTCCTTCCTTCCTTCCTTCCTCTTTCTTTCTTTCTTTCTTTCTTTCTTTCTTTCTTTCTTTCTTTCCTACATGCACAATACCTCATCTCATTCACTCATTTTTTTTCTTCTGAAGTCCTAGAACAGTGTCCTAACAGGTCTCCCTGCTGACAATCTCAGCCCCCTCTAACCCACCCCCCACACTCCCACACTTCTTTCAGCACTCTTATAAGTATACAGGTCCTATCATGTCTCTCCCTTCTTGAAATCCATAACTGAGCCTTCTCTGTTCTCAGCATGTGATCTGGATCCTCATTTGGCTTTGAAGGAACTCTGAACCCTTCCAACGCGTCTTCTCATTCTGTCCTCCTGCCATCTTTAGTTAACAACAGCTACCAAAGGCACCATGTTGTGTCATCTTCTCCTTGCTTTGCACAGTTTTCTCTTTCTAGAATGGCTTCACACAACTCCTTTCCCTAACTGTTTAAAAACTTAACTTCTTAACTTGGAGGGGTGCCTGAGTGGCTCATTTGGTTAAGTGTCCAACTTCGGCCCAGGTCATGATCTCGCAGTTTGTGGGTTCAAGCCCTGCGTTGGGCTCTGTGCTGACAGCTCAGAGCCTGGAGCCTGCTTCTGATTCTCTCTCTCTCTCTCTCTCTCTCTCTCTCTCCCTCTCCCTCTCCCTCTCTCTCCCTCTTCCTGCCCCTCCCTTGCACTCTGTCTCTTTCTCTCAAAAATACAATAAAAACATTTTTTAAAAATTAAAAAATAATAAGAAAGAAACCTCAACTTGCATATTACGTTTTCTAGAATGCATTTCACACCTCCATCTCCTCCGTGCCACTGCTACACTTATCAGCATAGTTGGGTTTTTCTCCTCCTAGATTTTGAGCAGGGATTAAGCTTTATTGCCTGGTACACACTAATAATAACGCTGATTGTAATGATGTCAGATTACTTACAACATGAAAGTAATGGCTGTATAGCTGCTTCTTAGATTTTATTTTATTTTTTTAAATTTTTTTTTAACGTTTATTTATTTTTGAGACAGGGAGAGACAGAGCATGAATGGGGGAGGGTCAGAGAGAGAGGGAGACACAGAATCCGAAACAGGCTCCAGGCTCTGAGCTGTCAGCACAGAGCCCGATGCGGGGCTCGGACTCACAGAGTGCGAGATCGTGACCCGAGCCGAAGTCGGCCGCTTAACCGACTGAGCCACCCAGGTGCCCCACTGCTTCTTAGATTTTAAATGTAACTTTCATACCCACCTGATAAGGTGAGTTACTATTATTATTATTCTCATTGTATATATGTTATAGAGGTACAGAATGCTTAAAATGTTTCCCAAGTTACACAGTCGCTAAATAAGAGAGCAAGGATTTGAATTCCGGAGCCCACGTCTTTGTCTCTGTTGTTGGATGGCTTCTCTGGCGGTTGATAAATGTCCGGTTTGTGAAAGTTAAGATGAAGGTAGGGAGTTTGGGTTAGATGCTTCTGACCCTCCAGCCCATTTGTAGCTCTTGAAGGAGGCAAACCGGTTAGACTGGTGTCGGGTCGCTTTCCCAATTATAGTTTCCTTCTTCTCACGAGCTCTTTGATTCCACAGTGTGGCTGTGTCTTCACCCCATCTCTGATCTTCTGAATGCCCAGTGTCTCGTTTCTCAGGAAGTAATCTGATATCTGCACAATCGTCATCATAATAATGCTGCTGCTGATGAAAGCTAACAGTTATTGAATGTTTACTACATCCTCTTTAAATGTTTGCCGTGGGTAGTAGAATAAAGACCATGTCCTCTTGTAAAGCAATCTTAAGGGAGAGTGGTGCATGCCTTCCTGCCATATAGGTGACTCCCCCCACTGCTAGCATGCAGGCTGCCCAGTTTAAGATTTTTAAGCTGTCTCCTGCCGTGATCAGGACAGAAAGGCTGGTTTGTTCCTTCTCTGACTAGCCCCAGCCCACTGCCCTGAGAACCCCCATTTAACTCTTCCTCCCACCGCCACCCAATCCCCCACCCAGTGCAACTCTGATGCAATGAAAGGGGAACCAGGCTAGGAGTTAGAAGACCTTGGTCTTTCTTTAATAGCTGGGTTACCTTAGGAAATCATTTTATCTTGCTGAGCCACGGTTTCCGCATTTTTATTTAAGTTTATTTATTTTGAGACAGAGAGAGAGAGGGAACATGGGCAGGGGAGGGGCAGAGAGAGAGGAAGAGAGAGAGAGAATCCCAAGCAGGCTCTGCACTGTCATCACCGACCCTGACTTGGAGCCTGAACTCATGAACTGCGAGATCATGACCTGAGCCGAAACCAAGAATCAGACACTTAACCAACTGAGCCACCTAGGCACCCCCATTTCCACATCTTTAACTGAGAGTGACAATTATTTCTGCCTCACAAGTCGTCTCCTCCAGGGTGTCTTCCCTAACCCTGTCACCTAAGGAGAGAATTATCCTCTCCTTCATTTTAGTACCTATCTACCTGGTTTAGACCCCTGTGTGTCACACTTTATTGTAATTGTCTGTTAAACTGTCTGCACCATCTATGACATTGTTCAAGCCTCAAGATCAAGGACTGTGTCATGGTTGTCTTTGGGTTTCCTATCCCTAGAACATCGGTTGACCTGAATTTCCACAAATGTTCCCTGCCTTTCCCTTGAATTTCCCATTTGTGGAGATTCCTTTTGTCCTCAGATCCACCCATGATATCTGTTTGGATCTACAACCACCTGAGGAAAACTGATGGAGTAACACACTAGGGATCCCAGCTATCCTAGACCAGGAGACCAACAAACTGTCTCTGGTCATGGTATTCAACCTGGGTCCCATCAAAAATACTAAACAGGCCATGCTGTGTCTAATGCTAATGAAGAAACAAGGACTTCTGCTGACGGTCTGGCCAAAACACGTATGATGTAATTCAAGATGTTTTGATTTCTAAAGCAGAACTTGGACAGGGGAGTGGACTGTGGGTTGTTTTCCAGTGGAGTGACTTTAAGTGGTGGAGTCAATGGAGACACACTATTGAGGGATGTCCAAGCCTGTAGGATTTGTGGTGATGGCTGATTCTTTGGATATTATTCCTTCCCATCTTCTTCCCAATCCCATGCTCTATTATAGGTCAGGGTGTCCAGAGACTTGTTTGGGCTGAATACTGTTTGGAATTTCAGAACAACCATGCACTTCTTTAATGATTAAGTTTATCCCCTTCTATAAGGGACCCAGGTTGAATACTCATTGGGATAATTTCACCTCAGAGTGTGAGAAAATGGAGCCCTCAGTGTGTGTACTTCCTACCATCAAAGAGAAGAGGCAAGGGAGAAGACAGTCTAAGTGTGAGCAAGAGGAATTACTCCCACAGATGTGCCCTTTGACTCCCATTTATTTCCTGCTCCTGGCCAACCCTTTGGAGATTATTTTCAGGGAGATCTCCGTCTTCCTGTGAGGCCAGAGACTTTTCTAGTTATAAGGCTGCTGTGTGTGACATGTCTGGGCAGGCATGCAGCAAAACCACAGAGAAACAAGGGATTAAAGAAATAAAGCTGAGCAAACTCAAAAACGTCGTCTGCAGAACTTCTCTCGAGCTTGAGGTAAACATCTCCACCCACCCTCCTCCTTCTGCAATTTCACAGTTTATTTTTCACTGCATTCGACTTGCGGCTACAGAGAAAGGGAAGCAAATTGTCCTGTAGGAGTGGTTTTCCCAAGGAGCACAGCTCTCTAAGGTCAGGAATGACAGACAGAAAATGCCCCTTCCTGAGTGAGACGATGCCCGAAGGCACGCAAGAGATGGCCTCAGTCACTGGAGGGTGAGCTCACTTCCCCCCTTCTCCCAGTGAGCACCGCCTGCCTTCAAACCTGGGCCCTGTGTTCTTTTCCTCTGGACACTGGCCCATCCGAAGTCACAGAGTGGACAGCGCTGCCCCCTTTTCCGGACACATCAGGCTCACAAGCAGATTTCCTCCAAAGATTACCATCCTCTTGCCCTTACTGACAATGAGCAGTATCTGAACCATGCTTCCATCGGCCAAGATCCGAGGGCCATCTTTACGAGGCAAAGGCCCGTAAGTCCTCACAGACAGACGATCCCCAGCCTTGGCAAATGCAGCAGCCTCATCCAGATTCCAGCAAAGAGGAGTTGGCAGGGCATGAAGAAGGGCAGAAGGTAATTGAGGAGCTGGGGCTGGTTTTAAGGCAGGACAGAGCCCCGCTCCACGAGCCGAGCCGGAAGGAATTCGCTGTGTGCGCCAGATGTCATAAAGAGCTGCTGAGCTCGCTGAGCTTTCCAGTGCTCGGGAGCAAATCAATCAGATGAAGTGTGGCTGCCGCTCGGCTGCAGACCGTGAGCTAATGCGGGCCCTGCCCCGGCGAGCCAGCGCCACGGGCACTGGAGCCCGCAGTGGGGGACGGTGAGGCCGGCCCAGCGAGTGCCCGCTGCCTGATGCCAGGAGGGAGAGACAAAAGGGGCTCTTCTTTAACTCTGCAAATAGCCCCTGAGTGAATAGGGCCTTCAACAGCTGTGGTTTCACTCTCCTCACCGCTGGGCGAGCTGGGGGTGCTAATTGTGGAGCTGGAGAGCTGTTAAAATCAGACCAGGCCTGTTAAAGGAGACGAGTGACAACACTTAGACCCGCACGTGTGGTTGGGCTGCACGAAAGCTTTATGTCAGAAGAAGTGGAAAGAAAGCAAAGAAGCCACGAGAGAAGGAAGGTAGCTGGTTGGCTGTTCCCCCATCTGTGTGACCCCAGCAACGTGTCCATGTTGTTGTGGTTGTTGTTTTTTCATGTCGATTTATTTTTGAGAGAGACAGAGACAGAGACAGAGTGTGAGCGGGGGAGGGGTAGAGAGAGAGGGAGACACAGAATCCGAAGCAGGCTCCAGGTCTGAGCTGTCAGCACAGAGCCCGCCGCGGGGCTCGAACTCGCGAACGGCGGGATCATGCCCTGAGCCGAAAGCAGGAGTCAGATGCTTAACCGACTGAGCCGAGTGGCCCTCCGTATTGTTCTAGCCCCTACCACGCAACGATAAGGTCATAAAAAGAATCTCATTTATTGAGATTTTACCATGTGCAGGCACTAATATGGGGGTTTAACATACATCATTTCATTCAATCCAGACTCAGAGAGGTTATGTGACTTTCCCAAAGATAAAAAGAAGTGCGTGCACGTGCTTGCGTGATTGTGCCACACGCGCATACACATTACTACTGAATGGCAATCAGGCTTCAAATCCAGTTGTCCCTGACTTCAGAGCCAAAACCTTACCCATTGTGCCACACAGTCTCTCAGTTTCAAAGCAGGTCCTTTGTAAGAATTTGTGAATTAATAAACTATGGCACTGATGGTCAAGAAAATAAAATTTACCAAAGTCACCCAGTTTGGAAATTAAACAGAGAATCTTCCCTGGGAGCCAAAGAGAGGGACATACATTGGACATATGGTCACAGATTGAAGTTTTCCGTTTTCTCTCCCTATAATAGCCCTGGCAGACAGCTAATAAGGGAAACATATTGCAGGAGGAATCTTCTCCTCTCTCAGATCACATGGTACAGATTTCTGGTAGCAGCAGAGTTTGCTGGAAACAAATAATAATCTGACAATAGGTAAATTCTGCCCCTCTCATCCCAGTGAGATAAATATACCAAAAGATTTAGGAGTTTATCCTTTTGAGAACTGAGCCTGTTTAAGGAAAAATTGCAGAGGGGGGCATGAAGACAATGAACTATCTTCTTCTGAAACATGTGAGTTCATCAGATGCCACAATTCTCCCTCCATGCTCAGATTGTTCACTTGATGGGATCATTTGAGATTGTTTTGGAAAGATAGATGATCATTCCTACCATCTGTATGAGGGTAGACAGGCCACTATTACATCTTCATAAAACTTCCAACAAGAAAATATCCGAGCTAGCCTAAGCAGAGGAAATTACCTTTGAATGGAAACACTGGGAAAACCATTCCTGACAATAGAAAAACTCCAGCCCCCTGCAATCCTTTTGCCCCTCCGTTTTCTTTCATTTACATCAGGGTAAAAAGGTAAAAAGATGGAAAGCACAACTCCTTTGAGTGGTATCGAATCTGCAATACCTCTTTACAAGCTGTCTAACCGGTGGTGAGTTCAGACATTTCAGCCTCTTTGGTATTCCTCGCTGAGGAAAGACCAGAATTGGCCGCTGTTTTTGCTTGATTCCGTTGGATCTACATGCTAACTCTGCTGCTGAGAAATTAGCAGGCATCCTATGAACACCTCTCCCTGACTATTCTGTTCTCCTGTAGGCAGTTTCTTCTTTGAACCAGCGCCCTATGAGTGCTTCTGTGGTGTTTAGCAAGGCATCTAAAACATAATTCGAAAGCATCAAAGGGTGTGTATAATTTTACTTGCAAAAAGTGAATTTGAACATATTCTAAGTTTTAAAATATCACTCTCTCTGTCTCTCAAAAAGTTAAGCTAAGTTACCATATAACCTAGCATTTCCACTCAAAGGTACGTGCCCAAGAGAAGTGACAACAGATGTTCGCACAAAAACTCGTACACAAATAGTTATGGCAGCATTATTTACAATAGCCCCAGAGTGGAAGCAACCCAAATGTCCATAACAGATGAATGGATAAACAAAGTGTGATATGTCCATACAACAGACTACTATTCAGTAATAAAAAAGAATAAAGTACTGATAAATGCTCAGCGTGAATGAACCTTGAAAACATTATGCCAAGTGCAACAAGCTGGACACAAAAGGCCATATACTGTATCATTTCATTTATATGACATATCCAGAATTGACAAAACTATAGAGATAGACAGTCGATTAGTGGTTGCCTGGGGCTGGAGGGGCTGGGGAGTGACTACCAGTGGGTCCTGAATTTCTTTTAACGGGTGATGTATATGTCAGTGGTGTGGTGACAGTTGCACAATTTGTGAATATATTAAAAATTACTGAGCTGTGCATGTCAAAAGGGTAAATTTGGTGGTAGGTGAATAATATCTCAATTTTTAAATAGTTGGTGGAAAAAAAGATAAAAATATCACCTACATCATAGAGATTTACATGGAACATACACGCCTGTGAGCCACAACGAAGCACAGCCCTTGGCCATGGGACTTATATCCTCCAATCACATCCCTCAGTGCGACGGTGTTAAGAACTTTAACTGAGGTTAAGAACGTAATCTCTGAAGCCAGATTACATGGGTTCAAACCCTGGAGCTGGTACCTGCCAGCTGTGTGAGCAAAATACTTAACTTCCTTGTAGTTTGGCTTCCTTGACTGCAAAATGGAGATTCTAATCATAGCAGACTGGCGGAGTTACCATGACAATTAAGTTAGCTAATACACGAATAGTGCGGTTTTATCCATCTCCGTCATCTCGAATGTCACCAGGGAAACTATGTGGTGACCTATTTTCTAGACTGCTTGCAACCTTGATTACACAGTCAGCATTTGCTTCTTGATCACACATTATTGATGGTACATAGTTAATTTTATTTAGGAACCATGTAACAAATGCACTGAATAGTTAAATGTTAGATAAAATATTTATTTTATCTATGTACCATATAACCTAGTTACGAAGTATTTGAAAGTAAGAACCTACATCCATCCTTCATCCTTTCCACTTGTTTTTTCATTCCCCAGCATCCAGCCCAGCACCAGCTCGTGGTCAGCCCTTCGTAGGTTCTGGCTTACTGTTTCCCCAGGGCCTGGGTCACTGGCTGCTTTCTCCTAGGACTGGTATTATGATATGAGGTATAGTCCCACCACAGACCACTAAAAGATCGCTAATCTGACTATGGAATGAATTACAGGAATTTATATTACCCTGGTAGCCACGTCTTGGGAGTACACCTTAACTTCTGCCCCCAAGGTGCTATAGCTGAAGTTTCTACACTGTTCTGTGTCTAAAGAGCTGCTTGATGGTGCCTAGAGACTGTGGATCATGGAGCTGGCTGCATTAGTTATTATTTGGGAGCTGAAGTTTCTTCAGTGTCACCAAGGCCCGCAGCTGGGAACAACAATGTAAACTGGAGAATAGCAAACCCAGCGTTGGGCAAAAGGCTCGCAGGAGAAACATCCAAGCAAGACCAAGAAACGCACATGCATGTGTGCACAGAGCGGTCCCTAACTGGCGGTCCTGGAGACTCAACTGTTCAACAGCTGTCCTTCTTTCAGTCTCTTGGCCAAGATGGGCTTTAAACATCAAGACAGCCTTTAAAGGATTGGTGAATACTTTCTAAAAGAAAAAACTTTTTGGTTTTAATTGCATTCCAAGAGACTCCAATGGTTTCCTCAACTCTGTTTTCTTTGTTAGGGTATCGTGCTTGTTAATCTTTCTCTCCTTGCTCATTTTATTTTTTTAATATTTAAAAATGTTTTTATCTATTTTTGAGAGAGAGAGAGAGATTGTGTGTGAGCAAGGTAGGGGCGGGGGGCGGGGGGACAGAAGATGCGAAGCAGGCTCTGTGCCGACAGTGCTGAGCCCAACGTGGGGCTCGAACTCACCAACTGTGAGATCATGACCTGAGCTGAAGTTGGTTGCTCAACCGACTGAGCCACCCAGGTGCCTCTTCTTGCTCATTTTATTATCAAACTCAAGTCAGATGCCATTTCCTGTTTATTGTAGAACATAAAGGGATGCTTGGGAAATACCATGATCAGGTATTTTGTGATAGTTCTTTAATGTCTTGGTGAGTCCTTAAGACTGACTACTGGTGGGGTCTTCCCCAGCCCATTTATACTCCAAAAATGTCCTGAAATGTCCCTGCTCCCAAGAGCAGACAGCTTATGAGAAAGTTTTCTGAAGGGCAAAACCCAAGACCATAAGATGTACACATTTAGAATTCCTCTCTTTAAATTGTGTTTGGAATGCTTTGGAGATACTCTTGCTTACCTTTTTGTCCTAGACTCTGAATTCTCTGTGGGTGAAAACTGCCACAGTACACGAAGGATGACTGGGGTGTGGGAGGTGCTGACTTGAAGAAAACTGGGCCAATGAGGAGATGGTCCCCGGATGTGTTCTGTGATCTTCATGGAAAAGTCTGTAAGGGATCATGAAGGGATTTCTCTCTCCACTACTATAAGACAGTGGTGCTTCTTCAGTTTTCTGGCCCTAATTAGCAATAACTAATTAATGCTCAACCACCTTGGTGGGTATTGGGAGAGAAGAAACTGAACTAGACAATGAAATGGTTGTCAACCGCCCCCTCCCCATGCCTTGGGCCCTGGAAGAGTTGGAATGGGATTATGTCCAAAGTTTTCCCTGGCTTCCTGCTGCTCCCTGTGAACCACTGTTCCTACTTCCTGTATGGCAGCTTTGGTACAAGTCCTACTATCTCATTCAAGTCTATAATCAAGTTCTGGAGGGGAAAAACATGGCTTTAATATTTCTCTCTATTTGCTCTCATGTCAAGCCAGGAGCACTGAAGCACCAGCACTCCTCAGGAAAACATCCTTTTGCCTCATAACCGAGAGCACATTTGGTATGCTAGCCTTCTCCTCCTTGTTTGTTTTCAGGGTAGTGATAAAAGGATGGAAAAAGCATCAGGGAAAATCAGTAAATTTCGGTAATATTTCAATACATCTGCAAAGGGCAAACAGTTTAGAGTTTCTCCTGCCCTGTCTGAAGTTGGAAACTCTCACCACAGTGGGAAGCACAGCTATTTTGACTTGGCAAAGCAAACCAAACAGCACGCACCTGCAACTGTACGTCTCTGACGTGAATAGCTGTGGCCAGAGGGTCAGTCTGTTCTCAGTTTTTCATCCAGAAACCACATTCTGCAAATGGAGAGAAAACCACTGTTGGATTAAAGGAAATCCTTGCCATGGAGACTAAGCATACAACTTTAATTAACTCATCATTTTCTAATTAGCATCCCCTGAGCCCTGTGCATGGGCAGCTTATGTTGCAGAATGTGCCATCAAATTTTTCCAAACAGTTCCATAAAATAAAGTTTTGCTTTTGTAAACATTTATTTCAGAAAGTTTGGAAAACGCAGAAAAAATTGTTAAAGAACTGAAAACCCCAAAACTCATCATTCATATCAAGTCATCTAATCTTTGGTGTATTTTTTTTTTCAGTCTTTATATATGTTTTACATTTTGTATTTTATACGTGGTGGAGACTGTATCATCTATAGAAGTTCTGGCCTTTTATTTAATATTTTATATTAAGTATTTTATTCTTTAGTACAAACTTCATAAACATCACTGTTAATATCTGCATAGTATGCTGAATACAGGTGTTATAATTTATTGATTATTCCATTGTTGTTGAATGATTCCATATTTTCCAAAATTATCTCAAAATTTTGCTATCATAAAAATGCTGCCAGGGGCGCCTGGGTGGCTCAGTCAGTTGAGTGTCCGACTTCAGCTCGGGTCATGATCTCATAGTCCATGGGTTCGAGCCCCGCGTTGGGCTCTGTGCTGACAGCTCAGAGCCTGGAGTCTGCTTCAGATTCTGTGTCTCCCTCTCTCTCTGCCCCTCCCCTGATCATGCTCTGTCTCTCTCTGTCTCAAAAATAAATAAAAACACTAAAAAAAATTTTTAAAAATGCTGCCATGAATTCATTGTGTATACAGCTTTGATATCTGTATTAAGAATTATTTTCTTAAGAAGGATTCTCAGAAGGAAATTCTAATGTGGGAACTCATATATTAGCTTCTGAAGCAAAATATCACATTGATTTCTAAAATTTGCACTCTGCTATCTAGAATGAAATAGTGCTTTAATTAATAAGTAACCCCTTGACTCTTACCTAACTGGGCAGAGGGAGAGAGAGAGAGAGAGAGAGAGAGAGAGAGAGAGAGAGAGAGAGAGAATCTCAAGCAGGCTCTATGCTCAGCCCAGAGCCAGATGCAGAGCTCAATGCCATGACCCTGGAATCATGACCTGAGGTGAAATCAAGAGTAGGACATTCAACCAACGGAGCCACACGGATGTTCCTATAAATGATCTCTTTTAGTTCTTTGCCTATTTTTATTTTAGGATCTGTTTTCTTATCAGTTTATATGAGCTCTTTTTATTTACATAAAATACCAACCTCTTGCTCGGCATGTTTGCTGGAAATAATATTTCTACTTTATTGCTTTTCTGTCCATTATAGTTATGTTTTGAGATGCAGAAATATAATATTTTAGTAGTCATATTATTGATCTTTTCCTTGGTGATTTTTTTTCTACTGATCAAATACTTAGAAATTTCTCACTCCAGAAATTTTATAAGTATTCATCTCTATTTTCTTTTAGATTTTCTATGTTTTGAAAATTTTCATCTCCTTAATCTATCTGAAATTTATTTTAATGGATGGTGGACAATATCAATAAACTAGATCTCACATTACCTGTCCTGAAAATATCTAACCAAATTCCACATTACTTATCAAGTTAATACATCTCTTTTTCTCTGGATGCACCATTATCCTTATGAAACTAGTGCTCTATCAAGGTTTTTTTTTTTTTTTTTTACCCAATTTCTATTTTGTTTTGTTAGCGTGCTTGTAATTTTTTTAAATGCTATGTTTTATACTTACATAATTTTGTAATATACTTCAGACTCTGGTGGGGGTAAGTTCTTACCTTTGTCAAAAATTTCTCAACTGGCACCTGGGTGGCTCATCCAGTTAAACGTCTAACTTGATTTTGGCTCAGATCATGATCTCGTGTGTCATGGGATCAAGTTCCACATCAGGCTCCATGCTATGCATGGAGCCTGCTTGAGATTCTCTCTCTCCTCTTTCTGCTCCTCCCCATGAGCTCTCTCTCTCTCAAAATAAATAAATAAACATTAAAAAATGTTCTTAACTGTTATGCCTGTTTATATTCCAGGTAAACTTTGGAATTATCCTGTTCCCAAAATTCCTGATTTTAATCATTATTTTAATTATTTTTTAATTATGACTGTATTCAACTGAGGAGTTTCATGTGGACTAATTTCCTCATCAAAAACCATGGTGGCTCACAGCACATATTCCTTTTTTCAGAAACATTATCACCTTGGATTACTTATAGTTTTTAAACGCATAGGTGGTTGACTATTCTTGTTTTTTTAAATGCAATGAAATGGGAAAACTTCATGCCAGTCCCTTCCTCTCTGGAAGGTTATTTGGGTCAGTTTAAAAATTTTACTATAATAAAAAACCGTGATGCCAAAATAAATCTGTGATGTTATCTTTGCACTTATTTGCAAGTATTTCTCTGGAATAACCTCCTAGAGTGTTGGTGAAATGGAATTCATAATTTTAATTTTGATAGTTTCTGCCAAATTGTCCTTGAATAAGACTATGCCAACTTATGCTCCTATTAACAGTGAATAAGAAATTCTGTTTTCTCACACTGGATGTTACGGAAATTTAAAATATTTGCCAGTCTGGTGAAAAATACAATCTCAGTGTTGTTTTAATTCATATTTCCCTAATTACTAGGGAAGTGGAACATATTTTCTGATGTATGTGACCATTTGCACTTCTTTTTTTTTGAATTGCCTCTTCAACTTCATTTTCAATTTTAAGTTGTGCTTACTTTATTTATCTCTTTATATATTGCATATATTAAGCCTTCATCTGTTACATATTTTGCAGATATTTTCTCTTAATCTCTTCCTTGTCTTTTAATATTGTTTTACCATCTTTCTCAGTAGAGGAGTTATTCATTTTCATATGGTGAAATCTGTCATAATTTTAATTTTTGTTTTCTGATTTTCCTCCAGGTTTTCCTTTTTTTTTGTTGTTTTTTTAAGTTTATTTATTTATTTTGAGAGAGAGAGAGAGCACAAGTAAGGGAGGGGCAGAAAGAAAGGGAGAGAGAGAATCCCAAGCAGGCTCCATGCTGTAAGCATGGAGCCCAACTTGGGGCTCAAATCCATGAACTGTGAGATCATGACCTGAGCCAAAATCAAGAGTCAAAGGCTTAACCGACTGAGCTACCCAGGTGCCCCCCCCCAGTTCTCTATGTCATAATTTTATAGGTTAAAAATGTTTTAACATTTAATCTATGTATAACCCAACTTTTATTTTATGTATTTATTTATTTTTTAATTTTTTTTAACATTTATTCATTTTTGAGAGTGAGAGAGACAGAGCGTGAGCGGGGGGAGGGGCAGAGAGAGAGGGAGACACAGAATGCAAAGCAGGCTCCAGGCTCTGAGCTGTCAGCACAGGGCCCGATGTGGGGCTTGAACTCATGGAGATCGTGACCTGAGCTGAAGTTGGCTGCTTAACCGACTGGGCCACCCAAGCGCCCAAACATAGCTTTTATATGTGGTGTGAGGAAGAAGTCTAGGTTTATTTATTCTTTCTGAGTATCCATTTGTCTCAGTTCCAGTAAGTGAGTAGTGTGTCCCCCTTAGGAAGTGTCTCCATTACCACGTGCTAAAAATCACGCGTGCGTGTGTATGTATAACACATACATGTTCTTAGACTTTATTTTCTCCAAGATCTTTTTGTCTATTCTTGTATTAATGTGACATAGTGTTAATTATCAAGTTAATCATTAAAATAGTTACTTATAATAATCAAAATAATTATTTATAATAGAAATAAGTGTAATTTAAAACTGTAAGGTAATATTAATTACTGTATATAATATTTTGATAACTTATAAGAAATGCCTCTTTTAACTGTTTTTGAAAATTTCACACCCAATCTTGTACTTTCTCTCCCAAATTAGATTGTAGGACTCATTTACAACTAGTTTTGGGGGCGATTTTGATTGGGGTTATTTTGAACTTTCATGTTAATGTGAGGAAAATTGATCTCTTTATAATACTGTGTCTTCCAGTCAAGACACATAGGATGACTGTTCCTTCACTCTGGCCATTTTCATGTTCCTGCAATAAGGGTTTATACTTCTCTTTATATAGCTCTGCGTACTTCTTATCAGATTTATTTCTAGGTATTTTAAAGTTCTGTTGTGATAACACATTATATCTCATTTTTCCATTGCATATAAAAATTGTTTACTGCATATGTAGAGATGCTTACATATGGACCTTTCATTACATTTGGGGAGGAACTTCAAATAGTTTTACAGTTAATTCTAAACTTTTGATAGACATTTGAAGACAATGACAATTGTTGGTTTTTATAGTTTTCCTTCTGGGATGTCCAGGTATGCAGCAGCACTTTTTTTTTTAATGTATCTTATTAGTTTTTTGTCTTTCTATTTCCTTGGGCAAGCCAGGGTTCTTTGGTGTCCACATTCTGTTATTTTAAGTAGAAACTCATTCACAGGCTCAAAGGGAAGGCTGGAGATGAAGTCAGGACTAGGCTGAGGTAAGTGAAGCAGTTTCCTTAGATGCCAAATTTAAGGTGATGTTAAAAATTTCAGTATCAAGATAAATAATATTTTCATGCAATTAAAAAGAATTTAAATCCATGATGAACAAAATAAAAAACATTTAAATAAAGATAGCCTTAGTATGTAGAGGCAGGCTCTGGAAAAGCCAGGAACCAGGCAAACATAGAGACCACAGTAGCAGTTTCCAATGACAGCCTTACATTGACTGCCAATGGAATGAGTAAACTTGGAGAGAGACTGACATCCTTGACCAAAGGGAGGGTAGTGAACTTCCACTGTCTGTCAGAGATTCCACATAATGGGGGAAAGGTGATTCTCCAAAAGGAAACAAGGGTAGTGTTGCCAAAACAACAGTTGTCTACCATATTACAGCCCCAGAGTGCACTGTTCTTACATTGACCTTATCTTCAGCTAAAACCTCAGACATTCACATGTTAGGGCCACACCTCCCATGAGGTCATGTCCCAATGTGCCAGTCCTCCTTTACTTCCTGCTATACTATCTACTCAAAGCTGCAATCCTCATATGGATATAGCATAAAAGATAATATTGGAGAAATTTTGGTGGCTTCAAAAAGCACTGTCCATTGGCAAGGGAATGGCAACCTGGGTTCTGCTTTGAACAAACCCTGTGGGTCTGTACTTGGGAAAGGACCTTATAGAAAGACCATAATCTCTTCCTTCCTGAATGGGTTGTTCTGCATCGGGAGAAAAAGTATGTTTTGACCATTCATTGTTTTAGGTCCATAGGCCTTGTTAGGCTAGTGAGAATTCTTCTCAAAAGAATTGACTACTTAACCTTAATGTTTAGTCATGTGATTATCTTCATAGATACTGTAATGAACATTTAAGTAAATTACATTTACTATAATTATTGATAAGTTAGGTTCTACACCTACCATCTTTCTATTTGTTTTCTATGTATTTTATATCTTTTCTGCTCAGCCATTCCTGTATTACTGCCTTCCTTTGGTTAAATGGATATTCTCAATAAGTTAATTACCTTATTGTTTCTTTTGCTATATATTTTTTTTTATTTTCTTAGTGGTTGTCGCAGAGATTACAATTCGCATTTTAACATAATATAGGTTGGATTAATACTTTTTTCCAATAGTATGTAAAATTTTGTTCAGGACTCCACTGTGATTCCCTTTAAGGGTCCCTTGTTTCTGATGAATTGCTTTTCTCATGTTTCTTCCAAGACATTTTCTTTTTCTTTTAACAGTTTGTGAGTTGTCCAGGTGTGACTCTTCGGATTTATCTTACTTTACATTCGTTGTGCTTCTCAAATGTGAAGATTAATGTGTTTCCTCCAGCCAGGAATCTGGGACTATTATTTCCTCAAGTATTATTTTTGTCTCCTGTTTTTTTTTTTTTTTTCTTGTCCTTCTAAGACTACCTCGATGTGTACATTGGTATGCTGGATGATGGCCTGCTGGTCTCTGAGAGTCTGGTTATTGTTCTTCATTCTTTCTTCTTTCTGTTCCTTGGACTGAAGAATCTCCATTGTCTTATCTTCCGGTTTGCTGACTGTTGTCCTCTGCCAGCTCTGTTCTGCAATTGAGCCCCCTCAGTGAAGTTTTTATTTCAGTTATTGTGCTTTTTCACTCTATGATTTCATTCGGTTCTCTTTGTATAGTTTCTCATTGTTCATAATCTCCACATGGTGAGACATCATTCTCATACTACTTTTCTTTAGACATGATTTCCTTTAGTTCTTTGAACATATTTATAATATCTGATTTAAACTCTTGTCTAATAAGTTCCTCAGGGAACTTATCCACAAGCTTCTATTGACTGAATTTTTTTCTGTGTAAGGGCCATACTTTCTTATTTTTGTGTGTGCCTTGTGGGGTTGTTGTTGTTGTCGTCGTTGTTGCAAAATGGACACTTTAATTAATTTAAAGTGGGTATTCTTAAAATCTCCCCCCATCTCTATCTCTCCCTGACCCCCACTGAGGTGTGATGTTGTTGCAACTGCTCTTTGTTGGTTAGTAAATTCCCTGGGCTCATTCTGTAAAGTGTGTATTCTTTTTTTATGTCGGGCCACTGAATTCTCTGCTTGGTTAGCTTAGTGGTCAGCTAATGATTAGACAGAATTATTTTAAGGTTTATGTATTTATTTTGAGAGAGAGAGAGTGAGTGAGAACCAGCGGGGGAGGGGCCGAGCAAGGGGGGTGGGGCAAAGGATCCAAAGCATGCTCTGTGCTGACTGCAGAGGGCCCTACATGGTGCTCGAACTCACAAACTGTGAGATCATTACCTGAGCCCAAGCCAGACGCTGAACCAACTGAGCCACCCAAGCATCCCTAGGCACAAATTTTTTTAAGTGTCTTCAACAAAGAATTCTCCCAGCCTTTGCCAGTGGATTCTCTGTGTGTTGGGGCACACCTTTGGTGTTCAGGCAGTTCGCAACTCTGCCTTAGCCTTCACTTCCTGCTTGTTCAGAGCCTCACGGTTAACCCAACATGAGAGATTAGAGTCATCTCAAGTCTTCCTTGGGCATTCACAGAGCCCTGCACCTGTGTGGGCCTTTCTAGATTCTCAGGGATATATTGGAACTTTTCAAGGTTCTGTAAGAACATCTTATTCCCCATATTTTCCTTTCACATTTTTTTGGTCAGCCTCTTATTTTCCCCAGCTGTTATGCTGCCTCAGGCAGCTGCTTGTTTTTGACAAATACCCTGGGGATAGTATTGTTCTCACTAAGGGAGATCAGAATTAGGTCAAATGAAGACAAGCCTTCAGAACAGGGTTTTTCTAGGGAGCTGCCAGACAGGCCAAGTAGTGACAAATATGGGGAATGAGCTTTTTGGGAAGCTCCAAACCTGTTCTGCCCACCTTCAGTGACTGCTCGGCTGCTGGCCGTGACAGCTATCCCAGTTGGTCATTCTCAAATCTACCTTGGATCCGAGTCGAAGGAGATGAGACTAGGGCAAGTTAAAATATCACAAAATGCAGTCTGTGCTAAGTAGACTCACAATCCTGTGAATAATTTTCCTTGTATGGCAAAAGGGATTTGCAGACATGATTAAGATTATGGACCTCGAGATGAGGAAATTATCCTGGGTTATCTAGTTGCACCCAATCTAATTACATGAGTTCTTAAAAGCAGAGTTTTTCCCACCTGTCATCAGAGGGAGAGATAGCTATGAAAGAATGGTCAGAAAGATGCAGTGTGGCTGGTTTTGAAGATCGAATGGGGGCTATGAGCCAAGGAATGTGGGCTGGAAAAAGCAAAGAAATGGATACTCCTTTAGAGCCTCCAGAAAGGAATGTCGCCCCATTGACACCTTGATTTTAGCCCGTTGAAACCTGTGTTAGACTTCTAATCTACAAAAGTGTAAAATAAGAAATTTTTGCTGTTTTAAGCCTCTAAATTTATGGTAATTTGTTACATTGGCACAGAAAAACTAATACACTGTTATTACTGAGATTCAGCCATTAAAAAAAAAAATTAACACTCCTCATGTTGTAAGCATTTGGTTAATATCCAGGTTTCTGTAAAAGTTGATTTTGACTGGTTTTTCCAGTGTTTTCCTTGCCTTTATAAAGAAGTGGAGTTTTAGACATCTTTACTCTGCCATTCTGGAAGAGTTTCCCCCCACTTCCTTTTGACATCTGGTATTGCAAATGAAAATCAGGTTTTTTTTTGTTTTTTTTTTGTTTTTGTACTGTGGATATATGGTTTTTTTTTTTTTCTCTTTTGGGAAGCTTTTTAGACTTTCTCTTGACTGTTCTGAGTTCACTACATTGTGACTAGGTTTGGAAGTTTTGTTTGCTTTTAATTCATTCTGCTAAACATTTGGTAAAGATTTTCAATCTAAGAACTCATATCTTTCTTATGTTCTGGGAAGTTATCTATTTTTATTTGCTTAATATTGTTCCTTTTCATTCTGGCTATTCTCTCTCTCTGGATTTCCTACTAGATAAATGTTAAACTTCTATATATGTAGAAGATATATTATGCATGTCTCTCAATTATTCTTTCTGTCCTTTATTTTTTTCCCTCTTGTACTATGTTTAGTGAAATCTTCATTTCAATTTTCTAACTCTCCACTTCTTCAGCAGTATAACTTGTTCTGTTTTGTCTATGAATTGAATTTAAATGTCAACAATCAAGTTTTTAATCCCCATGATACTTAGGTGATTCATTCTTATAGATGCAATACTTTTTTTGTCTTTCTGAAGATAATACATGTAAAAGTCTGGCACTGATTGTCTTGTTAATTTCGTATCCTCCTTGTAAGTTCTTCTATGCGTTGTGTTTAGTGCATCTTTCTTTGTGTTACCTTTCTCAAATGTTCGCTGAGTCTTAGTTGTGTGTTCATCTGCAATTGGATTTCCTAAAGATTGCTCTTTTAATGCAGCCTATATGGCAATGGGCTAGGACTCTTTCTACTACTGCTTGTTTAAAGTGACATCAGAATAGTCAGGAAGCCTGAGTTAAGGGAGGATGGATGTAGCAGGTCTTCCTGGGTTTTGCCAGTCACATGGGGCTCTGCCCTCATTTTCTAACACATGCTGCCACACTCACTGATCTTGCCCCAAGGCAGATTTCCCTTTTACTGCTATGTACAAATGGTGCTAAGGGGTAAGAAGGTGGAAGACAGTTGTACTTCACTCATGCTTCCTGATACAGTATTATCTGGTACATAATGGTTTATAACTCAATATAAATTATAATTGCTACCAGTATAAAGCTACCCTGTTATTCCTATTTAGTGACTATTCTACTTCACCAAATACTGACATTTCTCCCTGACTTCCTTTTTCTTAGCCTTTGCTTGGAATATCTCAACCTTCCTTTAATTTTCAAAGTTTCCAAGGTGCTTTCCTTTGCATGTGTCTTTGATGGAGAGAAGATCATAGGATTTTTAAATATTACAATATGAATATTATGTCTTTAATAAGGAAATTCAAACCATTTTCAAATGTTGACTTCATTTGTATGTTTGCCCCAGAATATCTGTGTCTTTGGGGGGGTAGTCAACAAATATATGGTAAGTGGATGAACAGTTTTTGTGATAGTGATATTCAGGTTTCACTACTTTCTCTCTTTCAATATAAACATTTTAAACTTTGCTCATATCTTCTGTAGACATTTTTTTTATAATTTTACTGGTAGTTAATTGTAGTTTTGTAAAAAATTCTATTTATGTGTTTATTTGCAAGCTGTATTAGGCATTTGTTTATGCTATAATCGCAATCCTGAACTATTTGAATGATTTTAAACTCCATAGAAGACTATGAAGAATAACTAGCAGTCTGCATATGAAAGTTACAGAGTAAACAAAAGAATCTGCTGGATATAGCAGCAAAAAGCCAGGACCCGACATCCTTAAGGGCCTTGTGTTTTAACAATAGACCCAAAGTTTATAAAACTAACTCATACATAAAGAATAATCCATATCGTATGTTAACGATCAAGGAATTACACATACTTCACAGAAAGATCACTTCCAAGATAAATTAAATTTCAAAGAAATCTTTGAGAAATTCACTATGCAAGATTCAATGAGCTAAGGCATTTATTATGTAGAAATGCCTCTAATGTCCTAATTAACCTGTATAAGCTACCTGTTTAGGTATTTTTATTAGTTCCATGTATACAGAATCTTCTTTTAAACTGACTTGGTTTTGGATCTGTTATTTATCTTTAAACTCCATCATTGGCATGTGAAAAAATGGAGGATGTTAATACCTAATAGGGCACTAATATGGATTATGTTGAAAATTGAATGAAATAATCCATGTAAAGGCATTTGGCACAAAGCCTAGCATCCATTTCCCCCACCACTTACTAGGTATGTGACCTTTGGAAAGTTCCTTAACCTCTCAATGCCTAGATTTATCATCCCTAATATGGGGATTTTAATAGTTTTTACCACACAGATTTAACATAAAGAGCTTAGAGCAGAGCCTGGTACATCTTAAGTTCTCAGTCACTGTAAGCTATTATTAGTATTTGAACACAGTAAGAACTACAACATACACGCTCTGGCAGCAACTATGAGAGAAAAAGTTTTTTGTTTTTGTTTTGTTTTTGTTTTTGTTTTCACACGGATCAAGGAAGCAATAGCTGTGACATGGTCTAAAAGGTAGAGAAGGCCAGGGTCCAAGCCCAGGCCCACTGCTTGGCTATGGGAATTTAGCTATTCTCAGTATCTCTTTTTGTGTCACAGGGCAAAAATACCTAATATACATTTGATAGGAGAATTATAAGAGTTGTCATGTATAACAGTGTTCTATAATGTAATATCAAAACTGTATCATAATGTCAGTTACTATCAATAATTATAGTATGAATACTATTTAGTGGGGGCTATTTTTTTTATCTTATTGGCACCTCCTATTCTATTAACTTACCTAGCCCCATCAACATTTAGAAAAGGATTATATATCCTTGCCAATATAACCTCCTTCTTCCTTACTTCCCCATTCCTTGGATGTATGTGTCATTAGTAAATCTGGGTACAATTACCATAAGGAGTAGAAATGAGATAATTTTTTTGTGAATTATAAACAAATTTCTAACTCTCCATTTTGGCAGAACAACTCTGGCCCAGCCACTATAGCTGTCAGGGTGATTTATGATGTTCCTCACCAAGCTGACAGCCAGTGGAGGAGAAACTCCATGCAAGAAAAATTCCTTATATTTATTCTACCTAGTTTAATACCTGATGAACCATGTTATAAGAACAATTCTTAAAATAGCTTGAGGAGAGCATCTCTGCATTTCCTAGCACATACAATACATCATAGAAATTCTCACAGAGGATGTAAGGTAGATGGTAGTCTTGCTGTGAACTTGACTGGTTTACAAAACGGACGTTGATGAGAGGCTCAGCAATAAAAACAGCAGGCGTTAAATTCTAACTGGTACACTTCTACTTGGTTTCAATCATTTCATCTTAACAATAAGCCTTCATCATAGGCAATACTGTTATCATGTAAATATAATAGTAAATAAGAAGGGAGGACCAATCCATGGGCGACAAAGCATGATTACCTCCAAAGCCTCTTAATTTGGAGAGGTGACAGAGTCCATTCTAAGTAGGGTCATCTCTGCTTCATGCCTTTCCTTAAGCCTTTTCTGACCACTGCAGGACACCGTAATCTTCTACTTCACCTGCAATTCATAGAGCACCCATTATATTGACTACTTTGTAGTGCTTTCTAAGGACATGTGATTTGTGTACCCTTTCTTCTCAACTGTGTAGTGTCGTCAACCTCCCCCATTTCCATTGGCCTCTTCCTCCTAGCGTATAAACTTGAAATTCACTCCATATAACAAACCAAACAAACAAAATCTTTCCCTTACCTTTTTAGCTCCTTATCTGGCTTAGTGTCCCATGTTCTAAAAGAGTAGGTGACACTTACTGATATTACTTGTCACTCTAGTCTCTTGGCTTTGGGGGCACTACTCTCTCTTGCCTCCATTCAGTGCTCTTTCCTGCTTCTGTTGAAACTCTCTGACCGTATCTATTCAACCTCCTTCACTGGCTCCTCTCTCCCTGTCTTCTCCTTACACATTGATATTCCCCAGTGCTTGTCTATTTGTAACAGTCCCCGGGATTCTTCAATTACTCCAATGCCTTAAATATGCCAACACATCTCAAGTGCGTATTTCTAGTGAGATACCTTTCTTAAGTCTAGAATCATGTTTCTGACTGCTTATCATATACTTCAAATGTATCAACAACAGAACTTATTTTCTCCCCAAAACATTTTCCTTTATTCACCCTCTTCATTAGGGAAACTATGGGAATTATACTTGTTTCCTCCCTCTCCTTTACTTCTATGGCCTTGTTGATCCTACTTCTAAATATCTCTTGCACATATCCAATTATTGAAATATCCAATTATTTCCTTTTCCCATGACCTCATTATTGTTCTTACCACCTTTCCCCTGATATCCAGAACCCTCTTCATTACGTCTCTTATCATCGTTTTCACCCACCTCTGTTGTTATCCTCACTCACACCACATGTCATCTGGGTTGACTTTAAAAACAAAATGATGCTAAATGAAAGGGAAAATCCCTCATCATGTCATTCCCCTCTCAAAAGTCCTGGAATAGTATTTCATTGATTTCAAAGCAAAGTTTCAATTTTTGTCTACTGCTTTTTGTACGTGTACATGCAGTTTCCTGTTCGTAGAGTGTCCTCCTGTCATTGTTCAGCCTGGCAATCTCTAGATTCTCCTTCAACACTGCATCAGAGCACTATCATCTGGGGAAACAGCCCTAACCTCCAGTAGTGTAAGACACTGTGTCCTCCGAACCACTTAAACATATCTTTATTAGAGCCCTTATGACAATGTACCATGTCTGTCTTCCTTGCTCACCTCTCATCCTCCTGAGCTAGAATCGTCTCTTCCACCTTTACATCCCCACTGCTTAGCACAGATTCTGGCACACAGAAGAAACTTGATAAATGGTTGTGGAATAAACAAAAGACCAAATAAATGAAGCCCCTTCCTTTATGAAAGCCGGGTGCATGAAGGAATCATTCTGTTTCTTGGTATCTATAAAGCACACGATACTAATGAGTAGCACTGGCTGTTTGGTTCATGTTATTATAATCCCTTTGACACTTCTAGAGAACACTTGCTCCAGGGCAAGTATGAGGGTTCAGTATTTTTAGCTTCTAATGACCTCAGATCTGTTCCGTATGCTTCCCGTTCCAATCATGTGTACGTGTTAGCCAAGGAGAGTGGCCACATATGCACACTTTCAAGGAATTACCTCAAGGAAACATTTGAGCTGTAATCATCAGTAGGAAGTGGGAGCATTTAACGTGTTGCTTCTGGGAAAAATGTAGGCTTCCTCATTATTGGGCACTTCTCTTTGAGCAATGTTTCCTAATGCTTCCCATTTCCGCAGTTGAGCCTTAGAAAACATGGTTGGTTCTTTTGGGATAGGTCATCATGAGATCAAGCAACAGGTTATTAAGCAGAAAGGCAGGTGCATTGTGTTAATAACCCAACCTATTTTACTATCCATCTGCATTCCTGACTCGTACAGATGACCTAAGAGTGCCCATGGCTTTCTTTACACTTGCATACCTACTTTGGTGAGTGAAAAGTCACCCACTAATTTCATATTCTAGAGACTTATTCAAAGAATGATGTCTTCACGGATAATGAAGGACTTGATTTATTCCATTACCTATTACTGGCTAATGTTTGCAAAGAAGTTTGGATAAAATTGGTCATTTCATCTAGTTACACAATGTCCTATGGTTTTACATGAGGTAGTCTTGTTTTTGGAAATATGTATTATGTTACCTGAATAAAGAGGCCATATATCCAGATACATCTGTGTACTCCACATGGCTAGTATAGAGCAGCTTCTTGATACAATATATATAAAATGACAGAATATTAGAATGATAGGATTGGATGAAATTTCATTTTCTTGATGAAAATTTATGAAAGTTTAACATAAATATTTTGTGAAATGTCTAAATTGGTGTCTAAAATAAAAATAGCCATTTTCTTCAAAGGCTGATTATAATTACAAAAGTTTTTCCTAAAACTATTTAAGTATTGCTCTGATTTAATGTATGTCTCACTTTTTAATTCAGCGGTTACATGTATAATTCTCTGCATGGTAAAATGATGTAACGAGAACTAAAGCTGAGAGGGGGATAAATTATATCCAGTACAGTCTAATTGTAGTTGATCTTTATCTGATTTGGCTTCTCTGGGGGCTACTTGGAAATCGCAGTACCAGAGGCATTCACTAGTGTCCTACAGATGTTAAGAATAGAGGCTTTCTGTAGACTTTCAAATAAAGATGATGTCTCTACAGGGCAATGACAACCAATTAGAAGATGAACATTTGGTCCATGAGTTGATGATTTTAATGCCATGCATCATGCTTGACTGATTAAACACCTTCCCTCTGCCCTGCATTAACCAATTTATTGTCCTATGAGGCAATGTTGTAAAAAGCTGCTATCTGCGTAAAACTGTGGACCCACCACCCTCAATGATGTATGATACAGAAAGAACTGTTTATTTCAAGAGGGTCTTTAAAAAAACAGCTTTTCTGAAATGTAACTCACATGCCATAAAATTTACCCTTTTAAAGTCTGTCATTCACTGGTTTTTAGTATCTTTAATAAGTTGTGCACCTATCATCACTGTCTAATTTCCAAATGTGTTCAGCACCCTGTGCCCCTTTAGCAGTCTCTCCCCCAAATCCTTTCTCACCAGTTCCTGGAAACCATTAATGTTCTTTCTGTTTCTATGGATTCATATAGTCTGAATATTCCAAATACGTGAAATCAAATCATTCAATATGTGACAGCTTCCTTCACTTAGCATGATGCATTCAGGGTCCATCCACCTTGTAGCAGGTATCAGTTTTTCCTTCCTTTTTATTGTTAAGTAATATTACATTGTAGAGATGTATAGCATTTTGTTTATCCACTCACAATTGATGAACATTTGGGTTGTTTCCAATTTTTGCTATTATGAATAATGTTACTGTGAGTATTCATGTACAGGTTTTTGTGTGGACATATGTTTTCAGTTCTCTTGGGTTTATACTTAGGAGTGGAATTGCTGGGGCATGTGGTAATTCTATGTTTAACATTTTAAGAAACTGCCAGGTTATTTTCCAAAGTGGCTGCTCCATTTTGCATTCCCACCAGCACTGTATGAAGGTACCAATTTCTTTAAAAAAATTTTTTTTATGTTTATTTATTTTTGAGAGAGACAGAGGCAGGATGCCAGTGGGTTGGGGCAGAGAGAGAGGGAGGCACAGGATCTGAAGCAGGCTCCAGGCTCTGAGCTGTCAGCACAGAGCCTGACGCGGGGCTCGAACTCACAAGCTGTGAGGTCATGACCTGAGCGAAGTCGGATGCTCAACCGACTGAGCCACCCAGGCACCCCGAGTACCAATTTCTCTACATGCTCACCAACACTAATCATGTCTTTCTGATGGCAGAAATTCTAGTAGGGTTGAAGTGGTATCTCATTGTGGTTTTGAAATGCATTTTCTTAATCAGGTGACTAATGATGTGGAGCATCTTTTCGTATGCTTATTAGCCATTTGTGTATCTCCTCTGGAGAAATATCAATCTAAACCCTGAGCCTATTTTTTAAAATCAGGTTTTCTTTTTACCATTGAGTGTTTATATATTCTGGGCCCAGGTCCCTTAGAAGTCACATGATTTGCAAATATTTCCCCTTATTCTGTGTGTTATCTCTTCACTTCCTTGACTCGTGTCTTTTGAAGCAAAAAAAAAAAAAAATTGCAGTTTTGACAAAGTTCAATTTATCTATTTTTCTTTCTTGTTGTTTATGCTTTGGCTGTCTTACCCAAGAAACCATTACTTGCTCCAAGGTCAGAAAGGATTCCTTCTATATTCTTTTCTGAGGGTTTTATAGTCTTCACTCTTTAGGTAAAAGATTCATTTTAAAATTTATTTTTGCATATAGTGTGAGGAAGGTCGAGAGGACCTTGTTAAGCACTCTCTTCTGTTGTGTATCAGTTTAAAACATGAACAAAGAAATCTGTCAGCTTCCTGGAAGCCCACATCATGAAAGCAACTTCTGTTGCAAACCTGACTTTATTGATTATTTATTGAGTAGAATTCTGTCCATGATGATGTAGGGCTAAAATTGTGCTAAAGGAACCATATAGAAATTTTGGCAGGACTGTGAACCAATTTTAAGAACTTTTATAAAATTTCAAATGTGATTTTAAATTCTCAAAGCTGGACTGAGAACTTGAAGAAATTACCCTGGATGTTTTTCCAAACATTTTTAACTTGGTTCAAACCAGTCATTTAATCTTGATTGTATTTTCTGAAGATTTATTCCATACGGGTTTGATTAATTTACACAGAATTCTTCAAAACTCTGTCTAAACCACACTGTTGCTATCAAAGAAACTCAATGAAAAACCCTCTGAAAAACACAGCAAAATCATATTAGCAACACCAGGTTCTAAGTTGAAATCCTTTCACTTCTGTGTAAGAACCATTAGCTTTGAATGTATCTGGATACAGAAACCTATTTTCCCATTTTAAGGAGAAAATCCTTTTTCTGAGACTCTTGAAAGTACGTTTGTTACAACATATTTGGGCTTAGGACTAACACCTTTGGTTTCCAAGTTGAAGCTTTTCTTTTGCACTTACCACTAACAACATGTAAGTTGAAAAGAATCTCAAATCTAGCTGTCCTGGGGTACTTGGGGTACTGCAAAGGAGAAACCAGTGAGAACAAGAGCATTGGAATCGTCACACATCACACGTACTGCTTGCCACCATTGTTCTTTCATTCAAGGAGCATAATTAATTGAAATGATATTTGTATATTACATACCTGGTACATCATAGGTTTCCCAAAAATGTTGATTCCTCTTTTCTTTAAACACCTTTAAGGTACAGAAAGAATGAATATCTTGAAATGGTTTTCACTTGGAAAATCAGGTGTGGGGAAGAAAACCTATGAATAAAGGAGAATTTGCAAATGCTCTTTGGCTGTGCACATTACCTAATAGTTATGTAAAGAGCGAACATCCTCTCAGCATTAATAAGCAAATGAACCAATAAGAACACAGGTAAGGGCTTTTTTCCTAACCAGAATAGAGGGCTAGGGTGTATAGGGCAAGAGATTAGATGATTTGTATTCCAGGCAATATTATTGTCACCACCAATTCTAATGAGCATTTCCTAATTTATGTCTTTAATGTATTTATTATGAATATATTACATAAGTGGTAGCCTGCCTCAGGACTGGAAATTCAGGAGACTTGGTTTTCAGACTCAGCCTTTTCACTAATTATTTGGTCAATTAGTTATTATCTTATTATTTTTAAAATGTTTGGGAGAGTGGAGACTTACTAATAAGATATAGTTCCATGTTGTAAATCATGCCATGTCTTCTGTCTTAATATCTATGGGGACATTGAAAATTGGCCCAACAATGACTTATGGGACAATTATGCAAAAAAAGCATCTTATTTTCACTATAAAAATAGTTTACTTCAAAACACATAGGCTGCTGCTCGCAATTGTTGCTCTAGGTAACAAGGCAAAGCAATTTGGCCGCAAACAGATCACAAGACTTGTGACCAATATTTTCTGAGTTGATAAATGGAAGCAAAGAACAAATTAGGGTGGAATTTAAGTGAGTTAAGAAATGTTTTCTAATTCTTAAATTGATTTATTTGAAAAATAAAAAGGGACTCAAACCTTTGCATCTCAATCTTAATCTGAGAGATTTCTTTTTTCAATTATGTGTTTATTATTATTTTTTGTTTGATGTTTTTATTTAAATTCTGGTTAGTTAGCATATAGTGTAATAATGGTTTCAGGAGTAGAATTTAGTGATTAATCACTTATATATAACACCGAGTTCTCATCCCTACAAGTGCCCTCCTTAATCCCCATCACCCATTTAGCCCAACCCCCACCCACCACCCCTCCAGCAACCCTCAGTTTATTCTCTATAGTTAATAGTCTCTTATGGTTTGCCTCCCTCTCTCTTTTTATTTTCTTCTTTCCCCTATGTTCATCTGTTTTGTTTCTTAAGTTCCACATATGAATGAAATTATATAGTATTTGTCTTTCTCTGACTTGTTTCAGTTAGCATAGTACACTCTAGCTCCATCCACATCATTGCAAATGGCAATTCTTTTTGATGCCTGAGTAATATTCCATTGTGTGTATATATGTGTGTGTGTGTGTGTGTGTGTGTGTGTTTGTGTTTGTGTATATATACACATATATATATGTATATATCACTGATAATGCTGCTATAAACATTGGGGTGCTTATGCCCCTTCAAGTTAGTATTTTTGTATCCTTTGGGTAAATGCCTAGTAGTGCAATTGTGGGTCATAGGGTAGTTCTGTTTTTAACTTTTTGAGTGGCTGCACCAACCAGTTTGCATTCTCACCAACAGTGTAAAAGGGCTCTCCTTTCTCTGTATCCTTACCAACATCTGTTGATTCCTGTGTTGTTAATTTTAGTCGATGTGAGGTGGTATCTCATCGTAGTTCTGATTTGTATTTCCCTGATGATGTGTTTAAAAGGCAGTCATTAACTACTCACTGTGTGAGGAGCACAAAGGAAAGAGAAGATACAATCTTTAATGTGAAGAGACACAATTTTTTTGAACCCAAAATATACAGGAATAGTTTAAACACGAGTTTCAAAAAAAAAAAAAACTACTGATCAATACATTTCCTAACGTGAAATTGTGAGAAAAATAACTGATTCTGAATATTACCTACCTGCCGCAGATGTCTCTTGAGGTCATACTTCCTTTAATGTCCCTAATCAATTAGTCTGAACTTCCGACACACCTCTCTGAAGGGTGTCTGGGATCACTGATCCATGTGTTTCTAAGGATCCTCAGGAAATTCTTTTGGTGTTCTGGTTTTTACTATTTTGGTTTTTTAAATTAATTTATTTACTAACTAATTAATTCATTTTGGCCTGGTGCATTTTCCTTTAACACAACCCACTGGAATGCAACAATATATAACATCAATATATAGCCCAAGATCTAGGCTATTCAGGATTCCAAAACACTGCACAAGGACTTCAGAACAGTGACAGTTGGGTCCAGGCATCCTGGCATAGACAGTGCCTCCACCATAACACGAAATGGTGAAGGTCTGCTCTCACTTCCAACCTGCAGCCTTTCATTATCTCCTGAAAACCCAATGTTTGGAAAAGAGTAAATACAAGTCTCCCAAGAATAAAAGCTAATTTTTAGAAAAGAAACTTTTCACAAAGGATTATGAATTATCGAGATGTAGTTCTGACTGCAAAACAAGCAAAAACTATCTTTGGCTAAGATCATTCAGAATGACACTGTTTAACCCATAGCAGTCACCTCCTCCCACCCAAGGACCCAAATTTCAGAGCTATAGAAGAAGAATAAAACCTTTCAAGTTTATGTCTGCCTTTCTGGAGTCTGGAAAGGATCACTTGATGACTTCCATTGCTTTGGATCCTTATTAGCCAGGGAAAATGAACTTAGAGGAAATAGATGGCAGAAGAAGTATGATATGCAAGAAACTGTCCCTGAAACGTTCTCATTAAGCTTCCTTGCCTCACTACACCAGTCCATCATCGTCATAATCATCAACATCATGATCATGATCACTTTTATCATTATCATGTTCAGTAGCAGCAGCAGGAGCTCTCAATGACCGTTTATGGGCTGCCTGATGTGTGCTGGACCCTGCAAAAGGTGAGAGAGGCAGTGGACAATCAAGTGCTTGCAAATGGCCAGCAAAGAGAATGTTTCCATCTCTTTATATTTGTCTTTGATGGCTAAGAATTAGGCACATTGTTGCCTGTGCCGTTGGAGAAGCAACCACATGATCTACCTTACCGTGCCCCTTAGCTACTGCAGGTCATATAGTCTCAGAGCTAGAAAACACCTTAGAAATGACTGGATATGCTTTACAAAGGCCCAGAGAAAGTTTGACTTGCCTGAAGTTAGAAAACTTAGTCATGAGAGAGCAGGGACTGGACCCTGGATCTCCTGAGTTCAATTTCAACAGACTTTTCAGTATACCAGCCTGTTTATCTTCTTGGATAATATTCCAGGGTACCAAGAAGCATCTTAGAATATACTTGATGCTAAAATAATATTAGTTCTGGTAGAAGTAGTAAATAGAATATATTCCTGAAATGTTTGTAGTTGATCTAATTCTCTGGGATTCCTATTTGCTTTCATGATTTACACTTTGGACTCTCAAATTTTATTATCAAATTATTATATATTTAACTATTAAGTGGTATCTAGTCTCATGATTGAATACAGTAATGATGTTAGGTACTGAAAAGGTAGCATGATCCTTCCAGTAGCTTCATGGTAGAGCCCCTATGAATGCAAAGTCTTCAAATATAATTCATAATATAATATGGTAGTATGTGCACCTCCTTCATGATTTTCTTCTCATCACAGAACATTAAGTTTGAACACTTTTTTGCAGACACTTCCAATTTGGTATGGGTTTACAGGAACAAACAGACTAGTTCTAAATCTGTTTAGAACAAACATACCAATTCTAAATCTTTATAAGCACACATGACTTGTAATTCAATAGGAAAACATATCTAGGTTTTGGAGTCCAAAAATGTGAGCTCATTTCCAAATTATTCAACTCTCTTAACTATAGTATCCCAAACACTAAATGGTGATGGTGATACCTTTCTTTTAGATTATATCTGGATTGAGTACATGTAAAGTGCCTGAGACGTATAGGTTCTCATTAGATGGTAGCACTTCTGATAGATTATTTCACTTAATCCCTCCAGATCCACTGCAAGGAAACTCAGAGTGAGAATTTGGGTCATTTGCTTAGCACCTCCCACATGACCAGGTCATAAAAGAGCTAGGACTGACCTGAGTTTGCCCTCTCAAATCTGAAACACCATAATTGGCTAGAAGGATGGGGGTAGGAAGAGGAGGTAGTGAAAGTCTATATACCTTCAACTTTGCAAATATTCAATACCATTTTTCCCCCATTCCTTTGTAATTCCAAGATAGAGTACTTTGGAAGTTTTGGGGTTCATCCAATGTGTGTCAGCTTTTCTAAATGATTCCATATTTCTGAGAAGACTGTAAGTAACTCATTCCAAGCTCAAACTACACACTCTGAAATCAGTACTGAGAAGAACTTAGTTGGTTATTGGGATACAAACTAACATCCTTCTAACATCCCATATCTTCTACCTTGCTGCCTGCTGTCTGGCTGTCAGAATGTTCTCCTTTTGCACGGCATCCTAGAGCTGACAAGTTGGCAAGATAATCAATAGAAGGGACAGCAGATGATTATCAGGGGCACAGAAGGCAAAGGTTATCACTATGTGTTTTAACTTCCATTTAAATTTCATGGACCTGTAAAAAAGATGGCAAGTATGAAAAAATTTTCTAGAAAATACAGAACTAATTAATCTATTAGCATATTCTATGCTAGTACATTTGAACAAGGCACCTACTCCCTTTTAGAAAAACTATGTATCCAATTCTAGCAAGCTGTATTCCTCCTTACAATGTGAAAAAAATTTTTTTTCTACTATGCTGAAAATTAAATTGACCATGTGCACAAAAAAAGACAATAAAGGCCTATGGCACTAAAAACTCATTAAGATTATTTTTTCAGTAGCAGTGCACAAAATATTATAAAATAATATTAAATCCAAATATTCTTAAATAATCAAAAACTAAATGAGATGGAATAGACCCTTTCAGTACCAGAGTTATTTTTCTTACAGAAATCCTCTGTTAAATTTATATCCATAACCAGATTTGCTGGCATAAGTTGATCTAGGATATAGAGGATAATCTGTAGAACATTCGGTCGTAAGGAATATAAAGTTATGTTAGCTTTCACAAAAGATTTATGACATTCAGCATATTGTCTTAAATAGTTAAATATCACTAGAGTCTTTACAAATTTTTCTTCTTTGGTGTCTCTAACTCAAGTGGTAAAAGAAGCCGCAGGTATTTGGCTAGTTAAAATGCTTAGCTTGGTGAATGATTTGGGAGTGGTAATATGATTAGAAGCCAGCATTTTTTTTCCTATTAACATTCAAAGTTTATCATTAAGGTCATCGATCTGATTTATTAAATTCCCTGATGGTAAAACCCACGGCAAATCTACCTGACATACAGTATTGGCCTTATTCTTAGGGAGTCGATTTTTGCTACTTATGAAATGATTTTTAAGTTAAGATGTCCTTCTTGCTAAAATAGAAGTACCCCTCAGCCCTGTGAGTTTAAAAATTTAGGAGTTTCTAGCTAACATAGTTTGATGAGTTTGATTTGGAGAGATGTAAGAGGTCTAAGTGTGGAATGCAGAGAAGAAAGTTCTCTTTGGAGACTAAAGTGGATATCTGTTGTTCTGCCCATCCAGGATCCACCATTTACCTCTTGGTCATAGGCCCCAAGCCTCCCTTTTGGAGATTTCCCCTCTTCCATTGCCTCTAGTGTTAATGAAAGTACCCAGTAGGATGTCTCACCCTTCTTAGGCCAAGGCTGGGTATAAGACATTAGTCAGGATATTAGGCTGTCTTTAGAATTCAAATATTGAGAGAATGACAATGATGGTGATGATGATGATAAATGGAATGGATTCATCCCAGTTCTGGCATGCTGAAAAGACCTGAGTTCCTGCCACTTAGGTTCCTAGTGCTACTCATATCTTTCCAAGGCTTATTTTCTCTATGTACTTTTTAGTTTCAGTTTCTACCCTAAACATAGTTGTTGGAAGGGTATCCCATTCTTCCCAGGATATGATACCCTTACAATAAGGTTTTTCATTGAAGGTAGTCACAGGTTTTTTTCTGCTGCTAAAGAAGGGTAACAGGACATGCCACCCCAAAATTTGCTGCTTTGGTATATTGATTATTTTGAGCTGTAGGCACTTGAAATAAAAGCCAGTAGATGCAGTGAGAGGCTTTCTCTGAACTCCCTTTATCTTCTTAAAGACAGATCCTCCAAAATGAACTCATTTGTCACAATCCCTTCCCTGGGAATTTCACCAACCAGGGAAGACTGACTCATTGCAGGATAGGAGACTAGGAGTGGACACCACACCCAGCCATACTTTGTCACAGACTATCGTACTTCCTATCTATTCTTCTAAGGGCCCATCTATCTTCCCTAAAAATCACTTACTGTCCAAGAGGCCTACATCTCCCCTCTTCTTTCCTTATTAAGATGATGTTTAAGCCTGAAATCTATGCCACCTTGAGAGTTTCTAATTTTTCCCTGGTATCTCCTATGAGGTATACATGTTAATAAACCTTTTCTCTTGCTAATCTGTCTTTTGTTATAGGGGTCTAAGCTAAGAACTCAGCAGAGTAGAGGGAAAATTATGCTTCCTCTCCTACACTAGCAATAAGGAATCCCACCCAGCACAGATATTCTTAAGGAGATGTACAAAGTGAGGGTCATTGGGAGCCTTGGAATAAGCTCTACCCAGAAAGGAGAACGGGGCACACAACGAGGAGTGTAACAACAGACAAATACAACCTTTAGCCTTGCGTAGACTAGTCAACTTTTAATAAATGTAAAGTGGCACCGGAAACTTAGACTTCTGCTTTTCACGGAGTTCAATGCCCTCTATAAATTTACCTTTTCATTGGAAAAGTATAAGACCATTTGCAAAGTCTACTGCGGAAAATATACACTTTCTAAGAGTCCTTGAAAGCCCCAGATAAAATAAGGTTTAGCCTTCACTCAGAATCTTCCCAACTGTGGAAGTCTAGTGGCAGGAAGACAAGAGGAGAAAAGACTTAATTCTTCCCAGTTTCCCAGGTCCTCCCAATGTCATTGGATTTGTATCTTTGCTGCCCTGTGGTCAGGAGAATGATCCTGTTAAAACCTTGTGACAGTTTGGATCCTGGACTTCTGACTTCACATGCCAGTAAAGTTTTAAGAAAACAGACTAACTTGGGGTTGCTACTTTTTTGTTTTACCAAATAAGGATATTAAAATAGGAAAAAATGACCAAATATTATTACCACTGATACTTAGAAAAAAGGTAAAATTAAAGACCAAAGAACAGTGCATAAATTTACACACACGTGAAAGCCTTTAGGTGAGTTTTAGGAAAAACCTAATTTACATTGTCATGATTTTCCTCAGTTTGCTATGTGAAAAACAGGCCCTGGCCCACAAAATGGCAAATAGTTACAGACCTCTGAGGAGCACCCAGAGGCAGAGGTTAGACACCCTGTAGAGAGTTATACACACACAGATCTGGGGTTCTGCTTTCCAGGCTCACCTTTCTGGAGACCGACCACAGATATACTCATTGGTACAAGGGCTGAGCACAACTTTGTTCATGTAAACATGTAAGCACACTGAGCTGATTAGGACCTTGACACGTTTTCTGTTAACAGGAACTTTTATACCCAAGGGCAAAACCAAGAGCACCTTACAATGCTCTGGGTCCCAGCTGGAAAGCCCGTGGGTATCTATCTCAGGGTTCCCTTCCTTTCCCAGCCTCCTTCCCAGACTCTGATCTCATTTCTTTTTTATGCCAGGTGTTGACCCCTTGGATCTATCCCCAGAGACCATGGTCCTACCTACGCCTTATAGACTTCTAGTCAAGTCTGTCCCATCCTTGACTTCAATCTAAGTTTCAGGAACCTCTGCCCAAGTACACTATCCCCAGGTCTGCATTTTTACAGGAGGAATTTGATACAACTAATTTGATCCCTGTAGGGAATGGCAGATTTTAAGCTCAATATGACCATGGTATTACCATGCGCTACTGTGTACTAATGTATGGTAGTGTAGAACAGCAAACCTTGAAATACCCGTAGATGGTCTCTGAATTCTTTTCTTAAAAGGGTCAGAAGGGAGAGAGACTGCTAGGCAATATGAGGTCAGATAGGTAACAGAGAAGGACACACCAGCAGCTTTGCATACAAGGGTAATGGCAGACACATGCTGGTTGTAGACTGCTGTAGGTCAACCCAAGGAATCATGCCCAAGTAGAAAAGGGTTAATGGTAACAGAAGTGTGTGTGTGTGTGTGTGTGTGTGTGTGTGTGTGTGTGTATGACTGAAAACCAAACCTCTTGTTATCATTTGTTCAGGTTCATGGGTTGCCAATATTAAATGTTAATGTTAAAGTAATTAGAATTAAATAGTCCATATTATCTTAAACATGTGCTATGATCTATATCAGCCATCTTAAAAGTAAATTATTCTGCAGTAATAAATTATCCCCAAATCTTTGTGACTGACAACAGCAGCAGTTTTCTGCTCATGTTGCAGGTTGGCTGTGGCTCTGCTCCACCTGCCCTCACTCTAGCACTTAGACTCACGGAGCAGCCCCAATCTGGGATATTACTGGCTTCAGGGCAGAGGGTAAGACAACATGGCAGAATCATATGAGCACTCTTAAAGCTTTTGCTGAGAACTGACATGGGACACTTTCACTCACATTTCATTGGCCAAGTCACATGGCCAAACAATGTCAATGGAGTAGGGAAGTAGAATCCTCCCAAAGGAAGGGTCAGTGAATGTTTTAAGTAATAATACAATATGCCCCGTGAGTACTCTATTTTATCTTTCTCATTCAATAGCTCCTGAGAAGTCTTTAAAAAATCCTGTTTGTCTGGAATTAAAAATAGCACAATATATAGACCAGAGTCTTCGGAATTCCTTAAGATTTCGAGTCTTTCACAATTAAAATGCCAGTTCTTCAGTGCTCCTGTGTTCTGCAGGGGAGCCTGCTTACAAAATGGCAGACACGCTCACATGTCTGTCAGTGTTTAGAATGGATAATGCAAGCACAGCATTTCACAACAACCCTGGTGGCTGAGTTGCAAAATTATTTATGGCTTTACCATTTATGACATGCTGCTCAGTTTCCCATGAGTTGCTAGGAAAGATTCCTGATAGCTACTATGAGCCATTGAAACCTATGAGACTTCATTTATTATGGCATAATATACACATTACCTCACTTGTGTTAGACCATATGGAGAGCTCTCTGTTGAATTTGGCATAGTTACTGGGGTGAAACGGGAATGGATTCTGTTCCTTGTCCTCCTCAATTATGCTGTGTGTTGGATCAGGCAGCCAACTTCAACAGATCATCTGGGCATAGCAATCAGTCCTCAGGACAACATCACTGCCATCACCTATGCCAACAAAGAATAATAAATGTGATATCTAAGAGCGTCTGCATGGCAGGGAACAGCAAAATCTCAAGAGTAGATCAACAGGACTCCCTGCTGACACTAAGCTCCTCTTTGGTAGTTGAGGGAGAAGCGAGGCACCCATTTGTGACTCATTGTGGGGTGGCATTTGGAAGGAGAAGCAAGAAGCTCAAGAGAACCTGAAAAGCACAGCCAGTTCTAAGTCCAAATGAGCAACTAGCAACAACTCCTTAAATGGAAAGAGGTGCACCTCGGGGGGAAAGCCACAGTCTGTGATCTGCCATGCCAATTTGCCTCTTGCCTAAGAAGGGGAAGAAATGAACATTTGGACTCTGTGCACACTGAGAGAGAGAATGTTAATCCCCATACTGTAGATACAAAGAGGTCGTGGCCAATATACGGGTATTTCTGTGTACCTTTTATAATTCTGGGGCTGGTTTATATGATACAAGGTAGAGACTTAGTGTGTTCTCTTGAATACATGACTGGAAATTTCATGGTGGGAGGCATTTCCAACTTGGAACTTGTTAAACTCTCAGGCATTTTTGTAATTGTTATGATGAATTCACCTCAAATAGAACCACCACATTAGAATTGGTGTGAAAATTCACATGATAGCCTATGAAAGTAATCCTAATAGTTTTCTCCTTTTATAATGACAATTTTAAGAATTGTTCTACAATTTCCCTGTTTACATTACCAGTCCATCTGTCTATGATGTTTGTGAATCTGTCTGTTTCTCTTTCCCTCTTTGTCACACACACACACACACACACACACACACACACACACACTCCACTCGGTGACCTAAAAATCAAAGTAAAACTCAGCAAAGAGTAAGAAGAGTAAGCAGCACGTACTCTAAGAGACCTGCTGTATAAGCTCAATCCATCCTCGTATTTCTTTTTTTACTTGCCTCTCCTATGTTTCTCATCTTTATCAAAATGGAACATTAATAATTGAAGAGTTCCCATGGCAAGATATTATCACTGATAATGAGCTGTGGGTAAAACAGACCCCTCTCTTCCAAAGGACAAGCTCTAACTTTGCTTATGGTTGACTATTTGAAATAAAATCAAAAGATTGGTGCCCACCCCCCTCCCCCTGAAAAAAAAGTCTAATTAGTGTTCGTCTATTGGAGAGGAAGCTGAGCATGCCGCCCCACCACTGCCAAATGAAATTAAGGCCCAATTATTGATAAATGAAGAGTGGTTTGTGCTGGAGCCTGGCCTGGAGTCGCGGAAATACATCTGTCATTTGGCCTGTACAGGAGTCATTCATGTGTGACATAGCATCCTGTGCATTTATCATGCATCTGTAGATTTTTGTTTTAATTCAGTTAGCTGTCTAACTAGATTCGGTGCTGGATGCCTCGAATGGAGTCAGGATTTGGACTGACAGATGCAATTCTAGTCTGAAATGGTGTGTGACAGGACTAGCTATCCTGCATATTAATTATTATTGAAACCATTATAGGCAGTGCTTCTCCACTAATGGCCGATTCCGTTATCTGTTCCATGGCTTCTATGGTGAACAATTGCCCAGTTGCTCTAGGGCAGGTAGGAGACACACTGGATCAATGGACCATTGTTGTTAAGTGCACTTACTATTACCATGAAAATTACAATGCAAGTGCTTGAAAGGCAAGAATGAAAATGCCCCTGTCTTACCATTATGCAAATTACACATTCTATAAATGAGATAAGTGGGGGGAGAAACACTTTTCATAAATCTTAACTAGGTAAAAGAGTTTATTAAGTCCATTGTCAAAAACGAATTGAAAACAAACATTTGTTAAGTTGATAAAAAAAAAAAAATGTCTGCAGGGCTATTCCCAACCTAGCTTTGCACACAAAGCTTAGTTTGGTAGCATGCTAAGGTTTAATTTAAAGTTCCTGTCGTTTTATCACTCCGTTGTATAAAATATTGAAAATAACTGTCACCTTCAAAAAGAAGCCACTAATGCAATTTTTGTCCCAAGTTCTGAGAAAATATTGTGTTAGGAGGACTTTAATAAGACCAACTCCAAGGGCAACCATTTTGCCTCTATGGTCTTCCTTCATTATTTACGTGTTTTACTTGTATCCTGGTCACATGCCCACCCTCCTTCCCTTCTGATTTCAATCATCTAATGACCTTTCGTAAGCCCTGCAAAAAACATTCTAGACACAGAGGACTGATCGAAGTAAATGTTGCTGAAATGTACAGTGTTTCTTGCCATTTGCTTATCAACCTCATGTGATATGAACTGTGTGATTATAAACTGTGTGAGTTCTGTCACAGGCACAGCTCGAATTACACAGTTCCGATTCGTAAGGAATTTGTAAAGTTGCTGAGGACTGTAATAAAGCAAAAGACAAAATGGTAATACAATGAAATGTAATATTTTCTGTTAAATAGAAAATTAATGAGAGAGGTAAAGTAATAATGATGAATTTGCATCTTTTCAAAGATTCCTATTTGTTAAAGGACATTTCATATTGGTATTTCAGGTCCAAAGAAGCTTGTGCTTTCCTAAACAATTAAAAATTTGCATCTTAGAATAAATGCTTTTTCATCTCCTGATGTTTGAAAATGAGGTGCTAAAAAAGAACTGGGCTTCAATTTAAAAGTTCAATAGCTTGATTATGATATTGGATTGCAAGATTTTCGTTGTTCAAGATCATTTTGAATAAAAGAGCAAGTTAGAAAGCAAAGATATATCTCAGCATAAATAGATCTTAAAATATGAATAGTCATAATATTCAGGAAATATAAGTAAATTTTGACTTTACAGTTTAGAAGCTATTATCGTTTTTTGTGTGATTAGCTGCTCCAATTTACAATGTTTGCCTCACTGCTTTATTTCTTTCAATAGGATTTTTTTTATAAGACTCCAAAAACTTAATTATGGCTTATGCAAATATCATTTGAGGGGAAAGAGGGTAATATTAAATCTTTGAAAGCATTATTAGGTTAAATGCTAGGAAAGTCATTGTAGGTATTAAATGGCTGTCAGAGAAAAAATGGAACTGAGGTGGGAAGGCCCCTTGGAGAAGTTTCTTACACTTCTCTTAAAGCCATCTACTTGGATCAGTTTTTCCCAACGCTTTAAAGAGGTGAATATTTCTCTAGAAAGCTAGAGAAAAAAAAAAAGGTTTTGTTTCTGTATTATGTACAGATTGGAAGCCAAACTAAGCCCATGTGATGCTGGAACTGCTAAAAATGAATACATAAAACATGCAGCTACTTTTTTCTGGGCGTGATGCAAAACTTCTTATTTCTTTGCTAAATCATTGAAATTTTGTCTATATTGATTGGAATCTCCAAGAGTGGGTTAACCGTCTAGAAAAATACACAGGTGAATGAGAATGCCAATCATGTTTACCTAAGCTGGCAAAATTAACATGTTTCACCTAAGAAAACATGGAGTGTCAGCCACATATCAACCACATATTTTTATTTTTATTTTTAAAGTTTATTTATTTATTTTGAGAGAGAGAGAGGGCATGTGCATACAAGCGGGAGAGGGGCAGAGAGAGAGGGAGGGAGAAATCCCAAGCAGGCTCCCCTCTGTCTGCGAAAGCCTGACACAGGGCTCGATCTCACAAATCGTAAGATAATGACCTGAGTCGAAATTAAGAGTCGGACACTTAACCAACTGAGCCCATCAACCGCATATTTTTAAAGTCCCCATAGCCTACTGAGCATAGAGCTTAAGGAGTAAAGAACGCTTAGTATCATGAAATTATCAAAGGATAAAAGGAAAAATAATGGCTGAGAAGTGTAAGAGTGAAATGACAGAAAAAGAGGACAGTGGTCGCTAAGGGAGCAGGCACACAAGAGGGCAGATTGAATCACATGGTTGCATGTCATGGCTTCCCCAGCTCTGGGACTTTGGACCACTGTTCCTCTCTGAGCACTCACTAGGCTGCTGCTGAAAGAGACAAAAGAAAGTGTCAGGGAGGAAAACCTTTCCTCTACCCTCTTAGGTTATATCTGGGGGGGGGGGGGGGGGGGCGGGGCACCAAATTTTTATTAATATTTGTATGCATAGAGGGTGCCTGGGTGTCTCCGTCGGTTATGCCTCTGACTCTTGGTTTCAGCTCAGGTCATGATCTCATAGTTCATGAGTTTGTGCCCTGCATCGGACTCTGCGCCGACAAGACGCAGCCTGCTCACGGTTGCCTCTCTCTCTGCCCCTCCCTCACGCTCTCTCCCTCAAAATAAATAAATAAACTAAAAAAAAAAGCCAAATAATTTTTAAAAATGTATACGCATGGGAGTTCACTATGAAGAAGCGAAACCGTGCATAGTGATTAGACTCAGGGGCTTATGTACCCTCCTTTGAAAGGCCTGGGGGTTTAGGTTCAAGGGACAAGCAACTGTGGGGAAAGGACTAGGAAAGGTCTAGAGGAGTTAACGGAGAGTAAGGGCTATAGTTTAGTGAAGTCTGTTTCCGCAAACTCATCTTGGTGTTGGCGCCCCATTGTCAGTGATGAGTCTCTCTTCTCTCTTTGGTGCTTGGGGTATGGGGCGTTGTCCTCAAAGGGAAATGTGCACCCTACTTGTACACAGGTAAAGGGAAGGCAGAGAATTGTTCTGCAATTGCCTTCAGCTCAAAATGATCTTTATGCCGAAGTGGCATAATTTGGGGTGGCATATTCTGATCTCCTTCAAAGGATAATATTGTGTTTCCAAAAATAATGGATAGATACCTTCATTAAATAGGCTGGCTTTTATTCTAAGATTTCCTTTCCTCATTTTCAGCTTTTAAAATAACCTTTCTTTCATGAAAAGATGTTTGTAACCAGTGGCATTTTTTTCCCCTCTCTTGCCTTTACTTGGCAAATTAAAACCTTCACGACTCGGTGTCATTCTGTCAAATTTTTCTTCTTTATTTTTTTCCTTCAGCGGCCCACGGTTTCTCAAACACTTGGAAACACTGTCTCTAGAGGAAATATTAACAATGGCCACCCTTTACTGAGCCCCTGCTATGCCTCAAACAGTATTCAGGGAGATGCACATATCTTCTAACACTATCGCTAGTCCTAAGAGGTAGACAGGATCGTTCTTGAATAAACAAGGAAAGCCAGGCTGATGAGTGGAGCTGCTTGCCCAGTGTGGCACGACTATTGGGTGACCTTCTCTCTATCATTTAAACAGGACACTCATTAAGGTCCAGTTATACCAGGGCATCAAGTATAAATGGGGTCTTTCTGGGACAACCTAGTGCACGGGGTCACCCCGCAGAACTTCTTCATAGGCCAGGATTTAAATCAACTTGTATCTAAAGCCCACGCGTGTTCTCGTCGCCGTATGAAGGTGCCTCTGAAAGTTTTACAAAAATCAACATATCGATTTTGGAGGAATTGAGTTCACCAAGCTGTATGACAGGAGGGTACACAAAACGATAATTCATTCAGCCTTCTATTTAGGATTATTTGTATCTTAGGACATCTGCCTCCAGTGGTGATTTTACAAGTGGTTTGAGAATCCGAGGAGACTCTGTGTAGCCTGGACACGGCCTGTGCAGAACCACGCTAGTGCTAGCTCTCCAGAGAGGAATACATTTTCCCCGCATAGATGTGAAATTACTCTAGCAGTGTGTGGACTCTGACCTCAGCTAATGTCCTTCAGCGGGACAAAGGTACGGATAGATCCCCGGGTTGTCGTTTACCACAGCCCAGCAAGGCACCCCCCCCCCCAGGCCGGAGGTGGTTCTGGGGCTGGTTGAACCTAACCCTATGGGAAGGAGATGGGCGTTTGCCAGTTATTTGCCTTGAAAGGAGAGTCCGACCATATACAGTAGTCGAAGCTGTATGCTCAACTTTCCCTCCGTTATCTGAGAAATTGCAGGCGAGAGCCGCATGTCTGGGACAGATCAGGGTGATGCGGGACCAGAGTCCAGCACCACTAGGTCAGAAAAACGCAGCCTCACTCTCTGTGGCCCCCGCCGGTGTCCTGAAAGAGTGCGCTTAAACTTGGAGGTCGGCTCCCGGCTCTCCCACCTGCACTGTGACCTGTACCTTTTTAATATTTTAGAGAAAAGATCTCCCCTTGCGAGAAAGTGCTTTCTGTTTGTGAAAGAATATGTAAAACAGCACCAGGTGAAGAACGACTTTTTCACCCAGTCTAGAAACCGTCACAAAGAGACAAATTTTGCTGCTTTTGCTTCGTGTGTGAATTTTTTTTTCCACACAGCGCTATTCATTGCGTGAGACAATGGGGCCAGTGTTGGCCAGCAAAGAATAGTGCTATTCATGCACCCCGTACCCTGCACAGTGCCTACACTTGTTAGTCTTGGCTGCCCTGCGCTGCTGGCTGCTGGCAAGAAAATCGGGTCTATGTTGTTGGACGGAGCAGGGCAGATCAGAGAATGAACGCTGGCAGCCAGATTCCCAGATAACCTCGGCTCCTCTAGAAAACTCTTGTTGACATAAGCCTGTGCTTTCAGGGGTGTCTGGAATTCTAAGAACTTGGGCCAGGTGTGCGGGCAGGTGCTGGTGCTTCCGTTCTAGCCTCCCCACCCCCCTGCTGCGATTAAACGCAGCCACAGTAGAGATTAAATGCCTGGTCTAGGGATGAGACAATGAGGTTTCAATTCTGGCTCTGGAGCTGCCTGACGGTAGGAACTTGGATGAGTCTCTTAACTTCTCTGAATCTCCATCCCTTCATCTGCAGCAAGGGGTATCTATGCCACCTACTTCGTGAGGTGCTCTGAAATTCAAGGACTTAGTATTGTGTTATGAGTAGCAGGGGAAAAAAGGTAGCTCTTATTGTCATTAGCAAACGGCTGATGTCGTGATTTTTGTCATTAATGAAAGACTGGTTTAGGCAATCTCTGGGCACAGAGTTAACGGCCGTGAAATCATGGGTAACGTCGCTGGAGTGATGGGTGGGTGGGGAGGGGAGAGAGAAGACAATGGCGGGACACTGTTCATAGTACCAGAGTGGGAGCATGTTTTGCACAGGGAGGAAAATGCCCTCTGACAGAGGCCGCTCCATTTCTCTCAAGGACAGAAGAGAAGGCTGATTTGCTTTCATATGGTGTCATCCCCGAATGGCGGCTCCGTTAATGTATGCCGGAGATGGTCTTGCCGTCCTCTGCTTTATCTCTTCAACTTCGAGTGAGTGCAGCACAAAACCTGGACCCTCTCCTTCATGTTCTTTTTCTTAAGGGAGATGAAATCTTATAGCTCTTGTTTGACATCTGTCGGGGAGCAAACCGCTAAATGTAGGCAACCTTGTGGAAAACTTCGAGACTGGTAGATTCTGAGATCGCCAAGGGCAAGAAGTCTGCTCCTCCTTTCCTAGAATTACCCCTGTGCAGAGCCCAGAGGACTGCCAGAACTGAAACGTGTCATCAAGATTAGTGTAGCAAAGCAGGTAAAGTCTGAGATGGATGGAGGGCTGGAAAGAGACGGTCTTTCAAGTTCATTCCAACCCAAGATGTTGTGTTTTTTGAAGTTTTCCTCTCAATAAACATTCTTTAACTATGTTGTGTCTCCTGTGAAGCTGCCACCATGAAAGCTGTACATATTTGGCACCAATTTGCTTGGCACGGCTTATATACGCGTACACTTGTTATGGTATCGGTACCTTAGATTCTGTTAATGTACTATACGAAGCATAAAGAATACTAATCACAAGGGCAATTTTCTATGTTGTGTATATTACAGAGTAAAGATAATGTATTCTTGGTGCTTTTAGACATCTTAACCAGTAGTCCTATGAACAGCAGATTTCACTTGGTGTAATCACATAATTAGAAGACATCATTGCGGTTCATAAATGGAATTAATTAAAATTTTAATTAGATTTTCAAAAGATAATTTAATAAAAGTAGGATTGATTAGAAAATCATCAATGAATTTACAGATTCATTTAAGACATTTATCTCTGTCACTTCTAGATTTCGTTGAAATCTGTTAAAAGTTATAGTAGGTGTGTCCAGAGTAACATTTAAATAGTCACCGTATTGTTTCAAGAGGCAAATAGTTTCTAAGATGTGTCTTGTTATCTTTCATTGAATAGTGACCTTTACCAGCCAGCTCCATTGAACATAATCCTGAAACAAGTTCACAAAAAGACGTGAACCATCCATGTTCGTTCTGAAGCCAAATTGTTGTTTATTTGGCTAATTACATTTTTTTGAAAACATAAGTAAGGATTCCAGAAAAAGTATATGACTGGGGCAATTTTACTGATGGACTAATTGAGTGGCAGTCGTGCCATTGACATAGAACAATCACAAATTCTGTGAGAAGATGGACAATAGATCTAAAATTTGTAAAAACATTAAAGCACTGGCTCCAGCACTGGTCAGAAAGCAAGAGATGTAATATACATCCTAGATCTGCTGCTTTTAAAGTATGATTAGTAGTATTTATATTAGATATGCTTTAACTACAATAGCAAAACGGGCACAGTTTTTTATTGTGTTTTGATGGTTTTTATCTATCAATGAAAATGATGTCAAAGAGGGCCTGAAAGTTTTGCATTCATGTGTTCATTCAATCAACAGAAAGCTAGTCTCTCTATTAAAGAGTTGGCTACAGAGTCATAAAATAGAGTGATATAGTCAGCAAACCTACCCACTCTACCCTCAAAGTAAATCCAGAATCCTTTCACTTCTCACCACCTCTGACGTGGCTATTCTACTGAAACCACGATCGTTTTTCTACTTAAACAATTGCATTAGCTTCCTGATTAGCCTCCCTGTTTCCACCTGTTACAACAAAGCCATCGGCCATAGTCTTCGGAAACATAAGCAAGATCATTCAGAACCTTCCAGTGGCATCAAACCTCACTCATAATAATGCCCCAAGTCTTTCCAGTGACCTGAAACTCTATGCTGTCCTGCTGGCTTCTTCTCTGACCCCATCGCCCAGTCTCCCCTGTCAGCCACTTCTCTCCAAACACAAAGCATGCATCGCTGAAGGTACCTCCGTGGCTTGTTCCCTCTTCTCCCTCAGCTCTCTGGCGGGGTCAGCAGCCCACTCTGTCTCCTTCAGATGCTCATCCTTGTATCCTTTACCATCTCCTCACCAGGCTATATTATTTCTGCCTTGCTCTATCATCACTTGTATGTATCATTCACACTGGATATTTCTTCATTTTCTGTTTCTGCCTGTCCCTGGAAAGGCAAATCCTGAGAAATAATTCCAGTAAAGCATGGTGGGTGGTTATGATAGGACAAGTAGAGAGCAGGGGAAATAGCAAGAAGAACTTAGTGATTTTCTTAAAGGAGGTCTATTAGTTGAAGCTTGAAGGATAAATGGAAGAAGCCAGGCAAAGAGTCCAAGGAAGGGGCAGTAATGTCTTTATTCTATTTATTTAGTTAGTTAATTTATTTCTAGCCATGTCTTCTTGTCCTTGTCGTTTTAATTCTTGGGGATGTGACATCAGCTTCTGGCAATAATTTAGATTAGATAATCTGAAGAAGTTCTTGTCCAATATTTAGTTTCACCTTCTTTTTATATCCTACCAAGTTACTCAGAAAGATAGACAAAATATTTATAAACATGTTTCTAAAACACAGCTGAGTCCTTAAAGAAGTCAGGAGAGTGATAGAATTCTCAGTCCAAAAAAGAGGTACTAAAGAAGTGAGCTTGTGCCGTTGTCCTGGGGTGGGGAACCTGCCGGTGAGTGGCCCACCCATGATTATGGAACCTGGAGGAGATGATCCATGATGAATGGGAGCTAGCAGACACATAAACCAAAGGATTAAGCCCAAAGAACTTCAAGTAATAGATTATTAGAGGGAGACTCTAAAATAACATGCTAAAAATAATTAAGGAAAGAAATGAACATGTCAGAAAAACAAAACAGCATGAGTAAGGAATGGCAAACTTTGAAAAAAATTAACTTGAATTTCTAAAGTTGAAACATGTCAACACTGAAGTGAAAAACACACCAGGTAGTTTAACCAAGACATTGCTAAAATATAGCACAGAAAGATGGAGACAAAATGTTTAAAGGAGGTTTAGACACACTGAGGAGACAGTCTTCTAATCAGAGTGCCAGAAGGAGAGAATCAAAATGGCCAGAGGAAGCAGGTGAAGCGATAAGGCCCAGAGTCTTCCAGATTTGATAGAAGGTTTGAAACCTCGGGGTCAGGGGGCCCAGTGGAATTAGACAAATACATGGACACATCTTATAGAAATGCAGAAGACTAGCAAAAAGTCTTAAGGGTGATATAACTATGTGGGTTTACATAAAAAAACGATACTTGTGTAAAAAACAACAACAATAATCGTGAATAATTTCATAGGAGAGAAAAATAAGGTGAAACTAACTATTGGAAAAATTAGCACATAAGGTGGGATGGGGTGATCAGAGGTCCACACTTTGGTAAGGCTCTAGCCATATCAGAGCAGAATAGAAGGATCAGTCAACTTTAGATTCTATTAGGTCAGGACCCATGTTAAAAATTTAAGAATAATAAGTAAAATAATAGAAAGAGAATATATATCTTCCAAACCAGTAGAGGGAAATGTGAGAGTAAGGGAAACTGAGTCACCCCCCAAAAAAAGAAAAAAAAAGAATCTTGGACCAAACATGGTAAGAAAGCAAAACTAAGATGGAAAAAGTGGAAATACCTGTGCAATTATAATAAATCCAAGTTGACTAAAATGACACCAGCAGTGGTAGCAAAAATATACCTTATCTGTAAAATTAGGATGCCAGCGAGATTCAACAGTCATCTAATGTATACATTAGAAGGTCCCTGGGCGCCTGGGTGGCTCAGTGGGTTGAGCGTCCGACTTTGGCTCAGATCATGATCTCGCGGTCTATGGGTTCAAACCCCACGTTGGGCTCCATGCAGACAGCTCAGAGCCTGGAGCCTGCTTTGGATTCTGTGTCTCCCTCTCTCTCTTCCCCTCCCCCACTCATGCTCTGTCTCTCTCTCTCTGTCTTTGTCAAAAATAAAAATAACATTAAAGAAATTAGAAGGTCCCTGCCAGCTGTAACATCTGTGATTATATATAATAGATGTACCTATGTAGATATTATAGAAATATAATAGACACATAGATATAGATGTTTCCATAGATACAGAGACACAATAGATGCATAGATATAGATATTTATATATTTTACATATGTTTATATCTATCTACCTATCTATTCATCTATTTGTATATTTCACTTAAGAAAGCACTGGGTTCCATCATTTCCCAGTGTGGGAAATAAATGTGGCCTAAGGGTATGGGTCTACAGAAAGGCGAATCAACCCAGTGGTGATGTGGTCCAGCAAAGGAGAGGGTGCTCAGTGAAAAATCCAGGGCACGAGGCAATGACCAGCAGCACAGCATATTAGGGCTGCAACTGTCAAGAACATAGGGAGATGACTCAAAATCAAAGCAATAAAATAAACAAACAAATAGAGAAATAAGTGAATAAGTGCCTATAGAAGAGGCAGGAGTTTCAACTTCAGAAGAGCCTTGGGTAAGAAAAAGCATAAACGGTGCCCTATATCTCTCCAATCTGGAGATGTCTTGGAAATACTTTGAAATCTGTTCCCCCAGGTTTGTTTTTCTTCTCCATCACACCTCACAAGGAACACAGAGAGTGATGTCCTGTCACTTTGATGCGTCTCTCTACTCAAATGGCAGAAACCAACCAGGTGAGTTGTCATAACTTTAGATGAGGCTAGGATAAAAATACACCTTGGAGAGCTTGCTTTCTGATGACAGACTGAGAGTAGCTCTTTTTGATTTGAGTGATTTGGAGCTTAAATTCAGTGCCAACCCACATGAGTGTCTCAGGACGCAGGGTTAGGAAAGAGATTATACCAGGAGTATAAGGTCTTTTATCTGTCTTCCCTTAGAATTGTCTTTGATTGATGGATGGGTGACTCTGTCCAGCATCCCAATTTAAAATTGTAAGTGAAAACAAACGGTTGATCTTTTAAATTCAGTGTTCACTTCTGGATTTACCTTTAAAAGCAGTTCAACCACGGCAGGGTTAAGCATCCTAATTAATTACACCGTCTGAGACTGCAGCTATTCTGTGCATCCAATTTAATCATTTTATTCCATGAAAAGCAAAAACCCCTTCCCTGTGGTTTCAAAACAACAAGTATAAAATCCCTAATCCTAAATCCCAAATCTTGGTCTTCAACTGGAGTAATTTGTATCAACCAGTTTGTAGGGTGGATCTCCCAAGTTGCACAAAGAGGGATTCCAACCAGCAATGGAGACATGCATTGAGACAACCAGCCAGAAATGTGAAGACACCCCCCATCATGGCTGCAAAGGGGGTCATACTGAAGTGAGCACCCACTGTGCTGAGGGTGCTTGTGACTATTAGCCAAGTGGAGAGGATGGCTTTTCTTCACCTTTTGTGGTGTCTATTGGTAGTAATGACCTTGAGCTCATCACAGTTCTTGGCTGTTCATGGCTGGCATTTGTTGTGTTCTGCTCCGGTGATACCCTTGCCTGGTTTTGTAAATGTTTTGAAAATTCTTCCCTGGATCACAGGGTATCAATGCAATACAATTGTTTGCTAGTTTTTAATTTTTAACAAGGCAGCTATTTCAGCTTTACTTATAGCCTTGTCTCACTCTAAGACCAAAGAGTGAGTCTATGGGATTGATTCTAAAGTAGACATGAGTGACTTAAAGTCATTTCTTTCTGCAGTTATGAAACCTTTTAATTTTTAGTGGAGTCTAACGTATTGTTCTGATCTCATTCTTACCTCGGAATAAATGATTTCCCTGGAGACCTTCAGTCTCCAATGACAGTAATCTTGCTCAACATTTCACCATATATGTACAATCACATCTGAATCCCAGCTTAGGTTCAAGTGAAGACTTCAAAGCACTAATAAAAATATTCACAAGTGCCTACTCTATGCTGGACACTTGACATTTCATGTAATCCTCACACAACCACGTTTTTAGGAGAAATCACAGAATGTTCAGATTCAAAATCAGATTCAAGGACCCAGAGGTCCAAGCACTGTCTTTACACTTTGTAGACAGTCTCTTCTTCCTGGAGGAGGCTCTCGAAGGATTAGGAAGCAGAGAGATATTAAGACCATATCTTGCATGCTTCCTGAAATATCTTTGTGTCTTGGAGCAGTAGGTTGAACACTGACACTTCTGGTCATGGAACTCTTCCAGAAGCTTGGGAGCTTTTGGATTCTTGGGTTATTGGACACTGAGAGGGGACAGGATGGGTTCAGGGTTGAAACACTAGGGCTAACTGCTTTGGGCTTGCTTCAGGAGGTAAAACTTCATGGAGGAAAGTTGAATCCAAACCACCCAACGCTCATTTTTTTCCTGTATTTGTTTTCATTTTGTCCATCTTTAATCTATTTTTACATAGCTCTCAGAGTTACTCTTTTTAAAAACAAAGCTAATTGTGTAATTTTCCTGCTTAAAATTTTTAAATAACTTCTTATTGGACTAATATAAAATAAACCATATTAACATGAATAGTTCAGTGGCATCCAGTACATTCACAATGCTGTACAACCATCACCTCCTTCCAGTTCCGAATCTCTTTCATTTCCTAAAAGGAAACCCCATATGCAATGAACAGTCACTCTACTCAGCCCCTGGCAACCACTAATCTGTGCTCTGTCTCCACAGATTTACCTATTCTAGATATTTCATATAAATGGAAGCACACACTATGTAACCTTTTGTATCTGACTTCTTTCACTTAACAATGTTTGCAAGGTTTGTCCACATCATAGCATGTATCAGCACTTCATTCCTTGCTATGGCTGAATAACATTCTGTGGAGTGGATATCAAAATCATATATGGATTTTGTTTAGCCCTTTAGCCCTTGATGGACAATTAGCTTGCTTCCACCTTTTGGCTATTATGTACCTTATGTCTTTATCCATTCTACTCTTTCCCATTCTAACTGGGAGCTACCTCAGCAAAATTCTGGAGGGGTCTGGGAGGTGATGAATGCTATCTCTGAACAGACCTCAAGTTCTTTCTGAAACTCGAGAGCTTAGCAAGGTTTCCAGGGTGATTACCTTTCTGTAAAAGCCAAACGAAAGACTGGGGGGTTCAGGAATAACTTCAGTGTGTGCTTGGTTCTTGTCTGTTTCTATGCTACTGATACTGGTTCTTATCCAGTCCTATGCTACTGCACAAGAGTCCTAGGAGGTGACGTGGATGTTACCATTCATTTTATAGAATTTTCCTCTGGGGAGTAAGGCTAAGTGTGCGGATGGTCAGTTAAACCTGGCTTGAGGGGCCATGTTGCACTGTCATATATATAAATGTTTTATTCTGGAAAATTTCAAACATGCATAAAAATAGAAAGGCTACTTTAACATATTTCTACATCCCTGTCACCTAGCTTCAACAATTAATGTCAGTGGCTCTCATTTGATTTATTTATTCCCCTACCATCACTTTTTTTTAAATTGCTTATTGGTTTCTTAGTTGCTCCTTTTTATTTATTTGTTGCTGAGGTATTTTACAGCTAATTCTAGACATAATATCGTTTCTCTTGGACACATTTCAATAGGCATATCTAACGTTTCTTTTTTAACATAACTACAGTATTATCAGCACCCCCCAACCCAATAATTCCTCAATATCATCATTTTGTGCTCAGTTTTTCCTACTTGTCTCAAATATGCCTCTTCTATACTTGTTTTATTCAATTCAGAATCCAAACAAATTTCTGTGAATTTCTCATATGGTTAATACGTTCTTTTATCTCTTTCGATGAGTAGTTATTTCCCTTCTTTGTGCTTTCATTATAGAAATTGAGAATTGGGTGCTTTGTCTTGAAGAACTGTTGAATTTGGCCAGGTATGTCTTTCTGGTGTCTTTTAATGTGTTTCTCCATCTCCCACAAGTAGCTGGAGGTAGAGGTTTGATTACATTGAGTCTATTTGCATACGTATCTGCATATTGAACAATGTACCCTATTTTCCTTAATATTAAAACTGATCAATAGTTCCATGTTGTACTAGGCTGAAAATTGTCTCCTGAAAGATATCTATCTCTTAATCCCTGGAACCTATGAATGTTATCTTATGTGGCACAAAAGAAGAGAGGGGTTCTTTGCAGCTATGACTCCATTAAGGTTCTTGACATAGGCATATTATCCTGGATTATCTACTTGGGATCCAAATGCAATCAATGTGTTTTTGCTAGAGGGAAAAAGAGGTTAGAGTTCACACACACACACACACACACACACACACACACACACGGAGGAGGAGGAAGCAATGTAACCAAAGAGGCAGAGATTAAAGTGACACAGCCACAAACCAGGGATTCCAGCAATCACCAGAAAAAAAGAAGAAGAAGAAGAAGAAGAAGAAGAAGAAGAAGAAGAAGAAGAAGAAGAAGAAGAAGAAGAAAAAGAAGAAGAGGAGGCGGCGGCAAGGAACAAATTCTCCCCTAGAGCCTCCAGAGAGAACATAGCACTGCCAACACCTTAATTTCCACTCCATGAAGCTGATATTGGGCTTTTGGCCTCCAGAACAGTGTTGTTTTAAACCACCAAGTTTGTGGTCATTTATTACAGCAGCCCTACAAAACTAATACTAATAAATGTGATCTGCCTGATCCATTTGTTCTAAAGTTCCCCCTCAATTTTTCCAATAATAAATTTTAGCTGCCACCAATTATGTTGCCTAGATCCATTGTTTCATTAAGGAGTGGAAAATAGCAATTTTATAATTCTGTCATTTTCTTCTCCATTTTGTACACATGATTCTTTAATATAAAGAAGAACTGTTTTCCTCGTCAAGTATTTGATTCGCCTGAGTTCTAGTCCAAGTAAGGAAAAATAGGGGAGAACACTATGAACTCAGGTTTTCATACATTTGGTAAGTTTCAATTCATTGCACTCATTATTATTTATGATCCTCAAACCGTCCCATCTTTAAGTCATGGGAACCCTTTCAAGCTTTATGAAAAGCCAAAATAAAGTAACCCTAGCAACCAAGTAAAGAGGGGGTACCCCAATTGGAAGAGTAACAACTAGCAATGCAACACTGACCTCCATCCTGGTCTCCTTTGTGTGGGTCACACACACACACACACACACACACACACACACACACATGCGCGCGCGTGTGCGCACACACACACACACACACTCAAAAAATTATTTTCAGAACATTGGCAAAAATAAAGAACTGTGAAGACACTTAATAAATCTGACATCTCCATCTCTTAATATAGTAGCACTTAACCCTTGCTTCCCTGTAGGACCAACCTGGGGGAACTTCTGAAAAATACTCCTGCTTGGTCTCTAACCCCAGAGGTGCTGATTCCTTCTCCTGGGGAGGGAAGGGTATTTATGTTCTTTAAAATCTCCCCAAGTGATACTAATGTATAACCAGGACTGAGAACCGCTGTCTAATGTATCTATCATACTTCTGAGATGGGTTTTTTTTTTAAAAAAAATAAGCCCTCATTTTCTGCTTTCTGCAGCTAAGTATCTCTAACGTTGGGCACACAGGTTGAAAGGCTGCTTATCATCAATGTGTTTTCATGCCTTCCGATCCAAGGAAGATTCTGTCATTAACGACACCAGAACTGAATTTAAAAAGCAAAAATTACCATCCTACCCTAATGCTAATGCCTCTGTTTGATATTTTAAGTCCATATTCCGCCTTTCTTTCTTGGCTTCACCTTCCTTCTCCAGACTTACCACCTTATGACATTTTCTACAGGGAACCCTCCTCCTTCAGTAGGTCATATGTGGGGGCTGTGTCCTGTTCACCTCTGTAGTCTTCCTTTTCCATCAGGAGCAGAGATTGAAACATAATTGACATTTAGTAAAGTTTTGATTGGTGCCACAAAATTACCAGGATAATTTTGTTTTCTCTTTTGAATCCCCTCTCCCTGCAATCCTATGGAATTCTATTGGATAAATGAAGAATTCTTGAAATCTTCATGCTCCTTGTCTATATACGATACAGATAATTGTTTATTTTGTTTCAATTTATGCAGTAAGGAACTCTGGGTAAAAGATTACAAATTCTACAAAGATACATGAAATTTAACATGCATCTCAATTTTTTAAAAGTTTCAAAGGTAAACAGGTGTTTGAAAACATACTGTCATGAAGCACCAACCTGGCAGAAAACCTGTAGCATTTATAATGAGAACACAATCCGATTGAATTTGTAATTAGCACTTTTGAAATATGCTCATTATTATTGTTATTATTAGCCACGAAGCTATGCAGCTTTGGCTCACACCCATTGGAATTTTAGGGTGTGAATCTAGCCAAAAGCAGTCAGTATAGAACCCAATAAAAGAAATATGTTGCAGTTTTTATAGAAGTAATTTTAAGTTAAATATCCAAGCAGGACCATCAATTAGGTAGAAATTATTTACTGTTCTGGATCAAAGAAAATGTTCACCTTTGAAGATGCAGATCTTTATGAATAATATCCTAATGGTTTGAGGAAAATGAATACATTCATGAATGGGATGCATTTGGGAAGTAATCATGAAAAAAAGGAATAATCATGGTTGAAGAGACGTATCCCAATGGAGCAGAGAGAATTTCAGAATTTAGGAATCTGTCTTCAATGAGCTTCCAGAGGAAGATACATATCCAAATACTATTCAGGTATTAAAAGAGTTGTGACCAACTTATTCCTAATGGCTCTCATAGGAAAAGTGGCTGGACACCCAACAAGCTTGCAGTTTACTTCATTAACAGTTATTGATTAACCACAATGTACTGCATTTGATGCTATTAGAGAAATATTAATGATCTATTAAATGGGATACATTTGAATGGAAGGGACCTTGGGGACAATCATCAATGAGTCAAAGCAGTGATCAGGAGCTCAATACAATGGCTACGGGAGATGCCAAGGAAAGTAATCGGGTAAGGGCCAGGTTAGTCAGAAAGGGAAGATTTCTGAAGAATATTCATTTTGATTCAGATTCTAAGTGACACTTTGGCCTGATTGGTGGGAAAGTTAGGAGATGCCTTTCCAATAAGGTGACTGATTTGGGTTTGGTGTCATTTCAGCCTTGTGGAGAGATAGCCAACATACTGATTTGATTAGAACAGAAGAACTTACCTGATGCTCAGTAAATATTTGAGAATCAATGACTTTTACCTTCCTGTTTTCCCAGGAGAATATGCAGGCAACCCATTAAGGGGATATGACTCAACACTTTACAATGATTTAATTCAATTATAGACAAGGTACGCCCATTTGGTTCAGTCCTTCATGAATTTTATGTCAATCCAACTCTGTTCATGTGTATTATCTGTTTGACTATGACTTTGTATGATTGCTGGTTTGGGCAGCATGTACAGAACACATATTAAATTTACCTGGATGATAATAATTGTAGATATTGAGACCACAATGTAATTTTCAAAGAAAACAAAATAAACATGTACGGAGGCCACCTTGCCTCTCAGGTTATCTCTTACTTCAGTCTTGGGGTGGGCTCTTGGCTGCAATATTTCTGCAGAGTGATCCTGTCCCTCACCCCAACCCACAATATTGCTCCTTTTTTTTTCTCAGTAAGCAGTTATTGAATGCCTTCTATTTGCCAAGAACATTCCTAGAAAAAAACATGGAAGTCTCAAGGATCTGTTTTAAGAGGCGAGTCAATGGAGCAAAGAGATAGCTACAAAACAGTGTGATGATTTCAGCAAATGACTTGCAAGAGCAGACCACTCCCCAGAGATTCTGATTTTATGGGTCTGATGTGGGATAGGAAACTAATATTTAAGCCCCACTCCAGGTAATCCTAATGTGTAGGCAGGAGAATCACTGTGGTTCTCAAGTCGTGGTCTTTGGACCAGCAGCATCAGTATCTCTTAGTGTCTTGTTAGAAATGCAAATTTTCAGACCCTGCCCCAGACGTAATGAATAAGAACCTCTGGCAGAGGGGGTGAGAAGCAATGATACGTTTTAAGAAGTCTTGCAGGTGATTACCATACATACCCCAGTTTGAGAACTACTGAGCTAGAGGAATACAGATTGACTCTGTGTCAAGATTTTGGGGAACTCTTCTAGCACCTCTCTCACCCCTTTTCCTCTAGTGAACCCCTGTCATGTTCTTTACTACTCCAATAGTCTCTTCTGAGTATACTCTATTAACCAATTTCTTGTTTTTCTTTCTTTCTTTTTTTTTTTTTCATACCTTATATGTTTAGGGCTCTGAGGATGACAGCTTAATTCAACCTCAATTCAACAACTGCCCGTGTGTGAACCCAACCTTGTCATAGACAACATATGGGATTTTTAAAAAGTTTATGGCATTATTCTTGAAAGAGTCATGAGTCAGAAACCACAGCATTACCACAGACAATATGCTGCTTGCATAGGCACTGCATGCTTCAGGAGGTCAAGGGAATATTGGGAATTATATGGGGAACATGGAAGGAACAATCCTAGAAAGCTTCATGGACCAAGGCAGACTTGAGCTGAACTTTGATACAAGAGTAGAATTTGGATCAGAGGGAGGGCAGAGGGAATGTTCAGAGCAAAGAAGCTCTTTGCAAAGACATTAGTACCAGCAAAGACATTAGCCTGACCAAATGCAGAGCTGAGAGGCACATCAACCTTCCCTCCCTACTGAGCACTCTGAAATATCTGGCCTCTCAACTGACACCACAAAATACAAGTCAAAAAGGCAAATTTTAATTTTCTTTAATGGAAATCTGAGTTCAGGCAAATTGGCTTTCAATGGTTAGCTGAGCTAGCTACTTTACCTTGTAAGAGCCACAGTAGGAGAGGCTGGGAATCAAGCTGAGTTGGCTTAAAACCACGTACTAGATGTGAGGCTTCACCTCTCTGAGCTTTAGTTTCCTCCTCTAGACAGTAGGGACAGTGAATTTTCCCTAGGACATTTCCAACTTTGAAATAAGTTCACAAGTGTTAGATGGCAAGCACCATGGTAAGATAGCTCCTGGTAGATCCCTGGGCATTGTGGTCCCTCTTGGCCTTCTTTGACCTAATGAGGATCATTATTAGCTCAAATGATTGGCTCAGGAGGGCTACACCGGTGGTTAAGAGTGAAAGCTGTGAATTCAGAGGACTGGGCTGGATCCGAGCCTACCACCAAAACATTGTGTAACCTTGGCCACAGAATGGAGCCTCTGGAAATATCAATATCAATATAGCCTCTTCCTATAATCTGGAATAATGATATTCCATACCTCATGGGATGATTGTGAAAGTTCAATGAGATAATGCTGGTAAAATGGCCAGCATAGTGGCCAGTACACAAGGAGGTTAGCAACTGTGAAGGAGGAAAGGGCTGTCTGTTCATGGGAGGGGGTGCCGGTGGAGACAGATGATCTTCAGAGCACTTTCCTGCCCCTCTAGGAAGGAAAGACGCATATTGGGGGGCAGGTCACCTTCTTCCCCTCTGCTTTCTTAACCCCTTTCGAGGCACCTCACCCTCGGACCTCCCACTCATCACTCTGCAGTCTTTTTTTCAGACCAGCAGTCAATGATTGAATGAAGTGTAGCTATGCTGCCCAGGGTCCACAATGGCTGACCCGGGAATATCTTTTTCAGTAAAATTAATACTTGCAGAGGGTCCAGGCCTGCCTGCAAGCCACTACTTAAATTTTCTTTCTAATACCCAGGTATGTGAAAAATGGTCAGGTGTCAAAAGACAAATGTTCTCATCCCCAGTGTGCTCACTCTGTCCACTCATACCCAAACCTCTCCCACAATTCCAATCCTCATTTCCACTACAGCCACATGGAAAAATCCCATCCAGGGGTAACATTTTATAGCTGATTTACAAATCCCTTAAAAGTGCCAAATTTAGCTCTGACATTCTTCCTTATGTACCGTAAAAATAAATGCATTGAGAAGCCTTTGGGGTCCTTGCTCTGCTGAAGCACTTCCTTTTTATATTTTTTTGCTTCTCATTTTACCTCTTATTACTTCACATGAAGCTGCAGCTCTTGGGAGGACTGCACACCCACCGTAAACCCCTATTATTGATCATGTACTTACATGGTTGGCAGCGTTTTATGTAAGAGGAATAAATGATATAGTTGTTTCTATCCATTAAACTATACTGTTATCAAGGGATTGAAAAACTGCCCTGAACATGGCAATTATTTTGGAGGTTCATGTTTAAATATAATTGCCTAGTAATCTTTTATTTACTATGTGGTGGCAAAGTATAGCTGGCTTCGTGTTTGCACCTTGTAAAATGTAAGGATGGTTAGCATATTCAATTCTCTGTCGTCTCTCTGCTCTCCCCAGCCTTTCCCTTTTTCCCTGATGCTCCACCCCCAGGCATTTTGATATGTGGCTTCTAGAGACTTCCCAAGTGCTGTAATTTTTTTCGTATCAACTCATCCTTGGAGATCAGTAACTTCCTACTTAGTATGATGTGGGGCTTCCCAGGCTCTGGCCATGTGGGAAGGAGAGCTGGGGTCTCTGAGGCACAAAAGACTTTGCATGATTAGTAGAGCCTTGAGAGTCGGGGAGACGTGCCTTGTGAGCGAACGCCCCAGCCTAGAGGAAGCTTAATTATAGTCAAGGGAGACTATTCCTTCCTCAGCAGCAGCTGCCGCTGCCCACGTGCACACACACACACATGTGCACACACGTGCACACACGTAAGCACACGCACGCCCTCACTCATCATCCGGACATGGATTCTTTTTGGAAGCTCATTTGCTCTTCTCCCTCCCCTGACAGGACCCCAACGATGGTGACCATGAGCTCTAGCCTTTCCATCTTCAGCTCCCCCAAATAAGCCTATTCTGACTTTGCTTTAGCTTTTTAAGCCATTGGTAGAAAAAGCCTTGAAACTTTTAAAGACCAAATATAACAACATGATCCGAATAAAATAACTGAGAGGTTGCTAAATACGAGGCCAGGAGCAGTTTCCTCTTTTTATTGAAGTATAATAGGGGCTGAGATTTTTAAATGTTTTTCTGTTTCTCTTTGAAGGTGCCAGGAATTTGCACGTGAGGCTTTAAATGTGCTTCTGTTACTGACTTGCAGGAGGAGACTTCTGAGCTGTTCGTGTTAGTTCTGATGGTTGCACTATAAAAGCCAAATGCTTGATTCTTTCTTTCTAGAGGACTTGACTTTGCCAATCTGTGGAGGAGGAAAGAAAGGGGATATTATCTTATTCTGTCCCTGTAAAACAGGTGTACAAGAGGAACTCAGGATTTAGTGTGGTTGTAGGAGAAAGGACGTTTGGACCTCACTGCATTTTAGAGCCTCCTAGAGGTGCCATCCTGTGTCTCCTTTCCCTCATCTGAGGTTCAAGGTCTTCTGTCCAGCCACCTTTCCAGCCCCTGGGAGGCCGTCTCCTTCTGCTCACCCACACGGTCACTCTCCAAGTCCCCATTCTCCTTTATGCTGCTTTTCTTCAAGTTGTTAGAAAGCAGCTTTGGAGTTTCTGGTTTACACGACAAGGAGAGGGTCAAGGATTGGCACGTGGTCCCGGGAATCGGTTGCTTGCGTTCAAAACCTGGTTTTCCTCTTTACAGAATGCTTTGCTGTAGACGCCGATCGTCCCTGCGTTCGTTTCCCATCTGAAAATTGAGGATACAGAGAGGAACTACCTTTGAGGGCTATTGCATGAATTAGTTGAAATACCGTGTGTGAACGACTCCGGACAGCACTCTTTCTTAATGTTTCCTGAAATCTTTTTTTAGACTAACTTTCACTTTCCATGTCTGGATGCGTCTTGTCTCCACTTAGCCATCCATTTTTATCTTGGTCACTGCTTCTGTTCACAAGCCTTGACTTCACTACACCAAAACAGTCTATGGATTGATTGAATCATAATAATGACAAGCATAAAAGCAGTGGAACCTTCCTCCTGGAATTAGGGATGGTCGGTCAAGCCAAGTGGTTACTTGCTTGAATCATTTCACATTATCAATGATCTCCGATGAAAGCCAGCTGTTTTTCAGAGTTGCTTTTCCTAGCCCCTCTCTTTATTTTCCCTCCTTTATCCAACCTCACCCCACAAGGAGTTTCCTCCTATAGTGTTCCATTACAGTAGAACAGACCCCAAAACACATGCCTTCTCCTGGTCTGCCTTTTGGCTTTCAGGGAGTCTGTGAACATTTTCTAGGATAATTCACCTGCCCCGGCGGGGATCCCCAAGGGACCAAGAAGAAAGGGTCCCAGGAGAGGAGAGATGGCTGGAAATTCTACCTCAAGATCATTCCCAAGGCCTCTGTTTCCTCCTCCTGCTCCCCCTCCCCCTCCTCCACCCTTCTCCCTCCCCCCATCCCCTCCGCCTCCCAGTTGTCACTGCTATCCTATTTCTAATGCAGACCAGGAGACTGCTGAGGCCCCAGTGGGCAAGACACTGCAGTTAAAATCTTTAAACCTTCAAAACTAATGTCATTATCCTTAATTTTTCAATTCTGTTGGGGGGGGGGGTGCAGGGAGCTGTTTTCTGATGAGAAGGAGGAGTAAGAGAGAGGGTAGCTGTGGGGGTATCGGGGTGTGGGGATAATTCCATTGTTGCCCCAGAGGATCGCACATTAGGACTGGTAAATTCTCAAATCGGACACTGCATTAGGACATAGATCAGCTGTTATTTTTCCAGTCTCGGGAGAAACCTTGAGGAATCTCATTCCTCCAACTGTATGGAATTATCTGCCAATGTTGTCCTTTCCACTCAAAGTACTCTGATTGAAGCATTGGGCAGGGGCTTCAGGAACAACAAAAATCTCTTTAAAGCTATTGTTTCTTTGAATGTTTGGTGTACCTTTTGGTTCGGCAACAAAATAACTTAATAAATGAAGGGTGAGTAGCATTGTTACTATAGCAATCCCCATAGTAACATCAAAATGCCACGCACATTCGTTCTGGAAACACTCGGGAAGCCTCCGCCCAGCCCTCCCCATGTTCCAGGTTCAGCATCCCAGATTTCAGCTCTGACGGCTGGAGATTTTAGGATATTAAATTAAATCCATTTTATTTCCATGCCGAAGAGTTATTAGACTCACGAAATACCAAGAAATCTTATCCACTTATGTCCTTTGCAGAAAAGTCAGAAGTGAATTTTCTATGAGCTTGACAGTAGGTACAGACTGCTTGCGCTTGAGCTTCCTGTTGTAGGTCTGCCCTTAAAATGACAACAACAATAATCCCAGTCAAGGCATGAAGTGTTCTTTGTTGATTTCAATCGTCTTACATAACTTACATGGGGGCAGGACCAGGGGATGAAACGTCTTCGGAATGCAGCGTTGTGGGAGCACACATGTTTTTAATCTCCTATTTTTCAGAAGATAGCCAGAAGGAATCCCCAAGAGGTCACTTGGAGAAGCCTTTTGCCACCTGGTAGGGTTATAAATTGATTCTCTGATTAACATTGCTGTTATTAGGTTGAATGAATGAGAGACTATAGAAAAATTAAATGGGAGGCAAAAACTGATTTTGAACATCATGTTGTATCTTTATATAATAGGTAGTCATGCATATACATGTAAATATGTATGTCACTGTGTGTGCATATTTAGCATAAATTTATAAACCAGCTGCAGAATATCAAATAGTGGATCTGTGTATCCTGTTCCATAGCTCATTGTACCTCGAATATGAATACTGACACCCTAAAGGCAGAAATGACAATTGGAAAGCAGTTGTGTTAAATTCAGAGCCAGTGGGGCTATAAAGTCATGCAGCCTGGAGAACTGGGGTCAGTTTACTTCACAAGCAGAAAGCATCAGTAGATAAAGAGGAAGAAGTAGAAGAATAAAGACCAGGCCATAAGCAGGCAATTCATAAAAAGAGAAACAAGATTATTAATAAACATATAAAAAATGTCCAGTCTCACGACTAAGCAAAAAGTACAAATAAGAGCAAGCATACCGGGATGTGGAGGGGGGCTTCTACTTTTGCTCTGGAGTCAGCAGCAGGCCCCCGGCCAAAAACAACAGGTGCTAAGCACGGGACGCACACAAGAGCAGCCAGCCCCCAACCCCACACCACCATTATATAAGCAGAGGGTAGCAAGGGGGCAGGAGGGAACAGGAATCAAAGTTGGGCTGTGTTACTCGTCGGAGGTTACTTTCTCTCTCCCAGGAATGAGGGAGGGGGTTTGCCTTCTCTCCCCCAGTTCTACTCAACCTAAATAGCAGAGGAACTTCACAGAGAATCATCCATTGAGGATGAAGGTGCTAAAAGATAGGCAGACTGCTATTCGCATCTCTGCCTAGAACTCTTCTTCAGGAGTAGAGAGGCTTTCTAATCTGCTCCTGTGCCTATCTAATCTGGGACGAGAACTGTAAGGCAGTCACGAGTTAGGATGACAGAGGGGTAGCTGGCACTTAAACCAACTGTACCCCAAGGATGCAAAATTTCTTGTGCATTAAAAGGACACCAGAGACTGTAGCTAGCTAGCACTGAGACACCCAACAACTCCGCCCAATGGTAGAGGCCATTCTGGTGTTAGGAACTGAGAGGAGACAGAAAGAGAGAGTCGGATCTCTCATGGCAGAGAATGTGCAGAGGGGATCCTAAAAAGACTTCCAGGGAGTCCAAAACCCAAAGACTTTACATTTACCCCTTGCAAGAACCATCACCTGGATAGCTACCACACAGAGATATCAATAGCTAGTTAGTCTAAGTCAGAAAAGTAGTCATACCCCGAAGAATGAACATTGTCATTGTGTCCCTAGCGGTAAGAAGATAATGAAATTGTTTCATAGATGTACCGACAGTTAATTGAGATTGCTCAACCAACCAGTCACATAAGGAGGTGATTTTTTTTTTTTGCCTATTGAGTTGCCATAACTCTTAACTGACTTAGGTTGCTGAGAGCGCTGTGAAAGAACGAAGATAAACTTGCTGGTGTGAGTGTACTTTAGCTTGTCATTTTGAATCAATTGTGTCATTTTGTCAGTTACGTATTTTGGAAGCACTTGGGTGGTTCAATCGGTTAAGTGTCTGACTCTTGATTTTGGCTCAGGTCATGATCTCACGATTTGTGAGATTGAACCCCACGTTGGGCTCTGTGCTGACAGCAGAAGCCTGCTTGGGATTCTCTCTTTCCTCTCTCTGCCCCTCCCCCTGCTTGCACGCTTGCTCTCTTTCTCTCAAAATACATAAATAACTTTAAAAAATATGTATTTAAAAAGCCTTAAAAACTGGCACCCCGTTTGACATAATAGTTTCACTGCTAGGAATTTACACTAAAGATATAATTGGAAAGGTGCACAAATATATACTAACAAAAAAATGTTCATTGTCATGTTATGTACAAAATAAAAGGGAGAAAATCTGAATTTCACGTTGAAAATAGCTAACTTAATTATGGCAGATGCATAGGATAAAATATATGCTGCCATTAAAATTATGCCCTACAGACCATTTAATGATATTGCACAATGCTCAAAATATAATGTTTAGGAAAAAAGACAAGCAGGATCACATCTGCCATTGCATAAGATATAGAAAGGGAGAGCAAGAATATCTCTAAGAGCAGGAGACATGAGTATGTAACTGGAAAATTCAAAGGCTCAACGGGCAAAGCACCACAAGCAATAAGATAATTTAGTAAAGTAGCAGATAGGAAAAGAAATCAACATAAACAGACTTCCTCTCTACAAACTAAAAGTAATTAGAAGAGATATGGCAGTTTTGTTTGAGATAGCAATAATGATGACAAACTTGGGCATGGAAAACACACGAAAATTACACAAGAGCTGTACAAAGAAAACTAAAATCGCTCCTAAAGGATGCAGAAGGAGCCTTGAAGAAATGGAAAGACATGTCAGTTTCTTGGATAGCCAGGAGCTAGTTCTCCCTTGGTCAATTTATAAGTTTAATATTGTCCAAGAAATACCACTTGGACGAAAAAAATAAGCTAGAGTAGTCAGAAAGTCCTTGCAAAAGTGGAGCAGAGAGAAGGGGGGCTGGCTCTACCAGATATTAAAACATAATATGAAGCCTCTATGATTAATGAATAATGGTATAGGCACATGGGTAGATGGATTGATGAATAGGAAATCCAGAAATAGACCTAATTGCATATGGAAATTTAATACACAATAAAGATGGCATTTCAAATTGGTGGCAAGAGATGGACTTTTAAATAAGTGGTGTTGGGATAAGTGGATAGCCATATGGAAAAAGATAAAATTGGATCCATTTCTCACATTGTACACCAGGATAAATTCCAAAAGGCTCAGAGATCTAAATGTGAAATGAATGAGACTATACATATTTGAAGAGAAGATGGGTATTTTCCTCCAATAACTGGGATGAAGAAAACCATCTCAACTATTTAACAAAGTCCAGAAGCATTAAGGAAAAATAGAGTCAAATTTGATAGCATTAAAAAAAAAACTTTCACAAGGAAAAAACTGCTATAAGCAATGTAAAAATAATGAAAAATGGGAAAAATTTGCAACTTTTATCACAAAAGGTTAACAGGTTAAATATATAAAGAGCTTCTTAAAATAGAGAAGAACAAGACTATAACTTGGTAGATAAATGGACTAGGGAAATGAACAGACTGTTCCCTAAAAAAAGAAAGGCAAATGGCTCTTAACCATATGAAAATATGTGCAGCCTTGCTCCTAATAAGAGAAATGCAAATTATAATACCCTGAGATACCGCTTCTCACATATCAGATTGGCAAAAATCCAAAAGTTGCAGAAACTCTTCCAGAAGTGGTCAGGACGAGGGCCACTGGGAGTGGAGGCCCAGGACGTGGAGCTAGGTGGGCAGTCGGTGACCTTCTGCAGAGCAACAAGGTTTCTGCTTGTTGTGCTGGTTTTCTCTGCGGCTGAAATCACTGGCTGTTCAGGCAACACGGTGGAGACAGGAAAACTGGGCTGGGAAATGAAAGAACCCAAGTATAGGAAACAGAACATAGATACAGGATGCCCTATATCCAGAATCGAAAGCACTGGCTGCATCCCAGCCTATTAAAATGTTAAACGGACCTAATTCACAAAGTATTTTTAGAGCACCTCCTCTATGCCAAGCACTGTTCTAGGTTCCGGGGATTCAGCAATGGGCAACACAACTCTGAGTCCTCCTCCTTCTGGTGCCTACTTTCTAGACTTCTTTATCACGTTCTAGTTATTTTGCACCCAGGCCTTGGAAATATCCTAGAACTCAGCCCCAATCTCCCATAAGATTTACCTGAGGATGACAATCACTTCTCTGACAGCATAATTTCATAACTGTGACAAAATACTGAATTCAAGTTAAAATGCTCCAGGACTTAAAGATAGCCCAATAGCAAATAGTGGACTTTGTTTTTTTTGTTTGTTTGGTTTTTTTTTTTTGTTTTTGGCTCATCCCTTGTAAGTCAATTATCACTAACCATTTGCTGCATTCATTTTGTAAACTTGTCAGTTTTCATTTATACAGGTGCAAAACCCAACATTCTCCTAGGCATAGGGTTGTGTGCATTTTTGTTTGTTTGCTTGTTTGTTGTTTAACATTGCCTACATTTGGAAAGGGTCAAGCTGATTATTTTACAATCTGTTTACATGAACTCCCATACTGGGGTGCAGCATGCCAAGTCTCATCTAAGTTCAGATGCTCGCAAAACCTCCTGGAAAATTAGAGTAGTGTTTATAACAGGAAACAGTGACCCCAAATACACAGGAGCCACACAATAAATGTCCTCAGAGATGTCTTCCGGGTCCTTATTAGGGACCTTTTTATAAATAAGATTGCCTGATAACTGTCTTCTTTACCTCCAGAAATAACCCCCTCTGGATGAGGCCCAAGACACTTCCTGAGTGAGAAATCTGTAGTGAATTCTGCTCTGTAGCACATGGTGTGGTTGTAGTATATTAGGATCTGGTGGAAATTTCAGACCTTGTTGACTATTTCTATTTTGATGCCTAGTACAGTGCTTTGCACATGACAAGTTGAGTCAAAGAATAGGTAAATACAGTCAATTCTCATTGTTCTTGGGAGTAATGTTCTACAAAGTCACTGTGAACACTGAATGAGTGAATCCTGAACCATTGCTCCTAGAGGAAACACAGGGTTAGGTTCCTGTGAGTCCCTGGTCACAATGTTTTAGTCAGAAGACCAAACCATAACCTCGATTTTGTGTATTTCTGCTTAAAGACACCTTATGTAATATATGTTGTTGATTTGTTCTATTGAACTCATGGACCATAGCACTATAACTGGTACCTGAAAAAAATTTATTTAGCACATTCCCTTTCTCCATAGGGCACATTGAAGCCTTCTTGAGCTTAGGAACACTATGCAGCACCTCAGCACTATGCTTAGGGTCATTTTAAGCAGCAAAATCACCCAGAAAAGCACAAGACTGTGAGTCATTGGATAGGGAGTTCTTCAAAGCACCTTCCCATTGTAAATATCCATGATGTGTTCCAGAAAAGTGACACATCCGTACTATTTTTGAAAATCACTTCAGAAAATGGGGAATTGGATGTTCAGATGGATAATGAATAATTTCATAAGTGCTCTTTCCCAATGAATATCTTCTGTGAGCTTAAGTTTCATGATATATCCTGTTCTTTCAATATTGGAATCATCACAAACTGTTAAAATGGTAGGCAAGTCGAAGAATGTTTCTGAATCTGAGGGGAAATCCACTAATAACAGCTACTCTGCTTATTAAATCACCCATAGGGCCTATTTTATGTTTTTGAATATGTGGCTTAAAACTATGAGCCTCAGCATCTTCACCTGAGAGAGGGGATTGATAATATCTGCTTTACAGAGTAGTTGTGATGATAATTCAGATACGACACCCAAAATTGCATGATGAACTATAAAGTGGCATTAAATATGAAGAATTACTATATTATTCCCTCTACTTTCAGCCTTATCCCAATTCAAGTCACTGACCAAGGCCCATATGAAGTCCAGCCATCTCCTTGAAGCTTTCCATAACCGCTCCAGCCAATGGCTCTCTTTCTACTTTGCACTGTAGCCACATGTGTCACATCCTACCCACGCTACTATTCAAATACTTGGTTTTTATTTCTTTAATGTGTTTTGTGTGTACACTAATTCTTAAAATTAAACTCTGGAAGAGAGAAACTCTGTCTCCTGTATTGTAGTGCTCCACACATGGTAGGTTGTTGGTGCTTACTGAATGGGTGACTGGTTGGATGGATAGATGGGTGGATGGATGATGGGTGGATATGTCATCGTAGTTCTGTTCAGCTAGATAAACATGACATGTAGGAGGAGCCTAGATGTCATTAGCTTCATAGCTTCCTTTTCTTTTCTATTCAGGTGAAATGGCTTCAGCCCCCATCCTATATCCAGCAAGAGGTCCTCCACACTCCCTGACCCCTCTGAAGATTTCCAAGGGTGGCTTATGTTCTCCTGGGTCAGTCTCTGTGCAACCTGCCTCCACATTAGCTCTGTCAGCACCAATGGCCAACATCTTCTTTCTTCAGTGCTTTGACCCAGGCTGAATATTGCCCTGCTTCTGCCATTCTCTCCCAACACCCTAACACATTTCTACACAGATCTCTATGAAGATAGATCTTTACTGAAGCTTTCAAAATGAGAAAAGGTGGTTTCTCCACAGCACAGAATGGGGAATGATTGGTAATTGATTATTAATCACCATTATTCTTGAAAGCCCTTTGGCTATCCTTTCTGCCTTGATTTTCACATCGGTTGTCTTTTCTTCTCAGGCTTTTTCTCCAGCCTCTTGCCAAGTTGCTCAGCCCTTTCTAACCAAAAATTATGCCTCCGTGATCAATCCCCAAATTCCAGGTAATTTTTTAGTGTAGTGCCATGTAGCTGTCTTTTGTTTTCATCTTATAAAACAGGAGTGGCATCATTTATACAAAAAAGTGTTCATCGAGATATTACCCCCCCCCCAAAAAAATGCTATCTCCTATGAGATTAATGATTCCACTTCTCTGCCAGGCAAAAATAATGGAAAGCCAGTGTTCTGTTTTAAACAGTAAATATTTCCTGAATTTGTCAGTTTAAAAGTTATTTCACTTGAGCTTTCCAGCATGGTGTTAGATAATCTTGTTCTCTCAGGAGCCTTCTCTCTGGTAATCAAACACCCCAAGGACCACTATTCCATCCATCTCCAGAAGCCATCACAGAAAATTAACTTCTCATCTCAGAATGCTGTGTTCCATTGGACATTAATGATGACGTGAGGTTTGGTCTGTCTTGAATATATTCAGTAAGTTATTAATGAATACCAGACACAGGAGTGCAGATTTTTTTTCCACATCATAAAACTTGATTATAAGAAAAGCTTATCTTATCATCAGCTACTCTCCAACTGGTTAAAAAAAATATATATATATATTTGGTTTTAGGGCTTCAGGACAAGAAGCTAAACCATGTATATGGTGGGCCTACAAAATTTTCAATGTTAAACGACCCATTTCCCTCCATTTTCTGCTTTCTTCAGGTCCCAGCTTTGCTTTTCAAAATAAATTTTGTCTTATAACTAATCCTACAATAGTCTTCCCTAAAATCCAATATCCTATCTGCCTGATTCTATTATGACCATTCTACAGCAGCTTATATGACACCATCCACATGTGATATTTTGGTTCCACACACTATATAACTTTTCTTGGCAGAAGACATGTATAAACAAACATAATAAACAACAAAGTGTGTGTATTATAAATTCATCTTGGTGCCTAGCATAGTGTTAAGCACCATGGAAGCTACTAAAAAATAACTGTTTAACATGTAAGCAACGTCTAGAATTGCTGACATTTTTACAATTTGAGAGTAAAATATAGAAACTGAACAAAGGATGAAATTTAGTCCTCCCTGCTATGCCAAGCAGAGAATTTTATTAACCTGGTCCTTAGTCAATGAATATTGGGTACCATCAGTATCCAGTTGTCTGTTAGGACCTGTGGCAGATACATATCCAAGATGATGTATGGTGTTGCTCTCATGAGGTTAAGATTACTATTTTTCTTTTGCTTCATTGGAAAGGCATCCAACTTTTCATACATTCATAAGCTATGAGCCATGAAACACCAATACATTTGAACTCAGGTAACATTATGGTAAACAAAAGGAAAAACGGAAATAGTGTCCGTTAAAACATCTAGCAATTACTAATTCTTTCAAGGCTAAAAACAGTTGTCTCCACAAAGTCACTTGAGCCTAGTCTAATGGTTAGACAAAAACATTTTACAACGCAGACGTTTTTGGTGGACAATTGACTATGTCTAAAAAAAAATCTGTATTTTTAAAACAAAGACAGTAGAGTGTTGAACTTTCTGTTGAGGTCAGCTCTCCAGTAGCATGTGATGATTTCATTACTGTCTTGCCTCCACTTCTTTTAAGAAATGGTAATGAAAAGTGTTTGGTTTCTTTTCTTAAATTTTCAACACCTCTGTTAGAGACAAAAATACAGTTTTCCCTTACAAGTGATTATTTTAAAATGTAAAAGTCAAGCAAACCATTAGCATCCTACCAGATTGTCAGTCCTAATGGTCATGAAAATTGGAAGCAGGATGGTGACCCCAGCACATGCTGTCTTTTTGGAAACATTTGCAAGGGTGGCCTGGAACCTGTGAGGTTAGAGATAATTTAAGAAGTAATCTTATATGGCAAGAAAGCAAACTTGGAATCTTCCTGGAAAAATAAGCAAAATCAAAGGCCATTCCTATAAAATTTCCAAAGCCCTTCACTGGAGTATTGTAATCATTAAAAAAAAAAAAAAAATCCCTGATTAGAAGGGTAATATGAAACATCGAATCTCATCCAACTTTTTGACAATTAATCACAGTTATGTCAAGTTATTACTGGGGCTATAAGCTTTAATTGTGTGATTAATCCTTTGCTGTATGAAACATTGGCAGATACTCTATGTATTTCATATATAATGAAGCAAACCATCATACCAGCCTATGTAAGACTCTTCTCCCATCGCTTTCCCATCAGCTAAGAATTAGATGGCACCGGCCTTCCCAAGGCTTTTGGGACACTGGCAGAACCAAGTTTTTTTTCTATGCAGTCTATGCAGTTCTTTCCTCCCAGTCTTATCATTCAGTAAACAGCTCAGCCACACATAGATATTAGCCAGTCAGGGATATTCCCCCCCCCACTAAGGAGGGAACAGTAACAAGTCTTTCATTTGCTAACTTCTCCCCTCATTTGATTTATTTTGAATACTTTATTAAAAATAAAATATATTATTACCTTTCCATTTATCTTTCATACCCAGGTTTGTCTGAAAGATTGCTCTAGTTCTGGATACTATGGGAGCGTTGCTTTGCTGGGGCTTTTCTGGTATCTTAACTCAATGGCTTTTAATAGGGATGTGTGTTCCAGTGCAGGCTTTCCAAATGCTATTTCCTCCTGGTGTGCATGGAGAAACAATGCTCACAAGTTTTCATCTTTTAAGTTACTGAAAGGTGATCATATGGCATATGGCTGTTAAGTTTAACTAAATTTGGGGGGAGGCGAGATAGAGTGGAGTAGAGGCCTGGCCATGAATGGTCAGGAAGCTGGGGCAGTGCCACCTGAAGGGGCCAGGAGGCTGCGGGCCGGATGTGCACAGATCCCTGGGAGAGAAAAAAAAAGAAGAAGAAGAAGAAGCCAGAGCAGCTTAAATGGTCAAAGAATCAAATGTAAAGTGAGCTGCAAGGGTCAGATCTGGATTGAGGCCCAAATTCTGAGTCTCCGCATCCGTCCGGGGATAAACTTGGCTCCTAATCAGGGCTGACAATTAGGCCGTACAGTTAATATTTTTACAGCTGTTTTATTAATAACACATACAGTGCATCCAGCCAGGATTTGTTGGAGACACCTCAGGAAAACGAATGATGTAAATAACAGATGGGTGTAGAATATTCCTACAAACAGGCATAAAGATATTCCCTTCTTGTTTAAAAAGAATTTAAATAGACAGATTGTAGATAAACAGGCAGACAGAAAGGGGGAGAGAGAGAGGATTTATGATATCGGAGGTAGCGGCTGCATGCATTCACATGGTGGAGAACATGGACATAAACACACACGCTCTCTATATGGCAGGAGAGACTCAAAGCCTTGGCTTCCAGAAAAAATAAACTCTGTGGTGCAAGGGACTCAGCACTGCAGCATGGGGGCCGTTTGAAGCAGGTGTACTGATGTGGTTCATCTAATACCTCCTCCGGTACATGTCCCAGGTTCAGAGATGACTCACGTGGCCTGCCCAGCCTTGACCCATAGGGTGGCCTGGGGGCATCCTTTCCTCTTTCTACATATGTCAATCTCCTTTCCGAAGATGCAGGTCGCTGTTTTCAGTTTTGCATCAGAACTGGGAGCAGTGATATTTCAATCTGAAAAGAGAGATAAAAAATTCAGGATCTTCATGTCTTTTGTTTTCACTCCTACTATTTTTTTTTTTTGTACTGCTTTTTCATGTGCCTGCTGCACTGTGCTCCTACCATACTTTGCAACCAGATGGCTCAGGAACGAAGAACAAAGGCCACTAAAAAGTGGGCGGGGAGAAAAGGAGAAAGAAGCAGAGAACTGGAAGTCAAGGCGAAATCAGAGATCGGAGCAAAGCTCATAGGATTTAATCCCCGGTACCTTTGGGTTGAATTGTGTAAGGAGCCCAGATACTCTTCTCGGTGATCTTCTCGGTGTGCGTTGTGTGTGTGTGTGTTGTGGTGTGTGTGTGTGTGTGTGTGTGTCTGTGTCACACACGTACATCTCCCCGGTTATTCATTCCACTGACAGGGATCAAAGCCAGAATTCTATTTTCTTTGGTTCATCTCCACGTTTCCTGACACATGTCAGAACCGGTGAGAGGTGCCTTTACCCAGAGGGAGAATTGTTGAGCGCAGATGTGGGCACGGAGGGTGGGTCCCCTCACCTTGGAAGAGTAGTGGGGAGTTAGGAGGGCCCAGGAGTTTCCAGAGTTGCCTTTCACAGCTGGGCGACCTTGGGTAAGTCACCTTCTTTCTCTCACTCTTGGTTTCTTCCTCAGAAGACATACTTCAAAGGGATGTTGGGAATGTCAAGCGGGCTGACATGTAAAATGCCTTGTAACTAGGAAAGCACTGCATGAAAGCACTAAACCTAAGACTGCCCCTCCAGAGTGTGCCTTACACGATCAAGCTCACTCTTGATCTCCAGCTGAACTGTTTGTCTACTATTGGCATTTTGTGATTATAGGATGACCTAATTGTGACTTATCAATTACTTTGCATGTGAGCCATAGAAAGGTTTCATTTTTTTTAAAAGTGTATTTCCTCTGAGAGAGAGAAATAGAGAGCAAGCAGGGGAGGGGCAGAGAGGGAGACAGAGAATCCCGAGCAGGCTCTGCACTGTCAATGCAGAGCCCAATGCAGGGCTCAAACTCACAAACCGTGAGATCACGACTGGGGCCGAAATCAAGAACCAAACGCTTAACCACCTGAGGCACCCCAAAAGGTTTCATTTTTAATCAGGAATGTCTGTAGCTATAATGCCTGAAAGCAAAAGGAATGACTATCGAATGGTGAAATTTCATACACATTGATCGAACTCAGTCACATTAGAAGGGAAACATCTGTTACTCTAATCAGGGCTACCCACAGAGGCTTATTCAGAATCCTTGTAAAGCCAGGCCAGCATCCGTTCGTTTGTGGAAGTATTGAGTAGGAGAGGAGGAAGACCTCATGTGGGGTATGTAAGTGCTTATACTAAAGCCTTTCTTGTGCCTTTACACCCTCCAGCTGGGCTGAAGTTTTCTTCTCACTGCAGTGTGCATAGTTACACTCCTCTTCCCAGCCTCAGATAGGAGGGGGACACTTGTGAGATTGACAAGGCTTGATATTTTCAACCACGTCCACGTCTTTTGCCTTCTCTCGTGTCATGGGGACTCAGGGAGGCAAGGAGAGGAATTCAGTTAAAGTGACTAACTTCTTGTCTGCCCAGGCCAACCAGGCTTTGGAAGTATGTAGTGTATGTTCCCCGGCCGAGAGGAAGGGGGCGTCATCCTTCACATGGGGATCTAGGCAAAAGGCCTGCACAGCCCTCTGCCATGGGCTGATTGCTAATTGATGTGCTCAGAATCTCACGTGTTTGGCAGCAACTCATAAGAAAAATTAAGAAGGACTTGAGAGCCGGCCTACAAGTTTCATGTCTTGGCTTTCTTGCCAGCTGTATGTTCTGAACCGCTCTAAGATTGCTTAATTTCCTCAGTCCTTGTAAAACAGCATCGAGATTATCTAACACATAGGGTTGTTGAGAGTGTTCAGTGAGATGATGCATGGAAAGCAATTAACACGGTGCCTGGAAACCTAGTAAGTGCTAAAAGTTGCTACATTTAGTATTATCATTATGGGCTTAGTGAGCGTGTTCTTTCCATCTCCTAGAATCACAGGATATTAGAGCTGGACAAGTGTAGGAGTGGTTTTCAAGCCATTTGACCAAAATCTCTAGTAAGAAATGCATCCTATTGTATAACCTTGTGCAAAAACAAAACCAAACAAAAACAAAAGCCGTAAGTATTACTTGCCAGTAAAATAGAAGTATTTGCACATTTTTCAAAAGTTGTTAAGAACTGCCGCTTGTGTGTGATAGCTTCTGAGGTTTGCCTCTTTGTACTGTTTCATTTCTTTAATTTGGTGAGCATCTTGAAGAAGAGCAAAATGATTTCCATACAGATACTATTAAAACAGAAATTTCCTGAAATAAGATGTGTTTACTCTCTGTGACACACTCTGATATTTTCTCCTTGGTTTGATTCTGTTTTGTTTTCCTTTTAAGTGCTGGTTGTGACCCAGTAAATCATTTTCAAAACCGAGTGGGTCACCGCTCATTGTTTGAGAACACTGATGTAGACAAAGCATTTCCTTTTACAGGTAAAGAGGCAATACTTAACGTGGCTTGTCCAATGTCCTTCATGTGCCAAGGGCAGAACCGAGCCCTGAACCCAGGTATCGGGGCTCCCGAAATCCCAAGATACTTATAGTCACTGACAGGTGTTAGGCTGCAGGGCTTTGCCTTTGTTGTTTTTATGTCCTAAATAGCTAGAGCAAGGGTTCTCCATGATTCCTTGCCACTCAGAGCAGCCAAACAGACGTGTGCAGGTCATTCTGAACATGCTTGAGAATTTCCCGAATCTTAAGAAAGATCTGTTTTCTGCGCTGCATTGGCAACACAGTTGGAAAGTTACTTGAGTGTTTTTCAAAAATTGTTTATAGATCTGAAAACTGTTTGGGGTTTGTGATTGCTTCTGTTGTTTGCCTCTTTGTATCATCTCATTTTTCAAAATTTAATAAACACTTTGCAGAGGACCAAAATAATTGGTCACACATTTGTGGGTTCCCAGATTTGTTTTACATGTGTATGCAATACAGCGTAACTCAAAACATGTTCAAGCCCAGTGCGTCAAATCATCTCCGATGCTGTGGTCAAGACCAAAGCAGAACTCAAGTGAGCACCCATGGCCTCAGACCACATCACTCACGGGGCCTCTGACCACAGTGCTTGGGGGGCCAGATTCTGGCCCCAGTGACGCATATGGTGCCATCACAGCCCACGGCCAAAGCTGCTGTAATAGGCTCCCACAGAGGTCTAAAGACTCAGTCTGGGGTCTGCTAGGTTGGAGTCTTTGCCCAATTTGTGCCACCGAAGGAAGCAGCAGCCACTGTAGGAAGCCACAGGTGACAATGGTGCATCTGCCAAGCTCCTGTCACCTGGCCCACAAAGGGCTACCAAGCAGAGTTTTTCAGGGGCCCGCCTGTAAAGCAGGTAAAGATTGTATCATCTCTTTTCCTTCTTTATCTGGCACTTTTCAGGACCTCTTTTCTCCTTCCTATGATACCTACAAGCCCACTATTCATCGGAAGGGTGCTGAATCCTCAGTGGATTTTCTTTTTGTCCCAAATCCTATGCCCGTCTTTATAGAGATCATTGATCTCTTTTTACCTTGGATCATTCAGCCCTTGGGTTGTCTAGAATATTGAAATTCACGAGACAATCCCAAGACGATGTTTCACTTCCATCCCACCCCACTTTATCACAATAAAGTTTTTACCTAATAAAGCTGGTTAACTTGAAGGTATTGTCTCTGCTTTAACTGTCCTATGAAGAAGAAACAGGTTGAGAAGGCTTTGTGCAAATACCAACAGACCTTTAAACTGTGACAGTTTGGTTCTTGCAGAAATAAAGAAAAATAAACAGCCAGACTATAGAATCAGTCACAGCCCATCTGGGATGTTCAAGCCCCACATTTGGATGCCTCTGAAATCTAAAACAATCACATATTTGTTCATGAACTCGATCATTCAGCGGCACGCTTATCGGTTGGATTTCATTTAACAATGAAGTCTAGGTCTTTGCTGTACTTCACACTAGGCTAAGATCCAGGTTCATACTGATGAAGTGGATGGGAATATGGTATTTGCGGTTCACATGGGGATATCTACGCGTCTTCGCCACAGAGTGATGAAATGCTAGGCCCGTGGCTCGCAGTGCTTATTACTTGTTGATAGGAGCTATAGCCGCTGATGTTGTCTTCCTCTCATATTGTCATGGAGGGTTTTGTACCAGTAGCTGTAAGCCCAATGTGGCTCTTCCCATACAGCTCCAAAAACAGTTTTAAAATGAAGAAAGCAGTAATTCAGTTATGAATACAGTACCTAGAATGTTCCATTGTAGCCATGGTTAGGCCTTCAAACTTTTAGTCTTTTTTTAGGCATTCAGACTTTTAGTCACTTAAATATAACCAAATTGGTTTGAAGAGTTATTTGCCCCAGATTGCTCCTTGGTTGATTATCTTCATTTATAGGTATAGTTACTTAAATGCAAACACCATGTGAATGATCTGGCCGACACATGCCCCTTATATAATACTGTAAACTCCTTCCTGCTTCCTCTCTCACTGTGCAGTGATTAAGTTATAGTCTCTCACTCTAAGCCTAGCCTTCTGTAATCTGTTCTATGAAACTGAGACTGACACTGTGCAAAGTACATTTTCCCTTTGTTTCCAATAGGAGGCAGAAGTGGAAGGAAGCCAGGAGTAGAGGAGAAGGGCCATCTTCCTTCTTATTGTCTGCTATGCCAACAGCATTGTCTCAGTAATGGCTCCTGACTCCAGCCCCTTTCAGCGTGCTCAGAACCAGCTACACCATGCCCCCAAGGAACTGCAGCATCTAGACAGTTCTCCTACCTGAAGATCTGTGTCCTGTCTCCATGTAGCCCCTCCTCTGAACTGCCAGGTCTCTGGCAGGGTTGTGGTTTTGCACTTTAATCCTCTAAATTCCCTTATTAAATTTCCCAGCTGAAATACTAGACGTGGTTTCTGTTTTCCCTGTGGACCGTGATTGGGCAGTGCTTAGCCCTGGAGTCCCAGAAAGGAGGCCCTCCAGGATGGGGTTATGGGATTAGTTTGATTCTGTCCCTGGGCTTGGGCACCTGCTAATGGAAGTGAACTGTTAGTATTTCATGGCATAATGGCAATTCAATTTATTAGGGCTAATTGTGATCAAGTTCCTATCAAGTCAGTGTCTTAGGAGATGAAATACCTGCTGACCTTGGCCTTCATGGTAGCAGAGTGATAGTACTGACGACAGTTCCAAGAACACTGAGGTAAGAAGGCTGCTTTGGATGCATTGGGAGGTTTATAGGAGGAGAATGGTGAGTTCAGTGCTTTAAACTCTCAGCTTGAATTACAGTCAGAAAGCTCGAGAACTTTTTCTATGGTGGCCTCAAAGATTGTCTCCTTATGATCACATAGCTGAACTCATTGAAAATCAGACTCAAAACTTAGATGTGTTGACTGCAAAATTGCATACACTCACCAAACCAATTATGTGAAAGGCAGGGCATTGACTGGGAAGAAGTGGGACCCTGACACATGGGATGGGGCATCTGGGTCAATGGAGTCAAAGGTGAGAATCGTGAATTTGAATCCTTTGAACTGCTTGAATCCACTACTTGCCAGTAGAAGCAGCCCATCCTCCTGGGTTTGAGAAGACCAGCTTCCCTTTGCTTAAAGACCCTGCAATAACCTTGCTGGGGTGGCTGCCTTGCGAGAGAATGTCTATGGTCTTCAACACTTACCCCAACCACCATTCACTGGTATAACTAGGATCTATACCTATAACTAGGATCGTATCTCAGCAAGTTCCAGGGGGAGATAGCTTATACTTAAAAAAAAAAAAGTGAGATTTTTATCCCTTTATAATGACAGAAATTTAGCATATGTGTGAGAATGACTTCTAAGAATGTTAGAACAAAGGGGACGAATATAACATTGGATTGAACTGACTTTATTGAGGTGAATGCACTTCACAGAGACCGTAAGTTTCCAGAATTGCCCACTTTCCTCTTCTTGCCCACCTTCAAATCTCTCCAGCTACGACCTCCATCTGGTCTTGTTCCTCAACTCACCAAAGATGATTAGCCCTTCTCTTGCTCTGCCTCCTCCATTTTGCCATCCCCCCATCCATTTCTCTTTCTCTTCCCCTCCTCCCTTTCCCTCTTCCTCTTTCCTCAAGAGAGAAGAATTGCAAGAAAAGTGCTAGTATTGGACCTGTATCAAAGGAAAGGAGATTCATAAATTTTGAAGGGAAATTAGACAAAAATAAGAGTTCATGTCATTCAGTTCTAAGTATACTTGTGTTCCCTAAACTCCCCTTTTAGATTTTCCACTACAATTTTCATTCACTTTCTTATTTTCATCTAGTTGGGTTGGGATCTTAGGTATAAGGTCTTTCACAACTAGGGCAACTGAGACCTTGAAATCTTTAATCATCTTCCTCAGCCATTTCTGTTGTCCTCTGTGGTATATTTCTTCTACTACTTATCCTTACAAATTATAATATTTTATTTCCACTGGGGGGTTGATATTTATTTATATATGTGTTTGCTTTTCTTTAATGACCTGGAACAGATTCACAGTTTTATAGCAATATTTTAAGGGGGAAATGCATTCAAAGTGGCAAATAACCAACTTCAAAGAGAATTCGAATTAGAACCCATTTTTAAGTTGAGTGTTGCTTGCATAATCCTTCAAGTAATGATTGAGGAAGGAAGCCAGTAATGAAACTAAATGATTAAGATCACAAATTCTGAGCCCAGGCTGCCTGGGTTCCAATTCCAGCCCTGCCATTTCCTAGCTATGGGACTTTGAGCTAAATATAAAAAATCTCTCTGAGCTTAGGTTTCTTCATTTGTAAAATAATACCTATCACATGGTGGTGTTGTAGGAATGAAATGAGCTAGTATGTGTAAAGGGTAGAACAATGTTTGGCACTTAGTGAGCTGTTTATGTGTAAGTTTTATTATTAACACCCTTCTGAGGACCTTATTTTTCCTGATTTTATAGGTCGGAAACTAAAACTTAGAGATATCCACTAACATGCTCCAGCAGCATGCCTGATAAATGAAAGAGCTTAGATTTGAAACCACATCCATTAGATTCTAAAGTCCACGTCCTGTCTGTTGTGCCATATGCCTTCCCTTTTAATAATCAAACATATAGTAATAGATGTACCACATCATAGTACCCACAGATTAAATAACTTCCAATGTATAAGAGTTTCGTTTATGTAAGAGGCTTTCTTTCTTTCTTTTTTTTTTTTTCATTTGGAAGGCATTTTTCAATGGCTAATATTATAAATGGGGTTAAACAGTGTGGGGGGAAATTATGGTGTTACTGACTATATGGAAGAGAATGAAAAGGAGGTGGACAAAGTTGCCCTTTATTCTAATGGCCCTCAAAAATGGGCCACAAATCTTCCTGAAGGAATCATGTGATTTTTGACTTCTAGACTCAGAAACACCCTCTTATTTGATGCTCTAGTCTCCATCATTCATCTTATGTTTTGGGAAAAAGAGGAAAACACCCCATCATTCCTCCCAATTTATAACTTATTATACAAAAAGGAACCTTTTAAATGTTATGAATTTTTAATTTTTTTTTTCATTTAGTTGATTCTCTTGCTGAGAAAAGAGACTGCCAAAGAACTGTGCCTAGTATGAGCAATAAACACCAACAGTATCTGCTGCATTAATAATTTAAACGTAAATAGTCAGACAAAATGATCTGGCAGGTCCCACAGGTGAATCACGCAGAATTTTAAAGATGCTGCTATGCTTAAACCACATAGCTTTTCAATAAAAATTTTGCCCCAAATGTGGTCAGAGATGTGTTAGAGAGGCCACTGATTTAGCGTCCATTCTGCTACCACACTCGTCTTACTGTTTTCACCAAGATACACCCCTACCCAAGACCTCCATAAGTTTTGTATTATCCGTGGGGTCAAGTTCAAGGTCTTTTGTAAAGTAGCTACATTTCATCTACCCCGAGCCGATACTCAGCATGGACTTCTGATTGACTGGGCATCCATTCGGACTGATCAGTCTCTGTATCTTATGTTATTATTAATTATTTTAATTACCATTGTGTTGGTTTTCTATTGCTGCATTAAAAAGTTGTCATAAGCTTAGTGGCTTGAAACAACACTAACTTATTCTCTTCCAGTTCTATGAGTTAGAAACCCAACACGTCTCCCTGGGCTAAAATCAAGGTTTTGGCAGAGCTACACTACCTTTTAGAAAACTTCAAACTCCTCTTCTGCTTCCCTCTTTCACTTATAAAGTACCTTTGGGAATAACAGGTCTACTCATATAACCCAGGATAATCCCCCTATTTTAAGGTTAGCTGGCTAGCAAACTTAATTCCATCTACAACTTTAATTCCCTTTTGTCATATATCCTAACATATTCACAGATTCTAGAGATTGGGGCATGAACATCACTGGGGGCCATTATTCTGCCTACCATACCCATTAATGCAATTATCCCTGTATACTATCAACTGCTCTTTGCTGAAATCAAGTTGAGCTCCTCATTGACTCTCGAAGTCAATGTCTTTTCCCATCTCTGTGCCTTCCCCTGTTTGCTTCTTCATTCCAGCTTAGCCGTGTCCTTTCCTCTCAAAGCCTGCCCATCCTGAGGCACCTGGGTGGCTCAGTCCGTTAAGAGTCCAGCTGTTGATTTTGGCTCAGGTCATGATCTCATGGTTCATGACATCGAGCCCCATGTCAGGCTCTGTGCTGACAGTGTAGATCCTGCTTGGGATTTTTCTCTCTCCCTGTGTTTCTGCCTCTCCCCTGCTCATGCTGTCTCTCTCTGTCTCAAAATAAATAAACATTTATTTAAAAAACCCTGCCCATCCTTCCAAATCCAGCTTAAGTTTTGCCTCCCACATAAGCTTTTCCCATTTCAGAGCGTTCATCTTATTTTTGTTTTAGCCCTCCTTTTGTGATTTTCCGTTAGAATTATATTATGTTGATCCATATAAAATTGCCAATACTTTGTACTCACAGAAAAATTGCATATGATTTAACCCAATACTCACTATTTATCATTTAGTTGTTCCTAAATTATTTTATTGGTATTTGTTTTCTCTTCTCATTTTGATTGTAATCTCTTTGAAACTAAAACTATGTCTCATAGCTCCTTGGAATCATTCCCTTCCAACTCATGCTTGCTCAAAAGATAGTTCATTCAGTGTTGATGTAGCTGGGCAACGTTGTATCTGTTATCGTTATTTCATTGAAATCAACAAAATTAAAATCTTGCCAATTTAAAGGGAAAAATTAATTTATTAGAAGGATAGTGAATTTAAAACTCACACAACTGAAAAAGAATGGCAATCTTCAGAGAGTAGAGGGCTAAATTAACTCTAGAAATGCATATAGTATTGGCTATGAATGAATCAGTACCAAGAGGTTTGGTCCTGTTACAGAGTCCTGAAAATCCTGAAAGAGGGATTATCCTGATTTAGGCCCTTCCCTACTTTGTGCCTGGGGAATGGAGCTAACAAGGACATTTTGGTTGGCAGTCCACTAGGACCACATAAAATGTAGGGAGAACAGTTTTTAGACAGGGTTCTCATACCAAAGACAGGATGTAGAGGTCACTGGCTAGGCAAAGTGACCAATGCACATGAATAACATCTAAACAGAAACTTCTGTGTTATTTGGCTTGTCAATACAAGGCAAGTAGGGATAATAAGAAAGAGTATGAAACAAAACAAGGGTAAGGATGACTTTTAATGAGCTATAGTCTACATTAAAATCTTCACCTCTGTTCTCCAACTAGGAATTTAGCAACACCAACAGCTAATATTTATTGAGCATATAATATAAGCCAGTCACTGTGCTAAAATGATACCTGCATTTTCTCATTGAATCCTTATGATAACCCCCTAAGTTGAGAACCATTATTGTCCCCATTTGATGATGAAGGACAAGGAGCAGAGAAGTTATGCAAGCTATGCACACCTTGTACCCACTAACTATAAAGGAGAAAATGTAATGAGGTGAGGCAGAAGAGGTGCAAAAATAGAGGTACACCTATATCATTTGGACTTTGGTAACATTTGAGAAGATCAGGTTAAGGAAAGACAGCTTTAAGTTGGGATTCATTCAGCTAGGAACTGTGTCTCCTGTGCTGGAAGCCAGTAAGAAGTAGAGGGAAGAATAACTCTTTTCTAATGGGGTAGATTGGCACTTGGACAAACTATTCCAGTGCAATGGGAAAAGCTGTACACTAGAATTTTCTAGAATGTGCAGAATGAGTGAACTCAGAGGGTCCCCATGACCCAAAGGATGAGAGGAAAGGGGACATTGAGGGAGTTTCTCTAAAGGGATGTAGGTCTTGAAGAATACCTAGGAAACAGTCATAGTCAGGAAGGCAGTTCTGAGGATATGTATATAGATGAGTGGGAATTCAGTATATTTAGGGAACTGCAAGCAGTGAGGTATGATTGAGGTGTATCAGTCATGATGGGAATTTGGGGATGAGAAGTCCAAGAGATGAGACGGAAGATATAGATCAGAGCCAATTTTTAAAGGGTTTGAAGGCTGTACTAAGGCATCTGCTTCTTTAACTGTAAACAATGGAGAGTCTCTGGATATTTTTAAAGTCTGTACATCACTCACAAGATCAGATTTGCTTGGGTGGACAGTGTGAAGGTAGGCCTGGAGTTAAGGATGACTCTTTGTTTTCTGATTTAGGTAGTTGGGCAAATGAGGTACCATTTAACTGAGGAATGGATTCCAGGAGGAGAGCAGATTTGAGAGGAAAGAAAATGACTTTGATCTCCTTATGTCAATGTCCAACAAATGCTTGAAAAGGTAGGGCAGAGCCCAGGAAGTATCAACACGTAGGGAACAAGAATTTGAAATAATGGTTAGGGATGGAATAGTGGATGAGCTCATCCAAGGAGAACATGTAAAATGAGAAGAGGGGTAAGAACAGAATGCTGGAGCCACTAACATTTAAGCGTTGGGGGAGGAAGATAACCCAGGCAGGGAGGCTCAGAAGAAGTTAAAGGAGTAAGAGAAATAGAAAAGAAAAAGTGAAATAAATAAAGATAAGAGGATGTGTCAGAGATACCAAGTTGCTGTGTATCCTTCAACTAAGAAGAGAATTCAATCTTTTCCATGGGATTTGGCTACTAGGAGGTTAGGGTGGTCTCACTGGCTAAAGTCTGTTTGCATGGTAGTCAAAGTCAGGAAGTTGAATGTACAGGGCAATTGAAGAACGGGGGACACGAAGAGCATTGTACTGAGAATGAAGGACAGAGATGGAAGATGGTGGATTGGTGGTAAGGAATAGTGTTTTCAGTGTGTGAGAAGCAAAGAAATATGTGGAGAAGAGGGGTTGGAATGAGGATGAATTGGATGAAGAGGGGGAGTGGGTGAATAGCAGGAAGGGACAGATTAGGGCCTATGTGGAACTTTGGTCTAGAAGAGATGCTGCAGATTTTTCCCCTCACACAGAGACACCCTATTTAGCTTACCCACAGTTCTTTCCCCCTCTCTTTTCTTTACCTTCTCTGGCCTTTCAAAATTTAGTCCTAATGCAGGAATCATGACTAAGGTCATGTATGCAAAGTGCCTAGCACTGTGCTGGTTACAGACAGAGGCTCCAATAATAGTCTATCACTCTTTCCTTTGCTTTCTCTTTAGGCTGGACCACTCTCCCTTTCCATTTTCCCTTTGCCTATAAAGGACATGAAATACTTCAAAACTGAAATTACCAAAACTGACACATCAAGCGGCTGTGGCATGTTGATTTTAAGAAAGTCTGTGAGACACAGTTGGCTACAGCTCCTAAGACCCATCTATGGACAATGGGCTTCCTGCTGAAACATCCTCACCGTGGGCTTCACAGTCAGCCTGTGCAGATATTCTCCTTCTTTCTTCCACAAAGAAGAAAGTGAACAAAGTGTGCCTAGGTCCTAACTCTCTATCCATAAAGGGCTCATGTGAGTAGAAGGTCAGCCTCTGAGGAAATAGATAAGGAACGTAATTCTGATGGTCTGTTCCATTTGCCTTGCCCCGACCCAAGTGATGACCACAGTGACGGCATACAGGAAGCTAAGAAGAAACCAAAATAACAGAAACATGTGGAGCAATGGCCAGCCACCAAACTGGGATTTCCCTGGTCCAGTGAGATGTTCTGTGAAATCTTCCTTGAACCAATAAATTTAGGAAACACTATGTGCAATACTTACAATGCATATTAACAGTAAAGAAATTAATTTTTTTGAAAAAACAAGTACTTTAACACTTATTTGATCATGGATTCCATTTTTAGAGCCACATCCAGTAGAACAGATATAGAACAAGATTTGACCATGGTAATGGTAAACATTCAAAAAAATTTTTCAAATTGATTTCCCATCCTAGCTCAAAGACAAGCTATCACAAGTGATCCAAAATCAAGAAAATGTGTAAATGGGCTTCTATGGATTTGAATGAATAAAATTCCTATAGCATTGAAGAAAGATACATGTTAAGCCTATTTTTAGAAGATGGTCTTCCTTGGGTATTCCATTTGATGTGGAATCCAATATTCAAAAATTGCCATCTTTTTCTGTTGTACTTTATCCTAAATATATTCCATAGTATGTTTTCATAATTAATATGCAAATAGATGTATAGTTTATAATTAATTTCAACCGGGCACAGTGAAAAACTTGAAAACCTCAGCATGAAGGCATCTTTTTTGGTAGAAGTTCAATGAAATCCCCAAATGTCTTTGTTTTTGCAATCCATAATTTGCAGATTATTAATACAATAAATCCTTGTTGTCTGTGAGAGTTGGCATCATACCCACAAACTCCTGTGCAGAAAGCCCACAAAGTAAAAATCCAAATGGAAAGAAAAAACCATGTGGTTTCTGTGTACGCTCATTACCTGCTTCTGAAACCATAATATCTCGGCCTTTTATAGATCTTATAACAAGCTCTGCAGGAAGCAGCTGCAGTCATTAGCCATAGGACAGACTAAACACACAATCTGCATGGAAGGAAGCCTGGATCAGCTTGGTCTTTTGGACCCCCAATCTTAGGCACTGGACAGAGCACCGTCAATGGCATATTTTGTGTGTGTGTGCTTAAAAGACAAAAACAAAAACAAACCAGAAAGTAGCATATTATATAAGTTGAAAGGCGCTGACAAATCAAAGATTCCAAATCCTCTCTCTGCCTTTTCTGGTGTGAGGTTTGGATTGGGTAAGGGGTTGCCCAAGATCAAGTGTCTAGGAATATTGAAAACCAGTTCTGGCTTCTGTGTCTATATTCTTTCCATCCCCATCCAGTGGCTTGTTCAGGGACTCTGGGAGAGGAACAGCAGCAGGATTTGGTGTACTTCGTGCCACTGAACTTCTTCAAATCTAGCCACTGAACTGCAACCATAGTGACTGCCAATTCACAGTCCCTCTCATCACACCGTTCTAAGAAAAAAAAAAACCAACACTAAAATGGGGACACTTATTCCCAAATCCCAAATTCAAATTCCATCCAGGAGCGTCTTCATATGGAAATCACCCAACTCGTCACAAATTCAGCCAGACTAGTTGGGGTTAAAGCACTGACGAGACCAAACACTTTGTGACAGAAGTCATAGCTGCTCCAGGAGTTAGGGTTCACCTTTCTGAGAGCTCTTCGGTGCCAACGCAGAACCAATATCCCAGCGTCGCTGGAGGGAATGATGGCGCCCTGCATTTCAGAGAAGATTTAAAACCAAGATCCTAACTGCTCATCATCATTAAAAATCTCCAGGCAGTTTTCATAAGAGCAAGGGGGTGGTTGCCTGAGGTTTTGGCTGACAGTCAACCCAACTAATTACATTCTGTCTACTGTGTCCTCCTGCAGTTTCAATTGGATGTGTTATATTTTTTTTAACTTCCTGTCCTAATCTGAATGTAGGGTTGCTATGTGTTCTTAAGCAGATGCTACTGTTCTTCCTGGTAAGAGAGGCTTTTCAGACTTGGTTTTTTCTTACAAAAGTTTTTGAGACTTTAAATTTAAAAATATATATATTCTAGGGGCGCCTGGGTGGCTCAGTCGGTGAAGCGTCTGACTTCGTCTCAGGTCATGATCTCGCGGTCCGTGAGTTCGAGCCCCGCGTCGGGCTCTGTGCTGACAGCTTGGAGCCTGGAGCCTGTTTCAGATTCTGTGTCTCCCTCTGTCTCTGACCCTACCCTGTTCATGCTCTGTCTCTCTCTGTCTCAAAAAAATAAATAAACGTCAAAAATATATATATTTATTCTAAATGATCCTAAGATCTTCGTATCAAATAATTTCCAATGCAATGTTTGCAGATAATGAGTTATTTATATTGTTATTTTCTCCAACCATGCACTGACGTGAGCGTTCATTCTTAACCCCAAGGAAGTAATGTCCTACTCCTGGCCAGCATCACAGAAATACCCTTACCTTTCCCTGTCTCCTTGCCTTCGTGATGACAGTTTCTCCTGTTGCTCTTCCTACTGGTGAATTTCATAGTCAATTCCCACATTTTCTGGCACAGCTGCAAGGAGAAAACCTTAAGTTAGTTTCATCTATTTGTCTATCTGCCTGTCTACCTATGTATTTTGTAATAAGTCAAATTGTTAAAATCTTACCTTCTCTGGTAGAGTTCCTCTGTGAACTCCATGAAATATATCCATCAATGCAATGAGTCCTTTGGTGGGAGCTCAGAAACAAGAAACGTGACTTTCATCCCTCCTTTGTCGTGCACCTGGCTTCTGGCTCTGTGGCCTTGAACAAATGCTGTCACCTCTGTGAGGCACACACTCTCTAGCACTGATGAGTGAAGAAGTGCCAATGGGGGATTCTCCAAGGATGCTTAACCTTTAACTTTATATACCTTCTTTGATGTTTAGAGATTAAGAAAATACAAGCTTGCATATAAAACATGTTTTAAAATGTTAATGCTGGATGTCAACTAGACTTGTTGGGGTGGTCATTTCAATATCAAATATAAATATAAATATCAAATATATATAATATCAAATCATTATGTGGTATACCTGAAAAAAAGTTTTTATGATAGGTTTTCTGTTTTGATAAAGAAATTACCAAAGTTTCTCGGATATTTCAGTTAATCTGATTAAAAATTCTGGCTACCATTTTGAAACACTTTCTGTATACCAGGTACAGATCAAGGCCCTTTATTTGTATTAATTCATTTGCTCCTCTACTTCGAGATAAAGACACAGATGTACGTAAGGGTAATTTGCCCAGACTAGTCAGGATTCGCAACCAGAAAGTTCAATTCAGATCCACACTCTTCCCCACACTGCACCACTGCCTTCCTTCGAGGTGGGCATTTTATACATTTCAGTCCCCCCCCACCTCAAACACTCATGAATTTCCACAGGAATGAAATATGTGTTGTCTTTCCTCCTTCACCCTCAAATAAAGATTTAAAAGAGAGAAAAATAAGATTATCTTCTGGGAGTTAAACTATAAATATACACATGAAGAATCAAAGCAAAGATATCCAAAGTCATTTAAAAAATAGAAGACATCTTAATTCGCGTTCTTCAGCTCTGTGTGGACTTGGTTTTTAAAATCATTTCCTTACTTCTCGGCATAGCCTTGCTCAAGACGTAGGTCTCCCTTGCCCATGTCATCTCTATTTCCTGCAGGGATGCCAGCAGAAAATAAACTACCTAAAGATTAATTTATCTTTATTAAAAAATGAGTCAGTCAGAAGCCATTTGGTTGGCCATGGAAGCATTGAGTGTGTCCTTGAGTCCCATATCACCAGTGCCTGCTGGAGCTCAAGCCAGAAGGAAGGATCCTTTGGGGAAAACTTGACTTGATTGCTATGGTGGCATGTGTGTTCCTGTGAGAGAATGGATGTCTCAGGTAACTCGGCTTGAGCACTTTGTCTTTAGACCATATAGCTACATTCCTGTGTGCTTACTGCAAGCCCGTTAAACTTTCTTCTGTTGACGAACTGCCCTATCATGGCAATGCCTACAGGAGGTAAGATTGTAGCCCTGTGAGCGTGACCTACACTTCTTGATGCAAACCAGTTATTGGCATTCTGATTGGACGTAATCTCAGGAGCTGTGTGCATGTGAGTCTGTCCTTGGAACTTCCCCTCATCAGTATGGTTGCAAACCCAAAGTCAAGGGCCACACCCAATCCCATGGCACGTTCATGATGTAAATGCCCCAGCTTGGGGCCTTTTCAGGGGCGTCTCTCCATGACATGCCTCCATATCTTGGGCCCTGCATACCCACTCCTTTATACTCCCTCGTCTAAAGGTTTCTTTTACTCCAGTAGAAAGTCACAACAGGTGTGTTTCTGAAGCCCAGCTTTCTGTCTTCAGTACAATAAGCAGCAGTTTTCAGTAAGGGATGAACATAGCAGTACATATTTATTCCCACAGGTACATATTGGTTTTTATCTTCACATGTGTGCTTCCATTTGCAAGACAAAAAGAAGTACAAAATATGAAATAGCAGCAAAACTAGAAGTGCAGAATTTGTATTTATCAGAATGGGATAGATGTCAGGATAATAAGCATATCAAGGGAACAAACAGTCTCCTTGAGCATTCCTGCCTGCCAGGCCATGTGTGAGGCAGAGCAGAACCCCCCTTCCCTCCTCTTTGGCTGAACATCTCTAGTGATTTAAAATTCAGACATCGTGACACCAATGACAAAGGGATTTCAAGAAAGACGTCTTCAGTGCATCTGAGATATTTCCAGTTCATTGTAAAGAAGGAAATGAATAGACGGCAATTAAAACCAAACTTTATATATCCCAGCTATTGTGTGAATTATGTACGGAATTGTGATCAGAGAAAAGACAAAGCCCCAGCTTGAGTTGTGTTACGTATTATATGGGAAGGATGGGTTTTGAAGTAATTGACATTTCAAGAGTTAGCAGAAATAATTAGTCTTGATGTCACCTCTATTTAAATCAATCTTAGTACAAATCAGAAATTAAAATGTTAACCAACTAGCTTGATTGCCTTTTTTGAGTTAAGCGGTAAGTAAGTGGAGTCTGAGTATCCAGCACTGTGCTGGTGAGTGGGTGGGATACAAGGGTGGTCCCTGCCTGCAGATTCTTATAGTCTAGTAAATCCGTAAACAGATTTACATACAAGAAAGAGCTAGAAAATGCAACCTTCATATCCAGTTTGAGGTTACATCAGTGGTTCTCAATCAGAGGCAATTTTGCCTCCCAGGGGACATTTGGCAATGTCTGGAGACATTTTTGGTTGTTTCAGCTGAGGGTGTGCTACTGGCATCTAGTGGGTAGAGGCTAGGGTTGCTGCTAAACATCCTACAATGAACTGGACAGCCACATTCAACAAAGAATTATACAGACCCAAATGATAGTAGGGCAGAGGCTGCATGCGCATACCCCGTACTACTGGGGCATTGTTTCATACAAGAGAAACTCAGTGAAGTGACAGGGAGGGAGAAGTGAGATGGTGCTTCAATCCTGGGAGGACTGAAACTGTCAGAGTACTTGGATGGGCCAAGAAGCCCCTTTGTTTCACCACTGGAATTCTCAATTGTTCCCTAACTCCCGGCACTCGGCTGTCAATTGAACCTCCTCATTCTGCTGGGATATCAGGCACCTCTCAAGGTTTTGCTAACCTTTAATCAAGCACTTATTATGTGCTAGGATCTTGCAAGCATTTTACAGATTTTAGGTCATTCAGTCCTTGTAGCAATTTTATAAAATAGTTCCTCTTGTTATCTCCATTTTAAAGATGAGAAAACTGAGGCACAAGAGGCCAAATCATTTTTTCCTATTATACAACTGGTAGATGATGGGACTGGACTTTAAACCCAGGTGGTTTCACGTCAGTCACTCTACTCCTTCTGTCAGATGACTTCTACTGGGCAGTAGTGATCCAATTTCCCTCAGATTCCTCTCACAATAAAGTGTGTGCTCACAAAACCACCTGCAGAGATACCCAGATAGGCAGCACATGCACCTGGAAAATCCTGAGAGTGGACTTACAGCCTGTCTATTCTGGTTCCAGGGTGTCTCCCTGGAAGTTCCAAGGGAAACTAATGAGTGTGTGGTGGTTGGGGGTGCATCTTTCCCCCTTTTATTCTCAAGTAAGGTCCTTGATAGGAAGAGCTGGACTAGTAAGTTTAGAATCATAGAGCTTGAAACACAGTTGATAGAGTAAATTTCAGATTGTTAAAATAAATTATGTACCGCTTTACAATGGAACTGTTTTTGTTTCCTTTCTTTAAAACTTTTATTTAAATTTCAGTTAGTTAAGGGGCCCCCCGGGTGGTTCAGTTGGTTTAGCATCCGACTTCGGCGCAGGTCATGATCTCGCGGTTCATGAGTTCAAACTCCACATTGGGCTCTGTGCTGACAGCTCAGAGCCTGGAGCTTGCCTCAGATTCTGTGTCTCCCTCTCTCTCTGTCCCTCCCCACGCTCACCCCCTTCTCAAAAAATAAACATTAAAAATTTTTTTAATTCCAGTTAGTTAATATACAGTGTAATATTAGTTTCAGGTATACAATGTAGTGATTCAACACTTCCATACAACACCTGGTGCTCATCACAGGGTGTTGTATTAAATTAATGGAGATCTCCCTTCCGGGAGGGAATGTTTTCAGTTTTAAGCTTTATCTTTCATTGTAGCATGAGGAAATTTCAAACACAGCAAGTAGATAAAAGAGATACTTCAAAAGAGCATCCAGTTCCCTGTAAGTAAAGTCTTTGCTGTATTACACCTTTTACTCAGATTCGATTTTTTAAAAAGCAAACATTTATTTTCTTTGAACACCTAACACCAAACAATATTCAGGATACTACAGGGAATCTAGAGGTATAATACTTTAGTTTCTGCTGTCAAGCAATTAAAAACAGTAGTTGAAGAATAAAACAAATGCACAAATAAGCTACTCTAAGTGCTACAATAAATGAGGACAAGGGCCAGTCAGAGGAATTTACAGAGGAGAATTTACACCTACTTCACAGAGTAGATGTTGGTTTCATGAAGAAGAAAGCACTTGGAGTGGACTTTGAGGGAGGGTAGAATTTTAACAGGTGAGGATAAGTAGGTAAGACCAAATTAAACAGGGGGAGCAGCCTGAATAAAGCCTCTGAAGCAGGAGGACAAGGGACATATTCAAGGAAAAATCTAGACAGCGGGATCATTGGAGCACAAGGTATTATATGAGAGTAATAAAATATCAGTTTGAGAGAATCCAGAAGCATGGTTGTGTACCAAGAAGACTAAGAAATACCCACCTAAAATGGTATTAGACATACATATAAGACAATTGCTTTAAACAACAAAGAAGAGTATATTACCTAGAAAAAAAACCCTCTCTAAAGGAAGGAAGGAAGGAAGGAAGGAAGGAAGAGAAGGAAGGAAGAAAGAGAGAAAGAAAGAAAGAAAGAAAGAAAGAAAGAAAGAAAGAAAGAAAAAGAAAGGGAGGAAGGAAGCAAAGTAGAGAGGGAAGGAAGGAGAGAAGAGGGGAGAAGTAAGGGGGAAGGAAAGCTGCTGAAATGCAGAAGGAATTGAAAACTAGAGTTTTTGAAAGTAATAACTGGTAGAGGTTTTGAACTTCATAACCTTAAAGTTTGACACAGGTAAGAAATTAACATACAAAGCACACAGACTTATAGTACTTCTAGGACACCAAGCAGCAGTGTATTCAAAATCCCTCCAGATTTAAAATTCTCACCACCTAACCAGGCCACAGATAAATATCTGCTGAAGGGAAGCTCACAATTCAGGATTATGAAAATAAAGAAACAATTCAATATGAGGGTGAGTCAACAAGAAACATTAGAATTAGAACCCTGAGAACATCAGGTAGCAAAAATTGTATAGACAGTATAAAATAAATATGTTTAAATGATTGAAGAAAAGAAAATAACCAACCCATACCAAAAAAAAAAAAAGATACTATGGGGGAAAAAAGGAAATAGTTGACAAGGAACAAATGGAAATTCCAGAAATATAAATTTTAATCATCAAAATTAAAATCTAAATCAATCAAACCGCAGATTAGATACTGCTAAAGAGAGAATTAATGAACTGGAAGGTAGAGCAGGGACAATTTTCAAGAATATAATAATAACAGAGATAAAGAAATGGAAAATGTGATACAGAGGCTATGAAATCTAGAAGATAGTGTATATCTATGATGAGTTCTAGACAGAGGGAATAGAGCAATAAATATTTGAGCAATAAAATATTTGAAGAGAAAATGGCTGAGAATTCTCCTGTGTACATGATAAATGCAAATCCTCAGATCCGATATGCTTACAAATGACATGTCCTAGATGCCTACTTCTGACTCTGGCATGGATCAAAATGAAACGTGCGGGTTCAACCATAGTGTAAAGATGACCCAAATATGAAATCGTGGATTCTGCAGATGAACTGGCTTCTATGTTGTAGAAAGCCTTGATACAGCCCCTTCTCTCCTCCACCTTCCTGTACCTGGGCTTTTGGCTGTATTTTGCTAACAGACCTGGCCTTTGAAGATGTGTCAATCCAAGCCTTCTCTCCATTCTGACCAAGATACAAATAAATAAATAAATAAATAAATCCCATGTCTTGAATTTCAACCAAGACTACATGAGAGTTTTACAAATGGTTGGATGTGGGGGCAGGAGGGGGGACTGAAAAACACCAATATACTTTCCCATTGCCAAATCACACAATGCAAAAAAACAAACAAACAAAAAAAACCATTTGCATTCAAGTGAACGATAGCTTCAATTGACTTGTCCAGCACAGCTCCTGAGAACCCAATCTTTACATTCTCTTATTCCCTTAGCCACTTCTATAGCAAATTCTAAATATCCTTATATGACAAATTATTGAGAGAACCCTAGTTTGGAGGTCAGAAGGCCTGAGTTGGGGTCTCAGCTCTGGCAGTGTCTAACTGCTTGAGCCTGGGGCATCTCCTGACCTAATAACAACAGTAACTGGTTTTGAATGTTTGCTGTGAACCACACCCTATGCTCTGTATCTTGCATGAATGCTCTCGCTTAATCCTAACAGCCGCACTGTGAGGTGAGGTTTATTATTATCTCCATTGATGGTTGAGGGCACTGAGTTCACCCGCCCACAGTTACATGATTAGAAGGAAGAGGTCCTGTCACTGCAAAACGCAGAATCCCAAAAGTTACAGTCTCCAGCCACGCTGTTCTTTTGTTTTCTCCTATCTTGTACAAGGCCTCTTTACTGCTCTTACATCTTCTGAAGTGTTTGTGTGTCTGGGCCTATGAGTGTGCATGAAATAAAGTTCCACCAAAGACAATGAGGAATTTGCATCCACCTCCAGGGAAAGGAAATCAAAGATACTGTTCAATACTATTTGGAGATAATGGCTGGTCACTTATGACCAAATATGGCTTTCAAAATTTAAAAAGTAACAATTGCATTTTGTAGATTTTATAATCTTATTTTGATAAATTATCAAAATATCGGTGTGTATAAAGAAAAGTCGATCTACTTAGTTAATAAATATTACCCATTTAATCAGTTTGAAATTCTACATTAGAAAATTAGGCTTTTAGCACATGAAGAGCTTCCAACTCAGGGATGTTGGGCCTCTCTAGAAGGAAAGGATTCTGGGAGCATGAATACAGCAATGTACAATCTCAGTCCTCTACAAAGCAAGGCTGTCTCGTCACTTGCCAACTCCCAAAACACATGCAGGTTGCCTTCTTCCTTGTTGTTTTTCTCCTTGTTCCTGCTTACTTTTTTTTCCTGCTTGTCCTTGATGCCCATCAAAACCCTGCCTGGGCAATTGCTGCAAATGGGGCCTGCTTCTTACCCTCCTTCTCAGGAGTCTTTCCATCTACTGACCTAGTCAGTCGATAGGCTGCATGAGCTCTCCCTTCCAGATTCTTTAGAGCTTTTATGGTGCTTTCCTCTGACTGAGCACTTACCTTTCACTGACTGTTTCATAAGCTAAGAGTCACATGAAAACAGACACCACGTCTTCCATAGTCTTTGTCACTGTTTTAAACTTATTCTCTTTGCACATAGCATATATCATAGCCAAATATAAATGATGTCTACATGTATATGTAGATATGATAAATATGGATGCATGATCCACATGGATCTTAGTATTCGTCTGGGGGCAAGAAACAGAAATCTAATGCACCTAATTTGAGACCAGAGGGATTTTGATAACGGTGCAGGGATATCGCAGAGAGCCTCAGTGCAGGAAGTACAGCCAGTCCCCAGAAGACTGAACTGGGACCTGGAAAACCATCAGGAGCAAAAGCAGCTACTTTCTCAGCCTCCTTTTTCTCTCTGGGGCCACATGATCTACCATCTGCTCCATTCCCTTGCTTTTCTTAGCAGACGGCCTCTCTCTGCACCAAGTTTTCATGGGCCAGGGAGCACAGTGACCTCTAGTCTCTTGTCTCTTAGTTTAAATTCTTAAGAGAGAGAATCTGAATGGCTCAGGTCATGGGTCAGGTGTCCCGCCCTGGTCCCATCAACTGTGGCCAGAGAAGAGTAAAATCCCATGACAAAATCAGGCAGAAGGGGGCCAGCCCTTCAGCTAAAGTTGGCACAGGAACTGTGTTAAAGAAAGGAATATATATACATATTGTTTTCTTTTAAAACTATATTGATTGTGTACTGTGTGTGTGTGTGTGTGTGCAGGGAACAAGTGAGCAAGTTAATACTTGGAAGTTGTGCTTACAAATTTCATGCTGAGGAAAAATGAGAAATGAGGTTTTTTTTCCCAATGGAAAAATAAAAGCAAGAAAAAGTTGTTGGAGGCTTGTAAGGACAGAGAGATCAAAATAGATAGGATAAAAAATTCAATAGAAAAGCACTTTTTGAAAATGTTCTTTAAGAAAGAATATTCTGACATCTATATGCAGGGTGGGCAGAATCTGGAGACAACAGTGGGCAGGAAGCCCATTTGGAGTTTGGATTTTATAATCTTCTGTTCATAATATAGAACCAGACCACAAAGGTTTAAAAGAATGTGGGCTAAGTGTCCCTCGCTCAGCAGACAGCATTTTGTTGAAGATATTTAAAGATTAAAAGCAGAAGCAGTTAGTCTACTGTGTAATATTTACTGATTTGAGCAGCTCCACCATACAGACATCTTACACATAAATTTAACTATTATTATTGTGTTGCCCTTTTCCAAGAAAGGGTAAAGTAGATTTGTAGGAGCACTTAACACATGTAAATCCCCCACCTCTTTAAACCGAAGTGCATTGTATTAAAGAGCTACATAAATTTTACAAGTATTCTGTCCTTTTGAAATCATAGCACTGTTCTTTCTTGCAACGCCATTAAGTGATGCCTCTTTGTAAGCTGATTCCACAAACCCTGATAGAAGATACCTCACAAAAGACACTGCTTTTGCCAAGTGCATAATTGCACCAAGGATATCACTGTGTGCAGAGGTTACAGACTTGAGTATTAGAAGAGCCCTATCAGCAAATAGCTATTTCATTGGCCACCACAAACTTCTTTGAACTTTATTTACTCATTTACTGTGGTTTACCCACTTTTCTTAAGACTGGCTTTAAAAAATGATTTAAAACATGACTTCCTTCAAACATCTAATAGTCCATAAAACAGCTTAGTGCTTGTAAGAGAATGCTCAAATTGATAGTAGTGGAATCTCAAATGCTATATTTTTCCACTGATAACGTGCAACCCAGGCAAAGACAGTCTGATTTTTGTCTGTCTCTTCAGAAGCATGTTTTCCCCGACTCCATTCAAAAAGAAATGAACATTTCATTTCATATTAAAGGTGGTCCATGCCAAATGATTTTTAATTTTTTGATTAGCTTGAATTATTAAAAATGTAGCTTTTCCAAGATGTTAATGACAATTATTTTGGCCAAATACATACATATATGTATATATATACATATATATGTGTGTGTGTGTGTGTATACAAACACGTATATGTTTGTATGTATTTGACCAAATCATGTAAGTTCCCGTAAGTTCTACTGGTAATGGAACAAGTAAGAGATTTAGTAGTCTTATCTAATCAGGCTTAGGTAGTAACTTTATGAGAAAAAATTAGTTTGGGTTTGGCAAAATCAGGTTTGGACCTCAACTGTTTCTAGATTCAATGATTTCAACGTGTGCTATATGATATCTGTGTCTACTATGATGTTAGAAAACATGAGATCCTGTGCCTTGAAATATGCTTCCCAAGTAACATTTCATAACAGAATTTTTGTTGAGTGTATGGTATTCCATCACATGGCTCTGCTGTAATTTATTACTATCATTTATTTAGCTAATCCCTCGTTGTTAGACAATTTATATTTCTAAACTTCCACCATTATAAATAATTCTGTAATGAACATCCTTGTAGATAAGTAATATCTTTTAATATTTTTTAATGTTTATTTATTTTTGAGAGAGAGAGAGAGAGAGTGGGGAAGGGGCAGAGAGAGAACGAGACACAGAATCTGAAGTAGGCTCCAAGCTGTCAGCACAGAGCCCAATGTGGGGTTGAACTCAGGAACTATGAGTGGCCTGAGCTGAAGTCTAATGCTTAACTAACTGAGCCACCCAGGTGCCCCAATAAGTAATATCTTTTAAATTTGTCTCCATAGCTCTGCTCTCCCTCTGCTTAAATCAATCTAATATACAGCCCCAACTAAGGCAGATTATTCTTTGGGAAGCAACACTTGGTTGTAAACATAATAGCCGAATATTCTGACTGTCCTCAGAGTCTCCACAATCTAGTACTTATCTAATGCTTCCTTATGATCCCCCAGTTATCTCCCAAGGCTCCTCCCCTTGAACTTTGGCTACAACTACTGCTTGATGTCCATACCAGCATCCAAACAATTTTTCCTTAGGGAGAGGGGAACCCAGGAAACAGAGTCCACCAGGGTCCTTCCTGGGAAATTTTGGAACTAGAACCAAGAGAAAGAAACTGTTCTTTCTTCAGATGACTGAGGTAGTCATCTACAAACCTTGGAAGCTTATGCTGCCTTGTGAACCCTGGAAAAGGAGGCTTGTCTGTGGAAGGAGAAGAGTGAGCCAAGGTGGAGGAGAAGGAGAAGAGAGACAGAGAGAGACTGACAGGTGTTCTAACTGAGATGAGAAGAAAGGAAAAGAGGAATCAAAGCATCCCTTCCCTGGAGGAATGTTAGCACCTACCAGTGGAGGGGGTGTGGGAGAGGAGATCTAAGCCGTGGAGGGTGGTTGATCTACAAAACAACTCTGCTCATCTCACTGCTGCCAAGCCCTATCAAGCCCCCCAAGTTGGAATGGGGAGTAGACCACCCATCATTGTGTAAATGTATTAAAATATTCTTAGGGATGTCTTACCAACAGTAAAATATCCTCAGGTGTATTCCAATGACACTAGAAATGTAACACAATGGAGTGAATTGTATTTCTAATACTCCTCTCAGAGAGATTTCTACATGGGGAGACCTTCTTTGACAAGCTGCTTAGAGAGGCAGAAGACACACCCTTCTCCCATGAGACATGTGGAGGCTCAACCGATGGTCTTAAAATAACCTTCAAATGAGATTGGATCATCTTAAAATCAGGGCTTTTATTACGTTGAGTGAAGTATATGAGCTTAGAGCCAAAGCTGAAATTATCTCAGAAGAAAGACCTTTGCAAGCTGCCACTCTCCCTCTTGCCCTCTGTCCTTCCCTTCATGTGATTTTTTATTCTTTTCCTTTTTGGAACAAATTAGGAGAGCATCAGTTTGAAAGAATGGCAAATTAAAAGCCTACACAGAGCACCCCTATCTCAGCCTATCAAGGGCACCTGCATGTCTGATCTTGCGTGATCATTCTCTTCTCTGTACCTTTTATTAGGCTCTTCCTCACTTCTCTACATAACGCTTTTTTCAAGAACCGGTAGAATTCTATTTCAGCCCACGTTGGTTCCATTTAAGCTACCAACTACCCCAACCTTAGATCCTCTGCAGAAGGGTTAATGAGAGCTAGAAACTCAACAAATCTGTACCCTAGATGTGATCCTTGCAAATGCTAGTTGATACAAGGGCATCCATGCTGTTAGCTGGCAGCAGAAAGCTGGTCTGTCTGCTAGACAGGGGCATCCAAGAACCTCTATGCCCATATGACACCTTACTTCCTCTGGACGACCTAGGCCAGAAAGTTTCAACAGGACTTCTACCTTGTCATAATTAGGTGTTCTTATTATTTAAATCAACTTCTGAATGGTCCTTGGATTTTGACAAGAATCTGTTCTATATTTTAGCAAATGCAGAAAGGGAAACAGGAATGTAATCACAAAACCCAGTCTCTTACAGGCAGCAGGTGGAGGCCAGTTGAATGGCAGGCATCCCTTCTAACTGGAGGCTGTCACAACGCTGCCAGCTCCTGAACATTTTCATGAAGGAAGTGAAAAGAAGAAAATGCATTTGGCAGTTTTAATCAGATAATTACTTTTTTTTAAAAAAAAAAAAAGGTACATTGAGTATAATTCCCAGGTTTTTTCCATCTGTTTAAACTTAAGTAGAAGAGCGTCACTCCCGAACTGACCATGCTACGTGATGAATATACTCTTGAAATGAATGCTTTCAGATGGTTTCTTTTTATGAAACGTGCACAAAGATGTGTACTGTGGTGATGGAGTGAGCCTTGTGAGACATCTGGCCACAACATGTGCCTCATTAAGTTACACCTGTAAGTGTGGGGTCATTTTTTATACCAGTAATATTAATAATAAAGGGTTCATTGAATAGGATTATTAATGGTGCCAGGTGGAGGATGTGGTATTACTTACAGCCTGGTAGGGGATTGGTTAATGTCTCCTCCTGCCAACGTTTCTGGTTTCATGTTTATAGACAGAGTGCTCCAGATGATGGCTGGCAATGTAGCCATTGAGAAAATGAATTCCCCCTCTTTCCCATCAGCAAGAAAATTTATAGCAGTCGGTGGAGAATTTGAATGAATCTATTTTCTAATTTTGAACTCATAATCTCACTGAAGAGCAAGGAACGTATTTACCGATTAATTCAAGAAATTAAAAAGCCTCTCTCAGAGTTTTGCTTTCCCTACCTTGACTCAAATGGAAACGTTTCAGCTCTGGCCATCTCCTATCACTTCTTATTTCAAACCACATTCATCGCTGCATTTCCCTTTGTGGTCACAAATGGAAAATCAGGAAAAAGAAGAAATCTAAAACCTTTCCTTCCTTCTGTGGAATGTATGCTTTTTCTGTTTTACGGTGCGAGACTTGTAACAGAAGGAAATAAATGCTCCAGGTAGGGCACTTTTTAATGTGCATTATTACAGGTGCTAACAAGTCTGGTAAATTCGGAGTATTGTTTGATTTGGCAACAAGATCCCAACACTCAGAACACCAACCCATGTTTTGGCTTCAGATTACATGCAACTAGAATAAGATTTTAAATTTAACAAGGCAATTGCTGAATGCTAATTGAATTGCATTTGAGTAATAAAACTCAATTGATTACTAACACCATACTTATCAAAGGCATAATAGAAAAATTGTCTTTTACGTATCTTTCGCCATTCGTGAAGACTCCTACACATCAATTCATGCACAGACAATAAACTAATAAAAACAGTTTTTAAAACATCTATGTGTGTCACGCTTCACAGTTGAAAAGTGATTTTTCGTTTACATCCTATTAGCAGCTCCGTAAAGTAGGTGGTGGTGTTTTCTTCATTTTGCAAGGAAGAAAACTGAAGTTCAGGGAGTGATATTCTCAAGATACACAGTGAGCGAGTGGCCTCTTCAAAACTGAAACCCACCCCCATCAAATCTAAACTTTTATGTTTTTTTCCACTCCACCATCTGTTTCCCCTCTCTCAGCCAATTCATTCCCCTTAAGAAAATCCTAAAATCCAGGAATGACTTCCACCACTCCCCCATTTTTGGTATAAAGATATTTGCATAATCTGGATGCATCTCATCGAGTTGGTGAGTGGAGAAAGACAGACAGGAAGGATACATGCTGTATGGTTCCATCTCTGTGAAGATCAAGTCAGTCAAAACTAATCCAAGGTGGCAGAAGTGAGGGCAGTGGTTACCGCTGGGGGGAGACTATTGACCGAGAGGCAGTGCGAGGGAATTTTCTGGGCTATGGTGATATTCCATGTCTTGATCTGAGTGGTGATGGCACAGGTTTATACACATAAAAGTGTAGCTGAATACTTAAGATTCGTGAAGCTTGGGGCACCCAGGTGGCTCAGTCGATTTGGCATCCGACTTCATGATCTCGGGGCTCATGAGTTCGAGCCCCGCGTCGGGCTCTGTGCTGCCGGCTCAGAGCCTGGAGCCTGCTTCGGATTCTGTGTACCCCCCCCCTCTGCCCTCCCCCGCTCACACTCTTTCTTTCCTTCAAAAATAAATAAACATTAAAAAAAAAAGATTTGTGAAACTTACTGCAACCGTATCGTACCTCGATTAAAAATTAGCTTATAAAATGAGGTCATTGCATTGCTGGCAAATATTTACTAGATGTCCCTGAAATCTATCTTCTAATTCTCCCTTTTGGAAAGAAGACTCCTATCCCTTTCCAGGTCCTCCAGGCTCTCTTATGCTCCTACCATCTATTCTAACAGTGTCCAGCTATTTCTTCTATCACTGATCACAATGTATGACAATTTTCTGACTGTAAGGCTTTCACTCACTCAGTGGGCAGGGACCATTTTTTCCTCATGTGTGCATTCCCACCATCTAGTGTGGTAGCTGGCATGAGATGCTTACTCAATCCTTGCTTGTCAGAAGATAAAAAGATGAGTAAATAAATGCAAGAGCTAGATGACTTTTCACTTCACTGTTTTATAACTCAAGCCTAGGAGACGGGTCATGTTAGGATATCCTGAAAGACCAGGAAAGCATCCTGTAAATGAGACTCTCCAAGAAGTCCTGGGTCACCTCCGTTAAGCCATGGCCACCACCACTAACAGTCTGAACATACAATACACATGACAGTGAGACCACTCACTTTCACCTGATCTGAGTGTCTGCTTTCCAGGCTTTTCTTTTTTTATGCCAAGGAGGATCCCTCAACTACAATCCTTTCTGCATGCCTACCTAGGTCCTGGCCTTTAGACCAATTCTTCCCCAGATTCCTGTACTGTGGGATTTTACTCCCTATCCAAGACAAAACAAACCCAAAGTCACTATCCGCTCATTTGTATCCGTTTCACCTGACAGCCTTTCTTATTCATCCAAGTTCCACGCTCAGGATGAGCAAATGTCCCCATTTCACGAATCCTGAATTGATGGCATCTCCTTTTGAAGGTTTACAGTTTCTGCTGTAGTTTTTGGTCTTTAGGTTGTGGCTCTCCTTAGAGCAGGCCTGGCTGTTAGCAGAAGAGTGAAGAAAGCAATTTGTTCCGGGCACATCCCTTTCTTTCTCCACTCTCCATCTGTTTTACTCTTTCTGTTCCAGACTGGATCAAAAGGACCCCAAATGGGCCTGACCAATTTCAGGAGAGTCCTTGGGTTGGTAACGCTCTGATAACAAAATAGTCAGACTGTGAATTTCATCCTCTCGGCCTAAGCCTACTCAACTGACTTGTTTACTGTTGTCATCTCTACAATCTGTTTTCCATTTGGAGTGAAAATTCTCCAGAAGATTACATTCCTTATGAGGGTCTGGCCTGAGGGTCTGTTGGTGTTTTAGAGCAGCTAAGCAACCTTAAACAACTGCTAGCATTCACCTGGTTAGTAAATGCACCTGAATATAATCATTAGCCAAGGTCTTGCCATCTATTAATCTGTGGCTTTGTTTTATTTTATTTGTCTTTATGAAGTTGCTTGGATTGTATAGATATTCCACATTTAATGGGGTTTGTGCTTTTCATTCTCCAAGCAGGAATATCAGGCAGTCAGATGCAGGGTACGTGAAAATGCCCTAGGGGGTCATATGGGATTTCAGGAGTGAGGAAAACCCTGTTTTTCTTTCCTCTATCATACTCCTTAATGTCAATAATGTTCAGATATTAACTATGATAATCCTGCCTCTTGCTGGCTATTTACAACGCACTGAGGATTTTCCCTTCACTGGCCGGGCTCCCGTGCAGATGACAGGGCCTATGGGGTATCAGCAATGGGAATAAAGGAGAGAGAAAAGCAAGTAGAAGGTGAATTAGTACTGAAAAAAGAGGATATACTCCAAATGTAAGTGTCACAATTTTGTACGGTGCCAGTGCCCAAGTCTCGGAGACTGGAAAGTATATATCATATGCGCTCTCTCCCTACTTTAAGCAAAATCAGTATTTGTCCCATGCACCTGGGCTATGGCATCTTTTGATGGCTGAAGACGCATATTAGTGCTATGGTCAAGTGCAGGGTTTGGAGTCAGAGGAGACTGCATTCAAGTTCCCACAACTTACTGGGAACCTTGGCTCTCCTCCCTACGCCTTAGTGTCCTCATCAGTGGAGTTAGTATCTATAGATAGGCCACCACAAACTGTTTTAAGAATTCGTTGAGATGCCGTGTAAGTAAAAAAAAAAAGCTCTATAAGTGGAAATACATTGTGCGTAATGTTCAAATATTAACTGCGATAATCTTGCCTCTTGCTGGCTACTTACAATGCACTGAGGATTTTCCCTTTACTAGTCAGGCTCGTGTGAGGATGATTCCAAACCAGGGCGTGATTATATCTAGGTAATGTGTTTGAATGTGTCTGTTGGTAGGGATGGGGATGTGGGGTGTAGACAGTGGGATTGAATGTGTTATTCTGCTATATGGTCTGCTATGGGGCCAAGGAGTTTCCTTGCCAGTCATTAAGCAGGGGTCCATTTTTTAGACACTGAGACAGTTGACATATTTAGTCGCTCTATGTGATTTTTTAAAATTAATGGCAGTGGATTCTTAAAATAACACTTTAATGGGTTAACAGCCGATGAATGAGTCCTGTGTTGATTAAATTCCCTTTCAATACACGTTCGATGACTATGGGAATAAAGCACTGGGTAGATTGCCTTTAGGGTATTATTAAACCTAAAATGTGCGAAACATTGTTTGAGAGAGGAACCCAATGCTTCCACGCTGCTCTGCATTCCTCCATGTCTGGCTTGAAATGAGATATGGCTTGGTCATTAGGGTGGCTACAAACTGTCTTTGAACACACCTCCCACCCTAAAGATGGAGGCAGGAGAAACCTCCAAAAGTTCAAACAGGGCATCAAATCCAGCTAGAAGCTATCCTATCCTGTCATCAAAGCCACACTTTCCTGCTGATTGTGAAAGCCTCCAGTAGTGCCACCAGCAACACTGCTGTGAAGATCCAAAGTGGAGATACAAGTCCATCCTACCAACTTCTGCTCCTCCAATTCCCCTTGGCTCTGCTGAAAGCAGGAAGGAGGTAACTGGACTCCCAGGGGGTCAGTGTTTAAGCCAAAGCAGGGTGAGAGTAAGAAGACAAAAACGGCACAAAGAGACGAGAGTAGGGTCTGGTAGACATTTGAGAGTAAGCCCCAGAGGAGACTCCCCCATCAGAGGGGAACCTTACGGGCCTGCCTTACTTTTTCCCTTTGGGAAGCACAAATCAGAGTGGAACGAGAAAGAGAAAGGAGAAAAATCACTTCGTGGATGGATTAAAGAATACTGGGGACAAAGATGATTTGTAGGAACAGAGAATACTTCCTTCTTTTCGCTACATGTTCTAAAGTCAGGGGGCGGAAGAAAAGCGAAGGAACATTCATTGTGTGCCAATTCTGTGCCAGACATTCTGCTCGCACTTTTAACTTTACCTCGTTTCAACTTCACGGGAATTGTAGTAGGCTTTTTAAATCCGTCTCGTTCCATATGAAAAAGCTAATGTCCATGGTGGTTAAATTACCTAAGGTCACACGTGAAGCACCCAGGTTGGAACAGGTGTGCCTGCCTGTAAAGCACCTTTCCACATTGCCTCCCAGTGTCTGTGACTTCCTCGGTATTTCTACAGGTTTAGAAATAGGGTTAGCAACATATGCTTTGACACGTTGTTTTTTAGGATTTTCAGAGACTTTTAAAAAAGGGCAAACCACACATTCATAAATGCAAATTATTTATATATAGATGAACCAAATACATTTTGGGAAAATCGATCAAAATTCTAAATGGCAACGATTTTCTAAACAATGGTTTGAGACTAATAACCGAGTCTTCAGTTACCTAAAAATTGATCACATAAATTAGACGCTACAAGTGTGGCTGACTTCTAACAGGTTCATGATAGTCCCAAGATTTACAAATCAAGTGACCAGGTTTCAGAGACCTCTTCAGGGTCAAACTAGACTTATCCCCCACACTTAACACGTAACACATGTCTTGAGTTGGATCAGATTTGGAGTGGGGACTGGGTAATGTGTGTTCACAGAAACTGTATTGCATCCTGGGTTTACCCTGGAGGTGGTGACTGGGCTAAACTACTTTAATATATTCAGAAGAAATTTAACTATCTGCCCAACTTCACCAAATTATCATCTCCAAGTATAACCTGAGCCCCCCCTCCAGGGGAGCAGATAGTCAAAAATTAAGGAGGTGAAATTCAAAGGATATTTGGGAAGAGAAACAGAGAATGGATGCTGAGTTGGGAAAGAGGAAAAATCTTTGAAGGTCACTCCACTTCCCCCATGGAGCAAGAAATGCTGCCTACCGGCTCCTCCCTGATGGGTATACAATGCCTTACAAACTGGGCATGTTGTGTAAAGAGATGCTCCAGAAAGCTGGGGCGGGGGGGCAGCGGTGCTGAAACCTGCAAACCAGTCCCTGAGAGTCTCTTTCCTGAGATTTTTTTTCACCCTTGATAGATTGGACAGACTCTTGCAAAGTTACAGAAAAGAGAATCTGCCTTTGCAGAAGTGTGGGAGTGATTAAGTGAGATGCTGCAGGTAAAGGGATCTGTGTTTAACACTCTATATGTCAGCCATTTAAGCGATGACGGTTGTGACGATGGTCATGATATGATGGTGTCGTGATGGCAATAAGAGCATGGTGCCCGACAAAGCGCCCCCAGGTAGGTTAGTTCATTGCATTTGGGTTGCACCCTGTGAGATAGATGGCAGGAGTCCACACCAGAAAGCCTGGTCTGCTGACTCCCACCCATCATTTTTTTCCCCTTACTCTCTGCTGCCTCCCAGGGGAGTTTTTAAGGACATGGGAGAAAGAGGAGTGGAATGAGAAATCAGAGTACAAACAGTGATTCTGCAGAGGATACACTGTGGTTCCATTCACTGCATTTCTCAAATGGGGTGAAAAGACCTCTTTGTTAGAGAGAACAGAACCCAGAGAATAATCCTCCCCGCTTTTCCCAACAGGGGAAAATATAGAGGGGTCTCCTGGAGATTATGTCTCCTCTAGGCCTGCAAGCCAAAGTTGGCGCTCCATCCCCTTACTAATTTTCAGGAGCAGAATGATACTTTTGTCCCTTAAGAAAGAGAAATTTACAAACAATAATCAGAATTGTTTCCAAAAAAATCCTAAATTCCTGCTTTTAGGTTAGTCCTGAAATGCATTAATCTCTTTCACTTGATGTAGCTCACTATCATTCTTCCATTTTAATATCTCAGGGGGGAAAAAAAAACACCCAAATAACCAATAACAGTTTACAGCTTTGACGCAGAGCACTAAAGTTGTTTTTCTATGAATATAGATTATTACATTTTTTTACAAAGCAAGTAAACAGATGCATAAAAATGCATTATTTCAGGAGCATAAGAAAACCTGCAATAAGTATAGTGGTTTTAATTTGTTTTTATGATTACTTGTAATTAATTAGCATCAAAAGTAAATTATCAACCTCTGAAATTGTACCATCAGATGTGAGCAGGGTACTCCATGAATGATTGGCTGGCTCATCTTTATACCAAGGTAGGAGAAAGAATGATCTTTTCTTTACTTCTTTTTTTTTTTTTTTTTTTTTTTTGCTATGCCTAAATGCAATTGCAAAAAGCCAGTGACAATGCAAAGGAGGAAATTTAAAACTGAGTGAGGGGAAGGCCCAGTTTGTTCTGTGACACACGGCGTCAGGGGGTGAAACCGATGTACGTGAGTAGTCCCATCACCCTATCAGGTTAGGCCTGGGAAAGTTTCCTTTTAAAGAAAACAAAACAACAACAAAAAATGGATCAGATCTGCTACACTGGAGAAGGTTCACATACCTCCTCCAAACCTTCACTCTTCAGCCAGAAAAAGGGAGACATTTTGACAGGTGTTGGTATTTCTTTTAAGCAAATCGTGCTATTTGTTACCCCTTAAGATTAATGATGGAGTTGTTTGCTGCAGTTTTGGTCAATTTAAAGTAACCAATAAGTTCAAAGGAGCTATCCCCTTGACCTCTTTCCATTTCCGCTGACATTTACTGCAGCATTTCACCCTGCTGTGAACTGTCCTTTGCTGAGGGAATGCCAAGAAGAAAGAAAAATGGGTATTTAGTAGGCAGCCTGTTTTTTTATCTGCGAGGAATATGTGCAGGGATAGACCCACGTCTATTTTATTAACAAGAACGTACTTGAACTGAGAACTCAATCTCTGAAATACAAATAGAATTCGACAACAGAAGGGAAGAGAGGGGAATAAATCAGATTAAAAGCCCACAGCCTTCTTTCCTGCTTAGTATCTCTCCTAAGAGTTAGGAGCTGTCACAATGGGATTATGGAGCTTCCAACAAAGTTAAATAAAATAAATAGATTGACTTCTAACAAGTTTCATTCCATAGCAGGCCCTCAAAAGACACCCAATTTTTTATTTTTGGTAAGCTACCTGAAATGAAACTGTATGTCTCCATTTTTCTAAATAATCCACTGGGATGAATAAAAAGTGTTACATGTTGACGGGGAGTTGGGGATTGATTTGCACTTATGTTTGCTTCAACATTGATGAAATGATATCAATTCCCCCCCAATCAAGACATAGCCAGGAAAGTGTTGCTCTCACAGACGTTTGTGATTATCTTGTCCTCTTCCTCCAGGGATTCTACTCCAGGTAACCATGTTGCTACCAGTGAACTTGGCTGGTTACTAAGGAACAATGTCAGAATTAGCAGTCCCTAAAGAGAAAATGTTAAATCGAATTAAGGATGTCTGTGTTGCAGTTATTATACTAGAAAAATCTTTACTAAATCACACTAAAGTAATAAATAATGGTCAAAGTTCAGACTGCATCAATTTCATTCTTGCTTAAATATTTCAATGAAGGGTTCGTCACAAGCCTTGAATTGCCGTAGTCGCTCCCATCTGCTGGAAGTGAGAGTCAGGGAGGACTGGAGAGCCCACAAAACTCCTGGCCAGTCTGGGTTACCAACAGTGAACAGACGTTCCCATCCCCCAAGTTTATTGCCTGCCAAATTTGTCTTTGGAAGGTCACAGCACTCTTCCTCAAATACAGTGCTCCACGGCACATACCAAGATGGATATTTTTTTCACTGATGAGAGGAAAGGGATAAGGCTATTCAAGGCAGACTCAAGGAGCAAAACAGTTCTCTGACTTCTTGAGGAAGTGGACCATGTACTAGCAGCCCTTACTGAAGTCACCAGCATGGAAAAGCCCATATTTTGTTCCCTATCATCATTTCTAATTTGGAATGTAGGCTCCTGGTTAGACCATATCTTGGCATTCCTTTATAAAGCTGTTCTTCTGTGGGTCCAATGAGGCCAGTTAGCTATTTGGCCAATGAATGACCATATCTTTTTAGTTATTGGTCTTTCATTATTCCTTTTTGTGTGAATGTGTAGGGGATGGGGAGGAGAGGAGGTTGATGGTAGGTGAACTTAGGTCCACCTGAATGCCAGATCTCAGAGATGGTTCAGATTACTTACATACAAGGAAATGTCCAGTTACTTCAAAGTCTGCACGATATTACAATAGTAGGGTACATTTGGATGAGGACCAAGACAGACAACTTATTCCAAAACTTGTTTTATGATGAAAAGGCTTAGAATAAGGTTCCAGAAAGTCTAGCAGGGACACCTCTGGAGAAGATTATTAAAAACACAAAATGTGTATTTATCACCCCACATCCTTCTGTTGGGCTCTTTCCTCAGATGTTCTATGTCCTAATGAAGCTTCATCTGAGGTATAGGATCCAAGCTTTTTCCTCTTGAGCAGTTGCCTCAGGTCTGTAACTCTGTAAATACCCTTTCTCTGTAAAATAGCTTTATCCTGGTGCTAGACTCTCTGGATTCTGCACCCAGAGTTCCAGGCTAACTAAAGTTTTTATTGGATCAAGTTAATGCAATAACAGGTAATTTTGTATTGTTGTACTTCCTTCCTGGTTAGCAGATGTACATTCTAGCAGGAGCTCTCTAAATATATTTTGATTAAAAAGAGTGGTCCTCAAGGGTGTTGATTGCAATTCAGTAAGGGAGATGTTTGGGGGTAGATGAAGCCTTTTGACTCCTTCTAAACCACAGTGGGACAAGGCAATGACTACATACTCTGACTCTACAAAGACTTGCCCTAAAGGTTTATGCTCTATTAATATAAGACACATGATTTCCCCCATAATTGCTTTTATCTACTACTTGATATTTGCGATAGAGGCACAGTCTCAAGAATTGCCTAGGGCAACTGTCTTGTTTAAAACCAATATTGCTTTAAATCTACACATTTTAAAAAGCATAAAAGCACACAAGTCATACTTCACCCATTTCCGATTTATGAAGTTTCCTGGGGACATTTTTACCATAAACATTTTTGCAATACAAATATACAAGCTTCTTTCTCTTATTTTAGAAGTAATGATTGGTACCCAAGACTTTCTTACAAACTCCTTTTCATCAGCAGTTTAATGTCCTTTTTAAAAGCTCCCTTTTACTAAATTCCTTTCAGAATTATACTTTTCCCTCTTAATATTATGATATATGACCCTGAAAATAAACATTTGGATACTTTTTTCCCCTGCTCTTCAGTATTCATGCTTCAGTTGGCAACTTCTTATACCTTTATGCTTCCCTCTTTTCTCTTTTTCTTCCTTTGATGACTGTTTCTGAAACACACTGCTGAAAATCTTTCCCATGTCTCTAAACAGTGTTAAGCTGTAGATGGTACCAATTTCACAACTTGCTTGTCTCATTCTTTGCCCTAAGGAATACAAGAGACAGAAAGGGGATGCTGATAAAGCTTAGGGTTTCACCAAGAGAAACCTAACAAATAACACTTTAAGAAGAGCAAATGATCAATGTTAAAACATGTGGCACTGAAAATAAATATTTTGAGGGTACAAAGGTTAATGTCCTTCAGTGCTAGACACACAGAAGTTCAAAGAACACTTATGGTTCTTCCAACTCCGGTACTTATGGCACTTACGGTTTTAAATGATTAAGGTCATAGATACGTTCCTTGACAAAATTCTAAAATATATATCCAGCAAACAAGCAACCTAACAAGGGAATGCCAAAGGATATAAATGAATTCCAAAAGGTTTTATCTTTAAATTGCAACCCGAGGTGATGTTAGGGGTACTTCTAAGAGTTACAAGTGTGGTTTCCTAGGAGTAGCAGTAACCCATTGCTGGAGGCATGCCGATTGGTCTGCTTTGCACAAGAAATCATAAAAATTGCAATGGGTCAGCATGGCATCTGCTGAAGGATAAGAAGTTTTGCTTTTATTATCCTAAAGAAATACCCCTGGCATTAAAACTCACATTAGGGGCGCCTGGGTGGCTCAGTCGGTTAAGCATCCGACTTCAGCTCAGGTCATGATCTCGCGGTCCGTGAGTTTGAGCCCCGCGTCGGGCTCTGTGCTGACCGCTCAGAGCCTGGAGCCTGTTTCGGATTCTGTGTCTCCCTCTCTCTCTGACCCTCCCCCGTTCATGCTCTGTCTCTCCCTGTCTCAAAAATAAATAAACATTAACAAAAAAATAATAAAAAAAATAAATAAAACTCACATGAATCTACTCATGGTTCAATTATCTTAGTTATTTCTGATTTAGATAGACACTTTAATAATATGTTTCCATGTTTTTGCCTAATTTTTTTTATTTGTTATAAAGGGTAAGCTTTCAATTTATTTTATTTTATTGATTTCACCATTAACGAATGCCCTATCATCTAGGGTTGATGGCACTACCCATCCAATTGTCCATGGTAGGAAACCTGGACTCATTCTTGCTTAAAACTAACTTACTTGGGGAGCCTGGGTGGCTCAGTCGGTTAAGCATCCGATTTCAGCTCAGGTCACAATCTCACGGTCTGTGAGTTCGAGCCCTGCGTGGGGCTCTGTGCTGACAGCTCAGAGCCTGGAGCCTGCTTCAGATTCTGTGTCTCCCTCTCTCTCTGCCCCTCCCCTGCTCATGCTCTGTCTCTCTCTGTCTCAAAAATAAATTTAAAAAAAAACACCAAAAAATTAAAAAAAAATAAATAAAACTAACTTACTAAATCTTATAAATTCTTTTCATCAAACTTCTCCATTAAGCAACATCTGAATATGAGTAACCCACGCATACTTTATATCTATAAACTTTGCCAATTGACACCCTCCTGATTTCATAGTTCTGTCTTCAGGGCCTACAGTGTGATGCCATAAAAATCCCTCTCCTGCTGATCTAGCCACATCGGATTCTATGCTCACCAGTTGTAGAAGCCAATTCTCTTTACAGTCAGCAGGTTCTTTATCAACTTCTGCCTTCATGAGACAATTGGTGACTCATGACTGTCTAGACCTGTTCTGTTCAAGTGGTGTTGGGTAATCAGCAGCCATAGAACCATTCATTTTTAAACTTAAAAGATAGATAATTTCATTTTGTTTTGATTCTGAGGACTCCGTGGAAGAGACTCCATTAAAAAAGCTTTTTCGTGGATGAGTCAGGATAAAGAATTAAAGGAAAATATTCTAATTTGATAACCTTCCATATGAGCTTTAACACTATTTGTTCAAAAGAGATCTGTGTTTTAAGAGCCTAATTTCCTTTCATTTAGCATTTTAAGGTGTCAGATTTTCTTGATGTTGTTGTGTTGGTTGTAGCTTTGGTAGATGTAAGGGTGAGCTGATGACCGTGATTTTAGTTCAATATCAGTAGGATGGTGTCTAAAACATCTAAAACTCTAACCTTATGACTTTCATTCTTAATTTGACTCATTCAAAGGAGACATTTGTCTGGTTGGTGCAAATATGGAGGAAAGAGCACAGGTTTCATGTTTAAGATTATAGAGATTAAAATTAAGATTTAGCCCTCAATTCTCTGAATTAGCCTTCCATAAACAAGTGGATACTCAAACCTGTATTTCAGAGTTAAACAGGGACAAGTGCACAATAGGAACTCAAGTGTAGATTTCATTATCAATTACTATGGTTTCTCTTTTTGTACAATTCTACTAATAAAAAGCCTGCGAGTTCATCAGAAGGCTAATCTGGACTTGGAATCTCTTTAACCTAGGAATCACAAGGCTCAGAAATGTTGAAGTGAGGTAGAGATTTACTAATGCATATTCGTCATAAGACCTAAAAGGGAGAACTTAATTTTTATAGGCTACTTTTCTAAAGCTAGCCATTGGGTCATATCATTTGATAATCACAGTTCAATACTGTTCAGTTGTAGCCCATCAAGTTTACCCTTGCCCATATGTATTTCATGCTATGCACCAGACACGATTTTGGTCATTGAGAAATGTTTAGGACCAACTTTACTTTCACTTCAAATGAAAGTTTTTCTATGGTGGTTACTGTTTATTCTTATTTAATTATTATCTCTTCTCTATTTACCACTCCCAAGTATGAGGAAGTAAAGATTTCAAATGAGAATTTTCCCACTAAATATGCATTCTCTTAGTCTGTTTAAAAAATTGGGTTGGAGAAACTGGTAGACCAGGAGGACTAAACCAGAGGGAAGACCTCTCTGAACATGTAATGAATGGCTTCTGTGGTTCAAAACACTGAAGTCTGGCTCTCTTCTGGGAGAAGCTTGTGAAAAGGTAATAAATTGAAATGTACCTCATCTAGGCAGTCTTCAAGACTGATTTTCTTTTGGTTGATAAAGCCTAGAAAAGTTATCCAGAGAACTTACTCTCAAGGGAAGAAATACTTTTTTAATAGATATACATTCAGATATTTAAAGGAATGGGCCTTGATCTAGCTACTGGGGCAGATGGCATCTGCAGCCTTGGGCACAACTCTTGTTCAAAGTGTGGCCCTGTGTGAGCAATTTCTCTGGCCTTGTAGCACCACTGTTTTGGAGACCATTGGAGACATGGTATAAGTCACAAGAAGAGGAAGAAAAGTTAACCCAGGGTTTTTTAAATCCTTCCCTAGGAGGGATACCCCAACCTTGCACAATGATTTATTTCTAATTAACTTGCTAATAGACATTATCTCCCTTTTAACAAAATTTGACCCAACACTCGGCTGGATATTCTGTCTAGGCTTAACTCCAGCTTGTACCCCCCCCCCCCCCAAAAAAAAAAAGCCTATCTGGAGTCTCCTGATCTAACATTTTGCCTGGTGAACAGAAACACTTTAACCCATAACTGCAGTTCTTGTGACTGTTGTCAGTAACATGGAACTCGTCAGGAAAATGGTGGGGATCCGTGAAAACTTTTTGCTGTATATTCTTTCACTGATTCATCTAAAAGAAATTTTTGGAGCAGTGATCAGTAAATGAAAGGCTAGCAATATACAGATGACTCAGATCTCATTATCCTGGGAGTCAGACATGCAAGTGAAGATTCACATTATGAAGTTGCATGTCTAATAGAAAGTTATCTAAGCTCAAAGGAATGAGACAGATTTCTCCTGGAGGAACTAAGGATGGCTTTGTGTGTATCACTTCCCATTGTGAGCCTAGGCTGAGGATTTGCCCCCAGGAATCTGGAACTTGGAGCTTTATCTAGGGATGCGAAGTTTTTGCAGCGCACAAAGACTCTGCTGTGCTACGCTCCTTTAGCCATGTGCCCTGGCAGGGAGTGCTGTCTGCCTGAAAGAAAGGAGGACATGGAACAATGCAGCCCTAAGGTCTCTAAGTTGGTTATTACCTCTGGGCAACATTTTCTAATTCACTTAAGGGTGAGCCAATGCCCTCCTGGAGAAGCAGTATGTGTTACAAAGAAGAGAAATCCAAAAGGCTACTTTCTCCTTGGTGAGAAGCCGAATCACAACCCAACAGACCCTTTACATGACTTTCCATCACAAAAGAGAAAGAGAATCCATGTATAGATTAGGGATAGAAAGCAAAAGGAATAAATTTCCTGAATTAGGTGCTGACCTACAATGAGCGTAATGGGTATGGGTGGACTAGTGTGTAGATGTGATCAGAATATCACAGAGCCATGCTGATGGGAACAGGTGTCAAAGACAGAATGAATTTGAGCTGTGTGATGGAGGAAGAAAATGAGGAGAGAGAGAATTCCAGGCACGGGGACCAACTATGCAAAGACCCCGAAGAGTGGAAGGCCATGGAGTGATAAGACGGAAAGGAAGAGAAAGGCCAGCTCTCAAAGACAATGCCCACATAATTACCAGGACAACAATTTCCTCTTAGAGGGAAATATTTGTGCACTTGTGTGTTTCCTTTTATTACATAGTTGAATCTGGGCACTAAATCAGCTTCCCTTTTTGCGTTGGTTGTCCCCAAGCTCTGGGCTCTGTTGTAGACCAACCATGGCTTGGTGCACCACATCTTATTACTGGGATCTTGTGTTGTTACCCTTGACCTAATGTGATTCCAAGGCATTCATTGTCATGTGTATTAAGCCACCATAAATCCCTTTTAAAAACTTGTGAAAACATGAGTGCTGCATGGAATATATAATAGTGTCTTCTATTTAACAATTGATCGGTAAATGTTTCCTGAACACCTCTGATAGTTGATTCTATTATTTGGAGAGTGAGAAGCACAAGATTAGTTTCATATTTGATTGTTAGCTTGTGATCTCTTTGAGAATATAAATCATGTGCAGATAACATAAAAAGTGGTAGTACAAGGCATTATAGGCAGGATTAATATTTTATCTATTTTCATTGTTACAGAGGTATTTGCAATAAAAACATTCCAGTACCTCTCCTTTGAGTAGTATAAGAACTCCACTGAGATCTTCACTTCAAATCTTCCCTCAGGACCCCCCCACCCCCTGGTGCCGCAATCTAGCAACTGAGGAGCTATCGCTGGGCACACCAGGGGCCTCTGTTCAGGGACGAAGTCACGGTTTGCTCTGATGGGATGGGGCCCACGCCCTGACTTGTATTAAATATTTTGAACGTCGCTCCTGAGTTGGTATTAGGTGCTAAATAATCTGTCTGTACGTGATCATTGCTATATATAGTAATGGCTACTGTTATTTACTCACTTACTGTGTTCCGATGTAACAATTACAATTACCCATTCAGGGAGTCCTTCTTAGCCCCATTTTACAGAGGAGGCAACAAGCACCAGGGAAAGAGACTAGTCAGCAGAGGAGCCAATTCTCCAACCCTGGTCAGCCACATTCCACATCTGAAAAAGGCTTTGTCATCCTGCATTGGGTGGTGGGTGGGAGAAGCAGCAGGAAAATGTGAGGGGGGAGGGCATTCCCGGCTGGAAGGGAGGGGGCATCAAGGCATGTTAGGTGGGTAGGTGTTGTTCTGGATTCTTTCATTTTCAGTTACTCCCACTATCCTAATCATCATAAGCGCCCTTGAAATCACATCCGCTTTTTTCTTCTTTTTCCTTTCCCATTTTCTTTCTTTCTTTCTTTCTTTCTTTCTTTCTTTCTTTCTTTCTTTCTTTGGGTCACTAATAACACTTCGTAATAAGTTCAGCTACAGCAGAGTAAATTGGACCTTCTTGGCCCCAAAAGACACCATCTGGTTTATAAAACAACAGTGGATGCCCTCTGGATTGTTTTCCCTTAGGAAATTCCTCCTTATCTGCTGCCTGGCTACTAACTTAAGAATAATTTTCAGACTTTCTATTCTAATCATTTTGTGCTGTGGTTGTTCGGTTTATTTTGTTTAGTTTATGAAGGGAAAACAAACACCTCTCGTAAAAGATACACAGGTTAGTCTGGCATAAGAAAACTTTCTCAGATTTCCAGGGAAGGAACAAGTTGGTACTTCACAGTTAAAGATTTGAGCAATTCGGAGAACAATTGAGAACGGATTAATTGGAGACCCATTGTGGAAGTGAAGAGGTTTGAAACAGAAGGAAGAATCAAAGGGAAAGGAGATGCTCTTTTTGGTTGGTATTTCCTCCTCTCGTTTTTTTATTCTCTGGCAGTTTAAGCTTTAGGCATAACGAGTAAGCCTGGGAAAACTTTGCGGGAAAGTAGAGGAGGCGGGGTCACAGGGTCTGCAATTTCAAAATGACAATTCATCCCGTTGGCTGGCAGAGATGTAAAAGGTCTTCACCAGCGGTATTCAGCCCTGCGATTGCCTAAGCTTCCCTGGTAATTCTGAACATACTCGCCCACCCTTACATCCGGGGAAATGACCAGTCTATGCCTTCTGGAAATGTTTCTGTCCTCTGTTCACTCATTACCTTTGGTGGCCACGTTTCGTTCTTTCTCACTTTGATGTGACAAATCTCAAAGCTCTCCCATCCGTCCTCCACCTCTCATCGCCACCCACCGGGCCTTATGTCAGTCCAGAGTCCCAAACAACATCATTAGAGGGGAGAGAAAAAGTCCTGTACAGATTGGCTGGCTCCCTGGCCTGGGCCGGTTCAGGCAGCTCTTGGCTTAGGTACCCTGCTTTCCAAACACAATCTGTTTTCAAGATTCCTGGGCAATTTCAGGTCCAAGAGGGGGTTTGGTCTTAACTTCACCGAACTCCATCTCTTCTCTGTTCCACTCCACTCAGGCGCAGTGAGACCCATTTGCCCAGACTCAGTTTGCGGCTTATGTGACTAAGCCATGTTCTTGGCGCTAGAAGAATTTCCTGCCCTCTCCTGGCTCAGTGTTCTTTTCTTTCTTTCATAACTTTGCTCTGCCAATGGGCCAAGCATGACTCCATTAGATTCTACCCCGGAGGATTTTGGAAATGGGAAACTACAGAAGATGCCGAGTGGCCACCTTTAAAGAAGACAGTGCTCTTAATAGGGCACAAAGACCGAAGCTCAGAATGTGGGCCAAAACCTTACCTTTTCAGACCCTCTGAGAGTACCAAATTCTGTGTAGTGTGGCTCCTGCTGCTGGCAAAGTGCCTGAAAGTGGGGCGGGGGCCGGGGGTGGAATATGCAGAAAGGCTTGGGAAACACTCTGAAACAGAGTTATCTAAATGACAAGTGCCACTCCCTTGTGTGTGTGGTTTTATCCTAAGCGAAGAAGTACCTTACAGCTTGCCCTCTAGTTTTAAAAGTAATAGACAATTCGCTTCTTCTTCAGTGTTTTTGAATGTTATTAATATCCTCTTGGGTTATCCTAGGAACATCATTTCCTGGTTCTTCTGTAACATAGGGATGCCCTCAGAGGACGTAGGAACCCCATTTGTCCCCACTCTGAGTGGCCCCAGGACGCCATTCTTTCTTAAAGCTTCTGGGGCCTCTCTCTGATCAGCAGCCCTGGCAGTTCTCAAGGTAAAGGGAACTCCATTTTTAATCTTGGAAAACTTGTTTCCTTGCAGGTCAACTTCTTCCCCCTCCCCCTACCTCCTAATTTTCGGGACAATGGCTGTGTTTGGAATAATTGAGGTTTCCAGAAGTCAGACCTGCAGACAAGTGGAGATTCCCAGTATTAGTGATCTGGATTCCAAAAAAAAAGTGTCATGGCAGTGTTCCAAATTAACAGAGTAAATAAAATAGTAAATATAATTTATAAATACGAACTCCTTGTTGGTTATGAGGCCAATTATTTTTCATTATTATTAATTGCTTATAATTATTATCAATTACTTAAATTAGATCATTTGATCTTCACACAGTCCTTTGAGAGACGCCTTCTTTCATCTCTATATGATAAATAGATGAAGTAGTTAAAGCTCAAGAGAATCAAGACATGTTTTAAGTCCTGTAGCTTTGATTTAAACCCAGGTCGGCTGGACCCCAACTACCCTCATCCTAACGAGTTTTGTAGAAGCCCACATTTCAAATATGACCTTTGTTTTCAAAATATATTTTAAATAAAACACATAGAATTATATAAAATGTCGATATTATGTTTTTATGAAATCTTCATATTTTTTTTAAAAAATTGAAAGATTAATTATAGGAGGGGGAAAAAACCACTTAGCTTTTTAACAGATACTCAATGGTGCCTTAAAAATCAGCTAGAAACCATTGGCCTCAGTGAACTTAACAGAACTCTAGTCCGGGGAAAGCAGATTGGTTTTCACTTCCCCTGCATGGCAACTTTGACCAGCGGAGTGAGTCTGGTTTGGAATGCTGGGTTGAGAGAGATTCCGAAGCCACTGCTGGATCAGCAGGAAATAAAAAAACACACATTAGAAATATCTGCCGTGATCTCATTCGGTAACGATTTGAACAATCTATTTTAAAAAATCATGAGACATCAGGGAAATTTGAACACTGAATATTTGATGATATTAAGGAATTGTTAATGTTTCAGATATGGTAATAGTGTTGTGATGACGTTTTTGCGCTTGTTTCTTTCAGAAACACATTCTAAAATATTTACAGATGAAATGCTATGATGTTGGAGATTTGCTTCAAAGTGATTAGGGGGTGGGAGTGGGGCTGGGATATGATGCTGGAAAAGGAAGCAGGTGGAGGTATAGAGAAAACCAGATTGGCCCTGAGCTGATAATTGTGGAGGAATCATTAAAATATTCTTTCTTGCATATGCTTCAATTTTTCCGTAATACAAAATTTGTCTTCGAAAAAGATAAATCAAAAATGTTTTTGAAGGGAAGTAACAGAAATATCTACCGTGGACACAGTGAGTGAGGTAAAGTTGGAAGGCTGGTGGAAAGGGGAAGGAGGTGCCCTACCGTGTACTAAGCACCATCTCTATGCTAATCACATCGTAGTATTTTATAAAGGAGAAAACAAGCTCCAAGCAGAAAATGACTTGCTCAAAACCACATTGCTAAAGAATGGAAAGGTTCAGTTAGCATCCAAGTACCTGCACCGAGTAACCTTTCCACCACCCCCAGCTACATGCCATGGATGCAATAGCTCAAAGTCAGAGCACAAGAAACATTGAAACACTCATTATATTCTTCTGGGTCCAAAGTCCAAAAGAATTGTGTGAACAATTCAGTATCAACTAGCCAGGAAGGGCTTTTTAAAAAATAGTTTAATTGTATTTTATTTTTGTATTACTTTTTTTTTTAACGTTTATTTATTTTTGAGGAGAGAGACAGAGCATGAGCGGGGCAGGGGCAGAGAGAGAGGGAGACACAGAATCCGAAGCAGGCTCCAGGCTCTGAGCCATCAGCACAGAGCCTGACGCGGGGCTCAAACCCACAAACCGCAGGATCATGACCTGAGCCAAAGTCTGACGTTTAGCCGACTGAGCCACCCAGGCATCCCTAATTGTATTTTAACTGTGGTTTTGCAAATTGTAGTTTAATTTGAGGATGATCATAGATTAACATACAGTTGTAAGAAACGTTACGGAGAGATCCTATATACCTTTTACTTAGTTTCCCTCAATGGTAACACTGCATAACAGTAGTTGAATACAACAAACAGGAAATGAGCACTGATACAATCCGCCCGTCTTATTTGGATGTCCCTGGTCTTCCATGTACTAATGTGTGTGTGTGTGTGTGTATTTAGTTCCCGGCCTTATACCACATGTGTAGACTCCTGTAATCATCACCATTGCCAAGGCACACAAGAGCTCCATCACCACAGAGATCCTTACAAAGGGATGTTTTGATAGATTACTACCACTGAGCAAAAAACTTGACTGCCAACCCATAAATACTTCATTTTCTACCTGGATAGGGACTCGAGCACTGAAAAGAGTTAAGCTAACTGAAATGGAATCTGAATAAAAGAAATGCAAGTAAATTAGTGCAGGTACATAAATGGCAAAGGAGCCCATTTTTAAAAGTCAAGGATATTTTTAAGAGACTATTTTGTAAAGCTGTATATAATAATAAAACCCAACTTTCACACATTCAGATAACCAGATTTTTTTCTTCTCTTTTAGCAAATGACTTAACTTCTCTCAGATGGAGTTTTTCATCTGTAAAATGTGGATAATTATACCTATTTATGGAGCAACTTGTGAAGATGGAATAAAATAATATATAAAAAAGCACTCAAGAAATGGTAAAGTACTACTGCTACTAAAAGTCTTGTGATGATTTCCATGAAGAGAACACAAATGATAATTAGGCTGACATCAAGAATTTATTTTTGAAGAGAATCTCCCAGGCTATACCATGCAGCCAGTACCCATTTACCCAATCTACTACACACCCTGCTCCTATAGGCCCGTAAAACTGTCACGATTCTCTTTATGATAATTCAGAGAAGCTGAAAAATTCGGAGACATCTTGTATCTCATCCAGGGAAGAGCCCACGGAGAGGTTTCAATCTGGGGAGACAGAAAGCAGCTTAAGCCAACTGATAAGTGAATATGTTGACATCCGGAAATGTAAAGTAACTTTTGAATGTGTTGCTGATATTTTACTGTATTGTAAAGTTTTGACGTAATGTCTTAGACATGCGGTGAGGGTGAATTTTCGCTTTAGTATTTGATTAATTTGGGCTACTGGATTCCTTAAGAAATTGGTGCCCCAGAGAGGTGACAGCAGGATAAAATTTGGAAGGATGGAGAACATGAACCAAGAGCTATGGGTACTGGGACAGGCCCTGCAACGAAAGGCACATCACTTCACTGTTTTCAGGCCCGTGAGTAGCTCCAAGGGTTAACCCATCAAATTCCTTTGATGCCTCCATTTCTGTATGTTTCTATTATGTATTTAAGCTCTCTTCAGCTAATATTCATATCTTCAGCTCTCAGGGAAGTGGAAACACCAAATCAAACACTCTTCTTGTGCATGAAGGAAGGTCCACTTTTAGGACCATTCGTTAGTTATAAGAATTATTTTTATTCCTACCCTGTAAAGATATTTCAGTTTTTAAAACAAGTATTATGAAGCCCTCTGTTCTCAAACAACTCCCCCATCTCCAGACAGAAACCACTTTGGAAAGATCAGATCTTAGGGAAATTTTTGGAAGCAGTGGCCTTCCCTGATAGGCTCTATTTAAACACTACTTCTAGTATTAAATGCCAAATCCTCAGCTCTGTGCACTGCTTCATTAGTTATTAATGAGGCAACATATTTGTTCAAAATTTATGATTGTTGATTTGCTCCCATCACTGTATGAAATATTAACATAGCATTTGTACTTGCAACCATTTGCAGACATTAGATTGTGTATTTGCATATTCATGAACACTCATAAATGTTTAAGGAGACAGCACAGAAAGCATGGGAGCTGTCAGACAGCCAGTAAAAAGGCATATTTACAGCGTTAATAAGTATTTGAGTTTATAGGCCAAAACGATGAGTAACAAATTAAGTGAATTTCTGGTTTGCCTATTGCAGAGAACTAGGGATTTTGCCATTTTTAAAAAGCTTTGTAAACTTAAAATTCATTTCATAGATGCTGAATAAATGCTTATTGTTTAGTCACAAAATGTATGCCCTCAGTGTAAAAAATTCTTAAGAGTGTCAGACTTTGAGAGATTTCATTTTCACTCTTGCTGAAACATAGTTTTTTTGCCTTGGGCTTGCTTTCTATCAATGTAATGTGGAAAGCAAAATGTGTCATATACTGAGGCAGTGTTATTTTCGATTTTAGTTCCATCGAGGAATTTGGATAAATGATATCTCCTGGTGTTGCAATATCAGCCAATGTACTTGACTTGTTTCAACCTATTAAAACTTGATCCTGGAGATTGAAAGGTTAAAACATGGAGCATTAAAGATAATAAGAGATAGGCATCCAGCTGACAAATACCTGACTTACAAATAATCCATATATATAAGTTGCGACTAACATCCCACCAACCTATTCTACTGCAGGAAACCTCACTCTTTGCATTGTGAAAACCCTAGGTATTTTGGGAAGTTTTATCAGTCAGTAATGGGGAAAATATTAAATTAGATCCCTACCTCACACCATATAAAAAAATAAGTTCCAGGTGTATTGATGAAATATACCTGGATGAAAGGAATAACTACAAAGTTTATATTATATAAAACCAAGATAGGGAACGATCTATGTGACCTCAGGGCAGGGAAAAAGTAATTGATCTACTTTATGAATAGTGTCACTACCTGGGGTCATATCATTGTTAAATGTCTCAAATATACCTCTGGATAAATGAATGTGTGAGCTCACCTTATCATTGTGCTGGCAGCAGAAGGGATCATGGATTAGCATGTGGGTCACAGTCGGTCTCTGTCGTGATGGCCTGATTGCTCTATTGGTCACTGCTTGTCCCATTGGCATCTCCTGCTGAGATGGGCCAACAAGGACCTGATGGTCATCTCAGGTGACCCAGTCCCAGCTCAACTTTTGCTCATCCTCTTTGTCTCTGACATCTGAAAGTTGTTTACATGTGATATTTAGACCGGGTATCCTCCTCAGCAGGTTGTGGCAACAGAGCCACTTCAACAATAATCTCACCAGTCAGAAACACCATCACCTTCCTTCTGTGTCCCTCCAGAAAGCAAATTGGAACCTGTAGATATTTTTGAAAGCATAGGAAACTAAGCAGAATAGGGGACCTGGTTCTGGGCACTAATTTCAACCTATACCCCTCCTAATCATGCCATAGCAACAATTTGATTGATTCATAGACGGTATAGAGAAGGTAGGAGATGACTGTATGAAATGTCTTTTCTCAGAATATCTAATAAGGAGCAAAGGAAGACTTCCTGTACTCAGAATTTCTGTGATTTCTACTAAGGTGAGAGGTGAGCCTGACATGTTTGTGTTTGGTATTTTCTCTATATCTTTTTGTCTCCCTTTCCTTCCCCACAATCATCTTGGACCAAGAAGGATGGGGTTTTCTTTACTCTTTTTGTGCCACAATAGTGGTAGTAGTCCCTACATCATATACTCTCTTTCCAGAAACACATTTATTCTGCTCCTTTCCCTGGGGTCATGATGACAGAAAGGGTACAGTGAAAAAGACACTGACTTTTGAAGAAGAAAATAAAATCTAAACTCCCATGTAAACAGCCTTTGATAAACCAGTTGACAAAACACACACATACACATACACACACACCTTTCACACACACATTTTAACTTCTACTAATCAGAAGACATTTATTTATTAATTCAATATGTATTTGTTGCAACTCACATGTAGGCATAGTGGTGCAGAAAGTGGAGAAGGCTCCTTTTTAAAAATATGTTTGTTTATTTTGAGAGAGACAGATACAGTGTGAATAGGGGAGGGGCAGAGAGAGAATCCCAAGCAGCCTCTGCACCATCAGCTTAGAGCCTGATGTGGGACTTGAACTCATGAAATTGTGAGATCATGACCTGAGCCAAAACCAAGTCATGACCTGAGCCAAAACCAACTGACTGGCCACCCAGGAACCTCGAAAAGACTCCTTTTTAAATGAAGTTATAGTTTCTATTTCAAGGAAAGAAACAACTAAAAAAAATAAATAAGTGCTTAATATATCAGGTTTTTATAAAATGCTAAGGAAAAATAAAGCAGGATAAGAGCACAGAGATTGATAGATTGATGGAAAGAATGCCTTATTGGATATGATGACCAAGGAAGCCCTCTCTTAAATGATGATTTTCAAGCAAGGACCAGATAAAGGAAAGAATAAGCACTGTGGACATCTGGTGAAAGGTCATTTGAGGCAGAGGAAATAATAAGTCAAGGTCCCTGAGGCAAGAGCATGCTGGGCATGTTTAAGGATTATCAAGGAGGCCACGGTGGCAAGAGAGAGAAAGAATGAGAAGGAAACGAGTTGAGGGAGATGGTGGCAGGACACATCGTAAGCTTAAATCACAAATTTGGGTTTTATTCTGCATGATTTGAGAAGCTTTGGAGGATTTCTAGCAGGAGAATGGTATGATCCAATTTCGATTTTCAGAGAATCCCTGACTGCTGTGTGGGAATGGCCTGCTGAGGGCAATTGTGAAGGCTGAGAGAATAGCTAGGAGGCTAATATAACAATCCAGGTGAGATTGGCTTGGACCAAGGAACTAGTTGCAGAGGCAGGGAGAAATTGTTGCATCCTGAAGATATTTTGAGGATAGCACCGGTGGGACTTGGATATGGAGTGTAAAAACAAAAAGAGAGAGAGAGAGAGAGAGAGAGAATGATTCCAAGGTCTGGGACCTGAACAACTTGCATAATGTTGAGATGAGGATGGTGGGTGGTGTAGTTTGGAGATGAGGATCAGAGTTCAGCTCTGGACACGTTTGAGATGCCTATTTCAACTAAAGAGAGACGATAAATTGGTTATATGAGAGTCTGGAGTTCAGAGAGAGTAAGTCAAGAATGGGGCTGCAAATATGAGAGTCATTGGCATAGAGATGACATATGACATTTAAAGCTATTGTCCTGGATGAGATCATCTAGGGTGGGATTCTAGACAGACGAGAAAATTGGGTGGGCACTGATCCTTGGAGCCCTCTAATATTTAGAGGTCATAGATCTGAGGAGAATCTGGAAAAAAGGAGACAAAGTGGTCACTGAGAAAAGAGGAGAATGAGCAGCATCTTGACATGAAGGAAGTGGTTCAAGGAGAAGAGAGTGTATGAATGCAGCTGGTCAGTGGAGGGGGAGGCAGAATTGGCCATTGGCCTGGGATCCACTGGTGCCTGGTGAGGTAAGTGTCTGTGGGGCCTTAACATGATTCAACAGAGAAAGGGGAGGAAGAGAAAAGCTTTAAGAGCAAGTGAGTTGTGGTATAGACGTCTTTAAGCCATTACTCTATGGCCTAGTAAAATGGGTCCCTGGGAAGGGCAGAACAAAATGGAGATACAACCTTCTTGTCCTCCCTGAAAAGTGCCTGCCCTGAGCGATCTAGTGCAGGGAATACAAGTTCTCTAAGCTCCTACAGCAACAAGAAATGAGCTCAGCCTGTGCTGCCGAACCCTACTAATATGCTTAACAAGTGGAACGCATCTTTGTTAAATCAGTGCCTTCATTACATCCTGTTCCCAGATCCATCCTCCAGCCCCTTCAGCCCCTCTGCTGACATTCCAGAAGCACAGTCCAAGTTAAAATGGGCAGCCTGCCTGTGGGAGAGATGAACAGGGGGAGACTGTAGCCTATTCACACAGTTTGGTGGAAAGTAAAGACTAAGGGGGCTTATTAAGTGGCATAACTCATAAAGCTCCTGTTTATCTAACCCCACATTCCATGGAGCTCCATTGGCCTTGAAAACATTAGCTCATTTCTCCTTCTTGCAGAGGTAGGGAGTCAGGTTCCTTGGGTTCTGTTTTACACATGAATAAAATAATGTGAGAAACCAAGAATCCATGGCAATCTCTGGGCCATGGATGATTCAGCATAATAATGTGGGCAAGGAGCTCACCAGGGCCAAAAAGTTATATTGGAGGATATATTTGAATGCAGGAGACAGGACAGGAGCATGTCACCATGCAATCTAAGTACAAGTCTGTAGAGGTGATACTAACCTGAGCTTTGTATACGGAGCTCAGTACTGAGTTGTCGGAGGGGTTTGCCCCTGGCTTTCCTCAGGATGCTGATTTAATTTCTCTGTGCCTCAATTTCTTCAGCTACAAAATGGACACTATACTGGAACCACTGGAGGATTCAATGGCGGAGCACACGTAAAGGACTTAGAATAGAGCCTGGCACAGAGTAAGCGTTCATTAGTGGCATTAGTTTTAATTGTTTTATATAATTATAATTATTATTATTTAAAGAGAATCAACATTACTTAACTAGTTAATTAATTAAGCTCTTTCTGGCTCTTTCTATTGAGGGAGAGAAGAAATATTCTATCAACCTGCTTCTACTTACAGAAACGGTGTTTGAGAAGGGAAGAGCCCTATCTAGGAATTTGGTGTTACCAAACAGAAAACCGTCATATTAACTAGGGTAATTCTAGACGTTCTAAGAAGTAAAGGCCCAGATTTCAGTGGCTTAACACACTAGCAAGTAAAAGCACCGGGTAGGTTGGCAGAGCAAACCTCGTCCACATAGTTGTTCAAGGACCCAGGCTGATGCCACTTGCAACACGTGGATTTCAAGGTCACCGTGGTGGTCGTCTCCATTCCCAAGAGGGGGAAAAGCATGGAGGAACACAAATGGTGTATGTGTGTTAGGAGGAGAGGGCTAATATGGACCAGGTCTAGAAATGAAAGACAACATTTTCATTTTCTTTCCATTGGGTATAACTCAGTTGGGATGCATATCTCAGCCAAAGGAAAATTTTAAATAGGCAGTTGGATATAAGGGTCTAGAGTTCAGAGAATAGGTCCAGGCTAGAGAAGAAAAAGTGAGAGTGAAACCCTAACATTGGTAAGTGGGATATTGGAAAATATAAACCTTGGATTGGCCATCACGTCTCAAGTCTATGCCATGGAAGCAAGAGTGTAACTGTTCAGTGAACAGCTGGGTTTCTACTTCAACTCAACCTCAAAGAGGGCTTGTTCTGTATGTTTCAAAAGTTGCAGATGAAAGAAAGGTGGTTTTTCTGATGAGAAAATTCTTTCATGGGATTTTTGGCTATAAAAGATAGGCCTTGAACCTGATATGGGTTGGGGTTTGAATCACTTAGTTTGCAAAACAAAATCAAAGAGAAGGGCTTCTTCCACCAACTGATAAGGAAGGCAGGTGGGGAAAAGGAATGGTAACTCCAGAGCAGGGCAGAGGGGGTAGGCCACTGAGAATAATGGCTGCTGAGAGCTTTCGTGTGGAGAAGATGGTCTGGAACTTTCGGGTGTTGACTTGCAGTGATTGCCCTGACTTAAATGGTATTCCTCTGCCCTCACAGGGCAAACATAGGCTTTGGGTGACCTCACGCTTATACAATTTGGGAAGCCCTCTTTAAGAAAAACAACGCAAAATTAAAATACAATTTAGTTACGAAAGTGAATATTTATTTAGAAGGAGAGAGAGAACCACGACGAATTACACATTTTAAAAGCAATAAACACCACAGACATCATGAAATCCAGATAAGTAATACAATATTTTTATTAATTAATGGCCTGAATCACTTCTATAATACTTTTTTTCTACACCTTTTGGCTGCACATGCTTTGATTGCCAATTCTTATAAACAAGGTTTTTATTAATACAATGTTTCATAGAATTAAAAAATAATACAATTATTCCATTAGAATGGCTGATCAAAATACATTGTTATTGTTGATAATTTTTAAAGGTTTCTTTCAGCTTCACAATTTGTTGTTGATAATGTCATGTAAACTTTTAGGATTTTGGTCAAATCTAGGAAAAGTTTTATGAAATTTCTTATATGAGCTGTTATAGATAATAGGCTTGATAGGACTGCTATATGCTTATACTCTACAATCACTGCTATTATAATATAGTCTGGACTGCATAATTCCCACCAAGAAAGAAAAAAAAAATATGTTGCCTTTATAACTGTACATGCTGAAAAACTGAATATACTTGTGACAGGAGATCACTTCTGTTTTTGTCGTTTTAATTTTAATTTTTTTAATGTTTACTTATTTTTGAGGAGATAGAGGAGACAGTGTTTGAGCAAGGGAGGGGCAGAGAGAGAAGGAGACACAGAATCCGAAGCAGGCTCCAGGCTCTGAGCTGTCAGCCCAGAGCCCAACATGGGGCTCGAACTCACCAACTGCGAGATCATGACCTGAGCCGAAGTTGGACGCTTAACCAACTGAGCCACCCAGGTGCCCCAGATCACTTCTGTTTTGATCAGTGGTAAGTACTGAATCCTCCACTCCAATTATAAACATCTGACGATTGCAAGATTTTGCTCAGTCTAAGCTTCTGGCTTCATTCTCTTTACAGTTTCTCCTTCACCCATGTGGTGTCTGTGCTGTAGGATAAATGCATTTCACTAGACGCCCCCTGTAGGAGGACCCTGGAAGCCAGTCCAACGCTGGGACCTCCAGCAATCACTAACCTAAACCCACACGTCCCTGTGGACCACATACACTGAATTCCTCTAAACACAAACTAAGGCCACCACCTAAAGGCCACCTCAGTTGGATCTAAAAACACCACAGGCACTTGGATATCTCCTGATTTGAGGGCAAGGGTGCTTGAGTGGAAAGGGTCAGCAGTGTTAGTTGTTGATAAGATAGCTTATATTTTAATGTTTTAAATAATTCAAACTTATTAAATGTATTTAACTAAAGAAATATGATGATGTGAGCACATTGCCAGGGCCTTCGAAGAGGTCTATGCAAGTGAGGGTCCCTGAACTTCTCCAGTTCTCCCCATACCTTCAATCAAAGGAGCATTGAGCACATAGCCTCGTGTCAGCACTTTGTTGTTGTGTTAGTCCCCTAGCGCTACCCTAACGAATTGCCACAAACTGGGGAGCTTGAAAGGACAGAAATTTATTCTCTCACAGTTCTGGAGACTAAAAGTCTGAAACCAAAGTGTGAGCAGTGCTGTGCTCTCTCAGAAGCTGTAGGGACGAGCCATTTCTTGCCTCTACCAGCCTGTGGTGACTCCCAGCAGTCATTGCATTCCTTGGCTTGTAGATATATCACTCGGTCTCTCCCTCTGCCTTCACATCTCCTCTTCTCTGTGTTTCTGTGTCCTTCGCTGTCTCTTGTAAGGACACTCTCATTGGATATAGGGCCCACCCAAATCCAATATTACCTTATCTCCACTCTCACCTTCATTACATCAACAAAGACCCTATTTCCAAGTATGATCATGGTCTGAAGCTCTGGGTGGATACACATTTTGGGGGGACACTATTCAACTCACTATAGTTGAGGAGTAAAGGAAGGGTAGTACCTTCGGGGGGCAGGTAGCAGAGGGGCCAAGGCGGTGCCTGGGGAGAGGAGCATTTCTAGAGATGAAAATTGAGTGTGAATGAAGACCAGAAGTGACCACGGAATGTTAAGCACGCCTTACAAATCGTGGGCAGAGTGCTGAATTTCCCAGAGAGGCGGGCAGGAGCTCTGGACATTGAAACTGGAGGACTTCCCAGCCTGCAGGTGGCTGGCCCACTCAGCTACTGTTCAGTAGTATGGCCTGTGTATTAGGGGTCCTATTTGAAATTGGGCTGTTTCCACACTTAGCAGGTCTCTTCTGTTGAAGCAGATCAACCTGTCAACTTCAGAACCTACAGGTAGGATCCACAAGACCTTTTGTACTTCGGAACAAACTGCACAAAACATCATTCATTGTGCCACACTTGGGTCGATCTGCCTTCTGGTCTATTCTTCTCTATCTTCTAGGGTGGGGTGGGGCCGCTGACCTTTGAAGCTGTGTCTCCAAGCTCCCACGTCTGAAGGTCCCCAGCTCCCTCCCAGTGGAAGCACTGGTGGGAAATTATAAGGTGGAAGGAAGGTAGAAGTCAAGGCATCTCTCCTTCCTTCTACCTTCAGGCTGCATCACAGCTTCATCTCCTTTTAGACCCCAGCTCCATAGCCAGGCCCAGGGGGTCAAGCTCAGTTGGATGATCCCAGCCCCTAGGCTTTAGTCACACCGCCTGCCCTGCAGCCTAGGAATTGCAGGGACTTCCTGCTGCTAATGTCTACATTTCCCCGAGCACGTCACAGATCTTTTATTACTCTTAAGCAGTTAACCAATTATCTATATTAATATCCATCGTTTCTTAATGTTTATTTATTTTTGAGAGACAGAGAGCAGAGGAGGGACAGAGAGGGGGGTACAGAGGATCCAAAGTGGACTCTGTGCTGATGGCACACAACCCAACACGGGGCTCGAACCCACGAACCGTGAGATGATGACCTGAGCCCAAGTCTGACGCTTAACCGTCGGAGCCGCCCAGGCGCCCCTAAAATCCACTGTTTTTATATACTGAACTGGTTTCTGTTTTCCTGGTTGAAGCCTAACTGATACAAACTACAAATGCTAAGAGAGGAAATAAATTCTTCATCCATATTCATTAGTGTATTAGTTACAGTAATAAACAACATAAGTCAGTTCATTACTTTATACTGATAGATATATAATATCTACGTCCATACCCATATCCATGTCCATAGCCATCTATAGAGATTAGGTATATATATATCTTTGAAGAAAAAAGGGAGGAGGAAGGTGCGGGTCCAATCCAGAAATAATTGCGGATTTAACTTTTAAGAACTCAGAGATAGTTCCTAATAATTGATTTCATAAAGGTTAACAATTATGATTTATGAAGAAAGCACTTGGTGGCTGCCATAACCACAGGAGGTCTTATGTGGTGACTGATGGGGACTCTCCAGGTCAATCCGGCACCAGCAATCCCCTTCCTATCCCCTGTACCTATGAGGATGAATGCCATGGCTGGAGTTGCTTAGAGTCACTCTGAGACCAAAGCTCAGGGCTTAAAAGTCTCAAGTTCTTCTCTTGGTGTATCAGCAAAACACGCCAGTGTTTGAGGAATATTGCTACGCACTATTTCGTGCCACATTCCTTTGTCTGTCATCCCTCAGTGAAGTGATATCCCCAGTGATCCCAGGTTTGTGGGGGCAGCTTTGGCAAACCATGCGGAAGGCCCAGCTTTTGACCAGTAGCCTTGGCCTCTCTACTGTGGCCTCAGTCAGATTTTTCCAGAACTGTCTTTTCTTTCCTCCTTTTGTGGGCTTCCTTCAATTGCCATGGCCTTGCGATTTTCCACTTGGGAGGGAAAATCTCATCAGTGCTTTACTGTTAATTTCATTTGATGCCTCCTTTCCCAGGATGATTTACACTCTTTCTCTGTTTCCAGGAGGGGGGAAAAAAAGGAAAGGAAATCAAAAAGGAAAATCCCAAATACCTTGGTACCTGGGTAGAGGAGATATTTTGCAGTGAGGAGTTTCCATCATCCCTAGTTGCCTTTCATAGGAAACAGCCCAGCCCTTCCATAAAAGAACCCAGCCCTTCTCAACTTGCAATGCTAATAACTCTGCATTTAGAAGACACTGTGTGATGTAGATATTGATATCTCAAACCAGGTTGATCATTCCTGACACCAGATGGTATCTGAGACATGAGATTTCCCCCCTCGCTCCTTTAGTACTCTTCCCTCTTGCAAACAAAAGCTTTTTACATGGTCAGTAATTTGTAAAGCATAAATTGGACTCATAAATGGATATTTATTTTTATGTAAATCTTGGCAAACTGAGGCAGCTACTTTACAGAGGTGATTAAAATTTAAAAGGCAGCATTGTGAGTAGAAGATAATAAAGGGTTGTTATTTACAATGGCCGTATTTACAATAAAACGCTAAATTTATTTTAATAAATAATAATTTTATATTTATGGACAGTCATTTATAGACAAGACAATAAAAACTTCCATTTCTGCTTACTGGATTTTTCTGCGTGGCATATAAATCAAATCCTTCACTCAATACTGCATTCATACTTTGAGCTTGCTACGTTTTATCAGAGTAGTCAAGTCTGTTGTTTCTTAAATCTGTTTTCTTTAAAATAAATGACTTTATTGATTTGGTTTGAGCTCAGCTCCAAATATAGCAGAATAACACTAATGGTCCAAGAAAGAGAGGGAAACGAGAGAGCATTTTATCAGCATGTTTCAGAGTCACAGGTAGAAACCATGGTCGTTAGCAATTTCTTTGTACAGTAACCACTTACAAAGACCTTAAATAGGAGGCTGTTAATAGCAGAGACCAAGTCACCACGTTTTCTTCAGGTTCTGAATCTGGGTGACTTTTTTTTTTTATTTTAGCAAAATTCTTACTTGATTATTTTTAATAACCTTAACTGATGACAAAGGGAAAATTTTTGTGTGGGAAGAAATATTGTGTGGTTGGAGGTTTTCCAAAGTTCTGCCTGATTCTGTCATAGAGAAAGGCCTATGCTAGCTTTTACCCAAAATACAATATTGTCAAAGTAGGTTTTATGGATTAGAATTTTTTAAAAAATCCCTAAGTTGGACCAGTGAGAAAAATCAACATATACTGAGCTGCTATGCCTGACATTTTATTTATTCAGGCAAGAATTTTTTATTGAGCACATACTGTGTGCCAGGTACTACATTAGGTGCTGCACTTAGAGTGAGTTGTCAGCAAGGTAGCCTAACCCTAGGACATAGCTAAAGACAAATGCATGTCAAAAGCATCCCCTGAAATGATGAACAGATAATGTCCAAGATTGGTGTCTGCAGACATGAAGGAGAGGTGGGCATAATCAAGAGACCAAGAAGCAAATCCTTTCTCATGGTAACTGGTCAGAAGTAATGGAACTTCGATGCACTTGACCAGGCCTCCTGTTTTAACAAATTTAACAAATTCGTCACCCAATTGAACCTTAAGGTGAATTCTGCCCACTGAGTGAGTGAGAATCTTGTGGGCCTTTAGGGATGAATGTGTGACACCTGGCCCCTGTCTTGTACTCTCTTTAGCATGAAAATGTCACAATCTGTGAAATGTTACAAGCAAATATGAAATAAAGCAACAAAATAATGAATTCATTAGCTGAATGCATCTTTTTCCATGACTTAACAATGACTCTAAGTTTTACATCCATCCTCATTTTCAATAAATTCTGTAAGTATATGTTTGATATGAGGACACAAACAGGGTTTCCTTCTGATATGGCACCATGGATCCAAGTATATTAGACTCACACCTCTTAGTAGTAATGACTATGTGGTCCCCTCCCACATTGACTCTGGGCTTGGCCAATGGGATCCTAACCAACACAATGTACACAGGAGATTTTAAAAAGTCCTTGCTCATTGGGCTCATTCTTGGAACCCAGCTGCCATGTAAAAATGTCCAAACTAGCCAGGTGGAGAGAGAGAGAGAGAGAGAGAGAGAGAGAGAAACAGAGACAGGGAGAGACTTTCCAACCTTCAAGCCATCCCCACCGCGCTCCCAGACCTATCAGTAGAGCTGTTGAGGTTATTCCAACTCCCAGATGTCATTTGACAGCAACCATATGAGACATCCTGCGTGAGACCAGCAGAAGAACCATGTAGCTGAGCCCCAGCCATCCTAGAGTCATAAGGAAACTTGCTATTTTAAGCCAGCATGTTTTGGGTTAGTCTGCTAAACACCACCTGATATGGGACACATAAAAGGACTTCGAATAAATGTAAAAACAAAAAAACAACAACAAAAACAACAAAAAAAGGAAAAATAGAAACAAAAGAGAAATAAGGGAAGAGAGAAAAAAGTTTAGTTCTTACATCTAAAAATTTACAGCTAGTAAACAAGCTAACAAGACTTGCTGAGAGCTTTTCAGATCTTAACCATTTCCTCAGTTTATATATAACTTTAAAAATTAATTATATTGTCACCATCCAGTATGTGGCTTCACGGAAAGCAAATTTCAAAATCAGCCTCCCAGTGGAAAATTCACCCATGCAGATGATCAACTGTGAAAATCTGTGTGCAAGTTTGTGGGCCATCATCAAATTTAGCATCTACGGCTAAATGTTTCCGATGCAACAATTTCATCTCAAGGCCCGTATTAACTGAAAATTGCTCCGGGGGAATTAAAAGCTGACATCTGCAAAGAATTGTTATCCAACACCTGCCTCTCCAATTAAGAATACTGACCTTTTGAAGTTTAAGGAAGGATAGTTTTTAAATTTGTTTCTCTTCAGTTACTTTAAAATCAATCTTTCCATCGTCCTTGGACCTTGAACCCTAAATCACAGAGTGCACTCTTTCAATTTAATCACGCGGCGATGAATTAAGTAGCAAGGAGGGGCTGTCAGAACTAGCTTACAAAGGAAGGCCTGGGGGTGTCCTAGAGGAGGGAAAAAGCAGACTTCTGAGGGTTGTGGTCCTCTTTGCCAGATTGCCATTTTCCTCTACAGTTTCCTTTTAACAGAGAACTAAGACTGCTTCATGCCTGTATTTCTCAGGGGGTTCTGGGAGTTGGAACAGGCCAAATTTTCCTACCTGCAGCTTGAAGATTAAGGACTTAGAGACTTCTTCAGAGGCTGCTTCTCCCAAGTTACTGATAGACTGAGGACAGGAACTACTGATTCTTTGAATGAAAAAAAAGAAAAAACCAAAAAAACCGGCCCAGTTTGGGGTCATCCTGCCCCTTAAATGGAAGCTGTCCACCATGACATGGTGGGATATTTATGGTAAGTAAAACCTCCCGTGACTGAGAAGAATTTGAAAGAAAAGGAGTGTGGATTGTGAATTCTTAGGTCTTGCTGGGGAAAGACCTATTTAGAAAAGTATGAACTCAGAAGAACTGTTTTCATATAAAATCTAAATTAACCAAACTCCTCAGTGAATGTGCATTTAAGAAATTTAACTTTTTCATTAACGGTATTTTAATAAATTGTATTAGTTTCCTATTGCTGCTGTAACAAATTACCACAAATTTAGTGGCTTAAAACAACACAAACTTACTATCTTACAGTCTGGAGGTCAGAAGTGAATCCTATAGGGCTAAAATCAAGGTGTAGGCAGGACCGTTGTGTGTGTGTGTGTGTGTGTGTGTGTTTTAATGTTTATTTTATTTTGTTTTTGAGAGAGGACAGAGACAGAGAGAGACATAGAATCCGTGTGTGTGTGTGTGTGTGTGTGTGTGTTTTCATGTTTATTTTATTTTGTTTTTGAGAGAGGACAGAGACAGAGAGAGACATAGAATCCGACACAGGCTCCAGGCTCTGAGCTGTTAGCACAGAGCCTGACTCTCGAACCCACGTAGGGTGAGATCATGACCTGATCCGAAGTCAGATGCTTAACTGACTGAGCCACCCAGGCACCCCTAGGCAGGACTGGTTTACTCCAGAAGAGATTCAGTCCATTCCTTGTCTCTTCTACCTTCCAAAGGCTGTTGATACTCCTCGGTTTGTGGCCGTATCATTCCCACCTCTGCTTCTGTCATTATATTACCCTGTCACCTGACTCTGGCTCCTCTGTGTCCCTTTTACACAGAAGCTACACTGGCCTCACCCAAATAATCCAGGAGAATCTCCCGATCTCAAGACCCTTAATCGCATCTTCCAAACCCCTTTGCCATGGGAGATAACATTTACAGGTTTTAGGGATTCATATGTGGGTGTCTTTGGGGCCATTAGTCAGCCTATGATACAACTCAGCTCTTCCTTTTTCAGCCATTGCTGTTCCTAAATCTTTCTGACTAAATAGGTTTACTTTCCTGCCTCATAATGTACTATGCTATGGAATCTTTGCTGTACAAGGATTTTCAGTGCCCAAGGCCATTAATGCGAACAGTGAATTTTCACTATGGAATTTTAAAGACACAAACAGTGGCAAGGCTGTGCTCTAATGGGGAGGGGGGTGGTCCAGTGTATGGTTCCAAAGCCTAGGACTCTGTCAGAAAAGAGAGGCCTAAGGCAGAAGACAGCCTAGTGCCATCCCACAGGAGACTCAGGGCCCAGAAAGCAAGACGTGGCTTGTCTGGGAGAGACATCGTAACGGGCAGACCCGCTCTTGGAAAATCTCTTCCTAATTCCACAAAAGCATTCTGCAAGACAACTACACCAAGGATAATCACAGGATGTTAGGCAGTACTTTAAAAATCATGGGCTCCAGGGGCGCCTAGGTGGCTCCGTCAGTTAAGCGTCCAGCTTCAACTCAGGTCATGATCTCACAGTCCATGAGTTCGCGCCCCGCGTTGGGCTCTGTGCTGACAGCTCAGAGCCTGAAGCCTGTTTCAGATTCTGTCTCCATCTCTCTCTGCCCCTCCACTGCTCATGCTCTCTCTCTCTCAAAAACGAATAAACATTAAAAAAAAAAAAAAAAACATGGGCTCCAGGTTTTTCCCTGTGCTGATGAGGAAGCCTAGTCCTGGAGAAGGCTCTTAGCAGAGGCTCATAGCAAGATAGTGGCGAAGCCAAGATTTGAACCCAGCTCTGCTTTGCAGCATTGTGTCTTTTACATTCCACCATGGTACCTTCTACAGAAAACATGTACACTTCATTCAGCCCAGATCCAGAAACTCAAGGTTCTTCTCTTTTGCCGTCAATTGGGAAAAGAGGAATGTTGCAAATTTCCCACACCATTTCATTTAGGTGTAAGCAGCTCTCTGCCTTAAAACTCAGCCCTTCTCACAGGTGTCCCCCAACTTCAGATTTACGAGGGTAGGTCCCTCCACAATCCCATTTTCCTCCCGTCTTTAGCTGCTACTCAAGGGAACAGGGGTACACTCATCTCTCGAACTAGGGGGTTTCAGCTAGGTGAACCCGCTTTCGTTGACTCGAATCTTTCCAGACATAAAGTTTCATGTAATAACAGTATTAATTATCGGGGCTCCCCACTTTCCCTAGTGAATCTTCACCAAATCTCAGTAGCTAAAACCCTGCAGGTTGCCAATGTCTGGCTCTTCAACAGTGAGTGAGGATTGGCCTGTGACAAAAAGGAACAGGGTGGTCAGTGTTCAAATCAAATCATTTCCTCTGCCCTGGTGCACCCCAACAGACCTGTGTTCAGAAAACGGGTCACTCCTCAATCTAATTCATTTCTCTACTTACCGGGCACCTTTTGTACTGCATACTTTAATCCCAAGAGTTTTTGTGGCTGGGACTCTGTTGAGAACGGGAGAGGGATCTCAATGCCTCCAGCGAAAGCGGTCCCAGGCTGAAGACAATTAAAGAACCCCATCTCGCCCTCTTGAATTCCATATGCATTCTCAGGGTGGCATTGTTCATGCCAGGGTGAGGGCAGTGGTGCCGGTCTTCCACACACCCCTGACAGTGACAGTAGACAAGGACATTAACTTTGAACTTCCCTGTCCCAGCTCAGAGTCAGAGCTGCCCTGAAGGCCATGCTGGAGAGGGCTGTGGGAAGCAGCAGGTGCTTACAGAGGCAAAGAGGCAAAAGCATGTTGTTAGGAAAAATTGTCCCCAAGCCCTGAATTGGCCTTTTATCACTGTCACTCTGGCTTATAAACCCCTGTAACGTGTGGCTTTCAAGAAGGGGGAGCTAAGTTCAGTGCCCGATGCCCTGCCAAGAGCTTTATAATGCATGGAATAAAAAAGACAAAATGTTTCTCCAGCCACATTGCTTTTCCTCCCCACCCAACTCCCTTCCCTGGGGAAGAATCATAAACACAGACAGCAGAATGACGCTCCTTTATTATTTCGCCGAGTTCTTTCTCTGCAGATGACCTATAGAAGTGATTTAACATAGACCTGCTGGAGTTCCCACACTTTCCATGGGCTCCTCAAGCCGAGACTGGTTGATTTCTTTGGGGTGTTATAACTATGACCTGCTCCATTAAGTAGCAAACAAAGTCCGGCTGGATATATCAAGCTCAGCTGGACTCTTTGCTTTCACACAACCTGCTTGATTAGGAGAGTCGCTGTGCCCTTGTCACACGGCGCCTCGTGCAGTCTGCAAAGATTGGGCTGCCATTGATTTCTGCATAATATGGATTCACACTGCCTTTCCACAACAGTGTGGCTTTCACACCCCACAATAACCTAGCAAGGATTGTGGGGGTTTTGTTTTTGTTTTTGTTTTCTTTTTTCTTTTTTCCTTTTTTTTTTTTTTTTTTTTTTTTTGTTTTCTTTCCAGGCTTCTGCTGCTGCTTCAGACTTACGCTGGGGTTTAGTTCCAAAAATTAGTCACTCCTGGAGGTAATGTGTGGCTTATTACCCAGCACTTTATGACACATTAATTGCAACTTGATTTAGACATTTCCCATTTGGTGACTTTGTTACAATCATACAAACATGTCCTGCTCGTAAGTCAATAACTCAGGAGCAGAAAGAGGGCCAATTTCAAGTGCCTGGTTCTTCTCAGGGGATGGACCAGAGCAATTGTCAAAGTAACATGATGCTATTTGTTTACTGGGAAGTGGTGTTTATCAGGCTCCTTTTCTTGAGTTGTTATCCATCCTGGACCTGCTTCGGTAACCTCACTCTTTATTTCTATGCCTGTTTCCCTGTTTTAAAAAAATCACGGAGCTTGAAAATTAGTGCAACATGGTAGAGAGGTTTTATTAAACATTCCAAGGCATTCTGCATACTCTGCAAATCACAGGGATAAAATATGGGATATGGCAGCCAAATCTTAACCTTTATTCAATTGTCATTTTAATTTATGGTGATCTTTTAAAAATCACTAAGGAAGAATAATTTAGAGCCATATCATCGTGTTCATTTTGGCATTGTGTATATGGTGACTATAATGTATATAGTGAAAATTGGAAGACAGCATAAACCTCCAGCAATGAGGATATAAGAGATAAATCAATGCTCATTCATACTGTGGAATAATATTCAGTCATCCAAAATTATGTAGACCTGTATTTGATTAGATATTTATAATATTTTTAATGAAAGAAAGTTAGAAAGCAAATTTATAGGATAATCCCCCTTTTTTTTTTACCTAAAAAACACACTTTAAATGTGACTATAATGTATATAGTGAAAATTGGAAGACAGCATAAACCTCCAGCAATGAGGATATAAGAGATAAATCAATGCTCATTCATACTGTGGAATAATATTCAGTCATTCAAAATTATGCAGACCTGTATTTGATTAGATATTTATAATATTTTTAATGAAAGAAAGTTAGAAAGCAAATTTATAGGATAACCCCCCTTTTTTAACTTAAAAAACACACTTTAAATGTGCATATTTTCTGGGAACATGTAGTACCATTGACAGCATCATAGAGAACTATATTCCAACATGTTGTTAGATATTTTTCCTACATGGAGACACTATGACTTTTAGTAGTTTGAACTGTATGAAATTGCTGAGAACCTACCATTTTGCCCCACGAAACATCACCTTCATATAGTTCTATGTCATTTGTTTATTGTGCTTTTATGCATTTTTGAATATTGCTCACATTTTATGCTTACACGTCAGGAAAGTTTCACTCTTTTACGGTTAGTTCTTTGAACTTGGATCGTGAAGGCACATACCATCTTGTGTTGTAATTCTGCATTCACTCTCTTCTTTCTCTCTCTACCCACCCCTGCAATTTGCCTACCACTAACCCAAGGAGTCTAAGTACCTTTTCTCTCTGGGTCCTCAATGCTTAGCACGGTGCCTGACTCTAGTAGAGACACCAACAAAATTGTGTTTAAGAAATGAAAAATACCTTGCAGTTGCGAAACTAAGGAGAAATTGCCTTGAATCGACTGGAGAGCATCAAGGCATGCACACTTGTGTGCAGTGATGACCTTGAGTGGAAGTACCTTTGGAATCGTTGATCCAAGTGCGGGTAGAATCGTTCTGATCTAAGGGTATTCATGGCCCATCTTCTCTTGAGGAAGGCAGTGCCACCACCTGACACAGAATTTTGTTGTGAAAGTTTTATTGTGTGGCTCTTTCATTTGAAGACATGATTTCACTAGTGTTTAATAATTATAGAGTAAAGCCAAAATAACAGTCTTTGTTCCACATGGAGAGGTACTAAAATAGATGACCAAATCCTCTCAGTCTACAACAAATTCAAGTATTTTGAATAATACAGCTCATTTTAGTCATTAAAAATTTTTTTCCTAACAATCTTTAGGCCACAGTGCTAACAAAATCATCAAATCAACAAATGAATACATCTTACTTCCTTTTCCCTCCCCCCAGCCATATTTTGGGGATTCTAAAGAAAGTAGGTTCAAGAGAGAGACAGAAACAGAGAAAAGGAGGGAAGGAAGAAGGACGGAGGAAGGGAGGAAGGAAGGAATGTAAGAAAGAAAGGTGGAAGGAAGGAAGGAGAGAGACGGGACAAGGAAGAAAGAAGGAAAGGAGGGAGGGAGGGAGGAGAAGCAAAAATACATTAAGAGGTCAAGGTGATTCTGTGTAAATGGATGATTAAGCTGTTCATCAGGATTTCCCTGCATTGATATATAGCACATTGCATGCTATTTGCAGAACTGTCTGTCTACCTCCCTCCCGAAGTCCTTCTAGAAGAAGCAGTTGACATGCTGGATTTAGAAGGCTGAAAGTGACTTAACTTATTAGAAACGGATAGTGTGAATAAGACTAAAATTAGCCAATTGAGAGCAATTCTAGGAAGCAAACTAGCTAAACTTATATGAGAGGCGTTGAGCAGGGGTCAGTGGGAAACTGAGGCAAAGTCATATGGGAGACTGAACAGCTGGCCTTGCAGCCCATAGTGAAGATTGTGAACTTGTAACATGCTTCAAGGAATAAAATAACGGCACCAAAGATCACTTCTTTAGAAGTATTAAGAATTGACTACATAGAGAAATCACCAATAAGTTCAGGAAAATTTTGAAGATGATGGCACATTATGAGTAGTAGGGGCAAAGGAGAAAAGAGTAGAAAAAGAATAGATATTTAACTCCTTAAACTATATCTTGAGGAAAGTCTATATTGAGAAAAGAAAAATGGTAACATAACTGAACTGTTTCAAAACCTACATAGCACCTGAAACAAGTAGTTCAACCAGTTTTCTCTTACAGGTTCTAAGTTGTTGTTTGCTCTTTCCCAGGAAGACATTGGACATCTTGCAGGAAATGGTGGAGTGGTGTCACGTTTGCATCATCCCTTCTGTAAAACACACCGAAACAAAGACCCACCTAAAGACGTGGGAACGCGCGAGGGCCATTTCTCTTTGCCAGACGTAAGCAAATTCTGTCCAACCTTCAGCCAAGTTTGCCAAGAGGAGTCATTTTGGTTATGAGTTCCGTCTTTTCCTGTTAGCTTTTCACTGACAACTGCAGGGTTGTCAACTACTGGGACTTGATAGAAACCCCGTGACTTCCCACATGTCGAGTGAACAGTCCAGCAATAAATAGGAGGCAACATAAAAACCTGAGGTGAAAGAATAACTGGGAAATTTAATAAAGAAGAAATGACATGTTCAATTTGAGGATGAAATTGCTTTACCAGAACAAAATTCAGTAAGGTTTGAAGCCCAGTGCCTCCCATGCTACCACAGGGCCTGACCTCCCTGGGTGTGAAGAAACCTACCTCCTACTCTGAGCTTATTGTGAGTTTAAAGAGTCATTAAAAAGCAAAGCAAACAAAAAGAAAAACAACTATGTGCTATAAGACTCCAAATCATTTGATGTTACACTTCAGGAGGAGTGTTTCTTCGGTGCTTTTTTCTATGTTAAACTTTATGAAATTTATTTTTTTATATCACACACCTGAATGCTGTTCATTGAGCAAATATTCCAGCCATCCTTTTTAGATTCTCTGGTTTGCAGCTAAACCAATATTTTCGTGAAATGAAAATATAATTTGAATTCTTCAGAGGTCAAGAGTATTTTGAGGAAAAATAGCTGTTGTAATTGCAACTGGCTAGTTGGAGGCCAAAATCTATCGTAACAACGTTTCTCTAGGGAGGACTCCATTTAGCATGGAGTTGCCCTTTGTCTTACTTTTTTCCATGAACAGATGAAGCTCATTCAATCCATGTTTAGGGCCAGTGCTATGCAAAGAACAATAGTATTTCCCATTAGATCTTTTTTTGTTTCTTAAACTCTTAATGGCCACGCTCTCCTTAATTCATTAAAACAATTCTATGAGTGCCTTAAAAATAGGATGTTTACTCTCTGAAACATCACCACAGCATAGCACAATGCCTCGTAAGCATTCAGTGAATATCCGTGGACTCAGAGGAATATTACTAGCTTCACTTTCTAGGTAAAGATATTAAGATCTAGACAAAATAAGAAATGTGTCTAGGATGTTTTAATAATTGAAAAGCAGAATCAAGAATCATCCAGATCTCATTCCAAATCTTAGTGTTCTCCTACTAGAACATCCTGCTCCAAGATTTGCCACCCTGACAATTTTGCTGGCTAAGATCAAACGCTAGGATTCACATTTAATTCTACAGAAACGAGGAATATGGTACACTCTGATCAGTCTTATTGAGAATGTGAGGGAATTTTAATGAACAACATGAGAGTCGTCAATTTCCAGAGATTCAATCTCTACTTGTCCAGCCCACACCCCTTTTCATTATGGGTTTATGTGATGTAAGAGTTCAGTCGGATTGATTAATAAGAGGATGAGACACTTGCATAGTTTTTGAGAAACACTTTCCTTAAAGAGATTAATGTTTATTTTTGAGACAATGCGAGAGACAGAGTGCAAGCAGCGGAGGGGCAGACAGAGGGAGACACGGAATCCGAAGCGGGCTCCAGGCTCTGAGCTGTCAGCCCAGAGCTGGATGCGGGGCTCAAACTCACGAACCGTGAGATCATGACCTGAGCAGAAGTCGGACGCTTAACCGACTGAGCCACTCAGGCGCCCCTCCTTTAAGAGATTATGACTCTACTATTGGGCTCCCAACGCATCCTCTATGGACCACTCAGCAGCTTTGACCTCTATGGTACCACTTCCCAGCTTTGTGGAAGTAATAAACTCATTTTGTTTGAATTGCATGAAGCTTCAACTCTACACGTAAATACGCTGCATAGTCATTTTAAACATTGTTTCAAAACATTCTGCAATTCTACAAAATCTCCCCAATTTGGCTAACAACAAGAAAAACATTAGACCCTAGGATAGGGTTTCTTAAAGTGTGATGCTGAGACCCACAGTATTACCTGGGTGCTTATTAAAACATAGATTGTGTGGCCACACCCAGACCTGCTGATTCAGAGGTTAGGAAGCAGAGTCCAGAAATCTGTGTTTCAACAAATCCTCTGGATGATGCTGGTGGCCACTTGGGCTTGAAACCACTCTTCTGCAATATGTAAGTCCTCAGCTAGAAAAAAAAAATGGAGGGGGGGAGGTCCTCAGCTAGAAAAAAAATTAAAAATAAATAAATAAAAGAGCTCTCCCCTAGGAAAAGAAGGCAACCTAAATGGAGAAAGCATGAGGTAATTTTGTCCTCAGAGGGAATTACCAAATGCACTCAAGAGGCCAAATTCCAGGGCTTACATTTCTAGATAAATATTCCTTTGGGGTCCCAATAAAATGCCTCCTTAAAGCATCCCTTTGACCTTCACCATCTTGCATACAGGGTAGTACTGATCTTATCTTAGGTGACATTTCTGTATTACTCCCAACAGGTGAGTGTTTTTGTTTTACAGAACTTGTCCCTGGTAAAATTTAAAATAACCATTTTCAAACAACTAGCACTTGATTTTGAGTCATTCCATGGCCAAAAAAAAAAAAAAAAAAAATCAACACAACTCTTCCAGAAATGGTTTTAATCCGATGGAGCAACGGTTACGGGATGAATCTCTGGTGGGAAAATTACAAATGTAAATAAATTAGAATAGAGCAGGTTACTATTCAGGAGAAATTCTTTACATTCAAACGGTAACTTTGTAATGTCAAAATAACCGGTAGGTATTAATCAGTATCTGGGCTATGTAAATATTTGCTTGTTGCCATAGTGACTGGCAAGCCCAGATACAGAAAAAAATCCACACATGTTATCACTTCCTAATAATATGATCATAAAAACACGACTCAGACCAGACTGAGAGGAGAATAAACACCATTAATTAAAAGATTTATAAACTAGAGGAGGAGGTGACAAATGAAGTATTGAGTGCAAAAATGCACAAAGGAGGTAATATATACCTTTTTTTTTTATTCTGAAGGAAACTTGAGCAACCCTTAATTATCTTCCAAAATGTTATTTGGAATTTTCCAAAAATAAAACATCTGACAACTGCTCAAAGCACACCGCACCCCCACCCACAAAACATACACTTTTAAAGTGGATATACAGCCATGGCTGTGAAGAGTGTTTGAAAAAAAGCGAGATTGTTGGCATTTCACTTGAAATCAACTGAGAAGTTCTTTACTAAAGAAGTGAGAAGCTTAAAGCTGTTTTCCCAAGCTTTAGGGGAGTACAGCATATTACGGAAGAGGAGCATTTGGTCAAAGAGTAAATTAGTAGTGTGGTTCACACATTGCACGAGAAATCTACACAGGAACCACAGTTGTCTTAAATAATCAGTCCCGTTAACAGGCCTTTGGTTATGAAATTTCTTCACAAAGCAGTCACCAGCGCAAAGGCTGTTTTTAGAAACACTTTGTTCTTCTGATATCTGCTAGGATAATGCAGCACCTTCCCCAACCCCCAATGATTTCTAAAAATAAAAACAAACACAAAAAGCACAAATACACCCTCAAGTAGCAAGAGAAGAAATGAACATGCCACAGAAGGTTATTTCAATAGGTACTTAGTTAAATAGGCACTCAAGGGGGAAATGCAGACACAGATCCTAAGTGGAGCAAAGTCCAAATTGAAGATTACTCTAAATGATCCTTTTTTGAGCACATGGTAAGACTAAATTTAAAGCATCATAATAAGGAAAGAAAGTGAAGGGATTACACAGCTATTGGAGACTATCTCATGCTATCTATATGCAAATATACAAATTAATGAAATATTTAAGTATCATTAAAATGAACTGTATAAATTATAAAGGAAAATTTCTACTATGAGGGATAACGAAGAATTCCTAAAAAAAAAAAAAACCCACAATACCCATATCACTGACAGATTTGACTCTGTAACTCAATACAAATTTGTATACAGAAAACTTGATAAGCAAAACTAACATAGCAGCAGATTAGAAGAAAATATATACAAATCCTAGAAGAGACAAATAGTTTCCATCCTTAATATATAAAGAATTCCTGTAAATCAATACAGAAGAGGCGAACAACAGGGGGAAAAAAATCAAAAGAATGTACAGGGAAAAGATAAATCTAGTAAATATTTGACAATATGATCATTTCACTAGTATTTAGTGTCTTGATAACTAGAACAATTATACTATTTCCACCCATCAGGTTGACAAAAACATTAAGATTAAACACACCCAGTGTCATCAGACATGGGCTCACTCATATGGTGTTGATACAAATGGGTAACATTTTTAAGGACATTTTGGTATCATCTTTCATAGTTTGAAATGTGTTTGGCTTTGGATCCAGCTATTTAAACTGCTAAGAATCTATACTACAGAAAAATGACACACTTGCTCAAAGATTCATGACAAAGATAGGCATTGTGATATTTTGCAGTGATGGAAAATTAGAAATCATCTAAATGCCCATCAAAAGTGAAGTAGTTAAAGCAATGATGCATCCCTATGTTTATTGCAGCATTATTTACAATAGCCAAATTATGGAAGCAGCCCAAGTGTCCTTTGATTGACGAGTGGAATGATATAAAGAAGATGTGGTATTGTGTATACAATGAAATATTACTCAGCTATAAAAAAGAACGAAGTCTTGCAACAGCATGGAGGGAGCCAGAGAGGATGATGCTAAGCGAAGCAAGCCAGTCAGAGAAAGACAAATAGCATACAATTTCACTCACATGTGGAATTTAAGAAACAAAACAAATGAGCAAAGGGGAAAAAGGAGAGAGAGAGACAAGCCAAGAAACAGACTCTTAACTACAGAGAACAAACCGATGCTTACCAGAGAGGAGGCAGGTGGGGGATGGGTGAAACAGGTGATGGGGATTAAGACGACACTGACCTTGATGAGCACCAGGTGATGCATGGAAGTGTTGAATCACCATTTTGTACACCTGAAACTAATATAACACTGTTCACTATAGTGGAATTAAAATAAAAACTTAATTTAAAAAATCATGCTTTATGTAGACTACAGACTATTTAGAAGCATTTTTAAAAGCTCCAAGATATATTAACTGAATAAAGTAAAACAAACTATTACAGGAATTGTTTCTTAAGAGGAGAGTGAGACTGAAGAAATTAAGGCAGAGAGGGAGCAAATTAAAGGAGACTTTGATTTTTACTTTGTTTACATAATATTTTGTCAAAAATGTCAACTATGGTTGCATAGATATAACATAAAATGCCCCACGTTAATCATTCTGTCTAGTTTAGCTGCATTCAGTGCGTTCATATTGTGTGCGGCCAGCACTACCATCCATCTCAGAACATTTTCATCTTCCCAAGCTAAAACTCCGTACCCATTTAATGTTGACTCCCCATTTCCCTCTCTCTGCTGCTCCTGGAAACCACCACTCTACTTTCTGTGTCTATGAGAGTACCTACCCCAAAATACAGCCCCTTTGCAGATTGAACATTTAAAAAAAATTTTTTTAATGTTTATTTATTTTTGAGACAGAGAGAGAGACTGAGTGTAAGTGAGGAAGAGGGAGAGAGAGAAGGAGGCACAGAATCCAAAGCAGGCTCCAGGCTCAGTGCTGACAGCGCAGAGCCCAACACAGGGCTCGAACCTACAAACCGTGAGATCATGACCTGAGCTGAAGTCAGACGCTTAACCGGCTGAGCCACCCAGGCTCCCCTGAATACTTTAAGTTGAAGGAATTTGAGAAACAGCAGGTGCAGGAAGGACTCTGTGACCTTCCACCGAAGTGAGCTATAGACCCACATGTGAGAGGTGCCCCCTCTGTACCCAGAGGACGGGAGCATCCTGGCCCCCAAGGCAAAGGACACCAAAAGGAATCTGAACAGACCTTGCTGCTGTACTAGCTCATACCCACTCCATTGTCCTACCACATTTTCCCACCATTCTCCATCCTCATCAAAGCTAGCATTAAGAAACTAGGTTTGACTGCTTCTTTCTTTGGGTCCTCATTTCCTTATGATGGTTCGTCACACAAAACTTACATTATTAAATAAATCTGTTCGCTTTTCCCTTGTCAATTTGTCTTTTGTTATAGGGCCCGTCTGGGAATTTGGAAGAGTAGAGGGAAAACATGTTTTTCCTTTTCTCCAATGTCAGATAAATAGAATCCCATTTGTCCTTTTGTAACTGGTTCTTTCACTGAGCGTAACGTCTTCAGTGTTCTTCCACGTTTAACACATGTCAAAATTTCCTTCCTTTTTAAGGCGCAATAATATTCCATTGTATGTATTCTGCAGTTTATGTTTAATAATACACATGGAATGCTTTTATAATATACAACAATTAAAGTGCACATAAATCTTAAAACTGTGCTTCCCAGGGTACATTTAAGAAAATCCCTGTGTCAAAATACTTCTTGGCAACAATAACAAATTTCAAGGAAATTACATCTTGATTGAATAAGTTTTGTAACAGTCTTAAAACATTTACTTGTTTGTTTTCACTTGGCTGTGTTCGGAGAGAACCGTAGAACCTGATGGACTTTGAAAATTAAGAAATAAAGAAAAGAGAAGAGAGAGAGAGAGAATTTTTTATTGAATGATTAAGTGTTGGAATCACCTTGAATTTTTTTTTGAATATTATTTTTTTTTATTTTTTTTTATATGAAATTTATTGACAAATTAGTTTCCATACAACACCCAGTGCTCATCCCAAAAGGTGCCCTCCTCAATACCCATCACCCACCCTCTCCTCCCTCCCACCCCCCATCAACCCTCAGTTTGTTCTCAGTTTTTAAGAGTCTCTTATGCTTTGGCTCTCTCCCACTCTAACCTGTTTTTTTTTTTTCCTTCCCCTCCCCCATGGGTTCCTGTTAATTTCTCAGGGTCCACATAAGAGTGAAACCATATGGTATCTGTCTTTCTCTGTATGGCTTATTTCACTTAGCATCACACTCTCCAGTTCCATCCACGTTGCTACAAAAGGCCATATTTCATTTTTTCTCATTGCCACGTAATATTCCATTGTGTATATAAACCACAATTTCTTTATCCATTCATCAGTTGATGGACATTTAGGCTCTTTCCATAATTTGGCTATTGTTGAGAGTGCTGCTATGAACATTGGGGTACAAGTGGCCCTATGCATCAGTACTCCTGTATCCCTTGGATAAATTCCTAGCAGTGCTATTGCTGGGTCATAGGGTAGGTCTATTTTTAATTTTCTGAGGAACCTCCACACTGCTTTCCAGAGCGGCTGCACCAATTTGCATTCCCACCAACAGTGCAAGAGGGTTCCCGTTTCTCCACATCCTCTCCAGCATCTAGAGTCTCCTGATTTGTTCATTTTGGCCACTCTGACTGGCGTGAGGTGATACCTGAGTGTAGTTTTGATTTGTATTTCCCTGATAAGGAGCGACGCTGAACATCTTTTCATGTGCCTGTTGGCCATCCGGATGTCTTCTTTAGAGAAGTGTCTATTCATGTTTTCTGCCCATTTCTTCACTGGTTTATTTGTTTTTTGGGTGTGGAGTTTGGTGAGCTCTTTATAGATTTTGGATACTAGCCCTTTGTCCGATATGTCATTTGCGAATATCTTTTCCCATTCCGTTGGTTGCCTTTTAGTTTTGTTGGTTGTTTCCTTTGCTGTGCAGAAGCTTTTTATCTTCATAAGGTCCCAGTAATTCACTTTTGCTTTTAATTCCCTTGCCTTTGGGGATGTGTCGAGTAAGAGATTGCTACGTCTGAGGTCAGAGAGGTCTTTTCCTGCTTTCTCCTCTAAGGTTTTGATGGTTTCCTGTCTCACATTTAGGTCCTTTATCCATTTGGAGTTTATTTTTGTGAATGGTGTGAGAAAGTGGTCTAGTTTCAACCTTCTGCATGTTGCTGTCCAGTTCTCCCAGCACCATTTGTTAAAGAGGCTGTCTTTTTTCCATTGGATGTTCTTTCCTGCTTTGTCAAAGATGAGTTGGCCATACGTTTGTGGGTCTAGTTCTGGGGTTTCTATTCTATTCCATTGGTCTATGTGTCTGTTTCTGTGCCAATACCATGCTGTCTTGATGATGACAGCTTTGTAGTAGAGGCTAAAGTCTGGGATTGTGATGCCTCCTGCTTTGGTCTTCTTCTTCAAAATTCCTTTGGCTATTCTGGGCCTTTTGTGGTTCCATATGAATTTTAGGATTACTTGTTCTAGTTTTGAGAAGAATGCTGGTGCAATTTTGATTGGGATTGCATTGAATGTGTAGATAGCTTTGGGTAGTATTGACATTTTGACAATATTTATTTTTCCAATCCATGAGCAGGGAATGTCTTTCCATTTCTTTAAATCTTCTTCAATTTCCTTCATAAGCTTTCTATAGTTTTCAGCATACAGATCCTTTACATCTTTGGTTAGATTTATTCCTAGGTATTTTATGCTTCTTGGTGCAATTGTGAATGGGATCAGTTTCTTTATTTGTCTTTCTGTTGCTTCATTGTTAGTGTATAAGAATGCAACTGATTTCTGTACATTGATTTTGTATCCTGCAACTTTGCTGAATTCATGTATCAGTTCTAGTAGACTTTTGGTGGAGTCTATCGGATTTTCCATGTATAATATCATGTCATCTGCAAAAAGCGAAAGCTTGACTTCATCTTTGCCAATTTTGATGCCTTTGGTTTCCTTTTGTTGTCTGATTGCTGATGCTAGAACTTCCAGCACTATGTTAAACAGCAGCGGTGAGAGAAATCACCTTGAATTTTTAAATTCACTTAATTCTCAGTCAGCTCTGTGTGGTGGATCTGATTGTCCCCAGCTTACCAGGGTCCTATGACTTCCCCAGGTGATACAGTTAACAGTTGAACACCTGCCCTCCAACTACAGAGCCCAAGCTCTTAGTTCTCAACACACCCGAGTATTCTATTTAATAAGCTATCACATCTGTTTAACTATGAGGCTTAGGAGGTGGACTTTCCAAAAGGTTTTTATTCATTTTAGGCTTCCTGTAAATTCGATTGCAGACACATAATCAATGAAATGACCATCAGGAAAGAACTAGCTTCCTTCTTCCATAGAAGGAACTAGGACAAACTAGCCTGGAGGAATAAACAGTGTCGATGTGATCGTGGTCAAAGTCAAGATCTTGATGATCGCAGGTTTATGAGATTTATTCCTTCGCTTTTAAAATGTTTGTGGATTGCCAAGCACATGTATACTGAAGTCAAAAACTGCCTCTGCTTCCCGGAGATACACCTTCCAGAAACATCTAGCAAAGACTGAATGAACCAAGTAACTCAACCAACTCATTTGCTTCAAATTAATTTTCATATCTAGTTATTATAGATGTGGACTATTTGGCAGGCCCCATGTGTATAGTTTTAATGAATATACATAATCAAACAATGGAGTTGCTCATGATCTGATCCTTTCTCCACAAAAAGTTGAGCACCACAAAGCAAATGGGAAGATGTGTGAAGATGGGGGGAAAATCGTGCTGTAAATAGACTGACAAATACTGACAAAAGAAACACCTCCCTTAATCTTTGCCATGGATTTCCAAGGAATGTCCTCCTGGAGCTTATCGTCAAGAAGGAAAGATGGACACTACAGAGACTAACAAATAAATACGTATGATCTCAAGGTGGGATATATTCTAGGAAAGACAAGTACAGTGTATTATGAGAGAAACATGAGAGGCATGGCATGATTTAGACTGGGGGTTCTGAAGAGGCAGAAAAGTCTGAAAAGTGACATTTACACTGAGATTTGAAAGATGAGTGGGTACAGTGAGGTGAAGAGGAGTTGGGGGTGGGGGTAGAAGAGAAGAACTTTGGCAGGGGTCCTGTGCTCAAGAACAGGTTGGAGATTTTGAGACTGGAGAGGGTTTGGTCCCATTGAGAGAGGAAGGACAGTGGCCCCCAATAGCCAGGAATACTGGTTTTTGTGGTCCCTGTGTCTGGTGTTCCCTGAGCCAAGGGAAGTCTGGGATCTGAGTGCAGCAGGAGATCTCATTTGCAATTTAAAAGAAGCTTAGTGGCTGCCTAAGGGAGCAAGATTTAGAATGGGGCAAGAACAAAGGAAGGAAGGAGCCCCTGCTTGGGGCTTGGGGGATAGCCAGCAGCTGGGACTAAGGTGCTGTAAGTGAAGGTGAAGGTCAAGGAAGATCTAAGAGATACTTTTGAGGTGATAAATACTCATGCTGTCCCTACCCTGTCCCAATAATAAATCTCCCCTTCTTTTATCCAGATGGTTTAAGTGGAATTCTGCTATTTACTACCAGAAGAATCGACTACGGATCAGTTCATGCCTGTTCAGTCCTCTGAGCCTCAGAGCATGCGCTGTCACCACTTCGGACGCCAGCACCCCTTTCTGGATAATTTCCCCAAGAAGGCCCGTTAACTTGCTCAGAATTGGTCCCCAACTCTGTCATCATCCCACTGCACATGCACCCCTGTTTATTGCATTGTACGTGTTAGTCTGTCTTCCCAGCCTCTTGCGCCCAGCCTGGCACGTGATTTTACTCAACAAATATTTGAAAGAAGGAAAAATGCAAGGCTACAGGAAGAGAGGGGAGGGAAAAGAAGGAAAGAAGGGAGCAAGGTAGAAGACAATTGGCTTTTCCTGGTCACTCCTGCTTGTGTCAGCACCAAAGATGTTAGTGGGAAGCAGTGGGGGATCCCCTCCTCATCTAGCTGGCTTCTTCTGCAGAAGCCACCCTTTCATCAGGACGGGGCTGACCAGGGACTGGCTGCCCTCTCCCCTATCAGATTTGCAGACACTGAAGTGACTGATGCACTTGAGTCTGCATGGAACAGCAAGTTCTCTCGCTCCCCCACCCACCGCACAAAGTCCCCCCTTCCCTGGTCTGCTGAGAAGTCAGTGGCTCCAACTGAAGCCTTGGGCTAATCTAGCACGCGAGCTACTTTTCAGACAGAGTGAGCCAGCAGCTTGAGAAGGCTTGGCAAGGTATTTGTCACCAGGGCCTTTTATCAGAGGCACCGGGTAGGCGTGGAGTTCTCAGGGATCGGTCATTTACCAGGCAAGCCCCACCCTGGGGAGCTCTCTCTCTCTCTCTCTCTCTCTCTCTGTCTCTGTCACACCCGCCCCCCCACACACACACAGGTGGAGTGCACACCCCTTCTGGGTGTCCTATACAGGCATGGTCCCTGGGTATTGTCTTTTCCAAAAGTTCAGAGGAAACAAGGAAAGATGGCCTGGAAGGGTCTGGGATGAAGGGAATCCCTCTGTCCCACTTGGTGAAAACTGTCAAACTTACTGTGTAATCCATTTCATGTTGTAAATACATCACGTATTTGTGCTTTCAATGGGCTCCCTAAGGAGTATGTCCTCTCCGCTCTATGATCCTTCATAATTAAAGGTCAGATATATCCAGAGAACAAAGACCCACTCTCAAATATGGTACAGGTAAGCTCACGTTTTTAAGCCGGTGCTAACTCCTCAGGTCTAGTTTTAAGTTTATAATTCTTGATTTGTCTCGAAGAGCAGAACCAAAGGCTGATGAGTCCGTGTTGCTCATATCCAGAACCAGAACCACCTGAAAGTTTTCAAAAGAAAAAAGAGGAAAGAAAAAACTTAAATAAATACTTCCTAGGGTCAAAGAATTTATTTATTTTTTCTAAAATAATTAGAACAAAATTGGCAGGGGGGTGCTCAGGCAGAGAAAATTTGACATCAAAAAAAAATCCTATAAAGTAACCACATAGTTTGGAAGTTTTGTGGAAAGCTGGAAAAGAAAAATAGACACAATTCTCTCTCTCTCTCTCTCTCTCTCTCTCTCTCGGAATTTGCTCTCCAAAACAAAAAATATTGACACAGGCTCACAGCAAAAAGACACATAGACAACTGCACAAACATTAAAAAAATAATTAAGCAAGAGACCCAAATATTGATAGAAACGTTTCCTCAGACTTGTGCAATTTGTTTTTGCTGCACATTTATTTTTCTCACTTTTCTTTTGTATCAGAGGCATGTGGCTGAGAAAGTACAGAGAGGAACAGATCAAAGGATGGCTGGAGAGAGCAGTGGCCCCAGGCCCAGGCAAGGGCCAGTGCAGGTGCCTCCTGGAGAGCGGTTGCAGAGTCCAAGACTAGAATGGCCCTCGCCAGGGAAGAACTGAGCTCTACTCCTGCTCCCCTACCAACTTCCTAAAACTTAGGTTTTGGTCCCTTTAATCTGGGAAACAGAAGTGATAATCACCCACTCTGGGCATTTCACACAGTGAGAACACACTTTAAACAACCATGTAAAGATACTTGTGAGAGGTTTACCTTTAGAGCCTTCTGGAAGTTCATTCGTTAGGCACTAGCTATTTCATCCAGACAAAATCCTAGAATCCAGGATTCTAGCATTGTTTTATCCTGTTCACAATAAATCTAAACACATGTAGGAAGAAAAGGGCCTAGTTGTATTAAAAAAAAAAAATGGGGCTGTGAAAATTGCTGAAATCTTGCTCAGCAAAGAAGATATTTATTCAAAGTGAATGACTCACTGTAGAGAAAAGAAGAAGCCAGGAGGAGAGACAAGATTAGCTGGCAGTGAGTATAACCCTCTCGGGCTGTCTACCGACCTTTCTTCCTAAGAGATAAGTCTAATAGGAAGGTGAAGTCACCAAGGATGTGAAGGGACGGATGGGAAGGGACGGAAGGGAAGGGACAGGAAGAGTCTGAAAAATCTCCTAAAGGGAGAATATTGCCTCAGGGTGCATGGGGCTGGGGAGGGAAGGAATCCTTTTGTTGGTGAAAAAGGAAGCAGAAAGCTGGTTCTCTCGGGAAAACTTAGACTGTAAGGGAGAGTACAGTGACATAACAGGAATTTGGGAGTCCAAGCACTGTTTACATCTTCCCTCTGCTAGTTACCCCACATAACTAGTTCAACTTCTTGTGCTTCTGGGAATTTGGGGGGGGGGGGTGGCAATAGGACGTCTCTTAGAGGGCTGTGGTGAGAGATACAGGAGAGATCATTTTCAATGTTCCCGGCACAGAGCAAGCACTCAAATTGCATGTTTTCCTCCAGAAAAGGGCCACCGAATCAGAAATTGTTATGTGTGCATGAATTTTTCATTGATAACCATTGATGAAATATAGCCTCTTAATTAAAATGTGCATAAGTATTTCAAAAGAAGTTTAATCAAACTTCTACAAAAGTATAATTATAATTTCTAGGTAGGAGTCAGTTTAGGGAGCAAGTCAATTAAAAGTATAGTATTTGGCAACATGAATTAATCTCTATCGTCAAAAGTCCTGCGGAAAGAGTTTGACTTTTTAAAGTCACTGAATAGGCTTTAAACCAAAATGATGTTGCTGCCAGTGAGGAATTTGAGAAGTTTGGAAATATTGAATTCACTTGCAGAGACAAAGCACCTGCAAAAAAGAAAAAAAGAAGAAGAAGAAGAAAAAAAGGATGGGGGTTGGAGGGAATGTTAACAACAATTTAAATCAAAATGGAAGGCTCCTGGGTCCTGCTCCTAACTTAACATCCACAATGACAGTTTGGGCTTTGATCTTTGAACATCTTACTTCTGACTCCAGGTTTGAATCACCGAAGGAAGCACCTGGCTTTGATTTTTCACTGCTTCATTAAAAAAGATTATAACCCCAATGTTGGCCTGAGTTTGCCTACAGAGCCAGTAATGTCAAGATGGTCTGGGATCCCTGCAGGGTCTCCTTGGGAAGCCTTGAGGGACTGAACCCTGCCAGTGGGACCACCTCGCAAAACTTCCTTCAACAATAGTAGGTGGGCACATCCTATATGCCACGGACCACTCCAAGCCCCTAAGGTGGTTCTCCAAAGGCAGCCAGAAAAGCTTAAAACAAGTTCCATATGTGTGACTGAATGTCTTCAAAATAAATCTACCTCAAAGTTACACACACACACAGGAACACAAACAATTGGTGATTCCATCCATTCCGAGGAAGATGGGCAACGAGAAATGAATGCAGTGTAAACTTCAGCTGCCACGCTCCTAATGGAATTGAGTCTCTATATTTACTGAAATCATAAGGATTTGTGCTTTTTTTTCCCCATAAAATTGCAAGTTTAGGATATTCAAGTGTTTTTTCTATACCAGTAAGAAATTGCATTCTTATGCACCACAAAGGACATGAAAAATTCCATGCTTAAGAACCCTTAATTCTAAAATTTTTTAAAAATGTTTTTTTTGGGGGGCGCCTGGGTGGCGCAGTCGGTTAAGCGTCCGACTTCAGCCAGGTCACGATCTTGCGGTCCGGGAGTTCGAGCCCCGCGTCAGGCTCTGGGCTGATGGCTCAGAGCCTGGAGCCTGTTTCCAATTCTGTGTCTCCCTCTCTCTCTGCCCCTCCCCCGTTCATGCTCTGTCTCTCTCTGTCCCAAAAATAAATAAACATCGAAATAATTAAAAAAAAAATGTTTTTGTTTTTTTTTTGAGAGAGAGTGAGAGAGACACAGAGTGCGAGCAGGGAAGGGACAGAGAGAGAGAGGGAGACAAAGAATCTGAAGCAGGCTCCAGGCTCCAAGTGGTCAGCACAGAGGCCCACACTGGAACCGTGAGATCATGACCTGAGCCAAAGTTGGATGCTTAATGGACTGAGCCACCCAGGTGCCCCAGAATCCTTAATTCTACACAATGTCCTTGATCTGATGGGACAGGGACAGCATAGTAAATTGTTTTAATAAGATCCTTCAACAAATTTGTTGGGCCACATTTAATTAAGTAAAAACTCACTTTATAAGACTCTACTCCTTCCCAAAGAGAGAGTAGATTCCAAATACAAATGACAAAGTTAGGGTCCTCTTCTCCAAGGCCTCTTGCCACCTGGCTCACCTGGGAGTTCACCACGTTCCTTACCAGCGACAGTGCAGTCACCCCAGACCCTGTATTCAGAAAAGCTCCCTGCTTGTGATTTAATAGTCTGTAGTTGCTGTCTTTAAATTCTCAGTTTTATGTTTCAATATGCTTTGTAAGTGAAGTCCCACAGGACAGTGGAACTTGGGGGAGGGACATGGCGGGGGGGGGGTATCATGGAGAGGAGAGTGGAGCACCAGCCCATGTGTAGTCCCACATTCTCTAGCATGGGGCCTTGGCCCCACCTCCTGGTGCGCCCAGCCCTACTTGGTTTCACTCTCCCCGCCTCCTGTATGGTGAGACTGTTGCCTTCCACTCTAGTGGGTCAGGGTTGGGCATGACAGGGTCATAGCACATTCTGCGGGCTGCTCAGCAGTGCATTCTGGTACGCAGTGCACCCCTGGGCTTGGAGGTCACCATCTGCCATGAATTGGGGCAGTGAGTCTACGGGGGAACTTTATATTTTAGTGCTTTTAATGGACATTTTTCTATTTTTTGAACAAGGGTGATTGCATTTTTATTTTACACTGGGTTCCCTCTACCATGACCTAAGCAAAAGCCATGGATAAAGAGTTAAAAAAAAAAAAATCACAGTTTAAAATTTTTACTTCTCAGCTGATGGCTAAAGTGTTGGGAGAACACAGGAGTCTTTCCATTTCTGTTCCCAGATGATTACCTACCTCTCTTATAGATCCCAAGGCCAGATCTTCTTTCCTTCTGCTTCCCTACCTTTTATGAATTATTTCGTATGTGAAGTTTTCTCTTTCTAGGGCTCCTGTATGGTTGGCACACAATTACTTGTAGAAAACCATAGCATGGCTTTCCCTCATGAAATGTATACTCCACAACCTTTATGTTTTAAACTTTTTATAAATGTAAACCTTACAAAGCTATCTCCCAAATAGTCTAGTCTAAGAGTGATCAAAGACATCTACTCTATTAACAAGAAATAAAATTCAAAATAATTGAAATTTCTTGGGGCGCCTAGGTGGTTCAGTTGGTTAAGTGTCCAACTTTGACTCAGGTCATGACCTCACGGTCCGTGAGTTCGAGCCCCAAGTCTGGCTCTGTGCTGACAGCTTGGAGCCTGGAGCCTGCTTCAGATTCTGTGTTTCTCTCTTTTTCTGCACCTCCCCTGCTCACACTCTGTCTGTCTGTCTGTCTCTCTCAAAAATAAACATTAAAAAAAATCAAAATAATTAAAATTCTTCACTTGGGCTTTTCCTATTCAATGTTGAGGCCCATGGATATTCTTGAAATTCCATGTCTTCCTCCATCCAACTCCCTTTTGCATTCACGTTCACCAAACTAGTGGTAGAGCCAGGACCTAAAATCTATAGCTGAGTGAAAAGTCACCCCCTTTGCCATTATAGTTACTTCAGTGGTTCTCAAACTTGAGCAAGCAGAATCCAGAATCGCTCGTATATCTTACAAAAACAGATTGTTGAGTCCAACGCCCAGAATTTCAGATTCATTAAAGTCTGAGATTCTGTGTTTCTAACAAGTTCCCCGGTGCTGCTGGTCCAGGACCACACTTTGAGAGCCACTGACCCTAGTGGTTTAAAGCCTGATGTAAAATAAATCGTGGGGAAAACTTCAGCTTCCTAGTGCTTTCTCACACAAAGGAAGGCTACTTAGCCTTGTGATCCTCCTTGCACAAAGGAAAGATGCTCACCTGCTAATAATTTTCTTTAAATGTTCAGGCACATTTCATGGTGCTGACCAGTGCTGCCAAGACAGCAGATTCAAAGATATCGGTTGCCAGTGAAGCTCCTGTGCTCTGCGCGGAGCTGGAGAAACGGATCTGTGCACTCCTCCTCCAACAACTGCAACAAAAGCAACTACTCTCAAAAGTGGGGATGATTCACTTTGACGTCTTTGGAGACCACAGAAGTTGTCGAACGTTATCAGTCAGCTTGGAGTTTCCAGTTATACAGAACAATGAGAATGACCACTTGCTCTGCTAGAAGCCTGCTCGCTTTTGCTCTGGCATAAGCTCGTGTAGTCAGTTCGTTTAAAAAAAAATGTGTTCGTTATAAAAATAATTTTAAAAATTTACAGGCAATTTCGAAAAGAAGGGGTAAATGACCCATAATCTCACTACTCTAACAAAACTGATATTGGCATTGTGGTTTATTGCCTTCTAGCCTCATCTCTATTCATATTATTTAACATGGTCGTAATTTGTAATTACATTGTCAATAACTCTTCTTACACTTAACATTATACAGGATAATAATCTGTGTAATTACTTCGACTTCAAATACAGAAGAGTCTTTAAATGTCCACAGCATTTCTTCCAGTCAGTATTAGGATACTATCAATGGTCATATTTAGGATAGACCCAACCTTTCACTTAGATTCCAGGGGCTTCTTTGTTTGTTCATTTTTGCTCTGCAGTATTTATTCAGATGGTTCAGTGCTTAACCCAAGAGGAGGGGGCCTTCTCAAGCTTTACTTAGATATCTCCAAGTTCATAGATCAAAACCAGTGACCTGGCCTTTGGTTGGAGGCCAGCTAGCTCACTCCTTGGGTTTCACATTCCACTCCTTCACTCCTGTTTGTGTCTCCACAGAACTGAGAGACAGGTCAGTAATTTCTTCATTGTAAATGCTTCTTTCATTTATTTCAGGGAAGAAGCACTTTTTCCCCACCAGAATTCCTTTGTATTCCCATTGATCCATCCAAATCCTATGAATCCTGCAGCCACAGTGATGCAGTCTACCTCTGATCCCATTCAGACAAGAGTGCAACTTCCCATGGGGCAGTAACATACCCTGTTTATACCATAGGCTTCGTTGTCCCAGGGAGACCCCTGGGCAAAGGGCCTTTGTCCTCTCGTCTCTGCATCTATGCTGCAGACTCTGCAGTGAACACAAAACAGGGACACAATCAGGGCACTGAGTGTCCTGCAATAACCACTGCTCCATTTTATGAGGTTTCCTGCTAGAAAATTAATGTATTAGGTTTTAAAAATCAACTATTGGGACACCTGGGTGGCTCAGTCAGTTAAGCGTCTGACTCTTGGTTTCAGTTCAGGTCATGATCTCATGATTCCTGAGACTGAGCCCTGCGTAGGGTTCTGCACTGAGAGCATGGAGCCTGCTTGGGATTTTCTCTTTCTCTCTCTCTCTCTCTCTCTCTCTCTCTCTCTCTCTCCCCCTCTCTCCCTTTCTCCCTCTCTCCCTCTCCCCCTCTCCCCCTCCTTCATTTGTGCTCTTTCCCTCACTTTCTCTCAAAATAAATATTTTTAAAAATCTTAAATTAAATAATCAAATATTGATTAGCAAAGAAATAAATTTTAAACAAAGTAATCAAGGATAACGTTAACAAAGGATAATCACAGAGGAGAGTGCTTTATAACCTATGTTTTTAGACAAAGATCCTTCGTAAATAAACACACACATGTGCACACATATTTACGAAGAGGTAAAGACGATCGTATAGGAACTAAGGTGAGCAGTAAAGCTTCATGAAGAAACTAAGAAAGGAGTTAGTAGTCTGGAATTCTCCTCTGCTCTGACTCTGATCCCCCCACCCTCCATACACACATCTCTTACACACACACACACACACACACACACACGTACAGTCTACACATAAACTCACACACACAGCACACAGACACACACATACATTTCTTGCTCTGACAAGAAATTAGAAAGTTTTAAATTCATATATACCCCCCTTAAATGGGGAAATTTCAAGTTTTTGGTACTTTAAGAGTCTGTGGAGAATAACTGGGTAAAATGAACCTTTTCAAAAGGCAGCTGCTCATAAAGGATAAACTTGTCAAATTGCTAAGTTATGCACTTGGAACTAAAACAACATCGGGTGTCAACTATACTCAAAAATCAATCGATTAATTCATTAATTAAAATAGAAGGCAGCTGGTGAACTGGTCACTCGGACCAAGTTTGTATACTACAAAAGTTGAGCTATTAAGCAATCATCCAATACTTTCAACTCCTATCAAACTCAAGCATTCCCTATTGCAGTTTTAAGTGGCTTGTATCTGTTATCTGAATACTTGCATCAATGCTCCATTTTGACTGTGAAGACATATCCCAAGTTAGCTTTATCTTCTACCATTTGGGGGTGGGGGGGAGGAAAACAGCCTTATATAAAACAAAGACAAATTCCGCCTTCCGATATTCACCCATAAGTCCCTCTAATTTCATGTCAACATGCACACATTTTTCTGAGCAAAGAATTTGGCCGAGACCAACCAAATGCTAATTTAATGTTCTTGTAAGATTTAACAAATTATGTGTAACTCGGTGCATATGCTCATCAAGTTTTTAGAGATGAAGAGCATATTTACCCTAGTCAATATTCATATCTTTGAGAAAAGTTCTTTTTTTTTTTTTAATGCACTGGTGCTTTGACGTGAGCTCAAGTGAATCTGCTTATTTATTCCGAGAGGACGGTCTTAATTTGTCCATCGGAAGATAGGAAAGATTTGCCATCTCATTATGATGTTTCCTTAATCATACCTGAACTTTGAGCAGCAACCTTGATTGGTTGGCTCTGCATTACAATCTATAACAACCAGAAAATACATATGGGTTGCATGAATTTGAAATCTCATCTGACATCTGAGTAATGTTAATCTTGTTTATATGACAACCTCATTATGGCATATAATTGCTCAGCAATCTCCTAGCAAATACTGGGTTAAAAATGCCTGGAAGATGCTTGTTCTCCTCATTATTAATTAGCACGTGTCCACTTCGCCAGATCCAGTGCCCAAACTTCATTTGTTATGTTCAGCCAAATGCATGAATAGCTTTGGAGTAATTATTTTCCAACATCATCTAATACCTCTCTGCACATCAATTAAAAATCCTCTTAACAAGGAACTGCATTTTGTTTGAGATCAAATGCCTGGTCCAAAGCTATATCAATCATGTAGAGCTAATTAGTGGCTCTGCTTTATATCATTTGTTTTACTTTATTATTTCATTGTACACTTCCTTATGAAACCAATTGAACAATTTTAAAAATCTTTGTTCAATTAATTGACGGCTTAAAGGCCAGCTACCTAGTCAGGCTTTCTTCGCTGTGAAAAGAAATACACGTAAAGAAGGGAAGAGAAGGGGGGCCCCATAGATGTGTTATTATACCTATTTACTTTCTGAAGTGCCCGCTCTATAGATACAAGTTTTAAAAGGTTTATCACCATTCTTATTCTGCTTGCAAATAATTCATCGCTCGCCATACCTTTATAGCTTTTCTTATGTGGAAAACCATTTCAGAAGGATGAGTTGAAACAATAATACTAGATGTAGGGCCGTTAATCTTGGCGACTGCGCATAGAAGCCCTCTAAATTACTGTGTATTTCTGTCAGCATTTTATAAACCAGTTGTCCGGCTTTCTTCCTTAGTGCAAAAAAGTGCTGAGCTGTGAAAACTGTTTAGTAGCACTCCTTTGGGGTCTGGATAGAGCTGTGGATTCCAATACAAATATGAATGAATTAAATGCACGCTAACTATCCAAAGTGGGAACCTATAATGAGGAGGACAAATTCTAGCCCTTTAGAATTTCCGCTTGCTCATCAGAACCAGGCCCCAGCGCAGGACAAACAGGGGCAGGAGACGGCCGTCTTGTTGGCCCCAAGTGTGCGCCATCCTGGCCTGCAGGCTCTTTCACACCCACCCTCCCTCCTGGTATTCGTCTTGATTTATGAAATCCCCCCACCCCTCCCCCGCCCTTCACCAAATCCTGGTGCAAAGTGGCCCCTGCCGTCACAAAGCCTATCGCAATTAATGCAAAATCAAGGAGTTCATACTGGAAAAAGTAGAACTCATTTGCTCAAACACCGGCTCCTGTAGAAGGCCCCCTTCCTCACACACGCGAATCCATTTTAACTAAACAAAGCTGACAAATCGGCAGATGTCAGGGCCTCCAACGAATGGGCTGGGTCCTCTTCGGTCTGTGCCAGAAGGGGAAAAATCAAGACCAAATTTTCTGAGTAGTTAGGCTGGATTAAAAAAATGCTTCAGAGTGCTGCAAGTATATAAATGAATGGCGTGTATTTACACATTTATTACTTTGAAAATAAACGGGTGGGAGAGATTCTGTGCAAGGATAAGGATGAGAGGTTTTTTTTTAAAAAAGCTTTTATAAGGTTTGAAAATCCTCTCGAATCACTGGGGGGTGGGGGTGGAGATTAAAAGGCTTGGGAATCCCCTAATTTACTCGTTCCTCACCCAGACGTCTGTTCTTTATAATGATTAAGTTACTAACCTTTATTTGTCAGTAATAATTGAATTTTACACCAAAGTGAATTATCGCAACAAATGAACTGTTCTGCCGCAATTTTAAATAGCCTCCTTTGCAAATTATCTCCCGTGATTTATATTAATCCTATAGGGAAGGCAGAGAAAAATTGTATGAGGATGGATGGTTTGGATTTAATGTAAATGGATAAAAGTATGTGATAGCTTCTCATGGTTCTGCAAATGAATTTAACATGATACCCTCCTGGCTCCAGTATTCATTTCAAAGTCTGGGTAGCAAGTTTAAATATAAATCTTCAAAAGGTCTGCAGGTTAGAAACCATGGCATGCTCTACTCTATGAGAGAGAGAGAGAGAGAGAACTTGCGCGAGAGAGAATTTCACTCAAGGTCACATTACTTTGATTTCCCCCCAAAATCTGTGATTATAGGATTAAATATCTCTATAAAATACCCCTTTTGCAACTAGCTGAAGGGTGCATGTAATTGTTTGAATTTCTTTTTTCCTACTGACACGGACTCAAATTCACATTCTGTTTCTTCCATGAAGCCTTCCCTGGAACACGCTTGCCCTCTGACTTTTCTGCCTAATTTCTGCCCATCCCAGCAACTCCCGAAACCTTCCCTGGTTGTTCTAGTTCATGGTTTCCCAAACTTCTGCGATAATGGGAATCATCTGGGAAATACAGATTCCCAGTTCTCTTCTCTAGAGATTCTGAACAAATACATTTGGAGTGGGGCCTGGGAATCTGTATGGTTTCATAAGCAACCCAGGCAATTTATATCATCAAGAAAGTTCTACAAACACATTGGGAGAGGGGATGGATCATGTTCTCTGAATGTCTTAATGTCGTGTTCTCTTAATGCTCTCACTGCCCACAGTTTTTACTGCTGAGAAATATTCTATAGCTATTTCATGTATGTCTCCCATAGGGTGTGATAAACACCTCAAATGTAGAGAATATTTTATTTGGGCACTTCTCCATCTAATCCTCCTAAAAACCCAAGAATACCTTGTAGGCTCTTGATAAGAAATAACTGGATATAATTTAAGTGAGAGCATTGCCAACACTTAGCAAGACTGCAGGAGACACAGCGAGGACGCTGTGGAGCAGGTGGGGGTGGAAAAGGTAAGAAAGCTGGTTGTGTCATCCTCAATAAAGACCAATGACACGTACAGACTGTTTCTGATGAAGTAATGTTCGTAGAAATTTAGAAAGCATGGAAAAGCACTAACATTAAAAAAAAAAAAAAAGGACAGTGAGAAAAATGGTCGAAGGTGGTCAAAAGATACAAACTTCCAGCTATAAAATAAATAAGTCCTGGGGATAAAATGTTAACAACTGCGACAACAAAAGGCTTATCACGGCAACCGCCACGAAATTGCCATTGTTAATATTCTGGCACTTATCTCTCTTAATTATTATAAATCTAGTTCTCCGACTTGCAAAATGCTCATGTGCTTCATGGGAAAGTCCCATGCAGAGTTGGTGAACTTGGCTTCTGCCCAGGATGGGGCCAGTCAGGGATGTTTATCTCGTTTGTGTCTTTGTAGCTTACATTGTTGGGTCCTTGGGAGCCTGGTACTGAAGGCAAACCCCGGAAAACAAACAAAACAGCCAAGTCAATGGTTGCTAAAACTGAAACACGTAAGAGAATATTCAAATCCAAAACAATTAGAGTCCTGCCCCTGAGAAGACAGGAATGGCCGACCAATAAAAATGGGATAAAAGGCAGAAAAATGGGAACTGGGATGTTAGTTTATACATGTCTCTGGGGTTGGGGGGAAGGATTTAAAACCTAAGGGGATAAAAATTAGAATATAAATTTCAAAACTACCTGAAATTAGAAGGCTTTGAAATTAGAAGACTCACAGTCATGAGTATTTTACTCTAAAGAGATGAAAGTAAAAATTCTAGTCATGGAGATGTTGATGATAAAATGAAATTTAGGGCATTTATTTAGATATTTGATGTTGGACAAATCCAACCACATTTTTAAAATATTTTTTTACGTTTGTTTTTTATCTTTATTTTTTTTTAAATGTTTTATTTTATTTTCGAGAGAGACAGAGACAGAGCATGAGCAGGGGAAGGCAGAGAGAGAGGGAGACACAGAATTGGAAGCAGGCTCCAGACATTGAGAGTGTCTGCACAGAGCCCAGAGCGGGGCTTGAACCCACGAACCGTGAGATCATGACCTGAGCCGAAGTCGGATGCTTAATCGACTGAGCCACCCAGGCACCCCTCTAGCCACATTTTAAAGAGAGCTCTGATCCTCCCTTCTGCCTTTTTGATACCATATTTTCACAGATTTTCCAAGAGGAACATTATTTCATCAATATTATGCTCGCTTTCTATGCAAAGCTCACAATATCTTTATGATTGACGTATATAGTGATGATGTCAAGGTCTTTGATTTGTGTCTGTTTATTTGTAAAGCACATTTAGCCCTAGCTCAAATATGAGAGCTCTTTTTGAACTGGAGAGCTCTTTCCCCCGGTCAGGGAAAAAAGCATAGATTCTCCCACTAAACAATGTCTTCCTCAATATTAGAGAATGTTTTGAAAACTAAATCTACATATAAATAAAAGTTCCATCTAGGAGGAAAAACTGAAGATACGCAAAAGAAAGAAAAACGCAGCTAAATATTGTATCTAGCTTTTGTACTGCTGAATGATAATTGGCATATTTTCTTCATTCTTGAAAAATTTTAATGTTTAAGGAAGTGTTTCCCAGAGTTTATTTTAGAATACTAGTCCCAAGAGATGCTCCAGTTAAAGAAGCTCAGAGTTTGAATAAATTTGGGAAGTTCTTATCACCTACTAAGCCATTCACTTAGAGCCTCCAGAAGCATATTAGCATATTAACGTCTCTAATAAATCCTGCTGCAAAGACACGAATTTGCTTGGCTTTATCCCTTGATTACCCCAAATAATTATCCTTTCTCACACATACTTCCGACTATCTCTATGGGTATCCTTTTTATAAAACAACAGGTGTGATATTCTAAATATCTAACAACCAAGATAGCAGGAAAATGAGTACTCAAGAGAGACAATGACTATAAAAGCCATGTTAGCTGTATCACTGCATCCTGGTTACATACTAGATCTGATAATTCCCATTAAGAACTCCATGGAATTTCCTATTGAATTCATTTTGGGACACACTAGTTGAAAAGACACTAAGAATTAGAGTTTTCCAGTACTACAGATTAACCCGTGTCTCTGCACTAAATCAAAAAGGTTCAGGGCTACACAAGGAATTACAAAAGCAAGCTGCATCCTAATGTTAAGGATACATACCTGCCAACTACATAGATAAAACCCTAATAAAGAACAATATCTCTGAGAGAGCACAGCCCAGCTACATTAACAAAAACTACTTTTGCGTCACCTAAAAACTCCTCCCTTGCCACCCTTCCAGACTGCTAAAAAAAATGGGTAGGGGCGCCTGGGTGGCTCAGTTGGTTAAGCATCTGACTTGACTTCAGCTCAGGTCATGATCTCATGGTTCGTGAGTTTGAACCCTACATTGGGCTCTGTGATGATAGCACAGATGCTGCTTGGGATTCTTTCTCTCTCTCTCTCTCTCTCTCTCTCTCTCTCTCTGCCCCTCCTCCACTTGCTCTCTCTCTCTCTCTCTAAGTAAATAAATAAACTTAATTTTTTTTTAAATTGAAAATGAGTAGAACACAGAATTGATAGCAATTGCCTCCAACAGCTTGCAACAGAGACCTAATTATAGTAGCTTACAGAATTAAAAGCTTGCTCTTTCACATAAAATAATTCCAAAGGTGGGTCATCCAAGGTTAGGATAGTGAAGCCATAAATTTACAAAGCACTCAAGTTCCTTCTGTCTTTCTTTTCCTTCATCAAAAGCTTGTGGCATTCATTCCACAATGGCTGTTAGAGATTCGGTCATCATGGTTAGACTCCAAGAGGGAAGAAGGCAAGGGAAGAAGGCAAGGGAAAAAGAAATCCTCATAGCTAAATTGGATCTTTTAAAGAGATGTTCCAGAAGCCCCACTTAATGACTTGCAAATATATCTCATTGGCTATTGCTATCCACAAATGAAGCTAAGAAATAGTCTTTTTTGTCTGGGCACATTGCTTCTGGAAAAAATAGGGTTCATTTGGTTCACTTTCCTTCTGATGTTTTAGTGACTGCTTTTTAAATTTAAAATTTGCTTTATCCGTAGGGAAAATATTTACAAATTCCCAAAGTCAAAACTACAGAAAAAAGAAAAAAGAGAAAAAGAAAAAAGTATATTCAGATAAGTCAAACTTCTATGACTCTCTTTTTTGGTAACTATTTTTTCCTTTCAACTTTTTATTTAAATTCCCGTTAGTTAACAAACAGTGCTATATTGGTTTCAGGAATAGAATCTAGTGATTCATCCCTTACATACAACATTCAGTGCTCAACACAAGTGCCCTCCTTAATACCCATCACCCATCTAGCCAATCTCCCACCCACCTCTCTCCATCAGCCCTCGGTTTGTTCTCTATCATTCAGAGTCTCTTATGGTTCATTTTTCTCTCTCTTTCTTTTTTTTCCCTTGCCATATGTTCATTTGTTTTGTTTCTCAGATTCCACATATGAGTGAAATCATATGGTATTTGTCTTTCTCTGATTTATTTCGCTTAGCATAATACTCTCTAGTTCCATCCACGTCGTTGCAAATGGCAAGATTTCATTCTTTTGGATGGCTGAGTTATATTCCATTGTATAAATATACCGCATCGCCTTTATGTATTCATCAGTCAATGGACATTTGGGCTCTTTCCATAGTGTGGTTATTGTTGATAATGCTGCTATAAACATCAGGGTGCATGTACCTTCAAATCTGAATTTTTGTATCCTTTTCTAAAAACAATATTTTAAACTTTTTTTAAAAGTTTATTTATTTATTTTGAGAGAGAGAGAGAGAGAGCACAAGAAAGGGAGGAGCAGAGAATGAGGGAGACAGAGCATTCCAGTGTTAGCACAGAGCCTGATGTGGGACTCTAACTCATAAACCATGAGATCATGACCTGAGCCAAAATCAAGAGTTGAACACTTAACCAACTGAACCACCAGGCACCCCTGTATTTTTGTATCCTTAGGGTAAATATCTAGTGATGCAGTTGCTGCATAGTAGGGTAGTTTTATTTTTAACTTTTTGAGGAACTTCCATACTGTTTTCCAGAGTGGCTGCGCCAGTTTGCATTCCCACCGATAGTGCCAGAGGGGTCCCCTTTCTCCACATCCTCACCTCATCTTGTGTTGTTAATTTTAACCGTTCTGAAAGGTGTGAGGTGGTATCTCATCATGGTTTTGATTTGGTCCCTGATGATGAGTGTTGAGCATCTTCTCATGTGTCTGTTGGCCATCTGTATGTCTTCTTTGGAAAAGCGTCTATTCATGTCCTCTGCCCATTTCTTGCCTGGATTGTTTGCTTTGGGGGTGTTCAGTTTGATAAGTTCTTTATAGATTCTTTTTTGGTAACTTTTAAAAAATTATTAATTCTTCAATTTTTCAAGTTCACAATATATCAATATTTAGAAATATTCTTCATTCCTGTTGTGGTTTACGTAGTACCCTACTGCAAGGATGCATCATGCTTCACTCAACCTGGTCCTATTGATAGACATTTGGCTTGTCTTCTGTCTTTCGTTATGACAAATGATGCTGGAATCAGTAGTCTATAGCATATATCTCTTCAATTTTTGTCTGTGTACCTTTGTGATAGATTTCTAAAACCTTATGGTATGTAATTTTGCTAGACATTGCCAGTTCCCTTTCAAAATTAGCACCATTTTTTTTTTTAATTCCCATCGGTTAAGTGCTTTCCCTCAACTGCCTTCACAATAGAGTATGTTGACAAACTTTTGCAATTTTGTCAGTCTGAGACATGAGAAATGATACCTTGATGTAATTTTATTTTGCACTGTCCTTATCATGAGGAAGGGAGAGTGAACACTTTTTCACAAGTTCAAAAGTCACTGCATCTTTTTTTTCTTTGAACAGTGTCTTCATTTCTTTAGTGCCTTTTGCTAGGGTTCTTGGTCTTTTTCTTCTCTAATTTAAGAAACTATACAAATATTAGGGACATTATCCTTTTGGATGTCAGTTGCAAAAGGTTTTCTCCATTGGTTTGAGTCTTTTTACTTTGTTTATAATAATTTTGCTATGAAAATGTGGGTTTTTCTGGGCTCATAGGCACAGAGAACAGATTAGTGGTTGTCAGAGGCAGAGAAGCTAGGGATGGGGGGGTGCAGGGATGGCCAAAATAGATGCAGATGGTCAAAGGATACAAACCTTCCAGTTATAAAATAAGTAAGTCATAAGGATATAATGTACAGCAGAGTAGCTAGAGTTAATGATACTGTATTATGTATTTGAAAGTTGCCAAGAGAGTACATCTTAAAATGTTCATCACAAGAAAAAAAAATCTATAACTATCAACTATGCATGGTGACAGATGTTTACTAGACCTATTGTTGTGACTGCTTTGCAGTGTATACAAATATCACATTGTTATGCTGTACATCTGACACTAATACAATATATGTTAATACCTCAATAAAAATGTTTTATTAGAAATTATGGGGTTTTTAAAAGCAAGGCAATTATTCTGGATTTTTAGTCATAATTAGGAAAGTTTTCTCTCTTCTCTATAATATATAGAAACCATAATCCACATTTTATTCTAGTGGTTGTATGTTTTCACTTTTTAATATCTAAATAGGGGCTCCATTTGGAATTTATCGTGATAAAGAGTGTAAGAGAGTGTAGAGTGTATGAGAGAGTTTCAACTTTGTATCCTTTGCCATAGAACCATCTAGTTATCCCAACACATTTGAATATTCAAATACAATTACATTAATTTCTGGACTTTCTGTGTTCTGTCTATTCATATGATAACATGACATTATTTTAATTATAGAGAGTTTTAATATATTCTTCTATTGAGTAGAGCAAATATCATGTGCAATGTCATTGCTCATCTTTTTTCAAATTTTACTGGCTACTTTTGCTTCTTTTTCCTTTCAAGTAAAATTTATAACTAACTTGTCTTGTTGGAGAAAAATAAGTCATGGTATTTTTATTGATAATAAATTAAACTTATCTTTGCAATATTGAATCTTTCTAAGAGAAACAGTGGATCTAAAATGGGTCTTCTTTTGTATTTTCTTTTCAGAGTATTTATAAAAGCTATTCTTTTTCAGGTTCGTTTTATCACATGTTTATAACACTTCTGTTTTCCCATTGACTCTTAGTTTCTCCAGATTTATAATTGTATCATTTGTTAAAAAAAAAAAAAAAGATAGTCGTTACTTCTTGTATACCAATTCTTTTGCCTGTAGTGCTCTTTTATATAATTGCATACCTTTAATATAACTGCATATACTTCTAATACATTATTGGATAATAATGATTACAGAGGCCATCCTTTACTTGTTCATGGATTTAGCAGAAAAGCCTTTGGTGTTTCTCTACTAATTAAGAAGCTATCTATCCATCTATCTACCTATCAGTTAAGAAGCTACCTCTCATCTCTCTTTAAGGAAATAGCCCACCATTCCTACCTTATTGAATATTAAAAAATATTTTAATGTTTATTTATCTTAGAGACAGACAGAACTCGAGTGGGGGAGGGGCAGAGAGAGAGAGACAGAGACAGAGAATCTGAAGCAGGCTCCAGGCTCTGATCTGTCAGCACAGAGCCTAACATGGGGTTTCAACCCACGAACTGCAAGATCATGGCCTGAGCCTAAGTTGGATGCTGAACAGACTGAGCCACCCCTGTATCTTATTGAATACTTTTATCATCAATGGAGATATCATATGAATCTTCTTCCTAGCTCTATAAACATGATGAAGTAATTATAATAATCAATTTCTTTTTTTTTTTTTTGAAAGAAAGAGAGAGAGGGGGAAAGGGACAGAGGGAGAGGGAGAGAGAGGATCTTAAGCAGACTCCACACCCAGTGCCAAGCCCAACACAGGGCTTGATCTCACCACTGGGAGATCATGACCTGAGAGGAAATCAAGAGTCAGATGCTTAACTGACTGAGGTACTTAGGCACCTCACCATTTCTTTTTTAACTTTTTAATTTTTTAAAGGAATTCCTACACCGAATGTGGGTCTCAAACTCACAACCTTGAAATCAAAAGTCACATGCTCTACCAACTTAGCTAGCCAGGTGCCCCTAATAATTTAATATTGAACCCTCTTGCAAAAAAGTGTCCTTAGTCATGTTGTATCATTGTTTTGATGTGCTATTGGATTCTGACTAGTAATAGTACATATACTGCACTTTTTTTCATTGATACTCATAAAAGAGATTGTTAAGTAGTTTACATTTTTCGTGTAATCTTTGTGTGGCTTTACATATTCGTCCTTGAATCTCCAAAAGTTTTGATGCATGAAAGTTATTAATGAGTCACTGGTTGGTTCTATGTTAATACCTGTTTTATCTTCACTGCAATATTAGCCTTTATCTTTTAAACTTCTTTATCACTTTTAATGCACTTTGACCTGATTTCTACTTTATCAAGAAATAAGAATGTAACCCCTGCTTCCTTTATTTCTTTATTTCTTTCGTTTTGGGAATATTCATAAAAGCTATTCTTTTTAGGCTGTTCTTTTTGTTTTATAACATGTTTATAACATTTCTGTTTTCCCATTGACTCTTGCAAAAAATTTTCATCGCCTGATACATCTTTGCCTACCTTTTTATTTTTAGCCTTTGTAAATCTCTTGGCTTTAGGTATGTGTATACTACACAGTATAAGGTTAATTATTTTGGTCAGTGTCTTTCTGGTCGTTTTCATTATGTAAAGCATGTTTGCAAATAAAGTTTTTAAGAAGTGTTCATGAGAAGAATATTTTTTGAATTCTTCTTTGCATATTCATAACAGCTTGTCTATAGCCTTTGTGATTGGAAGTTGCTTTAGCTGGGTATAAAATCCTTGGCTTCTTTTTAAACTTTAGTCTCTAAAGGAAAATATGTTACTCCACAATCTTCCACCATAAACCATCACAATCAAAAAGTCTAATGAAAATATGATTTCTTTCCTTCATAAGTAACTTTTTTATCCATATATGGTTTTGCTCTGGTTGTGGAGACAGTAGTTCCTAGATGTCGAAATACATTTTTTTTTTAATTTAAGGTCCACTAATTTGAATAGCCTGCATCTTGGTGCTGGATGTTTTGAAAATATGTTTCCTTTCAATATACAGTTTTGAATCTCCTTTTATTGTGGGAATATTTTCTCAAATTAATATTTTTAGGGTTTCTTCTGTCTCACTGCCTTTTTTGAAATAATAACTTTTTAAAAAAGAATAACTTTGTATGAAGGTGGTGTTTAATTTTAAAGTAAATGTTAATTCCCTGATTTTGAACATACTGATGTTGGCATGAGGTGAGAGAATCATAGGGTGGGAAATTTATGGGGTGAAGGGAGAGGAAGGGAACCTACTACTTACCTTGGTTCAAATAAAGAACACTATATTCAAAGTTGGCAAAAGAATTTGAGTTCTGGTTCTGTTTTATCATCTCTAAGCCTTGGTTACTTCATCAGTAAAGTGAAAATAGAGTTCTACTTCTCTCACGGAGTGGTTGTCAGAATCGAATGAGATATTGGATTTGAAAGAGCTTTAAGAGCATTATAAAGTGTAGAGGACCACACAACTATAAATGCAAATGAAAAACTGAAAAGCAGCCCCACCACAGAATTTGGCCTGAGGAGAAGGGTTTCCTGCAGAGGAACAGAGGCAAGCACATAATTTGACTTCTGCTTTTGCTTTTCCTTTCACCTTCTCAAAACCCCACCCTCTGCCACTCCTGAGCTCAGAGAACTCATGCAGAAAACCACAAGCTCAAACCCTTCCCAGCCTCAACAGACAGAGAACATCTGCTCCAAAGGGTAATTATGAATGCAACCTTTGTATCCAGTTTACTTACTAACCCTTTATCTCAGAAATGTAGCATGAGAAGGTAACCTGGAAAATCACCAAATATCCATCTTTTTTCCCTTTAGGCAGGATTACAAAAAGGACTTTCTTCATTGGGTATTGAACAAAACAGGTAGTGAACAAAAATATTCTAGAATCCCATTTAGCCTTTAAAAATATCTTGCATATACTAACATACGTTTATACTGCTAGTACTAAATGAAGTGATTTGAAATGCAAGTATTTTTCTTTCAAGAAAATGTGACTATTTATATCATGGCATATTAAGGAGAAACCATTGTAGTTTTTAAAATTCATACGAGAAGATAATTTTACACCCTTCTTCATGAGTTTCGCTTATTATTTAGCCTCTCACTTTAGATGTTCTAATATTCTTCTCTCATTGGAATATTAATATTCATAGATGCTTCTTGTCAGTTTTCCTTAGAGATATCCTCTGTGAAAAGTGGAAATTAGTTGATGGGTGTCATCCAAGCCCCAAACATCTTTGTCCCTGACAAATGCAATACTGTGAAGGACTAGATGTTTCTATTCTATATCCTACAACCTCCCTAATGGAACATGGGGACTGGTCTTCAATGAAGGCTATAGTTATTATTTTCATTATCAACAATAGCTTTTATTACAAAGAAGGTTTTATACAGGGACAAAAAGGGAAAGACATATGCTCTGTAATGGTCATCAGTTATTTTCCCTGTCATGGCATGACAAAAAATGCTTCCATGAACATCCTCATACATGTGCCCTTATGTAAGAATTTCTTTGAGATTAAGAGCCAGGAGTGGAATCAATATGTGCATTCGTACTTTGAGGAACTATTACTAATTTGCTGTCCAAAATAGCCTATTAGTCTATACTCCATCAGCACCGCATAAAGGTGCTTATATTCCACCAACACTTAGCATTATCCATCTATTTTTTTCCCATTTTATGTTTTTGTGTTAGTTGCATTTTTCAGACTAAAAATTATTATTCTATTTGGGTTCCTGGCTTATTTTCATTGCTTTTTAGCAACTCTGTATAATCTAAATATTTGTTCCTTATCTGGTTTAATATTACAAATGTGTTTTCCTGGGACACCTGGGTGACTCAGTGGTTAAGCATCTGGCTCTCGATTTCAGCTCAGGTCATGATCTTATGGTTCGTGAGTTCAAGCCCCATGTCAGGCTCTGCAATGACAGCATGGAACTTACTTGGAATTCTCTCTTTCCACCTCTCTCTCTGCCCCTCCTCCATTCTCTCTCTCTCTCTCTCTCTCTCTCAAAATAAACATTTTTTTAAAAAATCCCCCCAAACCACATATATATTTCCCAACCTATCATCAGTCTTTTGACTTTTCCATACTGTTGAACAGATGTCTTTCATATCAATGTAATCACCCTTACTTATTTTTTTGTTTAGACTTAAAAAAAAAAAAAAAAACCCTTCTTCATTCATCCATCCATTCAATAAATTGTACTGAGTCTTTCCTATGCACCAGGTACTGTTTTAGTAGCTGGTAGTACATCAATGAATAAACAAACAGAAAGTACTGCCCTTCTGCAACTTATATTCTAATTGGAGAAGACATATCATAATCAATAGACATCATAAATAGGTGACTTCTACAGTATGTTTGGAGGTAGTAAGTCTATGGATGAAAACGGGGAGTAGGATAATGGAGACCAGCACTGTGGTATGCAGAACTGAATTTTTACACTGGGCAAGTGTTATTGATTTAAAGATACACATTTATATAAATATAAATTTCCTCTACATGCTGTTTTAAACCAAGACTTTCTTACTAGCTCTACTAGTGAATGAGACTTCTCTTGGGTCTATTAGAGTGAAGTCCTAAGGCTCAAAAGACCCACCAAGGTGCTTTTGTTCATGTATACATGTCTAATTCATGGACTTAAAAGGGGATTAAAGGGAAGAATGTCTTACACTATCATGTTGCTGATGCCCCCGAGCCTAAATGTAGACTTCTTTGGAGGCTTAACTCATAGCCTGTTTTTGTAAATGTTCCATGTATACTCAGGGAAAAAAATATGTTTTCTTAATGTCTTGGAGATATGTTAATATATATATATACACACATATCTATACATAATCAAAAGTTTGTTCATTTTTTAAAATTTCCTTATGCCTTCTTTCCCTTGCTTGACTTCAGTTTTGAGAGACATTTAATAGACCCTCCAACTACAATGTTTGATGTAACACTTTGCCTTTCATTTTATAAATTCAAACTCAGCTAAGATTCATCAAGTTAAAAAGTTGATTCACTTTCATCTTCAAGCACCAGCTCAAACTGCAGACAATTTTTTTTATTGCATAGGTTTGTAGAAATGAACTCGGCTATGATGCTAGCAATGAAAAGCAAAATAAGTTTAAGACATCATTTTAATATGGAATATGTCCTCTGCTAATGACCTCAGCAGATTTTGAAACTGCAATTATATTTGTAGCCACTGGACTATAGGGTCTTAAATGACCTCTTACAGATTAAAGAGGAAACGGGATGCAATACATCTTGTGACATGAATCTATTGTATAAATAGGATGAAATAGAAGAGCCTCAAAATCTGCCACTGTTAATTCAAATTACAATAGGAAAAAAATGCTAAAGGTGAAATAATAATGCAGTAAAGTCCATTGAAGAACACACCTACTGAAGCTATTTTCCATGCAATGGGTTCTAACTGTACTTCTTGGGTACTAAATTTTCTTTTCCTCCTCAGAAACTTTCCTGGCTTATTAATCATATTTCTCTTTCCCTTTTCTGAGATGCTGTTGCCCTTACTTAAAATCAATAGCCCCCCAAATAATGCTTAGTTCTTCCCTCCTTGACTCCATTTAACATAAGAGTTTTGAGTTCTCACCCTAGGCAGAGCACCGTGTTAGACATTAATGAGTATGTGGATGGGAGAGAGGGAGGGAGGGCTGGTGCAAAGACGATTGAGCCATGACGCCTGCCTTCACTAGGAGCTCAGAACCTGGTGATGGAGAGGAAAGATATGTCACCCAAAAAGTAGACTGGTATAAAGAACAAGGGAGAGGAGGTAGCTCAGTGCTAAGTGTGACCTGAGAATCAAAGCAGTTACCCCAGCGATAGAGTGGTTACCCCAGCTGAGATGTAGTTTTTCAGTCTCATTCCCGTGGCCCAGGCAACAATAGATGACTCTGTCTGGATCTGGGCATGATCAGCATGATCAGAAATGAACATGCAAAGAAATTCTGAACATGTTCAGAAATGAACATGCTGTTCATGATCAGCATGAACAGCAAAGACCAGAAGAATGGACCAAATGAATGGTCTTTCTGGAGAGGAGGGGGGCATGCCTTAGGCTACCTATACTATCTATACAAAGTCCTCAGTGGACTCCCCCAGAAACTTGAAAACACTTAAGTGTGTCTGTGTAAGGCTGTGAGAAAACCCAGGCATTGGCTAGTTTAGAGTTCCCCAGGCAATTCTGATATAACCTGGTTGCAGGTTATGTGTTTCAGAACCACAGATGCAGGAGCTTTGAAGTTAGACATAAGTGATTTGAGTTCTGCCACTTACTGGCTGTGTGGTCTTTGACAAGTTACTTAACTGTTCTAGACTTCCATTTCCTCATCTATACAATGGGACCGATTACATCTGCCTTCAACATTTGTTATAAGGATTAAATGAGATAATATATTAAAAACACTTAGCGTAGTACCTGGCATAGAATAAAGGTGCAGTAAATAATCACTATTGTCTTTATTTCCCTTGAGATGGACCTGCCTGATGCCACAGTTATGACACTGAATGACATCAGGCATCTCCAGGACATTCTTCTCCATTCATACTGCCCTCTGATATGGAACTGAGCAAGTCACTAAGGATAAGGCAGGGAAGGAACCTGACTCATGAGTTGATTCTAGCCTGGGTAGCCCTGTTATATCTAATGAAAAGAAAAGAAAAAGAATCATGGGAGAAGCATCTTTTAGACCATTTTAGTCTAACAGAACTTTCTGTAATGATGAGAGTGATCTGTATTACTGTGTCCAATATGGTAGCCACTAGGCTCATGGGACTCTTGAGCACTTGGCATGTGGCATGTGAAACCATGGAATTAAATCTTAATACTGTGTGATTAATTTAGATTCAAAATTAAATGGCCACATGTGCCAATGACTACCATGCTGGACAGCATGTTCTAGAGGGAACTGTACATTGATGCACTTCTGCGAGGGCCCGGATCTAGAGAAGGTGACTGAATGAAGAGTGATAGCTGAGACCCTTCAATGAGGCCTGCACCACACAAAGAAAAGAGGTAAGTTTACACTTTTTTTTACTACAAATAACCCAGAGTAGCAAAATTTATTCGGAGGCTTGAATTTGAGACATGGTCAGTCTACCTGCATAGATCAATTCCCTAATTCTCAGAAGATGAATTGGACTTGGGTCTTCTCTCTCTCTCTCCCAGGTAGAACACCCTCCTCTCTGTCACCATCACCACTGTTCAGACCACTACAGCTGTACTTGGAGAATGGCACCAGAGTAAACGGTTTCCTTTACTGCCTTTCTGTGAGTTCCTTGAGTACAGGACCTATGTCCCATTTGTCTGTGTCCCCAGAAACACAAATAATATAGATGATTTATCAATGTTTCTGAAAGAAAAAGAAAAGGGAAAGGGAAAAAAGAGAGGTATGAATGGAAAGAGGAAGGAAGGAGGGAAATAAGGAGGGAGGGAAGGAAGGAAAAGAAGAAGGAAGAAAGGTCTCTGAGGTATTGAGTAAGGTTACCCTGGTATTAAAGACAGAACCTCCAGGTTCCTAGTTGTGTTCATTCTTCTACACCACATTGGAACTTCCTGTTAAAGACTCTAAAAGGAAACACTCTCAGGACATGACCACAATGTTCCTGTTTCAAGGTATGAAGTATCGTTTAACCACATTTTCTTTTCCTTCAGTAGCTCAGAAATTCATCTCTAAAAGCATAGGAAACACATGGTTGGACTATCAGGAAGCTGTGTCTTAAAGGGTAGATGTGCAGAAAGATCAAAGAGATGAGGGAGTAGGGTGACTAGCCAGTGAACAATTTAAGTGGTGTATTATTGAGATCAGAGCTGGATACACAAGTGGAAATTAAAGGGTCCGAAGTCTGCAGGACTTAGTGAGGCCAATGAAGAAGTCTCATGGTGGTAAAAAGCAGTTGGGAGGACAGGGAGAGATAATCAGACATTTCAAGATAGAATAATGCTGAGGGTGAGTAGAAAAGTAGGATACTGGGACAGAAATGTTCTAAAAGTCATTGGAACTAACAATTCCAAGAAAAAATGAAATTAGAAGGGAGATTGCATGGATTACTTGAACATGCATTGAAGACGTCTATTCTGATGGTTAGCAAAAATTAAAATCACAGATCAGAGAACACAATAATTATGGTTTGGGGGACAAAGTAGTGAGTACTCAACAGATGAAAGAGACAGTAGGCTACGGTGGGGGAGGTAGTCTGAATGGATGCCACAGGTGAAGATTTTCTGCAACGGTAGAAGAATAATGAGTGAGAGTGGCCATGGGGGTCAAGGAGCATGCTACATCCCTTTTCCCCTCCTGCCCTGGGTTGCTTGGGGTGTAGGGAATGAACCACCTTTTCTCTTTTGAGTCCCAAGAGAATCTGTAGCCCCAGAGGAAGCCAAACTCCAGTCAAGGCAAGAAGTCTAGTGAGTATTCTTGGAAGACATCCACTTAGCAGAGGAAGAAATGGAAGAAAAGCCAAGTCAGGGTTGGAGATAAGATTAGGAAAGGCGGCTTCAGGGGACAGGGAGGAGAGAGTTTGTCAAAGTGGAGCACCTGTCAAGCAACAGGAGGCGATGCGGTTGGACAGACAGATTGATAGTGGTGTCTACACAGCCTTGAATCCAAGTTGAGTTTGGACTTCTGTGGTCAGCAATGGGCAGTCTTCCAGCATCCTCTGAGTAGGTGATTAATGTGACAAAAGCCGTGGTATTTCCAAAATAATTTAGAATGCCACTCAGGATGAATGGAATCAGAAATACATTGGAATTAGCAACTCCTTGTCCTTCCTAGAGCCTGTGAAAACTCCAGTTAACTTTGCACACCATATTTTAAAATAAAAACCTACAGAGCTGTTACTTCTAACTCCTTCTGTCTTGGTCTTATAAAGATGGAACATTATTGTCAATACAGTAGGTGTGGCTTCAGTGGGCCCTGATTCAGGCCTTCTGAGTAGAATCCGTTTTTTTTTTTTTTCCGGCCAGTGGATCATTCAGTGGAGTGGTCCACGCAAACCAGACAGCTCCACATGTAAATTAGGATGAATGGCTTGACAGGTCCCTACAGTAGTTGCCCAGAACACAACCTTCTGACGACCAAGTCGCTGCACCACATGGCCATGGCATCTGCCCTGAAATCCCGGAGTAGAGAAAAGGAGGACTGGCAGAGGTCAGTGTCGAGGTGAAAAGTCTTATCTTCATCCTGTCATATTATTTGTCATTTCCATACGGGCCACTGACAGCTGTCCGTCAAGCAAGCCTTACCCTGCTGCTGGCAAACCTCACAGCATACAAAAAAGAGACTAACGCAAGTCTGTCTTAATTAGGTGATAATTAAACATTCCAGCCAGAAACTTCCAATCAATCTGACAGAACATACCCGTTCAAAACAAGGTTTTGCAGCAATAGTCCAACAGACTGATAAGGTTTTGCCTGTCTTGCAATAACAAAACTTGTAAGTCCCCATTAAGTATCTCACAGATTTGAGACGAGGATGAAGTAGGAATCTACCGAAAGGGACAGGAACCTGGGGCATCCCTAGGGAGTTGTGTTCCTCTCCCCTGCAAGGGGGATGAATTACACCCAGCATCAGGAGCAGAGTCAGAGGTGGGAAAAGAGCCCTGGTGACTGGTGTGCATGCTCAGAGGGGGTGAACCACAACAGAACCATCCGCACCCAGGCTCCCGTGTGTACCTGCAAGCGTCACCCCTCCGCGAGTGCCCGCTGGCAGAACTACCATTGTCTTCTCTATCTGGCATCTTCTGAGCAACCGTCCGGACCCGGGCAGCTCAGCGTCCACCCACCGAGACTTCCAGAGAGAGCACTTCTGGTTCTTAAAAAGCAAGTCAAAGGAGAGGTTGTGCTTCTATTAGGGAACTTTTAAATATCCCTAAACTCAAAATTTCCTATCTAGCAAGTTCGTGGCATGCAGGATTGAAGATAGGAAGAATATTTTACAAAACGCCTGAATTAGATTAGTCCCCTGCTTAACTGATATAATTAAATATTGAATTGACCCGGAGTGCTTTTGGGTGGGAACTGTGCCACCAAATACCAAAAAGTCTGCCATTATTTCTCTGCTGCAGTGGATCAAATTAAGCTGGAGCTCCCCAGGCCTCATTTGACCTAAGATTATTCTGATGCTGAAACGCTTTGGTAAGTGTTACACCAGTTATCTGTGATCTGAGACCTAATCAGACTATCACTTGAAGTTCATGGGGCAGCCCGGGTGGGACTGAATGGTGACAGTGTAGCACTTTTGGAAGAAATCCCTAAGTTCTAGCTCTATTTTGTAGCTGTCACTAATCTACACACACACACACACACACACACACACACATTGCAGAGAGCAGTGTGATCTAGAATGTTAGTATTGTATCTTCCTACCACAAGGGAAACTTAGACATTTTTTTCTTTTCCACAAAACCTTAAAATTAACAAGAAGCAAAATTATAAAGAGGAAAACTAAAGTCTCTGCTGGTTGGGGGTGGGTGGGGGTGGGAGGTGACAGCATCCAGAGAGGACGCCCATTAGACTAAAAGTTCCCACACAATTCAAATGAGGTGGTTTCTGTAGAAAGGTTTACAAAGATTTAACAATTTCCACCAGTACTATGAGAGGTTGCCTAATTCCACTCCTCCCTCTTAATATTCTGTTTTTTTGATTTCTTCGTTTTTGTTTCCTCTGAGATAAGAGCCTAATATCCAGTTCTTTAATTTTCCATTCCTAAACAAAAGCAATCACAGTATTTTCAGTCGACTTCAAAAGCTTTTGTGTCACTGTTATGAGTCGGTATGTTTTTCTCTGTTCATGTGATTGAAGGCACTTTGTGAAAGCTGAGAAAACTTGCTTTGAATTTTTTAAAAGGTTCTCTGTGTTTAACCAAACACTTGTCCGTGTAGAGCAGGAATATGCACCTTGCAGTTTCTATCTTGTCAGAGAAGATTTGAAGGCAAGGCTCTGCTCCCCAGGGTATTTTCATCTCCCGGGATTCTGAATCTAGCATCTTGCATCCCCAATAAAATGTGTCTACCCTGAGGATGGTTTTCTTCAAGGGGGGACTGACCCCCTCCCCGCTGTCCCCTCCTCCCACCCCAATCAATTTGTGGTTCTGAAGCTCTCCATGTTTCTGCATTTCAAAGACCTCACCAAAGTGCAATTGATCTGTGATTCCAGTTTCCTAAAACTGTGGTAATATTTTGTGAAGATATATCACCCCAGCCGTCACACAGACAAATCGGTGACTTCACAAAAACGTTGATCTGTGACTCACATCATAGTCTGAGGTGGGTCGAGTGACTTTACAGGGCACCTCCTCCAAGTGCTGACTCAGAGATCCAGGCTGTCTTTGTCTCCCAGCTAGGTGGTTAGGAACACGTCGTCTCTAAATTCTCCCAAGAAGAGGACCAGCAAGTTGGAGAAGGTGCACCAGTAATTAACAGCCCCCCACCTGGACGATACACACAAAACTCCACTCGCATGTTAGAGAATGGAGTTAGCACTAGGGGCTTTGCCCGTAACTGCAAGGGAGGCTGAGAAATGAGTAGGAGTGTTTCATTTGGTAAAACACTGTCTCTGACACAAGGACAGACTGTGGTACCTTTAATTGGATACTTTGTATGCTTTTGAAAGACATCTCTTGTATTATTGGCTTGTCTTCCTATTTAATTTTGTGTCTGTCATGGCTCCCAGTTCTACTGTAAGTACTTTGAGAATAGAAACAATATGTCACACATCTTTGTGTCTCTCTTCATATCCAGCAAAATGTCTTTCCTATAATTGGTTCATTCAGCATTCAGTCGATAAATACTCATCGAGTTTCCATTATATGCACTGTTTTAAGTCCTGGGAGTGCCTTGGTGTGAAAATACACTAATTTCTCCCTACTGAATTTATAAAATCGATTAAATATTCACGCAAGTAAATGTAAAATTGTCGACCATGCTGAATATTAGGAAGTAAAAACACGTTGTGTCACAAATATACTCTTAGAACCAAGTTTAAAGACAATGATGGTATTGAGTAAACTAAAACAAAAAAAAAAAAAACCCAAAAAACAAAAACAAACCAAAAAAAAAATTGTCATGTGGATTGTGGGAAATCTTGCCCCATGGAGATTCCAAGAGGTAGAGAGCAATGCAAAGGGGTGCTGGGCAATTAGCAGGTGCTCCTGAACTCCCTGGAGGAGTGAAGTTTTCCACCAGCATTCCCTCATTTCCTGTACTGTGCCTGGTGTGATAGGCAACATGTCAGGAGTAATAAAGAAAAATGGCAGTGTAGCTACAACACAAGACACACATCTTTGGGACATTTCCATTCTGTCAGCAGTTTTCTGTCATACTCTAATGGGATCATATGAATAATTTTGTTTCCTCTAATAGGAACCCCCGAAATATATAATCTCGTCAGGTTGTTTTTATATCATTCTATGAAAAAATGAATACTAACATGATGAAAAGAAAAGATAAGCAAGAGAAATACAAGTAAAATGGAATATTTGTGGACATGATTATTTTAGATATTCATATGGCATCTGTGATAAGAATGTTGTTTCTGCCTGTTCCTCTGTACTTGATGAACTATGGGTAGTTATCCGAGAATGGCAGGCATCTTTGTCTTCCTATGTTTTTATACTGGGAAAGGAATGTGTCTCCTTGACTTACATATGTTGTTTTATTTATTTATTTTGCTCAGTCGTGTGCTTATGAGCTTTCAGTCTGCTCCCATGGCATAATCCAAATGACTTGGACAATTTGTTATTGTCGGTTTTGAGATGAGAACATGAAGGCACCCTGCAGCCCAGTTCAAACTCTGATGATTGTCATTTACAATTATTTCAGCAAAGCCTCCTTCTTTTCTTCCAGAATCGTTTGGGGAATTTTATTTGGTGTTTGCCCATGTTATTAAACGAGTTTCTCGTAGGCTGGGTTGAAATCCAAAAGTGGATCAACCATAATTCCCATACTACAGTGAATGCATATAATAAGCATTTAATAAACACCAGTTAAAATGAAGTCAGTTGAATTGAACTGAACTGAACTGAAAAATTAAAGACTTGTGTGGTTCAGCAAATTAGAACATTCTGTTAAAAATGGACAATCCAATCACTTGCCCTACAGTGACATGCTGTGCCTCCACACAGAGTGTAGGTGTGTAAGTAAGCATGTGCTTAGCCAGTCATGTATTCGAGCACTGAAAACAGGTTATTTTTGTTGTATAATGTCATTGTGAGTTTCCTGTCTTTGTAACTCAAAAAATATGGGCCTTCACAAACCAAGGAGGAAGGGATGAATTAGTCAACAATGGTGTTGGGAAAATTGGCTTCACTATACGGAAGAAAAAAAAATTCTCAAGTTAGATTTTCACCTCAGACCACACAACAAAATAAATTCCAGCTGATGTTGAAAAGTGAAATGCAAAAAAGTAAAAGCATCAAAAAAACTGGAGGACCATCTGCAGATTTGGATCGGCAGAGAAGGGGGTGGGGGAACAATGGCACTTCTACCTTTACTTTATACTTCTGTTTTGTCTTTTAAAAAAACAATAAGCAACAATTACATGCGTAATTTTCAAAATGGAGAGGAAATGTAGATGAGTATTTTATCGATCTGGGGGTGATGAAAGACTTTGAAAACCTAGAAGCTATGGAAGAAACACCAAAAGGAAATCAACACATTTGGTACAATTTCTGTATGTCAATAAAAGCATCAAAATGTGAAAGATGCATGAAAAATTGGGGCAATGTTTGGCACAGATACTGTGAAGTATTCACACCATCAACGTATAAAGAACAACTACAACTTTCTAAGGAAAACGTGCACCCTATGTTAGAAAAGGGTATAAAATAGCTGTTGCACAGAATATCATGAAAAGAAAAAAACACTGCTAAAATAATAAATAAACATATGCAGGAGAGGAAAACTTTTTCTTCCACCCTTCTAGGTTCTTTTGACTGGTCTATTAATTAAATTGACAAAAGACAGATTTACCAGAGAAAAACAAATTTAACTTAATATGTATGGGAGCCCCACAAAGACATGAGAAGCTGAAAGACAATTGAGACATATAAACTATGCCATCCTGAGCTAAGACGGGGATAGAAGTCTGGGGCTATAAAGGGTAGGAAGACAATTCACAAAGAGATGGGAAGAGCAAATGTTGGGTAAACAAATGTTTCCCATGCCTTGCAGAGACAATAGGGCCCACAGAGGAATCTAAACAAATAGGCCCTGCCAAGCTCCATTCTCCCCACCACCGGGCCCCATCTTCCCACACCCAGCCCACACTTTCTGTAGTGATCCCTGGTTATAGCTCTTTCCGGGGCCAGGCCCTCTATCTAAATCCTCAGAGGCAAGTAAGGGGGAGGTAAAGGGCTCTTCCTTTGTCTTTTGGGCCTTGACTATCTTCAGCTCCAAATACCCATACCAAGGTGGCATGTTTTGGGGGGGCTCATTTTGAACCCCTTCAATGCAACAGTTGTTGCACCAGAATGCCCACCATAGCCTTATTTATAGTATTAGAAAATTTAGAACTGATCTCAATGTGTAATAGCAGAATGTTAAGTGCACTATTGTTTGAAGAGTGTATATATGATGACGTAAGGATATTCTAATCATACAAATGCAAAAAGGGCTTCAAAAGCAAATACAAAATTTTTAATTTCATAAAACGTGGGTCTGTGTTCATGCACACGGGCATGCAAGATCATGCTTAGGAGGTAATTTTTCCCCTAATATATTTCCTCGAATATTTTTCCAAAAATACTAGCAGTGCTTATTTCTTGGTAGTGAGGTTACTGTCATTTTCATTCTTCTGTCTTTCTATAAGGAGCATGCATTAGTTTATAATCAGAAAAAAAATAAAAGAAGCATTTATTTTATGCTCAGGTCTTCTCCTTCCTTTTAAAAAAATTCCACATGTTAAGTTTAGCATTCTTAAACAGATAAAATACTGTGAAAACTCTGAATGAAAGACACTGAAGATCATTTATCTGCATGTAACTTTCATGGATTTCTAGTTTAGCATAGAGCATAATGCTAGTGAATTAATTTAATTTTAACTTGACCCATTTAATATCTATGCCCATGCTCTTTTTTTTCTCACCATCATCTCCTCTCCTACTGGTCGGCTTATTTTTTACCGAAGTGCCAACTAATATGGGACACCTTGAGAGTGTAAATTGCACTTTTTGAAATAGATCATATCTTTTTTTTCTCATCCTTTGTAAATCTTTAAATGGAATAAGTAGAACAAATAGCTGACAGGTAGGCCCTTAGGGATAAGATCTATTAAATTTTTCCTCATTAGGGATGTAGACTTAGGCCTACATTATAATTTTTCCCCATAATTCGGACAAATCCTTCACTACTAATTGAATTCTTTTTGGTCCAGGTGTAAAGCATCTAGATCATTTCTAAATAAACATAGGTCATCCTCATGCCTTTAGCCACTTAATATCTTTCTTTAATGGTTTCACTTCTTGTCTTCCTGGTTTCTCTGTCCCATCACTGGCTTCCAGTTGTGTTTTGTTTTTTGTGTCAGGTGTGGTGGGGGGGGTTGAGTGTTAGTTTTTCTGTGGATTTTGTTTTCTTGTTATTATTTTTGTTTTTTCATTTTGTTTTGTTTTGTTTTTAAGTAGATCAGAAATAGCTGTGAAGGATGGATGAAAAGGCAGAGTTGAAAACACACAATTGATAGATGACACTTTACAGTCCTGTGCTCCATACTGATTTAAAAAACCAACAACCAAAGAGCAGGCAGCCATATAATCAGGATGGATCCCACTCCTGAATAAATATGTCTCCCTTTCTAATGCCGAAAATTTGACTATTACTGAATGATCATTTGCAATAATCCTTGTCCTTTCCAGATTTCCTCCCTGAAAACGTAAATACCCCTGAAAATGGACTATAATTTTTAAAATAAATTCTCTTCCTACTCACACAAAGGATGAGTTTTTCTTTAGGATTTCATTTGTTGTCAGCAAAATCCTGTGGGCCCCAAAGCTAAAGGTTCTACAAAAGGGAGGATGGGGAAAACCAAGGGCAAACCTTGTAAACTTCATCACAGTGTATTGGGAAAGCCCCATGCATATTCTGGCAACATGCCCAGTGCCCTCTCTCCCTCCTTAGTGTTATCAGAAGTGAAAAGAAAAAAGAAAACCCGGGGGGGGGGGGGGGAGACAGCAGCAAGAGGACCAGTGGTAACTCCACCCCTGTATCATGAATGTCCAGGGACAGACCAGTGGAAGGCGGGCATCTATAGAGCAGGTAGATATTAGACTCTGGCTCAGCTTCTTTATCAGCACAGGAAGGGAATGACAATAAGACCACTAATGAAAAAGCCACATTTTGACAGCCCTGGCTCTGTCTCAGCTATAACAATAAAATGTGAATTGCAGAACAAGACCCAATAACAGGAAACAAGAATAGCGCTGAAGGTGTTTTGGTAAACAATGGCAGTTTTCCCCACTGAGGTCTTGATTAATACCCTCAGCAAATCTAGAGAAAAGGATAAGGCTTCCCTGTCAGGAGGGCTGACCACAACCCCATGTAATGCTCATCCATCTCTGACATCCCTGCCCAAGACACACTCTTATGGCAGAACCATCCACCTTGACCTAGGACAGGTAATGAAACATAATGACAGTCTTTCCCTGCTCCACTTCCAGCTGCTTCACATGGCTGCTAATAACGATGCTTGGCTTTTATGCGGTCCATCTGTGCCCCAAAAGCAAACATGGAATTGTGTTTTCCTCTTTGGTCTGTCCCCCAGCCTAGAAGAATGTGTCCTGCGGAAGACAAGCCAACCTTCAGCTGACCTCTAGATGCATTCATTAGGCTCGGCTTCAATACTTTCGACAGTGTCTCCAGATCTCCTGTTTCTATAAAACATATTTGTTTATTTTAAAAAGTACAAAAGAACTATAGTAGTCTTGTTAGCAATCCAACAGAATCAAGCCTTGTTCACAGAAGCCCTTGGATTCCAGTGTGTCTGATTTTACTCTGGGTTGTTTATTTTCTATTTAATCCAAGAGACTCCAGAGCATGGGTCAAAGAATTGAAAGCAGGGTTTGAAAAGGACTTGGAGAAGTTTTGCTTTGGAAGCCAATGTAAAAATTAGATTCTTATCTACTCTATAATATTATTATTTTGAGCATTTATGAGGACTGCTGTTTGAACATAATCATTCTCTAAGGTTTTCATGCCCTAACAATTTGGCATCAATGTTTTGGGGGAATTTTAAACTAAACAACAGTACTAACACCTAGTATTGCCAAAGCAAATAGCATAGATCCATTGGCCTTCTGTTCCTTTTACTCGAAAGCTATTGAGCGAAATCAGTTGAAATTCTACCCAGAATCTTGAACAGGAGAACTTGGAAGGTACAGTTGACTCTCATAATTGCCTTCTACCCACCACCTGGAACAGCATTTATGGGAATCATCTTTATATGAATAATTTTTGAGACAAAATAATCCACCCTCATGTGACACAGGAAGGGGATCCAGATTCAGGGCTTGTTTGGCTGTGACAACAAGGCCACCATGCATACACTGGCAATAAAGAAGGAACTAAAGCTGGGGAGAGAGCAGCTCCAGGGCCTGCAGTGTGGGAAGAGCAGGGGCAGGCAAGGGATGCTGGCTGGAGCACACAGTCAGTATAGAGATTAAAAAAAGATGTCTCCATATAGAAATATCATTGGCAGGTGCTCCATATATAGAAACAGAGGGTAACCAACAGGTATAGCTTTTTCAGCTTATCCCATAATGGAAAAACTATTTAGAGCTCTCTGAAGCCACCAGCCACAGAATCTGCTTCAGAGGAACAGGGTAACATGTCCTCTACAAGCAAGAATGGTATGCTGATCTTCTCAATTTTCTTCAGAGTTAAAAATTCACAAAAATGTCACAGTTAAAGAGACCATAGATAGAGCCTTGTCAGCTTACTGGCAGTTTCTCAAGACCTTTAACTGAGTCTCATCTGATTTGAACACAAGACCTTGTAATTCTCCATTTGATTCATTGAGAACAAGCTTCCTTTATTTACAGAATGCTCTATAATCCTTAAAGATTTTCCTATATGGACAAAACTTTTTGTCCCATTCATAATACTTACACACACTTGCAAGTGTACTGCTGTGTATACACACACACACACACTCATATAAGTTTATGAGCCTTATCCTATACAGAGAAAGTTCATAAGAACAGCTCATAAATGTCATTCATATATTACCTATCCTGCCTATTTGATTCTTGCTTCTTCAAACCCACCTGTCTACTAGAAAAGAAGAATGAAGTTCCTTGGGATACCTATGAGATTTATATTGAGTTTTTTGTTGTTGACTTTGAATTACAACTGGTTAAAATAAAGGCATGTCAATACCACATGATACAGTTACATAGTCCCCAGTGCCTCAGTTTTCCTGACTATAAAGGAAGAATAATCACAGTACCTACCTACCTACCTCACAGGTTTTTGTGAGGATCAAATAAGGTAATTCATGTAAAAGACTTGGGATAGTGCCTGACACATAATGAACACTCAAAATATTGTACTATTATTAGTATACAATGCCATAAATTACACAAGGCAAATTACCATTGAGTTGGGTTAGAATTCAAGTCAAATCAATAAATATGCATTATCTACCACATATAATTACTATTGTAGAAAATACATGTTCATTAGTAGATGCTCAGTTCAAACTCCATTAAATGTTTATCAGCTATCTGAGTGGCCCCTGGGAAGTCAGGGTTAGCCTATTATTCTGCTTTCACTGGCCTAGGACTAAAAAAATTAGGCAGGAAGAATGCACTCATTCAAACTGGGATGTGTCCAGAACATGAGGTTAAGGAGATCTATTAATAAATTGTGACTTCAGTAATTAAAGGTACACACATAGGCATCGTGCATGCTAGAATGACATTTTGTTAATAGACTGTCCTGGCAGAGAGGGGTGTTCTTTTAAGCTTTTTAGCAGCAACAAGCTGCTTCCTAGTCAGGAATCTTAAAATAACTATGTCATTACATAAACATTCTACATCCACCTTATGCCAACCCATGTTCTGTTTCTTTTGGAAGAGAATGAAATAAGATGAATAGGCATGACCCAGGAGCCTGTGTTAGAGAATGCTAACATTCTTTAAGATGGTGGATTTTCTAAAAATTATGAAAAAGGGCCAGTGTTAAAGGTATGGCTGACCTTTGCAAGATTATTTTATTGCAAAGGTTCTTTGGTTTTACAAGCTGACATGCCAGAGTCAACATAAATAAGGTGCTAGGGGAATATTGCCACAGAGGTAAGAGCATAAACTTATGTCGCTATCTCAGTGTGGCCAACTGGGCCCTGGGGAGGAGACCAGTCCACACAGCTACATAAATAGCAACTATGGCCTGGCCAACAATTCAAAGAGCACTAGGTGTATTGTCTTCAGAATTAAATTGCATTAGGAACAAATCAGATATAGTGAACACCTCACATAGGCAGACATGAGCTCTGGGCCACTTCAGCCTGGGAGGAAATCTTCTGCATTAGCAGAACTCCAGTGGCAGCGAGCTAGGTCAGACTGATATTTGGGTCCAAATCAAACAGGTCCCAGAGGAGAAATCAGACTTTTCAGTGAATAAGAGGAGGTCCAGCATGTAGGGAATCAGCAGTGAAAGAGACAGGGAAAGAGGAAGATACCTAAGGATGGTTTAGGCAGTTAGCATGGAACAAACTTGACAAAACATGATTTATAGTCAGCTGGAGGCACTGGAGAAGAGGGACAGAGACTAATGACTTGATCTGATATCTAAGTAGGATTTGGTCACAAAGAGCAAATGAAAAGACCAGGAATTAAAACGGGAACCAAGAAGTGGACTAACCAGATGCTGAATCACCGGTAATAATTCTCCTAGAAATAAGGGTTTTATTGGTAGAAGGAAACTTGCTTAATATGTTTAATAACTAGTCCTTAAAGATGGCACTCAGTGAACCATAGCCTCACCACAGTTAATTTGGGTCAGTACTGTGACTTGTTTGACCAATAGGATTTGCCAGAAGTGACACTGTGTATTGGGAACAGGGCCTTAAGAGATTTATAGCTTTCATTTTTACCTCTTGGAATGCTCCCTCTTGGAATTCAGATGCCATGTTGCCATGTGGCCCAAATCTCCTAGAGAGCTTCTCTGATCAACAGCCCTGGCCTGTGTTCCTAACAAAGCCAACAGCTGCCAGCCATGTAAGGAAGCCATCTTGGATGTCCAACCAAATCAAGCCCCCAGGATCCAGCCCTCACTCACATCACCTGGAGCATAAGGACCACACAGCTGAGCCCAGTCAACTCACAGAATCATAATAAGAGATAATTAAATGATTATTGTGGTAAGTCACTCAGTTTGGGGACAGTTGTTATAAAGCAACCAAAAACTGAGTGTGATAGTTTCAGGGGACATGAAAGCAATATTAAACTAAGCAATGATTACATCAGCAGGCACTTGAAATGAATTTGAATCTTCTTTTAAAAATTTAAATTCCATTCAACATATCCTCTTTAAGAAGACAGAATTTTGCATAACTTGTGAAAGAAAATTTCCCATCAAAAATATTTAAACTTTTAACGTTTATTTATTGTTGAGAGTGACACAGAAACAGAGTGTGAGCAGGGGAAAGACAGAGAGAGAGGGAGACACAGAATCTGAAGTAGGCTTCAGGCTCTGAGCTGTCAGCACAAAGGGCTTGCACCCACAAACTGTGAGATCATGACCTGAGCCGAAGATGGACACCTAACTGACTAAGTCACCCAGATGCCCCTTCCATCAAAAATATTTAAAACCAACATTGTTTAAGAAAGGCAACCAATTTATCTAAAGAATTTCTCCTTGTTGTATTGCTATAGTTCAATTAAAAGTAGGATGGGGTTGGGGGCACCTGGGTGGCTCTGTCGGTTAAGTGTCAGACTCTTGATCTTGGCTCAGGTCCTGATCTCACAGTTTGGTCAGGGAGTTGGAGCCCTGCATCAAGTCCCTTGTGGAGCCACACATAGAGTCCCATGTCCAGCCCCACGTCGACAGCATGGAGCCTGTTTGGGATTCTGCCCCTCCCCTCTCTCTCAAAATAGGTAAATAAACTTAAAAAAAAAAAAAAAAAACAAAAGTAGGAAGGGGTGAAATAAAGTTTGAAAGAAAATGCCAGATTTCCCAGACAGTTTCACACGCAAAATTATCAACAACTTTTGCTGTATCATGTCTTCTCAAGCAAGACATTGCTGTCCCTTAATTTGCTACTATAGCTAGACACGGGATTTCCTGCATTGAACTTCTCAACCTTAAGAAGGCCTCTGCTCATCATAGTTATGGTTTATGTGCCATTACCTCTGTGTTTGTTCCAAAAGCCAACAACTAACAAAGCATCATGCTGAGCATAATGCCAGAGGATAAAAGAAGGTCAAAAGAATGGGTCAGACTTGGGGAAAACAGAAAGGGAGCCAAAATCCTAAGTCAACACCTTGAGAATTAATGTCACAGCCTTTGCCAAAACACCAAAGTGAGTCCAAGTGGGGCAAGATAGACCAACATGAATCAAGGTGGGCTAAGGTGAGTCAAGGTGGGCTGTGTTGAGCCAAGGTGAGTCAAGTTTTGGAAGGAAGGAAGTCAAGACACCAGTCAGCATTTCCCTGATTACCTAAAGTCAAGGGTTTGGAAGCTATGCCATCAAATAAGGAAAGATTTAACTATTAGGTCAGAGTTCAAGTCTGCCAAGATCTGGACTCGTGAAGATCAAACCAATTATCCTAGGAGACAGAACTCAGAAATGGTCCCAAGATTCTTTCATACTCTATCTGGGAATAGCAAATGGTAACCAGAAGAGTATAGACCATAGCCCATAAATATTTGGAGAACTGAATGTTTCTCTTTTGCAAGTAAAATAATCAGGATGGTTTTCAAATAGAGAATGACATGATGTTGAAATCCTATCACATTTTATTCTCTAGAACTTTTGAGGTATGAAAGGAATACTGCTTGAATAATTCCATTACATTGATTCCCATCATTTGGCATCCACTGATCATGCAGAGCATGTATTAGTTGGCACACAGCACATAGCATTAGAGGGAAAGTTTCCTCTGTTTGCAGAATGATCATGACTGACATCAACCTATATGACTACACTCTTGTCCTTGACTATCTTCACTACAGTGTGAATTCAGGAAATAGGACCTTGAGTCATGAATTAAAAGCCTCTCATTCTTTCATATATCTTTCTCAAAGGAACTACTAGATGAAAATAAAAGCCATTTGAGGGGAAATATTTAACAACAATAATGACCAAAAAGTCACTTTGAGTGGACCAAATACTGACTTGTGTTTGGAATGGAAGATTTCCCACTGCAGATCCAAATCTCAGAAACTGACAACTTCAAAGTACTTTCTGAAGGTTTGGGCTTGAATTTACATTGGGATGGACACTTGAGTGGACGCATAGCTGATCCATTTGCATGAGGGAATTATTACTCAGTTGAATGATGAACCTTAACATTTCTGCAGAATGTGATGGCACAAATCTCCCTACTCCTCTGAAAAACCTAACGAATGAAATTCAGTTCAGTGGCAAGAACAAGAACTATTGGGTTTTCATGACACTTCATGGCTGATCATAAGTCTAGAATGGTGTATCTTCATATGGAACTATGTTAAAATCTCTTAAACATATCCTAATGGAAAGAGTAACCAATTTGTAAATGATGTTTTTTTTAAAGAAATTAGCTTACAAATTTCAAATGCATAGAGTAACTCTAGCTAATAAAATACTGACAAACAAAATTCATTGGGGACCTACTTTAATGAATAGAGGGATTAATTTTTAATTAGTATATTAGTTGTTTACTTGTAAATGGCAACAATATTCTATCCCATAAATTCCAAATTAGCATAATCCAAATATAGTTTTATTGTAAAGAATTCTCTGGCAGCTAATTCAACAAACTTTTATTGAGAACCAACTCTGTACTAGGCTCTGTGGTAGATATTACAGTTGCAAAGATTAATTGGATATAGTCTCTGCCTCAAGGAGTTGACAATATTGTGAACAAGAGAAGGATGTAACTCATTGTTATATAATATGATAAATGCTATACTTTTATGATGAACAGTATGCTTTCAGAGGGCAAGGGAGGTAAGATTAATTCTATATAGAGAACATATAAGTATTTCATAGAAGAAATAATATTGGATTTGGATATTGAAGATTAAGTAAAAGCTCACCAAATGCAGAAGAGACAGCAATGCACCAATGTGGAAGAAAAGTATGTTGTTAGGAAGGGGTGAAGGATCTTTGGGAAATAGCATGACTGTAGCAAAGGGAACCTGGCAGGGAGACAGAAGATGAGACTGGAAAGGCCAGTGCCCTTGGCCATTTGTGGCCAAGCCACAAATGCCCTTGAATCTCTTCTGGAGGTGGCAGTTTATCTTACATTGAGTAGCTAGAAGGAGTTGGAAGACAGAAGGCAATTTGAGCAAATTCCAATGTGTGGAAATAACAATTCAATCAGTTGTCCCTACTGCTTCAGAGAGAACTAGGAATTCTATAGTAAGAAAGCAACAAGAGAGAATCCGTTTCAGCTTTCAACTTCCAAAAAAAAATTGCTAAAAGTCACTACTTTTAATTTTCAAGAACCAGTATTTTGAGAGGAATAAAAGGGTTTGCATATCAAAAGGCAAAGCCCTGGTAGAGCTGGCAGAATGTTTAAGAACACAGTTAAAAATTACTTATTATTGCATAGTCTCTGAATCTGTACTCCCCACACTCACATGGCTTAAGATCAGTAACTCTGGTACCATATATCATTCTTTTATCAATCTCGTGTCTCTCTGAGATGATGCTAAAATAACAATGAAGAGACAATTGGCATAAATCTAAAAGTATTCATATATCCATGAGGCAAGTGAAGAGTTTATCCATAAATAGTAAATTAAGGAGAGAATAGATGAAGTAGTAGAAGAAAGAACACTTTGTTTGCCAGATGGACATTGTACAAAATTTGCAGGGGTGGGGCAACCAGTGGGGTTCCCTGAACTTAAGACTACTTTGAAAAGTGGGGTCAGCTCTGAGAGAGGACCGAGCCTCTGAGTGAGCACCTCCAGTGGCCATAGTCAGGGAGTCTTGAGGGACCTAATCCTGCCTCCTCTGATTGCGTCCATTTCAGTGAACATCGCTCATGTTGCTTGCCCCTAGAGGCTACTTGTCCCTTGAGGACATCTTGTCAACAGCTACCTGCACTTAGACAGCAGGGAAACATGCCCAGGCCTCCAGACCATTCAGTTCAGCCAAATCCCCCTTGTGGAACAGCCTCCTCTTCAAATCGCTAGGGCACTTCAAAGCCTCCGAAAGGAAGTGAGGACTTCATACCCACAGGAAGTACTATGAAAGAGGATGCACCTTATGAAAAAGAACACACCTTCATACTTGAACTGAGAGGAGGGGGGAGGGACTTGGAGGCTGAACAAGGCCAGCTTGAGATTTTACCTCAGCCACAGCAGTGGAGAAACCCACTACTGTAGAATATCACATGAATGTATTTCAAGATCTATCCACCCAAATCTTTGTCCTCAGTACATTTGCATAATCCCACAAAGAATTTTTGTTTGCCTCTGCCACACAGCAAAGCTGGGCTTCTGACCTCAACCAGTTCTCCCCAGAAGGTGCCTGTGGACACTTCGTAGTCACTCAGGGAAAAGGCAACTGGGTCTTAGGGAAAGCATTATGCCATCCAGGTATTCACATAAGTGTAGACAATTGATAAAAACACAAAGGACGTGTGAATGCAGTTTTCTCTGTATCCATCAGTCATGGATATTTAAAAATAACCATTCTTCCAGAGGTGCCTGGGTGGCTTAGTTGGTTAAGCATCTGTCTTGATTTTGGCTCAGGTCATGATCTCACGGTTCATGAATTCAAGCCCCGCATTGGGCTCTGTGCTGACAGTGCAGAGCCAGCTTGGGATTCTCTCTCTCCCTCTCTCTCTGCCCCTCCCTGTTCTCTCTTTCTCTCTGAAAATAAATAAACTTAAAAAACAAGAAAAGAACCATTCTTCATGTCCAGTTCTGAAGGCTACCAACTCATTAGCAAAGGTTCAAGGCACTCACTATAGTATAAAGTCCTAAGCTATTTCAATGGATGAATCTGGGTACAAACACACACATTCACCTTTACCAGATTTCTTTAGTTCCACCAAAGGTAAGGAATGCATTGAAGGCTAGTAGTAGCAAGTTCCAACTACAAGAAATGCTTGCCCAGTTTTGTTGACAGTAGATAGGCATTGTATACATAGATTTTCCTGTTTGTTTTCCATGTACAAATGCCTACAAAAAGATAAATGGAAAACAAAGACACAAGCCATGACCTCTGCTCTGCCCTCTAGGACTGCAGAGTCCTATAGAATCCCCCAAATTAAAATCTAAAAGTGTTGATTTTATGAGTCCCTGACATATACATCATAGGAGAGCCTTAGAAAGAAACTCAAAGCTAACAGAAAAACTTTTTTGCTTCCATAAATGGGACATGGATTGTGTTTAAGAGAGCAACTTAGAAGAGAGCTGAATAACTCCTGATTTTTCTGGAGATGGCTAGAAAGAATAAGGTCTATAAACTATAGAAATGGTATGATCATTTAGTAAAGAATGATTAATAACTGCATAATCCATATATTTGCATATATATACACACACATATATACACACATGTATGTGTGTGTGTGCATATATATATATATATATATATAGGAGAGAGATATACACACACACACACATATATATATATATATATATATATATATATATATACACACACTATTATTTAATCAATATGGAGCCTATTTGAGATTATGCTAAAAACAAACAAAGAAGAAGTGCTTGATGTAAATCTAGAAGTCTTAATATGCCTATGGGGTAACAGCATCTCAGACATTGTGTTCATATGTAACAGTCATAAGCTGGGGTTGAGTTTCACTACTCTCTTGTTAAGGAGATCTCAAGGCAGTTTTGTTAAATCTCCCCTGCAAGTGAAGATGATGAAGCTCTTTCCCATCCACACTACCATTTTTACTCTCTCATATTACAGGCTTCACCCTCTTTTGAGGGGTTATGCCTGCCTTGTCAAAGCAAGGTTTGAAACACACAGGACAGTTAGAGGGGGCTCAATAAAGCCTCAAATACAGGTGGGCCTCATTCCTGATGTACACAGAGGACCCTGAGATTCTGTCCTTTTCTGAATTTGAGATAAAATCAGGGATAATGGAAGAGACCTGAGGCTGCTATGGGAGCAGAAAGGGCCTCTGGGACTGGTGAGACCACTGGTGAGCCCCAAATCAAGGTGGAGAGATATTCACCTGACACCCACCTTCACCCACCTGACAATGTGGGACCATGGGGAACAAGTTATTCACACCATCGTGCCTTGCATGTGGGAAGGGCTATTGTGGAAGCACAGGTACAAATCAGACCCTAGTTCTTTTTACACTAGGGTCCTGAGGAAGGGGGTAGGGTTCTTCAAGGATCCTAGGCAGCAAAGATGTACCTGGGAGAGAAATTCAAATAGTCTCATGACGTGAGTGAGTTTCATCACATACCCAGTCGAGAGGAAATCTCTAACTGTCTCTGTTTACCCCCTACTCCAGTAGAGGTATCAGGGATTTTCTGTCCACAGCACCTGAATCTCCTCCAGATGTCCCAGGCCTCAAGTCTTGCTTCATGGGGTTTTCAGATGTTCTGATCATTAACAAAGGATTTCTCCACATGGGAAAATGGTTGGACTGCATCTCTGATATGGGGTCATGACTGCTGCAAGACCACCAAGGGAAGGGTAGACAGGTGTTGATAGAATTAGAAAGCATATAGATATTTCAAGAAAGTTCCTCCTATGTGTGGTTGAGAAAAGAAATCGTACACAGAGGGGGCAGTGTGTGGATCAGAGGTAGGAGAGGCCAGATATAGGGCAATGCAAGAGGGAGGACCTCAGACAGGCAATGGCAGTGGGAACGGAGAGCACCTTTTAGATGTAGCAGGTTGAGGGTGGGAGACATTGAAGAAGGTGAGGGAGAGAAAAGAGTATATTAGGATGACTTTTAAGCTTTAGCTTGGGTGTCAATAGATTGCAATGTCATGTTCTAAAATAAGAAACGACCTTTTAAGGAAGAAATAATTTGGAATTCTGGAGACAAAGCCAGATTGCACTGGAAAGAAGGAAGAATGTAATTTAAGGAAATGGAGGTTTAAGCTACAAAAGTGAGGACATGAAATGAAGGTGAGAGGTGTAACCTACTACATACTACATGCTACATACTACATACTGCATATTACATACAGGGATACCTACTCCCATGTTCTTTAATCTAGTCCCCTGTTCCAGTACCTGACAGTTGGAGAGGCACATGAAAGATCCAGGAGATCCTTCATTAAACTCTCCAATTATGGCCTAACCCTCTTTTCTAATTAATGGAGGCAGGTTACCCCCACTCCCTAATACACACACACATACACACACACACACACTTCAGACTCAATAGATATTTTCTGCCACAATTTTTCTTGTTCTACCTCCAGCAGAAAAGAGAAAGAACTGATCACCGTTCTCCGTAGACTTTCCCTCCTTGGAAATCAAAGTTAATTAACATTTACTGAACCTTTCCTGGACACATGGCAGCATGCCAAATTCCTAAAGGAAAATGAGAATGGATGTGTAGGTGTGAGACTAAAAACACATCAGAGGAGAAGAAGGAAGCCAGCTTAACAGGTTAGAGCCAAGTTTAGCACTCTTCTTCCCATGGTTGCAAGACTCTGCCCCCTCAATAAACAAACACACTCATAGTAGAAACCATTTGCATGCATACATATAGCATTTAAGTTCCTTAAAATCAATTCTTAAGCTCAAACACTGAGCCCTTTCTAATCACCGTCCTACAAGTAATAAAAGAACGTGAGTATCATGACATTGAAAATTGTTCTGCACTAATATCTACAAGCCCAATCCAGTCCCTCACGGGTCACAGGACTTGGAGATGCTACATCTACAGGTTCACCCTAAGCTACTACACATATAAGTCCTTATCGCGCATGTTCATTGGCTTTCCTTTGCTAAGAGAAATTCTTAACCCAGACTGCCATTAGCATGATTGGGTGTTTAAAAATACAGGTGCCTGGGCTGCCCACTCACAGACTTTGTATCTATGGAAGTTGGGCCCATTAATGATATCTTTGTTAACCTCCCCAGAAGATTCTGATGGTGTAATGCCATGGGATATCTTATATCTCTAGACCTATAAATCAAACTTGACTCCTATCGACTTTTCCAAATCTACCTCCAACCATTTCCTACAAACACTAGCCACTGAAGCAATGGCCTGATGGTTTCTACTTCTCCCATTGCCCATACATCTACCTGGGACACATCCCTTCACCCCCCACGCCCCTTTCCACAGAGTACATTTCTGTCAAGGTCTAGTTCAAGCCAAGCAGAAAGCAAACCTATTTCTAAACATGTATATTCTAGTGCTGGCCTAGCTCGGTATCTCAGTTTCCTTGTGAAGAGAGTTGTCACCAGAATCACTGTTCAAAGAGATCATTATGATGGGGAGAGACCCATAGCTATTCAGTCCATTGCTGTCTACGTTTGGGTGTGGGATTACATTCACTGTGCCCACTGTGACATCTAGTATGTGGTTAGTCCCCAGATTTAAGCTTCTCCCTTATAGCAGTGAGTTTTACACCGACTTATCTATCCTACATTCAAAGCCATACCCACTGAAAGCATGTGTAAGGCCCTTCAAATTGAAACCCTCCTCACAGGGCAGCATGAAATCGTGTACAGCCCAAAGGAAGTAACCAGTCACTGGTTCTTGGATGAGGTGAAGTACCAGTGGATGAGTTGGGACAGAGGAATCAGGGAAAGCCTCAGAAAGTGTCTGCTCTTCTGATGGTCTCACCAAATACTTAGATCTAAGAAGGTTTTTTTTATTCTTAAAAAAAATGAGAACAACATAATTGTACGTTTGTCTGCTCTCTTACCTGAGAAATGTACCCAACAGTCACGACTGGACAATTTCTGGTGAACCCTCCTTCCTCAAGAGTTAGAACCCAGGCAGCCTGCTGTCTGAAGAAAGACTACTCTGGAAAAGAATCTCTCCCACTGCCTTCTACCAGCTACCTTCCCTAATATAAGTGAACCGCATCTAAACCAAGTTTCTGCCCTAGGATGTAAGGCGGGGGACGAACTAGGCCTTGATAGTTGAGAAACAAAGGTCCTAAGGCAGTCATGTCCACCTCACGGGCACTCAGAATCTCTATTGATTCTGGAAAAAAAACAGACGAAGCACCTGTTGGAGCCAGAAGTTTGGGCAGGAAGATCTCTGAGAGGGAGGTGGGTGTGGGGCATACAAATATGGCTCCTATGGGAAGTGAGAGGCTCTCTGTCTGCCTCTATGCTTCAAATACCAGGTTGGTGAAAGTCAAAACCACCTCAGTTAACAAGCATGAGAAACAGAAATTCTCTTCTATGATTTGTTTCCAGTGCCCTCTCCTCCTGAAACTAATGTAACATTGCGCGACAATTATGCTCGTAAACATTTTTAAATAAATAAATTAAATTAAATAGGTATGATCAAAAGACAATAGCGAAACAGAAAAAAAGAAAATACAATTTCCAGAATGCATTTTATCAAAACAAGGGTCAGAATTCTCTCTTCTTAAAGAAAATTCAATGATCATATGAACACTCTTTAGCATTCTTCTAGGTCACAGAAGTCATTTGCATACACACAGAACAGCATGTCTCCCAGTGATTTGAGTTATATTTTTGGTCCTCATTGCACAGAGTTAAAAATCTAAAGAAGCGTAATCAATTTATTGTCAACTTACGAAACATTTTAGACAGTAAATGTAAGGTTTAGCATATGATGCCGTGTCTATAAGGCTTAAAACTGTATAAAACAATAACACATATGTGGTGCAGAATGTTTTGTAACATAAGAAATATTATTAAATCATAAAATCACAGAAAAGAAAAAGAGAGTTTCTGGTGTAAATTCCTTCCTGGAGATTGCATCTGTCGCTGAAATGGCCAAGAATCTGGACACCTGTAGACTGAGTTTGTCTTTATCTCATAGTGGGAAAATAGAGTCATTTTCTTAAGTTCCCTCTCCATAACACATACATTAGTCCTCACGCCATCATTTTCCTGAGGCCTTAGGCTATGCAAGGTGACAAAACATGTTCTCAGAAAGCAAACTCGAGCTGGTACTCCCAATGATTTAAGGAACTTGCTTTGGGGAATGTGAGGACAGGGTGAGGAGACACATAAGAATCAGGAGCTATAATCTGAAAGCCCAAAAGGCCAATTAAAATGCTCTGCAGGAAATTTGAAAGGAAACCATTGCAAAGGGATAAAACTTAGTACTAAGTATCAGAACTTCTGTGCTCAATCACACTCTCCCCCCACCTCTTTCTGTTTTTCTCTCATAGTCATGTGAGTGCTTGCGTGTGCATACGTGTGCATGCACACACATAGATGATGGAACAGATTTTTTTCACTCTCATTTCCCAGATAACGAAACTAAAACCAGACAGATAATGTCAAGGTCATAGCCACTAATTTGCCAAGGTAAGTTTCCAACCTAGCCATGTGCACAACGGTGTCATTCGTTCTTGCAGAACTGCTCATGCTGCCTTGCTGTTGCTTTCCTTTTCATTAAACTGCTCACTGGCTCCCATGCCTAAGCCAGTGCAGAGGTTAAGAGAGAAGGCTCCAGAGAGAGCTGAGCCAGAAGGTTAAGAGAGAAGGGCCAGAACGCATGAGTGAAATGCCCAGCTCCTCCACTTTCTAGGTGCGTGACCTTGGGCAAGTTATTTAATCTCTCCACACCTCAGTTTCCTTACCTATAAAATGAAGGTGACGATAATCCCGTCTGTCTCCTAAGTCATCAAAAAGATTAAAGAAGTTAGTACAGACAAAACTTTGAGAAACAGTACTTGGCATATGGGCAAGACAGAAACGTGTACTGGGTCGGGCTACTGTGATTTTGGAGTTGTCTGTTTCTGTAGCATTGCCTAGCCAGTACAGTTCAATAAATGTCAGTTAAACTAATTTTGATTAAATCATTACGCATAACAGTTAAGTGGCAGGAACTATTGCTGAAGGGGACTATGGGTTGTTTTTGCTTCTGTTATGTCCCTAAATTCAACCAACTCCTCTGTAAAGGATTATTTTCGGTTGTGTTCTCAAGATCACATTTTTCCTGATGAATAACTTTCTCTCTCAATAAACTTAATACTGTATCACCCATGTATCAGCACACCGCAGAGCACAGAATTAGCCAAAGAAATCATTTTTCTCTTATTTCACTCAGGGATTTCAGGAGTTGATCCTAATTGATCCCGTTTTTAAAAAGCAGCCTGTGGTACACACAGATCTTCTATTTTAAATCTTTCAAAAACTGTTACGCTTCTAGATGAAAGACAATAGAGATATCTAAAACAAAATAAATAATAAGTTCCCAAGAAGTCCATTTGCAATAAATGATGAGAATCCAAAACATAAGAAAATCTGTCTTGGGCATTCCCATCTGAACTGACAGCCTCATTATAAGGTCTATGAATATGTCTCACAAATTCCCACATCCTCAACTAGAAGAGAAACCACCAGCTTCGACTCTGGGTTCCTATTGTTTCCTGGTTGCATTCAGGGAGTTAAAAGCATAAAACTTTCTTTAGCATGCAGTTGGCTGTTGTAGATTTATTTCCCTCACTTCTTTGAAGGAGAGCAAGCCCAAATGAGAAGTTCACTGGGTGCTGGTCTGGATCCATTACTCTGTCTGCAAAAGGAGATGTGACATAGGTCTACCATCGTGTCTTGTTACAAACCATAGTAAGCCTCTGCAGAGATATGAAACAATTAACTTTTAAAAATGCCTATCAGTTGCCCACCCATCCATATCACATAAATCCATAATTAACTTTCTAAACGTGGATATTTTTGGCATTTAAAAATGTATATTAATTACTTGATATGCCCATTCCAGGCTGTTTATGTAAATACTGAGTTGGGAGACTTCTTCAAACACACAGAATTTACTTGGTCATCTTCAGTGGTAATTGACTGAGTATATAATTAGAGTATTTTTAAAACAGGTCTTATAGACTCAGTAATCTTTAATGAACTTTTGCATCATTCTAACCTAAGGTGTCGAGACTTAATTAGAATTTGAAATTCATGGATCATTGACCAAAGCACCGTAATTGGTTTGGGCATATGCACTACTAGGGATCACCAGTGAGCCAACTCCTTAAAACAACCTCTCAAAAAAGCTATGTTAAAGGTATGTTGATTCACCCACTTGGAATGCTCCTCACAGAGAATTAAGCATTTTAACAGCTCTAAAGAAGGAATTTTAATTTATCCCCAGTTGATGTGGGAAAGCTCATTTTTGCAAGTGAATATCAACTAACTAAAGCAAAAGGAATGATAGAAGTTCTAAAAACCACAATTTTGCAATCTAACCCCCACCCAGGAAAGCATGGATTCAGACAAAGAACCTCAATGGAAGCCAAAACTGTTGGGTAAAATGTTGTGGGGAGGAAAGGCTCGTCCCAAGGTGTCTTGTGCCATCCCATTGATTACTTGTTAATTGCAAAGAACAAAAGAAAAGAACGCTTTACAATAGAGGGATCTGGCCGTCTTATGTTATCATCACTATTAGTGGATCTCTCAGCGATATTCTGAGATGAAATATGCCATACCCAGCAACACCTTTGAGGTCTTCTTGTTAATAATTTTTAACTTAGTAGGGCTCCTGGGTGGCTCGGTCGGTTAAGCATCTGACCTCGGCTCAGGTCATGATCTCACAGTTTGTGAGTTCGAGCCCCACGTCGGGCTCTGTGCTGTCAACTCAGAGCCTGGAGCCTGCTTTGGAGTCTGTGTCTCCCCGTCTCTCTGTACTCCTCCCCCACTTGTTCTCTCTCTCTCTCTCTCTCTCAAAAATAAATTAAAAACATTTAAAACAATAATAAAAAAAGAATACTATAAAAATAATTTTTAACTTAGTTATAATCAAGCTTTTACACCTAACCTGCGGTTTTCAGGAAATAGAAGAACATAAATCATTCCAAGAGGAAACAATCAAACTAATCAGGACAGAGCATAATCCAGGACAATGTCTAGTCACTTCAAAGAAATCAACGTAGTGAACTTCTAAAAAATGAGGGACTATTCTAGATTCAACAATACTGAAACCAAACCAAAGCAAAATAAAAAAGCAACAACCACAAGAGACATGTGAACTTTGGATCCTCATTTGATACAATTATAGAAGACATTTTGGGGACAGTAGGGGAAATTTAAATTTGGATTGGCTATTAGATTACTTTAGGTAATTATTGCTTATTTCATAAGTTCTAATGATGTTGTAGTTATGTAGGCAAAATGCCTTATACTTTGCTGAAATATCTCTTCATGATGAATACAACTTACTCAAATCCCTCAACATGCAGACACAGAAAGGTATGGAGCAAATATAGTAAAATGTTAACAATTATACCTAAGTGGTAAGTATACATGTGTTCATTAAATAATATTTCCTATTTTTATGTATGTTTGTAAATATATATATATATATATATATATATATATATATATATATATATAAAGTTGGGGAGAAAAAGAATTCTTGCCTCCATTTTCACATATTATATCTCCTACTTTGTCCATAGTTTTTATAAGGATATGTACGTATATGCATCATGAAAATATTTCCCTGGAAGTGTGTGTATTTAATACAGTATGACACATAGCCCTTATTTACTACTTGTGCTCATTTGGATCGTATTGAATCAGAACTTATTTATACTATTTGGTGCTCCCAGAGATGCATTTCTTTTTGTACCACTGTAAGATTCAATTCATTCATTCTAGCTATATGTGTTAATTGAGCACCTACTAGGTGTCAGGCATAATACTAGTCCCCAGGAAATCGTGGTTAGCAAATGCAAATGTTGAGCCAGATGTCATAAATCTTACAGTCTAATAGAGAAAAAAGACTTTCATCAAATTATGATCTGGCTAAATAGTAACAAACTGTGTTGTACATGTGTCATAAAAGCAAAGCTCATGGACCTAATGAACAAAAACAGAAGAGTCTGGGTTAGCGTAGGGAACTCATATTGAAAGGTGAAGGGAGAGGATGGGGTCGGAAGCGGCAAGATGGCGGCTTAGGAGGACGCTGGGCTCACCGCGCGTCCTGCTGATCTCTTAGATTCCACCTACACCTGCCTAAATAACCCAGAAAACCGCCAGAGGATTAGCAGAACGGAGTCGCTGGAGCCAAACGCAGACGAGAGGCCCACGGAAGAGGGTAGGAAGGGCGGCGAGGCGGTGCGCGCTCCACGGACTGGCGGGAGGGAGCCGGGGCGGAGGGGCGGCTCGCCGGCCAAGCAGAGCCCCCAAGTCTGGCTGGCAAAAGCGGAGGGGCCTGACAGACTGTGTTCCCACAACAAGCGCGACTTAGCGTCTGGGAGGTCATAAGTTAACAGCTCTGCTCGGAAAGCGGGAAGGCTGGAGGACAAAGGGAGGGAGAGCTGCTGAGCCCCCTGACGACAGAGCTCAGCTTGGTGGGGAACAAAGGCGCTCGCCAGCGCCATCTCCCCCGCCCACCCCCCAGCCAAAATCCCAAAGAGAACCAGTTCCTGCCAGGGAACTTGCTCGCTCCGCGCAAACACCCAACTATGTGCTTCTGCGGAGCCAAACCTCCGGCAGCGGATCTGACTCCCTCCCGCTGCCACAGGGCCCCTCCTGAAGAGGATCACCTAAGGAGAAGCGATCTAAGCCTGCCCCTCCTGCCCCTGTGCACCTTGCCTAATGGCTAATACGCCAGATCCCCAGCATCACAAGCCTGGCAGTGTGCAAGTAGCCCAGACGGGCCACACCACCCCACAGTGAATCCCGCCCCTAGGAGAGGGGAAGAGAAGGCACACACCAGTCTGACTGTGGCCCCAGCGGTGGGCTGGGGGCAGACATCAGGTCTGACTGCGGCCCGCCCACCAACGCAAGGTATTCAAGACAGCACAGGGGAAGTGCCCCGCAGCCCCGCACCACTCCAGGGACTATCCAAAATGATGAAACGGAAGAATTCCCCTCAAAAAACATCCCGGAAATAATGACAGCTAACGAACTGATCAAAAATTATTTAAACAATATAACAGAAAGTGAATTTAGAATAATAGTCATAAAATTAATCGCTGGGCTTGAAAACAGTATAAAGGACAGCAGAGAATCTCTTGCTACAGAGATCAAGGGACTAAGGAACAGCCAGGAGGAGCTAAAAAATGCTATCAATGAACTGCAAAATAAAATGGAGACAACTACGGCTCAGATTGAAGAGGCAGAGGAGAGAATAGGTGAACTAGAAGATAAAATTATGGAAAAAGAAGAAGCTGAGAAAAAGAGAGATAAAAAAATCCAGGAGTATGAGGGGAAAATTAGAGAACTAAGTGATGCACTAAAGAGAAATAATCTACACATAATTGGTATTCCAGAGGAGGAAGAGAGAGGGAAAGGTGCTGAAGGTGTACTTGAAGAAATAATAGCTGAGAACTTCCCAGATCTGGGTAAGGAAAAAGGCATTGAAATCCAAGAGGCACAGAGAACTCCCTTCAGACGTAACTTGAATCGATCTTCTGCACAACGTATCATAGTGAAACTGGCAAAATACAAGGATAAAGAGAAAATTCTGAAAGCAGCTAGAGATAAACGTGCCCTAACATATAAAGGGAGACCTATAAGACTTGTGACCAATCTCTCTACTGAAACTTGGCAGGCCAGAAAGGAATGGCAGGAGATCTTCCATGTGATGAACAGAAAAAATATGCAGCCGAGAATCCTTTATCCAGCAAGTCTGTCACTTAGAATAGAAGGAGAAATAAAGGTCTTCCCAAACAAACAAAAACTGAAGGAATTCATCACCACTAAACCAGCCCTACAAGAGATCTTAAGGGGGATCCTGTGAGACAAAGTACCAGAGACATCGCTACAAGCATGAAACCTATGGACATCACAATGACTCTAAACCCATATCTTTCTATAATAACACTGAATGTAAATGGATTAAATGCGCCAACCAAAAGACATAGGGTATCAGAATGGATAAAAAAACAAGACCCATCTATTTGCTGTCTACAAGAGACTCATTTTAGACCTGAGGACACCTTTAGATTGAGAGTGAGGGGATGGAGAACTATTTATCATGCGACTGGAAGCCAAAAGAAAGCTGGAGTAGCCATACTTATATCAGACAAACTAGACTTTAAAGTAAAGGCTGTAACAAGAGATGAAGAAGGACATTATATAATAGTTACAGGGTCTATCCATCAGGAAGAGCTAACAATTATAAATGTCTATGCGTCGAATACCGGAGCCCCCAAATATATAAAACAATTACTCATAAACATAAGCAACCTTATTGATAAGAATGTGGTAATTGCAGGGGACTTTAACACCCCACTTACAGAAATGGACAGATCATCTAGACACATGGTCAATAAAGAAACAAGGGCCCTGAATGAGACACTGGATCAGATGGACTTGACAGATATATTTAGAACTCTGCATCCCAAAGCAACACAATATACTTTCTTCTCGAGTGCACATGGAACATTCTCCAAGATAGATCATATACTGGGTCACAAAACAGCCCTTCATAAGTTTACAAGAATTGAAATTATACCATGCATACTTTCAGACCACAATGCTATGAAGCTTGAAATCAACCACAGAAAAAAGTCTAGAAAACCTCCAAAGGCATGGAGGTTAAAGAACACCCTACTAACGAATGAGTGGGTCAACCAGGCAATTAGAGAAGAAATTAAAAAATATATGGAAACAAACGAAAATGAAAATACAACAATCCAAACGCTTTGGGACGCAGCGAAGGCAGTCCTGAGAGGAAAATACATTGCAATCCAGGCCTATCTCAAGAAACAAGAAAAATCCCAAATACAAAATCTAACAGCACACCTAAAGGAACTAGAAGCAGAACAGCAAAGGCAGCCTAAACCCAGCAGAAGAAGAGAAATAATAAAGATCAGAGCAGAAATAAACAATATAGAATCTAAAAAAACTGTAGAGCAGATCAACGAAACCAAGAGTTGGTTTTTTGAAAAAATAAACAAAATTGACAAACCTCTAGCCAGGCTTCTCAAAAAGAAAAGGGAGATGACCCAAATAGATAAAATCATGAATGAAAATGGAATTATTACAACCAATCCCTCAGAGATACAAACAATTATCAGGGAATACTATGAAAAATTATATGCCAACAAATTGGACAACCTGGAAGAAATGGACAAATTCCTGAACACCCACACTCTTCCAAAACTCAATCAGGAGGAAATAGAAAGCTTGAACAGACCCATAACCAGCAAAGAAATTGAATCGGTTATCAAAAATCTCCCAACAAATAAGAGTCCAGGACCAGATGGCTTCCCAGGGGAGTTCTACCAGACGTTTAAAGCAGAGATAATACCTATCCTTCTCAAGCTATTCCAAGAAATAGAAAGGGAAGGAAAACTTCCAGACTCATTCTATGAAGCCAGTATTACTTTGATTCCTAAACCAGACAGAGACCCAGTCAAAAAAGAGAACTACAGGCCAATATCCCTGATGAATATGGATGCAAAAATTCTCAATAAGATACTAGCAAATCGAATTCAACGGCATATAAAAAGAATTATTCACCATGATCAAGTGGGATTCATTCCTGGGATGCAGGGCTGGTTCAACATTCGCAAATCAATCAACGTGATACATCACATTAACAAAAAAAAAGAGAAGAACCATATGATCCTGTCAATCGATGCAGAAAAGGCCTTTGACAAAATCCAGCACCCTTTCTTAATAAAAACCCTTGAGAAAGTCGGGATAGAAGGAACATACTTAAAGATCATAAAAGCCATTTATGAAAAGCCCACAGCTAACATCATCCTCAACGGGGAAAAACTGAGAGCTTTCTCCCTGAGATCAGGAACACGACAAGGATGCCCACTCTCACCGCTGCTGTTTAACATAGTGCTGGAAGTTCTAGCATCAGCAATCAGACAACAAAAGGAAATCAAAGGCATCAAAATTGGCAAAGATGAAGTCAAGCTTTCGCTTTTTGCAGATGACATGATATTATATATGGAAAATCTGATAGACTCCACCAAAAGTCTGCTAGAACTGATACAGGAATTCAGCAAAATTGCAGGATACAAAATCAATGTACAGAAATCAGTTGCATTCTTATACACTAACAATGAAGCAACAGAAAGACAAATAAAGAAACTGATCCCATTCACAATTGCACCAAGAAGCATAAAATACCTAGGAATAAATCTAACCAAAGATGTAAAGGATCTGTATGCTGAAAACTATAGAAAGCTTATGAAGGAAATTGAAGAAGATTTAAAGAAATGGAAAGACATTCCCTGCTCATGGATTGGAAAAATAAATATTGTCAAAATGTCAATACTACCCAAAGCTATCTACACATTCAATGCAATCCCAATCAAAATTGCACCAGCATTCTTCTCGAACTAGAACAAGCAATCCTAAAATTCATATGGAACCACAAAAGGCCCCGAATAGCCAAAGGAATTTTGAAGAAGAAGACCAAAGCAGGAGGCATCACAATCCCAGACTTTAGCCTCTACTACAAAGCTGTCATCATCAAGACAGCATGGTATTGGCACAAAAACAGACACATAGACCAATGGAATAGAATAGAAACCCCAGAACTAGACCCACAAACGTATGGCCAACTCATCTTTGACAAAGCAGGAAAGAACATCCAATGGAAAAAAGACAGCCTCTTTAACAAATGGTGCTGGGAGAACTGGACAGCAACATGCAGAAGGTTGAAACTAGACCACTTTCTCACACCATTCACAAAAATAAACTCAAAATGGATAAAGGACCTAAATGTGAGACAGGAAACCATCAAAACCCTAGAGGAGAAAGCAAGAAAAGACCTCTCTGACCTCAGCCATAGCAATCTCTTACTCGACACATCCCCAAAGGCAAGGGAATTAAAAGCAAAAGTGAATTACTGGGACCTTATGAAGATAAAAAGCTTCTGCACAGCAAAGGAAACAACCAACAATACTAAAAGGCAACCAACAGAATGGGAAAAGATATTCGCAAATGACATATCGGACAAAGGGCTAGTATCCAAAATCTATAAAGAGCTCACCAAACTCCACACCCAAAAAACAAATAAACCAGTGAAGAAATGGGCAGAAAACATGAATAGACACTTCTCTAAAGAAGACATCCGGATGGCCAACAGGCACATGAAAAGATGTTCAGCGTCGCTCCTTATCAGGGAAATACAAATCAAAACCACACTCAGGTATCACCTCACGCCAGTCAGAGTGGCCAAAATGAACAAATCAGGAGACTCTAGATGCTGGAGAGGATGTGGAGAAACGGGAACCCTCTTGCACTGTTGGTGGGAATGCAAATTGGTGCAGCCGCTCTGGAAAGCAGTGTGGAGGTTCCTCAGAAAATTAAAAATAGACCTACCCTATGACCCAGCAATAGCACTGCTAGGAATTTATCCAAGGGATACAGGAGTGCTGATGCATAGGGCCACTTGTACCCCAATGTTCATAGCAGCACTCTCAACAATAGCCAAATTATGGAAAGAGCCTAAATGTCCATCAACTGATGAATGGATAAAGAAATTGTGGTTTATATACACAATGGAATATTACGTGGCAATGAGAAAAAATGAAATATGGCCTTTTGTAGCAACGTGGATGGAACTGGAGAGTGTGATGCTAAGTGAAATAAGCCATACAGAGAAAGACAGATACCATATGGTTTCACTCTTATGTGGACCCTGAGAAACTTAACAGGAACCCATGGGGGAGGGGAAGGAAAGAAAAAAAACGGGTTAGAGTGGGAGAGAGCCAAAGCATAAGAGACTCTTAAAAACTGAGAACAAACTGAGGGTTGATGGAGGGTGGGAGGGAGGAGAGGGTGGGTGATGGGTATTGAGGAGGGCACCTTTTGGGATGAGCACTGGGTGTTGTATGGAAACCAATTTGTCAATAAATTTCATATAAAAAAAAAAAGAAAGGTGAAGGGAGAATAGGCATTTAACTAGAGGAAGAAAGTGAGGAGAGAAATAAAGTCTCCAAGGTTGAAGGAAGGGTGGCTAGTTCCAGGAACAGAAAGGCCAGTGTTACAGCAGAAACACCAGAGGATATGAGGGTGTTGATTTGGCTGAGGGGTAAAGAAAGAACCAGTCACTCAATGCCATTAGGCCATATGGAGAATGCTGATCTTTATCCAGAGAGTATTGGGTAGTTTTAAGTGTGAAAGTGACATGATCTGACTGGCATTTAAAAAGATCTTTCAGACAATAATATAGTAAATGGACTAAAGGGGACCCTGAGTGGAAGTTAGGAGGGAAATTTAGAGGTGATTAATGAAAATCCAGGGAAGAGGCAACAGTAGTTTGAATCAGGGTAGTGGTGGTGGAGATGGAAAGAAGCAGATAAACATAAAAAATACTTAGGAAGTAGAACTGATGGACCCTGTGGTTGATCAGATAAGAGTAGAGAAGGAAAGAGGCACCAAGGTTTGGTCTTGGGAAGCTGTGTTGAGCAATTGAGCAGAGACCACTGAAGGAGAAACACGTCCATTTAGAATGATTCCAAACTGGATTTAGATGTGCTGCATTGACAGTAACTTCAAACCAACAATTTCAGGCCAAGTCCAATGGCTCGTTACCTAATTCTACACGTTTGAAATGTAGTTATAGAACGAAGAGAATTATTTTTTAATAAAATTAGACTTTACATTCCAAATGAGGTTTTTACCTTGAGGGATGATGCATTATGCTGCAATCTTGTCATTGTTTAAGATATATCTGGGTGCTTTCCAGTCTTCCCCAAGCTCTTCCAAGCATCTCAACAGCAAGGCCCACTGGAAGCCTTGCATTATTTTTTTTTTTGTCACTTTGCTGTATCTCATGACTGAGCTACCTGAGTTTTCTCACCCCTGAATTAGGGTGGTGTATATTTACTAATTAAATGTAGAAAGCCTATCTCATTATTTTGCCATCAGACCATAATTTCATCCAATATGGTCCAGCACAATTATTCAACTTGTTTATTTTTTAATGTTTATTTATTTTGAGAGAGAGAGAGAGCATGAGTGGGGTAGCCGCAGAGAGAGAAAGAGAATCCTAAGCAGCCTCCATGAGGTCAGTGCAGAGCCCAGTTCAGGGCCCAAACTCACAGACTGTGAGATCATGACCTGAGCTGAAATCAAGAGTGTACACTTAACCAACTGAGCCACCCAGGTGCCCCAATCCGACTGGTTTCACAAAGCAGTCTCTGACCAATTTGCATCATTTATCTAAAATAAATCAACTCACAAAGGGCCAAAGAAGAGGAGGGGAAGGGAAGGGAAGGGAAGGGAAGGGAAGGGAAGGGAAGGGAAGGGAAAGGAGCGAAGGGAAGGGAAGGGAAGGACAAAAAGAAGAAGGATTCATGGATGAAAACATGTCCCAAGCTCTGAAAATATTTTTTCAGGTATATTCCATAAGAGCCACTCAGATCATTACGAAGCCTGTGACAGTTTTGAAAAGGATAAGGTTCATTTGAACAAACTTTGACACACAAAAAAATAGTCTACCCACACGTGCATGCATGTGCCACAAAACATTAAAAATGAAAAATAAGAATCAAATTAAATAGCCTAGCCCATATGGCACAACAATGAGAATTGACTAGAAAACCCAGACCAGCCATTTTCAAACTTTACGGTGCCTCAGACACACTTGGGGTATTTGTTTAAAGTGCTGATTTTTGAAGCCTATTGAGTCAGAAACTATATATATTTTCATGCCTATGTAGCTGAATGAAGCATAGATAGAAATTTCTAGATCCCAGTACTATCTGTGTTCTGGTCCTGGGTCTGTCATTTAATATCTGGTGATCTTGGGAATGTCACCTAACTTCTCTGTCCTCAAGATCTTCTGGAAAGGATGGAAGCTGATTTCTAAATACCTTCTTGTTCTAGAATGCTGTGTCTGTGTTAAACTTTGCTGCTTTTGTTCTCTGAGTGGCCCAGGACACTAAACATTATTCTTAGTCCATGTACACAGACTCTGAACCCCACATTTGTCCTCTGATTGGCTGGACAACCTGAGCTCTGACCTCATGTTCATTCTCATAGTTAAGATAACCATAACATGACTGGCCTAGCCTGATTTGCAATCTCTCACTTTGTTTCTCAGATCACCAAACTTGATAATGATTCCACAGAGTGAAAGATCATGTAGAGCTGGGATCATGTACCCCAGGGAGGCCTCCAAGGGTGGGAGGGGGATAGATTAGCACAGAAGACAAAGGGAACTCCAAGCAAGGAGAACTGCATGAGCAAAAGCATGAGAATAAGAATGGGCAAAGAATGCCCAGGGGTCAGTCTATTGTGATCGGAGTATTTGTGTCAAAAAGTAATTGGATTCAAAAGCAGTATTACAGAACTCCGGTGAAAGTTGAGGTTCGCTTATATCCTGATATCAAAGCAGAGAGGGGGAGAAGGCTCAGTGAAGAGTTCTTGAAGTGTGGCACTGTGTTGCGATCATGCACTGGAGTAAGGTTCTTTCATCAAATAGGACAGTGACAATTAAACTCACACTTTTGCCCAGGCCACTTACGATGCATCCTATACATTGGCAAGCAGAAACATCTGCAAACGAATGCAGGTAACTAAATGGGGAAGAGACTGCACATGCTTCCAGAGACCACTCCTTCAGAAGGGGGTAGAGAATTAGATCATGCAGGCAGGAGACATTTGGTTGGGCCAGGGCTTTGCTGCCAACTCAGCCTCTGCCATGGTCATGAGTCACAGAACTGGCAGGCTCTGAGTACACATGCAGTCTCAAGACCCTCTATGCTTGCCAGTTCCACAGAGTATATGGTACCCAACCAATGCCTACTTCTTTAAGGAGGATTATTTTGAGTGGAATTTTTCCTTTGGGGGGAAAGAGGCATTAAAAAAAAAAAAAAGCAACCTCCCTTCATAGTAGATTGATAAAATGTTCCCAAAATTCAAAAGGAGAAAAGAGTCTACTTCATCTGTGGCTGGGATTTTCCTCCATCTAAGATAATTTAGACTGAAGGGGAGCACATTGGCTGCCAAGTCTCTGAGGACAGGCTTCTGGCAGCAAGTTCTCTGAGAAAAGCAGCAGATGGCCTCTGGAGAGCACAAGGAGTCAGCCAAGATTTCCCTGGAGAATCACTGAATGGTTACTTCAGGCACACAACCTTCTAGGCCCTAACCAAGTCCAACCTTCATTTCGAGTTTTAAAGCCTAGTATACGTGAGAGTTGCATGCCACTGAAGACAATGGTCCCACCCATTAATGGGGAACAAATTCTTCTCTCCAAAGTCAGCCTCGTTCCTGTGTGACATCACAATGGCTTACTTCTCCTAGACCAAGCCTTGAGACATGTGCTAATACTATTTCAGTTGACCTCATGGATAGTGTCAGAGGGCTCAGGACTTACTTACCTGCCCTACTCATGTCAAGTTGGCTCATTGGCTCATTTGCTATATTTGCTAACTTGAACTAAAGGCCATGAGTGTGATTAAATTGGATAAACTTTTCTGGTGGCAGTTTTGTATTTCTGGAGTTCACAAAAAATAGAGTTTTGCTTTTACCTAGAGCAGCCTGGAACTAGGCTAAATCTTATTTGAACTTGGAGTCAACTCACAAACATTCATTGGATGCTTATTCCTGCAGGGAACCTACCTTTGTAGGATAAAATGAAAGCAAACAAAGAACATTGCAGAAGAAGAAGAAGAAGAAGAAGAAGAAGAAGAAGAAGAAGAAAGAAGAAGAGGAAGAAAAAGCAGCAGCAGCAGCAGCATGGTCATAGCATTCTTTTAAGAAGTCATCAATAAATGGATATTGATGTGTACTGATGGTGTTCAAAGCCATATCATGATGTTAAGTGAAGAGGAAGAATGTGTTCTCAAGCAACATGAAATACACATGAAATACTCTAGGAAACAACACAAAGCATAGTTGGATAGATTGGTTCTAATGTATTGGAATAGACAAGGTATTGTTTTGCAAATATCTACTATGGTATATGTGTTTCATTTGGGGATTTTGAGGTTTGGTGTAGTTGGCTACCTCTACGGAGAAAACTTCCCACACCCAGTCTGCTAAGGAATTCAGATACCTGTTGGATAGGTCGGATACCAAGAGGGAATAATTTGTCCATCCCTCAACACGGGAACTGTTATTCATCTTAGCTGAGCATTTTGGGCTTAGTACAATACTGAGATGTTCCAATCTGGGCTGTCAGATCATTCATTTTGGAAAGCTTCAGACGTACTGTTCTTTGCTTGATAAATATGAATACACTTTGCATTTAAAATTTTTATTTTCTTTATTGCTCTTCCACTTTTAAAAACATCTTCATACTGAAAGCAAAGAGATCACATAACAGGGACAGGAAGTAAAGCAGCACAAGGTTCTGATATCTCCTTGCATGCCCCTGGCTCTGTGCCTTGGTCTACTGCTTTCTCTGCATGCATTGCCCAAGGGCTCATCTCTAGGTGCCCAAATTCTCTTCATCATTCAAAGCCTCCATCAGATGTGACTTCTAGGAAGTCCTTCCAAATCTCTATCTTGAGCAACTATGATCTCTCCCTAGAACTTGCACTGATTCTCTCATAGCACTTAGCACATTCTCTCACATATAAATATGTACATAGAATGACATATACCATGCATATCTTAAACGACTTAATGCCCTTTGCTGCATCCAAAATGTATTACAGTTTCTTATTAGCAGCCCATATTTGGTAAATAGCTATTGGAAATATTTACTGGATAAATAAATAGTTAATTGATCAGTGCAAGCACAAGCTCCCAAAGAATCTAACATGTGTATCCAATCAGGACACAAAAATGGGGGGGGAAGTTATATGTACAGTTTAAGCAGATAAACACCCTATATAAAAGTGGCCGATATTTCAAATCACTGCTCAGTTCATTTGGCTTGTCTGTCTCTTCAAGACTGCTTCTTTAAAGAACTTCTTTTCTTTCCCTTGAAATTACGGAACTCATTGGGAAGTGGCCCTATTAAAATGTAAAAATTTCTTGCGAATTAGTTGTGGGCAAGGCTCTCTTTCTCCTATGCCTTGAAACCCAGTCCCAGTGGGAAATTTTAAAATGAGAAAATAAGAAAAGCAAATTATCAATAAGGCAGTGCTACCCCACCCAAATATAAAATATTAAAAATAAATCAAAGCAGATATTAATAAAATGGGAAATAGAAGACACAAAGGAATATAATCTAGCAGTAGATTACAATGAATATGTGTAAAATGGTATGGGTATTAACTAGAATGACTTTTTCTCTAATGACCAAATTTAGGGTAAATATAACTGCTACCATTTCTTGTGTACCTACTATATGCCAGGAAAGTAGAAAATACTTCTTAATATATTGTTTATATTATATTATATTTTATATATTTATTCATCATAGCACTTCAAAGTCGATATTATTATTCCTATTTTAGGAATAATATTTTTTTCTTTCCTCAAGGGAGGAAACTAAGGCTCACAGAGGTTAAAAAACTTGCCTGAGCCAATGCAACAAAGATGTATCATAGCCATTATAACTCACTACCTTTTGCAATAAAAGCAAATCATAAGATTCTCCATTTCTTCAACACTCACAAGTTTAGACACACACATATCTCAGCTATGTCTCATCTCAACCTTCTTAATTAGGCCCAACTTCAAAGGACTAATTTGTGGGGCTGTAGCTGAGAAGTAGAGAAAGGCCCAAGAACTACCATAGATAATACATATAAAGTGAATAACCCACATCAAGTATCCCATTGTTGACTATAGAGTTTATTAATATTTCTGGCTCCAATTATCTCTCCTACTACACCAAAACTGCTTTTATACTGCATGAAAAGAAAAATACAATCAAGGTATATGTGAACTATACATATATATATATATATATATGGTTCATAATATATGCATATAGTTCAGTATATATATGTGTGTGTGTGTGTGTGTGTGTGTGTGTGTATACACATATACACACACATACATATATATATTTCTCTGTGCCCCATCCCACAGGAAAGAGCCCACAACATTTGAGTCTGGGTAACCCTGGGAACCAAGAGGCTTGGTTTGTCTAGAAGAAATCCAATTGAGTTTGTAGCCTAAAAAGAGATGAATCTGGAAAAGTTTCAGCTGAGCATTCAAAGTTCCCAGTCTTTTATCTACCTAAGTTTTGATCTCTCATCCGTTGCTCAGGCTACCTTAAAATAGTCTGTAAATGCATCCCAAATCTGGTTGTTGGGTGAAATCCCTGACTGCGCATACAAAAGGCTGATTGGAACAGCAGTCCCTCCATACCCAGGATGCTCAGTGCCACCTGCTGGAGCAAGGGAAGGAGGATTTATCAGGGGCAGAGGCTATCACTTCAGCTTCTATGAGCTCTGATCTCCATGACCTAGAGTTGCCGGAAAAGTTCACGGGGGCAGTTGGAACAGATGTGAACCTGGTTGCCATGGCATTTAAATCCTTGCATTTTGAGCTTTTGCATGGTGAATAAAATCACCAACAAAACAAAAAGGCAACCTACTGAATGAGAGAAAATATCTGCAAATGATATTTTCAATAAGAGGTTAATTTTGAAAATATAAAGAGAATTTATACAGGTTAACACCACAAAAAACCAATCCCATTTAAAAACTAGGCAGAGGACTTAAATAGACATTTTTCTAAAAAAGACATACAGATGGCCAACAGGCACATGAAAAGATGTTCAACATCACTCATCATCAGGGAAGTGCAAATCAAAACCACCATGAGATACCACCTTATATCTGTCAGAATGCCTAAAATCAAAAAGACAAGAAATAACAAGTGTTGGCAAGGATGTAGAGAAAAAAGTATGCTTGTGCACTGTTGGTGGAAATGTAAATTGGTGCAGCCACTGTGGAAAATCCCTATGGAGGTTCCTCAAAAAATTAAAAATAGAAATACCAGATGATCCAATAATTCCCCTACTGGGAATTTACCCAGAAAAATGAAAACACTAATTTAAAAAGATGTGCACCCTTATGTTTATTGCAACATTACTTACAATAACCAAGATATGGAAGCAACCTAAGTGTCCATCCATAGATGAATGGACAAAGAAGAAGATGTCATTATATATCTATCTATCTATCTATCTATATATATATATATATGATGGAACATTACACAGCTATAAAAAAGGATGAGATTATTGCCATTTGCAACAACATGGATGGACCTAGAGGGTATTATGCTAAGTAAGATAAGCAGACTGAAAAAAAGACAAATTCCCTGTCATTTCACTCATATGTGGAATTTAAAAACCAAAAACAGGCACGTGGGTGGCTCAGTCGGTTAAGTGTCAGACTTCAGCTCAGGTCATGATCTCACAGTTCTTGGGTTCAAGCCCTGCATTGGGCTCTGTGCTGATACCTCAGAGCCTGGAGCCTGCTTCTGATTCTTTGCCTCCTTCTGTCTCTGCCCCTCCCCTGCTTGTCCTCTGTCTCTCTGTCAAAAATAAATAGGCATTAAAATTTTTATTAATAACATTAAAAAAATAAAAAAACAAAAACAAAGGAATAAAAATCCAAAAAGCAGAATCAGACCTATAACTACAGGGAACAAACTGATGGTTGATAGAGGGGAGGGGTGGGGTGGGTAAAATGGGTGAAGGCTTCCAGCTATGAAATGAATAAGTCCAGCCATAAAAGGCACAGCATCGGGAATACCATTCAATGATATTATAATAGTGTCGCATGGTGACAGATGGTAGCTACACTTGTGGTGAACATAGCATAAGGTATAGAGAAATTGAATCACTATGTTGTACACCTGAAACTAGTGTAATATTGTGTGTCAACTAGACTCAAATTAAAAAAATATTTTTAATTAAAAAAATAAATTACATTGTGAATATTATCCTGTATCATTAAGATTGTCTAATATTTTTTTTTTTTGCATTTTGAAGCACAGTGCTTTGCAATACTCTGTTTTGCTCAACAATATATCAAAGAGAATATTTTCTTGTTTTTCTAGGCATATGGTCATGGCAGCTTTTTAATGTGGTCCAAATAAAGTCTAAATATAATATTACACGAGCAAAGTCAGCAAAGCGAGAGGTGGTACCTCTCCGGGTGCTCAAGTTTGCATCTCAATGTAAGAGACAAGACTTATTAGGACTTGGGAGGCCAAGGATTAATAGAATGAATCACCTTATTTCCCCTAAAGGTTTGACCCAGTGTGTGACCCAGCCTGCTAAGCTGATATAATGATGAACAATCCCTTTTATTAATGTAGCTAAAAATGGAACCTGTGGAAAGAACTTATATAACTTGAAATGACACATGGCAACTGAAGGCCACTTGTCCCATGAGCTCTTGGAGCCAAAGTTAAGTTGGTATCTAATGAAAAGTGTAAACCTGGGAGCATTTACCCTACTATCTGCATTGCACCTTCATTTAAGTTAGAACGCTCGGCTTTAGTAGCGTAAGAAAAATACAAACACACAATTGAAGGCAGGTTATATTAGATAAACATTTTTAACATAGATCTTTCTAACTTATTCTTCAGTGCCAAGTGCTAAGTGTTATTATGACCATCATTAGGAATAATAATAATAGCAATTCATTTGTAAGATATCTATCATTCCAAAGACTCACACTTTATATATCGAATAATGTTACTTATAGAAAATTTTAAACAAATGGCACATTGCAGGACATAATATTGGTTTAGGCTCTCTCAGACCAGAAAGTTACAAAAAGAAAAGTGAGGAGAAATTATCTGTGCATCATAAAAAGTCACAGGCTGATATATAAGTCTGGGGGAAAATATCATCAGAGTTAAGGGACTTCTTCAAGGTCACACAGCTTAGGAGCAAGTATGACTAAACCCAGTTTCCCTACCTAGTCCCAGTCCTGAGACCACAGAAAGAATAATAAAGTGAAAAATAAATTGTTATCTAGTGACATGAATCAAAGAAAATCCGGTTCCAAGCACAAGGATAGAAATAAGCATGGGGTAGGCAAGGAATAGAATAGTCAGTAGACTTGGCACAGGAGGAGTAAGGTAGAGAGTTGTTTAAGATGAAGTCTGTAAACTCAGCAGGGGGTATACCATATGGTTCTTATAAGGAATTTACATTTTATTCTAAGAATCATGGGAAGACCAGAGCAGGTTCTAAACGGAGGAATGATGTGAAATAATTTATAGCTTATAAAGCTCACTCTACTGCTAGATTGAAAAAGATGAGAAGGGATGGGGAACAGAAGCCTGGAGACCAGTTAAGAGTCTACTGTTGTGCTGTATGTAAGACATGACAGAGGTTCACTCCTGACTGTAGAGACTGCAATTTCAACTGTTCTGGAGTAAGACCTACACAAGCTTTAAAAGATGTCCAGGGAACTCTAGTGTCTATCCAGAGAATCACTGGTACGGTGCAATAGCAGTGGAAATGGAAAGAAATATACAGATTTGGGCTGTTTTCAGGGTAGATTCAAGAGCACTTGACGGGGGGTTAGATGTAGAAAAGGAGAGAAAGAGAGGAGACAAGAACTACTTCTAGGCTTTCAACCTAAGACACTGAGTTGACGGTTCCATTTCATGAAAGGCTAAAGCCTAAGAAAATAACAAGCTTGGGCAGGATGGAAAGCAAGTGTTCTGTTTCAAATACAGTAAAACCTTGGTTTGTGAGCATAATTGGTTCCAGAAACATGCTTGTAATCCAAAGCGCTTGTGTATCAAAGTGAATTTCAAGAGCCATCGGCTCAGATGTACTACTTGTGTTGCCAGACGTCACTTGTTTATCAAGTTAAAATGTATTAGAAATGTTTGCTCATCTTGCAGAACACACGCAGAACAAGTTACTCGCAACCCAAGGCTTTACTGTATATTAAACTCGAGATGTCCAGGCGAGGATGTCCAACAGTCTATCAGATATTCAACTGTGGAGATCAGGAAAGAGGTCAGAATAGATATGTATGTATGTGTACATGTGAGTGTGTGAGTGTATGTTCTTACCTGTGCGTGCATGCATGTGCACCTGATTGACAAAAAGGTGGTGTTTAGAGCATTGAGGACTGAGAGAGATACTTAAAAAGAGAGTGTGTTGAGGAGAGAGGAGAACCCAAGGTTGAATCCTGAGATACTCCAAAATTTAGAACCCTGCAGAGGAGAGACAGAGAGGTGGTAGGAAAATCAGCACACACACTGTCTCCAAGAGAAAAAAAACAACTTTCAAGAAGGAAGGAGTCACTGCGTCAAACGTGGCTGAGACACCAAGTGAGATGAAGACAGAGAAATGGCAGCTGGATTCCACAATGGGAAAATTATTAACAGTTTGTGAGAAGATCAATGGGGAAGGAAAGAGGAGTTGACCGTGATAATGACCATGGAGAACATTTCTGAGAAGGAGAACAGAGACACATATAGCAGCTTGGGAGCAGACACTTACTTGACCCATCTGTTGAGGCAGGAAAGAAGGCCCAGGGAGGAAGCAGAGGTACGGATTCTGGTTGTTTAGTAGGTACCTCACCTGCTGCTTGATTCAGTTTTCTGAGTAAAGTAAGCGGTGAAGTCCCAAGTTGATGGAGAGGCAAAGCAGGAGGTAAGGGGAGTAGTTGTTTTGGAGAATGGCATAGCAAAAATACCAAGGAAGCGTCATAGGAATGCTGACTGCGTGCCCATTGGCAGTCTGTGGTAGGAATTTTTAATAAGAATTGTCACCACAGGTGTGTTTTTTCTCTCTAACAATGTTCAGCTGTTTGGGTTGAGGGGCAAAGTGTGTTGGTAATTGAGTTTAATGAGGGTGTGAGTTGGCCAACTAAATATAACAAAGTGAGAGACGGGGCAAGGAAAAGTGTTTGTAAGGGATCAAAAATGGACCAAAGTAAGTAAGGAGGAAAGTGAAAACACCATTGGGGTGTGGAGGGATAATGGACAGGGTCAAGGATTAAATGTCTTGATTGGTAACATGGAAGGCAGAGCCAAAGATTTCTCAAAAATACATCATAAAGCGATAAAGAGGTGAAAAATTGTAAACGGAAAGTCAGGTCAGAATGAAATGTCATTACCCGCACCAAGACAAGTGGAGGACACATTTAAGCACACCGAGCATAAAGAGACATGCTAAACTGATCCAGAATGGAAAAAAAAAAGACCTTCCCTGCACAAGATAAAAGAACAAGAACAAAAAAAGGAATCCACATTTGATTTCTAATCACTGTCCCCGGATTCAAGAGGACAATGGTGTGACATTTTCAAAATGACTTTCATCGATGTATTTAAAAAAAAATACAACCTGACTAATGCAATCCTAGTGCAACAATCAAAGCTTATCAAAGATTCCACTGAACATGGTGTTATGGGTTCATGCAAAACTCCCTACCCGTGTATAAGATAAATGACTGGAGTATTTATGGGTGAAGTTATGTCTACAATTAACTCTTAAATGGTTAAAAAAAAAAAGAGGTAAAAAGTAAACCTGACAACATTCTAACAATTGGTGCAACTAGGTGAATCTCAGGTGTTAATTTTATTACTTACTAGTTTTCAGTAGACTTACAATTTTCCAAAAAAAAAAAAAAAGTTGGGGAATATAATGATAAAAGGCATAGCCATCTTCAAAAACAAGGTGAATACTTCATGTATCAAAAATGGAACACAGGGGCGCCTGACTTGCTCAGTTGGTTGAGCATCCGACTCTTCATTTCTTCTCAGGTCATGATCCCAGGGTCGTGGGATTGAGCTCCGTATTGGGCTCTGTGCTGAGCCTGGAGCCTGCTTAAGATTCTCTCTCTCTCTCTCTCTCTCTCTCTCTCTCTCTCTCTCTCTCCGTCTGCCCTTCTCCCCTGCTTGTGTGTTCATGCCATCTAAAATAAGATTTGAAAAAAACAAATGGAACCACAAAAAGCAAACAGAGTAATAAGCAGGGAAACCCACCGGACTCTGGGACTAGAAATAGGTGAGGTTGTCCAGGGGATGAACTCGTGTGCGGGATGAATCTGCTTACCAAAAGGAAAGAGCTGAGCCAGGGGAGTGGCATGGAACTGCAGGCTAGGGAAGAGCTCCCCCTGCAAGGAACATATTTTTTAAGTAGCAACTCTGACCACTGCCCACGACTGAGGATCTCTGGTGCCCTGCTGTCTGACCTGACAGAAGGCACAATTGCCACTGCCTTGGAAATCTGATTTGTGAGATCTACGTAGGACGAGTGTCTCAAAAAAAGACATGGTTCTAGACTGGGATGATGGTAGTTGGGGAGATATGGCTATAAAATGGGCTTGACATGGTAGGGAAAGATCTGAATGGTGAATAAAGAAGAAAGAAGGAAGAGGGGGGGTAGAAAAAGAGGCAGAGGTGGAGGGAGGGAAAGAGGAAGAAGAGGAGGAGGAGGACACGTGCCTGTATCTTGAAGTATCCTGCCAAGGCACATCAGCAGAATGCTCAATGTCAGAGACTCTATTTAGCATCTAAACCACCCTGAGGACAGACAGGAGTTTCAGATGCAACTGCTACTTACTGAGCAATGACTGACTTCATGCAAAAGCAACAGGAAGGAAGCTTTCACAGGTGACCCTCTCTGTCCTCACAGCAACTCCCAGTTAGGTGACATCCCCATTTTATACTTTGCTCTAGGTTACATAGTAAATGGGAAAGTGGGGGATTTTCTAAACCAGGCCATGTATTATGACGATGATGATGATGATGAATGGAATCCATGATCACTCAATTCACAAGATGGGTTAAAGCAAGTACAGGGGTCAATAGAAGTGGCCGGGGGAGATACTGGAACTCGTAGGACCATCAGGGATGGCGCGCTTTACATAGGAAGAGAAGAGGGGGGTGCATCCCACATGGGGCGTGTAAGAGAAGCAACGCAGGCGGGAAGGCACAAAAATGTGTTTAGAGGACTCAGCGTCGAGCCGCCCAGCTGCAAGGGAGCACATGCTCTACAATATGCAGGAGCAAACAAATGACCCCCGGAGCCAAGCAGCAAATGAATTCTTCCTTGTAGAAACGCGGCGTTCAGAGGCTGCAGCACAATCCTGAGGAAATGAATGGGAGTCTGCTCCCCGCTGTCAGGGGCATTCTCCGGATGATTCATTGACGGCTCTCCAGCCAAGCCCCAGTTCCTTCTGGAGGCCACGACCCTCGGTGTGCACCCGCCACCGCAGACCCAGCCAGAAAATGTATTGTCTTCCCCTTTTACTTCTGAGTTCTGCAGCTGCTGGTCTGCTTGAAGGAAGTCGTCTTCACCTAGAGCGTAAACCTGAACTTTTCTGGCTGGCAGGGTCAAAGCTTCACATTTTCGGCACCTTCAGGGAAGTGGTACTTGAGAGGCTGATTCGAAAAAGCCCGTTACTCACATGGCGCTGGGGGCCGTTCCCTCCCTCTTGCCTTTGTTTCACTTAGTGGCTTTCTGACCGCATTCCTCAACGCCACAGCCCGGTTCTCGTGACAGCTGGCGCAGTGGCCTGGAACCTTAGGGAGACGGGCAGTGTCTCTCACTTTCAGGAGCAGAGACCGGTCACCCTAAAGGGAGAGCAAACCGAGCTGTGTCGGTGCATAAACCCACGATTCGTGCCTCCATCCCGACAGTCCTGCGGAGACAAAGCGGGAATGGTCATTCCCTTACTGAAGAGATTTTTGTGGCTTTCCAAGAATGAAAGTTTTATTTTCCAGTCACAGAAACACGAAAAGTTAAGTTTCTTAGGACTACTTAGCATCCTTGTGTGACGCCCTCAAGTTGGTGCTGAAGCACTGACCTTGAAGAATTCTAGAAGCCAGAGACTTTGGGGAATTAAAAATCAGAGTAATCATCCCATGAGTACTTCCTCTGGGCGAGGCAGTGTTCTAAGTGTTGCGGGGAAATCGGCTCAGTTAATTTTATTTAATCCTAACGACGATTTTTTTCTCACTCATTCATCAAACATTTATTTGTTGTGCGCCTGTTTCATCCAGAGCTGTTCCGGGGGAATGCAGACACAAAACAAACAGAATGAATAAGTAAATCGCATAGTGAGGAAGGGGGTGATAAGAGCTGTGGAAATAATTGATCAGGAGAGTGCGGGGAGGGGGGGTGGGGGGGGTTCAGGAATCCTGGAGGAGGCTGGGAGGGGTATGAAGATCTCCTTGAGAAGGTACAATGTGACAAACCCAAGGAGAGCGAGAGGATGAGCCAGGCCATATGTTGGGGGAAGAAAAATATAGGCAGAAGGAACCAGCACTGATCTGGATTCACACAAGCAGGGAAAACAAAGATAATTTATTGGAAGAATAATAGAGAGTTTACTGAATTTAAGGGGGAAAAACTGGAAATTGGTATTACTGTCGTGCTAAGCAGAATAATGGTCCCCCAGGGTTTGTCTGTGTCCTTATCCCAGGAAGCTGTGAATTTGATAGATTACAAGGAAAGGACAATTAAAATTGCAGATAGGATTAAAGTTGCTAATCAGTTGACTTTAAAATGGGAAGACCCCTGGATTTTCTGGGTGGGCCCAATGTAATCATTAAGGGTCCTTAAAATTGCAAGAGGGAGGCAGATGAGAACCACAGAGATGGGAACGTGTGAAGGGCCTGTCCCCACAATTGCTGGATTTGAAGATGGGGGAGGGGGCCATGCTCCAGTGAGCACCAGGGTCTCTAGAAACTGATTCTGGGCGGGGAAACAGATTCTCCCCTAGAACCTCTGGGAAGGAACACAGCCTTGCCGACACCTTGATTTTAGCCCAGGGAGGCTTCGCTAAGTTTGTGGCAATTCGTACAGCAGCTGTAGGAAAAAAAAGCACAAGCTTATCTACAGGACACCTCCCAAAGGCTCATCAACCGCAGGCTCCAGGAAAGACAGGCACCGGGACTGATCTTTTCGGCTGATCTTTTCGGCTGACCCAGGATGAACCAGCTTTGGCCATTTTCCTTACCTGGGTTGGGGCTGCTACAGTCAGATCATGCTGGTCTCTCTGCAGAACACCTGGGCCAGGGTGGCTGCAGCCGAGCGGGACAGGGAGGGAAGAAGATGGGATCAGAATGGGGTGGCGGCCAGGGCTTGCCGGATCTCACAAGATGTGCCCTGCGCTGTTGGCTAGAAACTCCCAATTAGCAGAGGGGGGAAACAGAGATTAAATAACTTTCCCAAGTTTCAACAAGGGAGATTTGACTTCAAGCCTCTTTGCCTTTAAAACCCTTGTTTTTTTAATCAGCTCAGCCAAACTGCTCAGATGAAACCTGGCTCCTGGGGATCCTGTTGCCACATCGATGTGTCATCAAATCCCTGCAGTGGGCTGTTCAGGTGGCCCCATTTGTTGATGACATAGTGTTACTCAAGAGCATCGCACCTTCCATAAAAACACGAGCGTACTGGGGCGCCTGGGTGGCTCAGTCGGCTGAGCGTCCGACTTCAGCTCAGGTCATGATCTCGCAGCTCAGAGCCTGGAGCCTGTTTCAGATTCTGTGTCTCCCTCTCTCTCTGTCCCAACCCATTCGCATTCTGTCTCTGTCTCTCTCAAAAATAAATAAACATTAAAAAAAAAAATTAAAAAAAAAAAAATAACACGAGAGCACTGCCCCTTGTTTCAGGATTTTAAGCAAAGCCACACGCCATGGCGTAGACCTTAATTCGTTACCATTCCCTTCCTCGCCCCTTTCTTTTCCACTCTTCTCTGCCTCTTTCCATCACTGAGGGACCAAAGGGATTTTTGTGACTCCCCAGCCATAGATTCTATTTAATTAAATAAGGAACCTCTACACGACTGAGTCGGACTTGCTCATGATCTTGTTACTTTTTAACCACACTGAACCCAAGTTTCTATGTTTTTTCTCATGCTTTGAGATTCAAGTTGAGCTACTCTCTGTGTGTATGTAGGTAGCAGGCCATCTGTTATCTCTGCCTGCCAGTGTTCCTTCCCTCTTCTCTTGCTAAGAGTGTCCTCATTTTTCTGTGAGAACCACCCCACCCCCACGCATCCAGTCTTGATAGCTCTGTCAATCAAAGTGTCACAGCCTCTCTGGCCAAGAGGTGGGACCAGACACAAGCTTAGCCAATCAGACTTCCTGGGAATTTGAATCTAGAGGGCTGTGAGCCAAGTATGGAAAATGGTTGAAGCTGGTTCACCAACATATTTCATGGTGAATGTCTATTCTGAGACCATGAATTGGGGAGTTTTCTGTAAATATGATAATACCCGATTTTCACTTTTTCTTAGAGTCAGTAAGCTCTTCATAATCTTCCAACAAATTATTTTTAATTTTCTTTCCTTTGTCGACACAAGTCAGTGTCGGTTACTTGTAATTAAGACAAATAAATAAACTTAACCGATAAAATCTTGCCTCTTGACTAACTAGCTTAATTTACTTAGGCTTTAATATTTTGTGCTTCAAAGGCTCTTAGCTCTACATGGTTCTAAATATGACTACCCTCCATTAATTAAGATGTAGATTTTGCTGCTTAACGTGGAATATGTTTTTCTCTACATGTGTGGGTATTTTTTTATTATAAACCCCAAGGTTGGAATAAAGCAATTTATCCTGCAATTTATCTGATAACCAATATCCTTCCTTTATCTAGTCCCCCCTTTTTTAGGAGTAAGTGAATAGAGATATGGTCCCAAATTTCAAGCTAGGATCCCTTTCTTACTTGCTTTATACTTTACAGAAAACTCCCCCCAAACTGATCTACTTCTTTATATGGTATCTGCCTAAAAGTAAAATTCTGCAGTAAAGGTGCTATGTACACAGGAGATCTCTTAAAAATACAAAATGGTGCTTGGAGAGGGTAATTTATTATATGTTTATATCCTTTAGTATTAGCACTTTTATTTGGATTGCTTTGTCATAACAGTGGTGTAACATAGCCAAAAATTTTAAGTTCTGGCCAGTGGCATATAAGCAGATCTGCTGCATATGAGTCCCGTTTTCTCTTCCTTCCTACAGAATAGATTGCAGCTGTGATGGCTGGAGTTGTAGTAGCCATCTTGTGCCATCACATGGAAATCACAGACTGAGGATAGTGGAGCATTAAGAGGAAGGTGCCTGAGTCCATGGCGACTTCCTGAGACTGCTCTGCCAGCCCTGGGCATCTACACTTTTTTATAGAGATAAAAGAAAAATAAATTCTTATCTTGGTTAAACCCATGTTACTTGGATTTTCTGTCAGTTGCAAATACCATAGGAATTTAAACCCTAAGTGATATAGCTGGTTATATTCCAAATGGACTACTTACCTCCCACCCCCAGTCCTTCCATTTATGCACACTTCCCTTAGCCTTTTGGGGTGATTTTAATATGCTACAGGATAAATTGCATTTAACTGACAAAAAAATACCATGCAGCACACACGTTAGATATTAAACATGCTCAATACATCTATGTCAATGAATAGATTGTTAAGGAATATTCCTAGATAGGCTCAGGCTTGAGCTTCACCTCACCCACACCCACTGAGGCTCTATTCTGTCCCTGATCTATAAGGCAAGGTCTCAGGCTGGACTGGTCTCTGTATTCCTGCCATGCAATTTTATGGATTTGCTGGAACTCTCTAGAAGATTCCAACTTTGGGTCTTCTTCAAGGTCATACAGTTTTAATCCTGACTTCACCACATATCTGCTCTTTGGCTTTGGGAAATGTTTTGAACCTCTTAGTGTCTCTATTTCCTCACCTACAAAATGAGAATAATCTCGTAGAGGTGTCATAAGGATTGAACAAATACACGGAAAACTCTTAGTGTCTGATGTAAAGTAACTCCTCAAACAGTATTAATTCCAATTGTGACTATTATTTTACTCAAAAAGAGAAAATATGAAAGTCACAAAGACCTTGACAAGGGAAAACTCTGCCATTTGAGGAGACAGGTAGACAGGAGCCTTGATGGAACACTATCTTCCTAACCATCACCGCAAAACCAAGGTCCTATTTCTTCCATTATAGGAAGATATCTTTTGGTGCAAAGATATATATCACCCCCATTTCTCATCCTTTTAACTTAAAAAAGCTTTGCATCAGGTAGGTCTTGTTCTCTCCTTAAGGGTCCCAGAGGTTAGAAGCAATGTCTTCCTGAGAGGAAAGATTCTCAGAATTGAAGATGGCTTACTCATTTCCCTTGTCTCTGGCTTGCTCTGCTTCCCTAACTCACCAGTCTCTCCCAGGGCCTCCTGCAAAGTCAGATGAACTATAAAGAGGCCAAAATGCCTAGACTTTCTGAAATGAGGATTTTGCCTGCAGTGTTTTGTAAATGAATAATACCTTTAAAAATTTTTTTCTGAAATTCTTTTCCCTACCTTATAAAGTCATTCGCAGGAATTTATCTTATTGTAGATTTTTTTTAAATTTTTTTTTCAACGTTTATTTATTTTTTGGGACAGAGAGAGACAGAGCATGAACGGGGGAGGGGCAGAGAGAGAGGGAGACACAGACTCGGAAACAGGCTCCAGGCTCTGAGCCATCAGCCCAGAGCCTGACGCGGGGCTCGAACTCCCGGACCGTGAGATCTTGACCTGGCTGAAGTCGGACGCTTAACCGACTGCGCCACCCAGGCGCCCCTTATTGTAGATTTTTTAAAGTGGTTTTTTTTTGAACAATCAACCTTGAAACTACATAAAACATGGCAAACAATTCTCAGAGGAACTATTTTCTTTCCAATTAATGTAAAATTATGATGGCAGAGAATTGAGGATCTAAGGGATTTGAGCTTCAAGACTTTTTTTCCTAAGGAAAAAACAATGTAGCCCTCATTTAACAATACCTCTTGGTGGCTTTGAACCAGTTCCTTCTCACTGCTATCTGATTTTGGCAAAGGTACCGGGAAGACAAGATTACAATGCCTGCACTCTTCTTTTCGATCTCTCCAGAACCTTATTTGTATCTCTATGTCAACAGAGTGAAGAAATGGTAGTGCTTCATTTGGAGTGGCCCGTAGCTACCAGCATCCTCCTTAATTAGTGTCTGTGACCAGTTAGCATTGTTTAGGTTTCATTCAACACACTTACCCAGAAACGCGCTCTTTCTCGGCTGCTGTGGTATGCACCAGCTGTCTTTAATCTCTCAGGACCCAATTCACAGACCACAAATTCTGTTATGAGCACAAATGTCTGAGAGTGGGCATTTGTTTCTTTTCTGCTTAGGAGACAACGTTCATATATTTCTGCCATTAAAAATAAACCAGTGAATAAATAAATACCCAAACTAACACAAGAGGCGAAAAGCAGAGTATCTCGCTTCCAACGAAACTAAAGTTTGGCTCGCATGGAAGCGGCACCTCTTTTGGGTCTAGTAAATACCACTTTTCTCTTAGAAATAATAAGCTCATCCGTAAATGCCATTTTGAAGACTAAACAAACCCACGACAGAGAGGAAGCACAAAAAAGCTTACGGTTTCAAGCAAAAAGGTCATTATTTCCGTTGGCCAAGCCATGCACATTCCAGTTCTTCTAAAAGTATGCCACTGAATTTTACCTTAGTCTGTCTTCTTCTTTCCTAAGTGTGTGCGCAGGAATGTGAGCAGACAGTGTTTGCCCATGCGCCTGGATACGTTCCACTCGTTCCAGTACTTGGGGCCACAGGGCACACGGCTATCCTTGTCAAGGTTACGTGGAACGGAATGCTGGTAGTATGGAGATCCCAGCCTCCATTGGAGATTTGTCTCTGGATTCCCCCAGTAACCGATGCACACTGTGCATCTTCTGTTTCTATGACTTCTGTTTCTATGACCTCATCATGTTATAACACCAGCATTCAGTATGGTTTTGGGGACATAGTGGGTAGTCGATATCTATTTAATTAATAATAAGCAGCCACACTTTATACATGTGTATTATCTGCCAAGCGCTGTTCCAAGGCCTCTGCAAATATTAACACACTTAATCCTCACAAAAGTGCTATGAGGTAGCAGTTTTTAATGCTCCAGTCTACAGGTGAGGAAACTGGGACATAGAGGGATAAAACAACTGGTTCTTAAGCGCCAGAGTTGGGATTTAAATCCAGGAATTCAGATTCCAGAAGATACGGCCCTGACCACCACACTACGCTTCCTCTGTCTGCTCACATCCCAACCCCCAGGCCTATTTGCCTAACCAGGTGATCCCTGAGATCCCTTCTGTTCTATAGAGTGTGGTTCTAGCCTATTATTCATAGAGAACTTATGGGGCACAGAGAATCTTCCATTACCTACCCAGCCCTCCCTTAACACTCCCAGGTCTTAAGTTTTTGATTATATTACATAAGCAAGCCTGGAACCATGGTTTCCCCTTCTTCCAGAAGTAAAAGTCTTCCATAAAAAGACATACAACTATTAGAACAAACAAGAAAATTGCACCTGGCCCCCATTCTTCCAATATCATTTTAATATAAAAATTAGTTCATGGGATTCCTAGAATTCCATTCAACAGCTGAACCAGCACCAAAAATGAACGGGCAAAGACAGCCAGGGATGAATGACAGCACAGAGGGCCCTTAGTAATATGTGAGAGACCAGAAAGCACAGGCTCAGGCCTGAGCCAGCCACCCAAGAAGGTGTGAGGGAGCCACAGAGGGAAGGGGAGGAAGTGGAGGCTGTAAGTGTGTGTATTTGTTTTTCCCAAGAAGCTAGACTATAGGGGAAAGGAAAGAGGTCAATGGCAACAACTGGGACACAGAGGTGAAGAAAGATTTGTTTAAAGATTGATAAATATGTCTATAGCTTGCTGAGAAGTAACCGCTAATAGTGATGGTGGAAAATACCAGGTGGTGGGGAAGGGTAATGTATAAAATGTGAGTCTGATCCTCCTTAGATTGGAGGGTGTGGGCTGAAGACAAATAATGAGGAGAAGGAAGGGTACCTTTTCCTTTTACAAAGAAGAAGTGAGAAAGAGTTCCGTGTGGTCTCAGCTGATTTACTCTCAAACTGGAATCTTGAGGTAACAGGCATACAAAACTGAAAAACATCTTTGGGAGGCTTCCTTGACCCCACAAATAGCTTTTCTAGGAGAAGTAAAGGAAAAGTCAGATGGAAAATGTTAGTGGCCACTGAGGTGCCCCCTTCTATAGCTTCAAACAGGTATTCATGTATAGAAACATGGAAATCTGGAGAATGGGACAGCAAACAGCTGATGTTGCCCTCAATCAACCATCTGGGTCCTTAAAAAAAATATGTGTGCAGGAAAGAAAGCAAGGCTAAGGGACACATTCCATGAATGTATAGTAAACACCCTGTGTGTAGGGCACAGGTGCTAGGAATACAGCAATGAACAAAATAACGTCCTGTTCTCATGGGATTTACATTTCATCTCCAAATTTGTCAAGAAAAGTGTGACCTCGGATTGTCAGCCAAGCTGTCTAATCTGCCTGCCACCATCCCAGAGACCACCCTGAGATGTGAGAATGGCTACACCTGCCATTCTCAATGGCAAACAAGAGAAAGTGAAAGAGGCAGAACGTTTGCCCTCACCATGAAAGCAGAACTGGCAAAGGCCACCTGTCCCAACAAGGGAGAAGGGAAGGAAGCTGCCCACATCCTGGCAATGACCTGGAGATGCAGAGAAGGAGCTGCTATTGGGCCTTATCCCCTAGACAGTAGCCCTAAATCTAGTGTCCTCTCTGGCCCAGGAACCCAAGAGAGGTCAATAAGAGTCCACACCCATGCAGGCTAGGACCCCAACTCAGCAAAACAAGGGCACTGAAACCTCTAGACAGTGACCACTTGTCCTAAAACTGGACCAATTCACAAAAATTCCTCGTTGGATAGTGGGGAGAAGTTGGAGAAAAAGAAGAGAACGACCATGAATTTCCTAGCTTCCCAAACCAAAAATCACCTTCCTTTTGTTCTTTCTCCCATTAACCCCTGTGTTTGATAGCCACACCAATGGCCCACAATTTCTTGCTTCAGGTCTCATGGCGGGCATCACACCTCTCATCAGGCCATTTCTCCAATTCTTACTGCTATTCTTACATTTTCTCCTGCAACCAACAAGATGGGCAGTTTCAACCCACAATGCCTTTTAAACATCTGTTTAGAGTCTCCCAGTTCTGTTACTCAGCCTTCAAGGTGAGCACTCACCCAAATAACACAGTCAGTAACATAACATACTTCAAGCTGAGACAGAAAATAGAAGATTCCCCGTTGTTTTCCCTTAGATTCCCAAGTCATCATGTGGAAGAAATTAAGTTGGTCTTCAGTGCCATTCATGATCTTGACTCAATCTATCTTTTTGATCTTGAGCCACAGTTTGTCCAATGTACATCTTATACTTGCCATTTTCTTGTTGGTCCAGGCCATGGCTTTATCTGTGTATTCCTTTACCTTTGCTTCAAAAGCATAGTCTCCCACCTGATCTGTCCTCTCTTCCCCACCTATTTATATAGTTCCTTCTCCCATCCCATCTCTTCTATGCAGCTTTCTCCAGCCAACCTCAGCCCATGGCACTCTCCTTTCTCTGAACTCATAGAATGACCACTATTTGTAGCTAAAAAGAGTTCTGGGTCCAATGCCAATGTGTGGGTATATGGGTTTTTCCTCACATATCCAACAAGGAAGTCTCCAACACCAGCTGGGTATCTTACAACTTAACTTAAATCTGACACTACCTTCCTGGAGATTTCAGATCCCACGGGTGCAGGGCTCAGGCCCACAAGACTGCCCCACTCCCCACTTCAGATGCCAGTTCCAGGTCCAGGTTGTCACCTGTGCTTCTGATGGACTGGCTACAGATTGGAGGTTCCCATTATCTTTCCTCAAGTTCAATTAATTTGCTAGAATAGCTCACAGATCTCAGAGAAATATTTTAGTTACTAGATCACCAGCTTATTATAAAAGAACATAACTCAGGAAGAGCCAGATGGAAGAGGTGCTTAGAGTAAGGTATGTGGGAGGGGTGCAGAGGTCCCAAGCCCTCTCCAGGGTGCCATTCTCCCTAAGTCTCTATGTGTTCACCAACCCAGAAGCTCTCTGAACCCCATCCATGTGCGGTTGTATGGAGGCCTCACGACACAGGCATGATTGATTAAGTGATGAGCCATTGGAGATTAAGTCAACCTGCAGACTCTCTCCCCTCCTTCAAGGTTGGGGCAGGACCCAGGTGGGGAGTAGACTCAAAGTTCCAATGCTCTAATTATAAGATTGGGTCCCCTGGAAACCAGCCCCCATCCATTTGTGTTACCTAAGTGCATTTGAGAAGTTGCTTCATTAACATAACAAAAGATCCCTTTGTAACTCTCATCTCTTAGGAAATTCCAGGGGTTTTAGGAGCTCTGTGCCCTAAATGGGGAGAAAGACCAAATAAATACTTCTTACTCTACATCAAAATATCACAGTAGCTTTCCCTGAGGTTTAGCATTGATGAACATTTGTATATGCCTTGCTTCCCCTGATATATGACAACTCCGTACAGAAGTCCTCAGTAAGCCTAAAACACCTAAGCAGCCTCTTCCATATATTTAACATGCAATAACCATTTTTATTTTCAAAACCACATATACCTTATTTACCTTATAGAGGATTTAAACAGGTGGCTTCTGTATATTGATTGACTGGATGATTCACTAAAGGAATTGCTCATCTTTATATATATAGATAGAAGATAGATATAAACTTGGGGTTCATACAGCATGAAAGGCCCTCAGTAAATGAGGCAGATCACCAGTGCTAACCTACTCAATCATGGGATGCAAGTTTTGAGGTAAATTACAGTATAGCGTAGACCCTTTTGCTGCACAGGTGTAGAATCTGAGGTTAAATTTCCTCCTCCACCTATAACACACATAATGAAACAAATATAGAAACAAATAATAGGGAAGTAAGTTATAGATGGTCCTTTAGAAGTCAATTTCATCTGCGCATCTAACCATAAAAGCAGCATCTGCTCTGCTAAATACAGGTGTTTTATATCCTTGTCATTAATTGGAGGGGACATTATGTCATCATACATCAACAGTTAAGGTTGGTTAAAGTGCCACTTATCTCAGGTGCTGTCATTAATCAGGTTCTTTTCAGCTTGGTGACTCCAGAGGCTTGGCTCAAAGCTGCTCTATGTGAATGGGTTTTCCCAATGGGTTTAAGGTGTCTTTTTATTATCATTTTGAATGAAAACCTTGGAACCCCGACATAAGTGGCCATTAAGGTAACTGTTCTGATGCTTCAGAGAAGAGAAACATTTCCCCCATCACCTTCGTCTCCCCCTCTCCCCCATGCCTCCACCAAAGAGCCACAGTGAATAGAAAGGCACATCAACACAAGCTGTTGTCTCCTCATAGTTTAACCCATTAATGGATTTCAGTGAACCAACTGTAGTACATCTGGCACTTAAACAGAGCTGGAGGACAGCACCCTTCTCTTTCTGCCTGGCACCCACGTCACCCAAATGCCTTCCTGGCTACCCTAAATCCACCGTATGATGTCTGTTCCAGACAAGCTTCCAGGGTGCATTCTTCCTTAGTCTCTGCTTTCATTGAAAATGCCTGCCCTTTCTCCTGTTCCTTCAAGGCCATTGGAAATGGCATAAGTTGTTCTAGGTTAAGTTGCCAGGGTCAATGATAGTGGCATTTTAAAATACTGGCCTTTATACTCTCAGCATCTAAACTCTAAAAATTAAGGTAAAAAGTTCAGGCACTAGGTTGATACTTCAAACAGGGGGCCGTTTGGTCCATATCAAGGTCTCACTCAGGGAGCCCCTATGATGCCCTAAAAATACAATTCTCTGCATATTCCAAGTTGGGGTCTCTCATCACCTCAACCTGTGCAAGAGGTTGGAAGAATAAGGGGGAGGGCATTTTTATTATTTATTCATTCAATGGATATTGTATTGCCTGTGAGGTGCTGTGTTAGCATTACACAATGACGATCAGAAACAGACATAACTCTGGCTCAAGACTTTACAGGGTGAATGGGAGAGAAATGAATGAAATAGAAACTTGAAAACCAACAGGTAAAATCATAACTGTGTGTAGTTCTTCAAAAGAAAATGCTACATGTCCACGCAAACAAACATACTGTGACCTCAAGTATGAATAAAGGTCAGTCACAGGAGGATGGGGAGCCATGAAGAGTGTTCCTAGAGAGGGAACAGCAGGCACAAGGTGCTGAGGGAGGAGAAAGCAGGGAAAATTCCAGAAATTGGGCCTCAGGTAGGCAGAATCCTAAGCGGTCCCAAGGGCCTCATCTCCTGAGTATACACACCCGGCATAATTTCTGAGACTGTGAATATGATGGATTTTGCTCCCATGATTAGGTTATATTATATGAAACAGTTAACTTTTAGAAAGAAAGGCTATCCAAGCAGATCTGATCTAGTCACATGAGCCTTTTAAATCTGAGTCTAGAAGTCAGAGACAGAGGCAGGCAGAGATTCACATCGTGAACAGGATTCAGTGCACCATTTCTGGCTTGACGATGGAGGGGGCCGCATGATAAGGAATGTGGGTCACCACATGTAGGTGAGAGCAACCCTGCTTGGCACCAGCCAGGAAATGGGGCCTCGGACCTACACACGCAAGAAATCGAATTCTGCCAACAGCAGCAATGAGCTTGTGTGTTAATTTCCTAGGGCTGCCATAACAGACCTGGTGGCTTAAGCCGCAGACATTTAACGTCTCACGTTTCAGAAGGCTGGAAGTCCAGGGTCGAGGCGTGGGCAGGGTTGGCTTTTTCTGAGGGCTGTGAGGGAGGGCTCTGCTCCAGTTCTCTCTTCTTGGCTTGTGGATGGCCTGTGTCTCCTCCCTGTGTCTTCACACCATCCTCTAACATGTCTGTCTTTGCACTGTAATTTCTTCCTCTTACAAAGACCACAGTCAGATTGTATTAGGGTCTACCTTATGACCTTATTTTAACTCTCTCACATCTGTAAAGACCCTAGCTCCAAATAAGGTCACATTCTGAGATATTGGGTTTGGGTTTGGGTCTCATTTGAGGTCATGGGTCACAGTCTATGGTTCTGAATTTGGGGGGGGGGGAGAGGAGAGACACAATTCAACCCACAGAACTTAGAAGTGGATTTTCCCTCAGAGCCTTCAGCCAACAAGATGACTCTGCCTTGTGATATCCTGAGCAGAGAAGCCACGCATGCCTTGCCTGGACTCAGACCTACCCAACTGGGAGATAACACGTGAGTGTTGATTTCAGGGGCAGAGTTGATGGTAATTTGTTGTGCAACCATAGAAACCAATAGTGCCAGAGCTTGGTGACAGAAAAGGCTGACCTCATGGCAGGGACCAGACCACACAAGGCCATGAAGGCAGTGGCGAAAAACTTCACTCTTCATCCTGAGAACGATGAGAAGCCATGAGAGGGACGAGGTAATAATGACGTGTTCAGATTTTGCTTCTCTTCGGGGCTTTTCTTTTTGTACTTTGTTCTTTTCCTCTCCTTCCAGATAAAAATTCCAAAGGACTGGGTGGCCGCAGAGAAACATGGACAGTCCCACATCAGTTGTGATAACCTGTTGAAAAGGCAGAAGGGGGAAAAGGAGGAGGAGAACAGGATGAAGATAAACATCCTTTTTCGGGGGCTCACGCTGAGTCTGGTTCTGATTCTGCAGCATTTTCGGATTTATTTCTCACAACAAGCTTATCAGCCTCATTTTATCCATGACGGACTAAGGTATTCAGAGGTCTAATAACATCCTCAAGGGCATCAGCTCAGGGGGAATGTCACTAAGATTTGAATCCAGGTCTGACTGGCTCTCCCGCTCATTCTTCAAACTCAGTGCACTAAAGCTATGCGCCCATCCAGCCTTGGCCACTGTTGTTTAATAGTGCGTGATATATCTTGTCCGATATATCGGGCAAGAGAGTCCTACTAGGGCAGGACTACTAGTAGGGGAGAGTCCTACTAGGCAGGACAGGTGTGAGAGCAGAGGAGGAGGCTGCCTTAGCATCAACGGTCAGGCAGGTTGGCTCAGCAGAAGAACTGCAACAGACCTCATATGAGAGCCTAGTCACCTACCTGGCAGGTCCTGGTCACTGTCTTCCATTGTCTTGCCTGAATAAATTGTTGGTGCCAAGGACAAGGGCAGTAGAGGTGGTAACAAATCCCCTCTGGAGATTCAAGGTGAAGTAAAGGGGTTTTTAAGCTCTTCTCAAGAACATCCAAACTCTGAATTGTCCTCAGCACCCCCTGGGACATTGCTTATTCCAGTATTGAGGAATGCAGGATACAGAGCTAGGAATGAATCCCACTGATCCATCCCAGGACACTTCTGAAGACGTGAAGACACATTCAAGTCACCCATCAACTTATCCTCAATCACTAGCTGTGAGAAGTAGAAGTTAAGCTGATCCAATGCCCTTAAAACAATAGTAAATATTTTATGTCTTTCCTTCAGTGAATTATAAGAAGTCATGTTCCTCTGGAGAATTATTACATTTTATATTCTGTACCTTCTTATAAAAAGAAGGGTGCAGTACTTTTCTAGCATTCATTTACATGCCTTTGATAAATTACTGTAACCAGATTAGGGAGATAAAATAACCAGTCTATTAATTACAGTGATTATTATTTAATGGAAAATGGGATTCTAGGCAAAGTGTGTAGTAAGAAGAAAGCTTAGCAATGCATTATATAGATGTGGTATTTTATCTTAAAGAGTAAGATAAGTGTCCAGTCTGTTCTGCAATCTACAGAATATGTTCATTAACTCGGCAAGATTTATATGTATAATTGACCATAATATTTTAACACTATTTGCTTGATTTGGCAGTACATGAGGAACAAGGAAAAACTGTAACTTCAATTAAATTGAATAAATCCCTCAACGAACATGTAAAAGGCCAGGTCTGCCCAGCAACGTGGGAAGGAGAGAGTTGAGCAATGGTTTAAAAATTTTGTTTTCTTTTAATTGAAACGAGACACTGATTTAATTTTAATTTGTTGGCAATTTATTTTATAAATGATAGGGTTTGCAAAAAGAGATCCCCCCCCCCCATCGCTTATCGTCATAATTAATCTCAAATACAGCCACAAGTGTAATTTGGGGATAAATGTTAATACTTTCTCAAAGAGAAGCTTAGATCAGGGTCAAATCCTGACTCAACCACTAGCAGACATCAGAGCTTTTCTCATTTTCCTCAGCTCTACAAAGGAGAATAATAGTTACATCTGCCTTCTTGGAGTTATACAGATTAAAGCAGGCATCTGCAAACTATGGCCAGATCCAGCCCGCCGTCTGTGTCTCTGTATGGCCCACAACTTACATTTTTAAACCATCGAGAAAAAAAAATCAAAATAACCAGACTATTTTGTGACATGTGAAATATGGCATTCGAATTTCAGTGTCCATTAATAAAGTTTTATTAGAACACAGCTACACTTAGGCACTTATGTGGCGTCTACGGCTGTATTAATGCTACAACAGCAAAATTGAGTAGCTGTGACAGAGACCATATGGGCAGTGAAAACTGAAATATCTACTATCTGGCCTTTTCCAGAAAAAATTTGACAACCCTGGACAACACGAGTAACACGCAGGTTCTCAAAGTTAGCTACACAGTAGAATCACTCGAGGAACTTAAAAACACCCTTTGCCTACGTCACACTCCACACCGATTAAACAAGAATCCCTGGGGGTGGATGCCAGGTGTCAATAATTTTAAATTTTCTCGGGGGATTCCAAGGTGCAGCCAGATTTAAGGACCAGTGGACTAATGTGCTTTGTAAGGTATATAAACTTAACACATAGTAAGACCTTGATCATTGTTAGCTGAACGGATATAATAAATTCTTCTTTTTTATTCCTCAATGCAGGTCAGTAAAAATTTATTAAACGAGCATTGGGTGCAAAATATTTTATTTCCCTTCGCTCTCTCTTTCTTTCCTGCCTCTGTTCTCACCAGCCGGCAAGAATTAAGACAGGAAGGAAAACAAAGTTCTCTTCCGTGTCTTGAGTTTCTAAACATTCACGCATCCAGTATTTTATATTTTCATGTATTCATTCCACAGACTTTTGGCGTACAGTTTCAAGTTCTGTACAGCACAGCAGGTTAGGGCTCCAAAGATGTGCTTTCCAAGTACTAGAGAGTGCATTGGTGTTCTTGTAGAAAGTGCCCTACGTTTGAGCAGACGCCCCTTGAATCTTCTGTGGTTCTCGTAAAAAGTCTTGTAAATATAACCTGACTGGCTTAGTAGCAGCCTTTAAAGTAACAAATGCATGGCATCCTCAACAGCCAATGACGAAAAAGAACACCTGAACGCCTGCGTAGTTAAGCAACCAAACAATTGCTTAGGCGAGTACGTACATTCCATATTAAAATATATCAGGAGTATGGGAGAGGGGAGAAAAAACAACAACAAAAGGCCATGCTTTCAACAGGCCTGTGATCCGGTTAGTAAAACACAATTAATGCCCAGTAAATAAGCTGGAGATTCCAGCCCCATCCTGAATTGTTCACTCTTTTGTCACAAGCAATGAACACCCACTAAATCTCTGCAACAGGGAGATGGATATGGATGGAGATAGAGATAACACCAGGACAGAGAGATTGAGTACTTGGGTTTGATTTCACACCATCAGGGTTCTTGATTCCAGCTCCATCAGTCACCAGCCACATGATCGTGGGCAAATGACTTCCTTCTCAAAGGTTTGATTTCCTCAGGTGTAAAAGGAGGATACTAGTCCCTACCTCTGAGAGGTGAAGTAGTTTTAAAAGTACATATAACACCCAGATTTTTCTCCCTAGTTCTTACACAGTTGGCTGGGAGATCGTATTTACAGCCTAAAGCACAGTGAGGTCCCCTCCATGCCAAGAATTAGGTTCTCTTTTTTTTTTTTTCATGTTTACTTATTTTTGAGAAAGAGAGAGTGAGTGTGAGCGGGACAGGGGCAGAGAGAGAGGGAAGCACAGAATCCGAAGCAGGTTCCAGGATCCGAGCTGAGGCACAGAGCTCAATGCGGGACTCGAACTCACAAGCCATGAGATCATGGCCTGAACCGAAGTCGGACACATAACCGACTGAGCCACGCAGGTGCCCTGCCAAGTACTAGATTCTTCTTGTCAAAGTCCTTCTTCGAGCACTGTCCTTCATGGCCTAATATGAACTCCTTAAGGAAAAGGCTTATAATTTTCCAGACACTCCTCAAATTACATCAATGTCCTTTTCAAGACAGTCTTGCAAAATGTGAATTTGGTGTACGTTGAAAATATATGTACCTAACTAAGGCCTTAAATTGCCAGGGGACCTTCCGAGTGATAAACAGACAACAGTTTCTATTTGCAATTTCCCACTACATTAGCCCCAAGCCCGAGTGTATCTTTTGCAGCCTTCAGTCTCGGGGTTGGTTTTAATTCTGGAAAATGTGTACCCTTGGTGATGTGTTTTCTCCTAAGTCAATCTCATTTTGTTCATAAAAAACTTTCTGTGCTGCGTAATGTCTTTCTATATTTCTTCTTAATATTCCCGCACACACTTTTGTTGCTTTCATTCTATTCTAGCCAAGGCACCCATTTAAACTCCTGCATGACCCACCCATGAGTAGCCCCATTCTGCAAGAAATCACTGCTCTTTCTCTTTTCTTTTTTCGACTTTAAGACTTTGCTTCAATGGTCATTAGGCTAAGTGACACGTATTTTAAACTCTGGTTCACCACCCTTGTTGCCCTTGTTGTGAGTAAATCCTACTTCCTCCCGAATCTTGCTTTGTTAGCCCTGTGGGTTTTAAAGGTGAAAATAATTTTTCACACTTTTTCTACATCATCATTCAAACTACTTTTCTCTAATAAATAGGCCAAATAAGATTCATGGACAATAAAGACTCTAAGTGCCTTCATATTTCTTTGATATTTTCATTTTCAATTATACACTCATCTTCTCACACTTTCAAAGTAATCCTCTATGCTTGCCATAACTTTGTCAATTTTTAGTACGAAATAAAATAAAGCAAAAGGGGAAATGAATCAAATGAACTGAAATGATGCAGGATCATGCAATGAAAATCCGCATGGTAACAGAAACCACATGGGACTGAACAGAAGGACCTTCCCTCTTGTAAGTTCTGGCTGCCTCCTCCTCTCTTTCCCTAATAGTCATCTCTGCTGTGAGATACTTTACATTTCCATGGATCACACTAATATTTTCGCATCTCTGAAATTAAATTCTAACCCTTATGGAACAAGTTATAAGAGGTTGACATTATGCAGAACAAGAAGGGTGTGTGTGTGTGTGTGTGTGTGTGTGTGTGTCTGTGTATGTGTATCACCAAGAGGTTCTAACCTCTGTTTTGCACATTTTATTTAATTAACCAGTGTCAGTGGATTGATTTTTCTATAGCAACAGAACTCAGGGACCCTAATGCCTGTCCAGACCAACCAAAGAGAAAAAGGACTAGCAAATGTTCAAGAAATCTAATCACCTATTATATTAGTTCTCTATCGCTGAATAACAAATTACTCTAAAACGTAGCAGCCTCAAACGGAAAGCACTAATTATCTCAGTCTCTGTGGGTCAGCGATTCCGGCATGGCTGAGCAGGGTGTCTCTGGCTCAGTCTCTCACAAGGCTGAAGTCAAGGGGTTGGCTGGCTGTGGGGTCCCATCTCAAGGCTTGTCTGGGGAGAATTTGCTTCCAAGCAGTTGCTGGCAGGATAGAGTTCCTCAAACACTGTGCCACGGGGCCTTCTCCCTAGCAGCTCACAATATGGTACTGGCTTTCCTCAAAGCAAGCCGGCAAGAGAGCAAGAAAGGGCATGCAAGATGGAAGCCACAGTTTCTTTATAATCAAATCTCAGAAGTGGCATCCCATCGTTTTTGCTGTAGTCTATTGCTTAAAAACCATCATTTGATCCAGACTACACTACGGGAAAGGGTTGACTCCAGGATGTGAATCAAGAGGCAGAGTCATTGGTATCAGTTTCTTAGAGATGGCCTAGCGCTTCTGCCCTACACCTGTCTACCCAAACCCCCTCGTCTCAGATTCACCAGCACCATTCACATAACTTGCCGCTTTATTTACTCCTGTCCTAAAAGTGGGGTCATTTGGAAAAGTCTCAGCAACCATCACAGCTATCGATCTAATAATGCAAATTAATATAAAATATTTTTCAGAAAAGAGATGGTCTTTCATAAGAGCTAAATCTCTTAAAATACAGAATAAAGTGTGCTAAAAAGAAAATCCTTCTCTATCCCATTCAAAGAAAGACAACTCACAAAAGTGACAAATAAAAGATTAGATCAAGATAGATCAGCAATAGAGGAAAATGTAATTCAGTGTAATAGCAGTATCACAGAAGAAGAATTCAGAATAAAATATTAAATGGGACAAAGAAGATCACTTTATTTTTACACAGTTTGCAACATAAAATAAAGATATAATAGCACTGAATTATATGCACCAAATCCAACAGTATCAAAATACATAAAGCAAAACTAATTGAATTAAAAGTAGGAATTGACAGACATACACGATGTTTCCTTCACTTCCTGACAGATGAGAGTAAATAGTACTTACGGATGTAGAGAATTTGAAAAGTAAATCTAGAAGTAGATGGATTTAATAGGTATACAATACACTCAACTTAGAACCCCACAGTTAGAACAGACAGAGAACATACCTTCTATGTCAGCGCCCATGAATTATTTACCAAAAAAAATGATCATATATTTGTCAACGATGAAAATAAATTTCCTGGAGCAAAATCGAAAAGAACACATTCTCTGACTGCAATGCAATAAAAGTATTAAAAAATACATTTAAAAAGCAACGTTTCCCTTTTCAACCTTGAAATGAAATAAACAAATAAATACGATGAAACACTGCCCACACAGCCAGAGTGCAGCAGCACACAATGTTCCCATCACTCGGATCTTCTCAGTCCCCAGGGCAGTTGGGCTGGGTGTGGGACCAGTGGAGTCCTTGAAGTTCAAAGTCATTGGCCTTTAACAGCCTCACCCTATTTTCCCAAAGTGCTATACAAAACGTGTTTTCTATATGTATCATTATGTGCAAGATAAACTGAACTTACAGTCTATTCATAGATTACTGATAACAAGACTACAGTCCCCAATTTTAAGCACAATAGGGGGAAAAAGTAATAAAGATAAAAATAGAAGTCGAGAAACTGGTTTTCTTAAATAAAACTGATACATGAAAGGCTAAAAAGGAAGTTCTTTTGAGTCAGACAGACTGGGTTCAACAGCTGCGCAATAGATACTATGGTCCCTGAGGTCAGGAACTACTTAAACTCTCAAAGCTTCTGTGTTCTTATCGGCACTGTGAGGAAAACCAAAAGGTTGCTGGGGGGATTAAATGAGATAATATACATAGAGTTCTTATGAAATCTCTAACATCAGATAAATACTCAAAATATGTCTGCTATTATTAACCAAGTGTGGGCTTTGTGAAAAGATCAATAAAATAAACCAACCTCTGTTTAGTTCAAGAATAAAACAGGGGGAAAATATTAATTACAAGAAAGCATATGTAGCCACAGATATGATTGTTTTTAAAATTATAAGAGAACTATATGTTACTCTCTTCTACCACATCGAAAATCTCAATGAAACAGATTATTTCCTAAGAAAATATAAATTCCAAAATCTTACTCAAGAACAGTTACAAAACCTGAATACAGCAAAACTACTAAGAAATTGAAAACAATTTTAAAACATGATCTCCACAAAAAGCCCCTAATGTTGTGTAAGGGCTTTTATATCATTTATTTCAAGCATAAAAAAATGAAAATATATCAATTCATGTACAAAATGAAGACAATCTTTTACCAAAACCTGCCAAAGCACAAGAAAAAAGAAAAAAAAAAAACTGTTACCAACCACACTTATTAGATACAAAAGTACTAAATAAAACATTAAAAAATAAAACTCTGATGTGTAACACAAGGTTATGCATCATGATCAAGGAGGCTGGATTCCAGGAATACAATGATGGTTCAAGTTGGAAATGGATTGTTATTTGTAAGTTACCATTTCAATAGGACAAAGGAGACAACCCATATAACCATCTTGATAAAGGGTGAAGGTAGAGTGATAAAATTCACTATTAATTTCTAATAAAAAAAACTATTAATAAAATAGACGAGAATAGATTTTTCCTTAATGTTATTTGCAGAAGTATCTATCCCTGACTAACTCTTCTAATAAAATCAGGAATAATACAGGGGTGCCTGGGTGGCTCAGTCGGTTAGGCCTGCAACTTTGGCTCAGGTCATGATCTCATGGTTCGTGACCTTGAGGGGGCATTGGGCTCTGTGCTGACAGCTCGGAGCATGGAGCCTGCTTCGTAGTCTGTGTCTCCCTCTTTTTCTGCCCCTCCCCTGCTCTCTCTCTCTCTCTCTCAAAAAATAAACATTTAAAAAATCAGGAATAATACAAGGATTTCCACTATCACTGCTTCTATGTAAGATTCTCCTGCAATTCTAGTTAATGCAATTAAACGTGAAAATAAAAGATTGTAAAGGTGGAAGAAAAACAGCTAGGAATTATAGATGTTATGGTTGCTTACCTATGAAAGACATTGGAAAAAGAAGATTTATCTGAAAAAGTATTAGAACTGACATCCAGGTTGGTATTCAACTGCTATGCCATACAAAGTCTATGCAAACCATTCACACCCAGTATCTGTGTTGATTGGTTGATTCTCAGGCTACACCACTGACACAGTATTTTGAGTTATAGCTTCTACTAAAATGTATCATTTAGAAGGCTACCAATAAATCAATGGGTAAATCAGGTTTCCACCTAACCAATTATGATCAGTTGAAAAATGGGGCGCCTGGGTGGCTCAGTCGGTTAAGCGGCCGACTTCGGCTCAGGTCACGATCTCACGGTCCATGAGTTCGAGCCCCGCGTCACGCTCTGGGCTGATGGCTCAGAGCCTGGAGCCTGTTTCAGATTCTGTGTCTCCCTCTCTCTCTGCCCCTCCCCTGTTCATGCTCTGTCTCTCTCTGTCTCAAAAATAAATAAAGGTTAAAAAAAATTTCAAAAATATAATGGTAATATTATCCTATTCACAATAGTAACCAAAGATATAAAACATATAGAAATAAACTGGACAGGGGCGCCTCGGTGGCCCAGTCAGTTAAGCATCCCACTCTTGATTTCTGCTCCGGTCATGAGCTCAAGGTTCGTGGGTTCGAGCCCTGTGTCAGGCTCTGCACTGGTGGTGCTGGGCCGGCTTGAGATTCTCTCTCTCCTTCTCTCTCTGCCCCTCCCCTGCTCACATGCTCTCTCTCTCTAAACAAATAAATAAATAAACTTAAAATAAAAAACAATAAACTGGACTAAAACAATATGCAAGACTTTTTTTAATAAAAACAATTAAACTTTACTCAGGGTCACATAGAATCTTACTTCATAATGAATATGGAAAAGCTGGGTGCTAATACCCAAAGTTTGCAAACAAGACAAGAATGTCCACATTTACCACTCTATTCAACGTTGTGCTGGAGGTGTTAACTAGAGAAATTATCCACAAAAAAGTATAAAATCCACCATACTGTAAAAGAAGAAATAGAAAAATACTTGAACTATTGAATACAGAGAAGTTGTATTCTTACTACAGGAATATTGTACAAAGTCTCTGTGAATTAACCTATAAACGTAACTCAATCCTTCAGAAACTCCAATGGAATTTCCTTTTTGGAGTTTGATAAAATTCTGGTAGAATAAACATGTAAAAGTGTTTTGAAAAAGAGAGTGATGAACTGAGATTTTCCTTAGCAGATAGCCAAATGTGTCATAAAACCACAATGCTTAGAATAATTTGACATTGGTGCCAACATTTGCATATCAGGTGAGATCGAGTAGAAAATCCCAGAGCAGCCCTATGTATATTTAAGAATTTAGTGTATGATAATGATGGCATTTTAAATCTGCAGAGAAAAGATAAATTATTCAATTAATAGCTGCAGAGAACATGTTGACTAGTTTTCCGAATCTTGAAGTTACAAAGAGCTTTCTATACTTGACTTTGCGAGATGAAACCATATGAGAAAGTAAGGCTATTTGACCCCCCCAAAATTCTACTGACAAAAATTAAAGAAACAAAGAATATGCTGGGAAAGAGGTTTTCTTTTAAAGCCAATACTTTCTTGTTCATCAGTCTATCCCTAGATCCTGCAACCGTGCCTGACACATAGTAGGCACTTGAATAAAGGCTATATAAAGATGTCTTGCAAATCACTAAGGAAAAAAATGAACACTTCAGTTTTAAAAATTAGCAAAAGACATGACTCATAAAGAAGAAATATAAGAAGTCAGTAAAAATGCTTGAAAGCTATCAATCTCACTAGTAATAAGATAAATGCAAATTAAAATAACAGTTTGCCATTTTTCACTTATTCCTATGTTTCTTACTGCCCTGAATTGGCCAAAATGTGGGTACTCATCAACTGCTGAGATAGATTAATAAATCCTCTCTCATTAAAATGTGTGCAGTATAATTCAAAGCCTATAAACCTGCAGACTTTCTGACCTAGTGATTCCTCTCTTAGGATATTTTCTCTATAGAAATTATTAAACAAACGTGCAATGATGTAGATACAAAATTACTCACCAAGCATCGTTTACAAGAGTGAACAATCGGAAACAAATGTTCAAACACAGGGAATTGGTTTCATAAATTTTGGTATACTTTTTCGATGGAATATCACCCAATAAGGATATGCAATTATGCAGATATGTATTAATTAATACCAAAAGATGTTCTGGATATACTGCTAGTTCAGAAAAGGCAATTTCAAAGCAGCATATATAATAATCACATCTTCATATGCATAGCAAAACCAAGAAGCAAAATATCAAAACTATGGGACTGGTTTCTACCACAGTAATTCTACTTTTTCTTCTTGGTCTTCTATATGGTCTAATTATTTTCAATAAATGTGTTACTTCTATAATAAAAGTGATAATTTTTAAAAACAATAGAAAAGTAGTAATTAGTATTTCCTTTAATGGTTCCACCTCCTGAGTTTACTGTTTAACTTTGAAGGCTTCTTTTCACAGGGCCTTTATAATCTACTGATATTTTCCAGAGCTTAACATTTGGTTATTATTAAACAGAATCCCTAAATTATTCTCCAGCCTCTACCACCAGGTTCATCTTTCATTTCCTACCCACTTCATCCCATCACTCTGTTTTATTTTATAAACTTTCTTTATACCCTTCTCTGCGAAATCATTTCAGTGACGTATTTGCCTACTTGTTTGTTTTTATTGTTTCTCCACCAGAACGTAGTCTTCACAAGGACATGGACTTGAACTGTTTATGTTCAGAGCTATTTCCAGTACCCAGGGCGGTGACTGGCATATGGGAGATGCTTAATAAATGCACAGTGAGTGAATAAATGAATGAATAAGTTTTATTTATTTACTTATGAGAGAAAGAGAGAGCGCGAGGGGTGAGGGAGAGGGAGAGAGAGAATCTTTATCTTCTTGTCTTTTTTTTTTTCAAAAAAAATATAAGCTCATATTTTTTTTAATTTAAATTCAAGTTAATTAACATACAGTGTCGTATCGGTTTCAGGAGTAGAATTCAGTGATTCATCACTTACATACAGCACCCAGTGCTCATCCCAACAAGGGTCCTTCTTAATGTCCATCACCCCCCTCGCCCATCCCCCCACCCACCCTCCAGCAACCCTCAGTTTGTTCTCTATATTCAAGAGTCTTTTGTGGTTTCCCCCCTCCTTTGTTTTTATCTTATTTTTTTGTTTCCTTACCCTATGTTCATCTGTTTTGTTTCTTAAATTCCACATGAGTGAAATTATATGATATTTGCCTTTCTCTGGCTGACTTATTTCACTTAGCATAATAAATACACTCCAGTTCCATCCATGTTGTTGCAAATGGCAAGATTTCATTCTTTTTGATGGCTGAGTAATATTCTATTGTATAGACATACCACCTCTTCTTTTTTAAACTTTTTTTTTTAGAGAAAGAGAATGTGAGGGGAGGGAGGGGCAGAGAGAGTGGAAGAGAGAAAGAATCCCAAGTATCTCCACACTGTCAGCACAGAGCCCAACATGGGGCTCAAACTCACCAACTGTGAGATAATGACCTGAACCAAAACAGGAGTTGGACGCTCACTCAGCAGCCACCCAGGCACCCCCATACCACATCTTCTTTACCCATTCATCAGTCAATGGACATTTGGGTTCTTTCCATAGTTTGGCTATTGTTGATAGTACTGCTATAGACATTAAGGTGCAAGTGCCCCTTTGGCTTTTTTGTATCCTTTGGATAAATATCTAGTATAATTGCTGGGTTGTAGAATAGTCCTAGTTTTAACTTTGTGAGGAACCTCCATAATTTTTTCCAGAGTCGTCACACCAGTTTGTATCTCCACCAACAGTGAAAAGCGTTCCCCCTTCTCTGCATCCTTGTCAACATCTGTTGTTTCCTGAGTTGTTAATTTTAGCCATTCTGGCAGGTTTGAGGTGTTATCTCATTGTGGTTTTGATTTGTATTTCCCTGATGGTGAGTGATGTTGAAAATATTTTCATGTGTCTGTTAGCCATCTAGATGTCTTCTTTGGAAAGTGTCTGTTCATGTCTTCTGCCCATTTCTTCACTGGATTATTTGTTTTTTGGGTGTTGAGTTTGATAACTTCTTTATAGATGCAAAAATTCTCAACAAGACAGTAGCAAATCAAATCCAACAATACATTGAAAGAATTATTCACTATGATCAAGTGGGATTTATTCCTGGGCTGCAGAAGTGGTTCAGTATCCACAAATAAATCAACGTGATACATCACTTCGATAAAAGAAAGGATAAGAACCACATGATCCAAATGCAGAAAAAGCATTTGACAAAATACAGCATCCTTTCTTGATAAAAACCCTCAAGAAAGTAGGGATAGAAGGAACATACCTCAACATCATAAAGGCTATATACAAAAGACCCACAGCTAATATCATCCTCAGTGGGAAAAACTGAGAGGGAGAGATTGAATCTTAAGTAGGTTCCATGCTCAGCACAGAGCCCGATGCAGGGCTCCATCTAACGACCATGAGATCATAACCTGAGCTGAAATAACGAGTAGGATGTTTAAGCAACTGAGCCACCCAGGTGTCCCTGAATGAGTCTGTTTTAGAGGAGATGGTTTACTTTGTATGATTAGGCAAAGTAATTGCACCTTGAGAAAGTTTTGGAATCAAACTGGATAGTTTTCTCTGTTTAACAGTAAGGCTGACCTACCAAGCACTGGTGTATGTAGACATCACTCAAGTCTAGAAGTCAGTAGAGCTAGCCTACAGTCCTGGTCTCACCACAAACAGGCTTCCTAAACAAGTCAGTTTTGTTGTCCTTGCTACACAAGACTGGCCCTAATCAAAAGCTAGAAAAGGGCAAGAGACTAAAGCTGCTGCTCTTACTCCCCACCCCAGTGCTGTCTTTCCTCTTAAGAGGGTTCAGACTCTCTTTTGTGTGTCCTCCTCCTTTCCTTCTCCACTCTCCCTGATGGATGCTTGGGCTGCTGAAGCCTCCATAGGGTACACTCTGCCCACCTCCAGGGGACATAGGCTCATATCCTTGAACTCATGACCTTCCTCACTTCCTCACTTGCCTCTCATGGAAACCCACTTTCAGGGAAGTATCCAAAATTCTCATACAGATTGCCCTACTCTACCTGCTTACTCATAAAATCAGAACAATCTTGTTGTCTGCAAAACAGGAACCCTTGGGCAGAATCATTGTCACTTTCTGATTTCTAAAACTCAGATGACAAAGCTATGCTAATTACAAGGCACATTTACCAGTCACCTTTGTGTGATCCAAGAATAAAGTTGTTTAAAAATCACAATACTTTCTAATACATAATAATTTAATTAATAATAGATGTTATCACTACATAGACATCCAAGTCTTTAAATGCCATCAGCCCTGTGGAAGGTACAAAAATTGGATCCACTCCTAGCTCGGTGGGCTCAAGATCTAAATTGTAAATGTGAGATATTATTATCTGAACCCCCAGGACTGCCTTGGCACTGGGAGGAATTGTACTGCAATCTTCTATTTAATCCTCCCCTATTTTTTTCCAGATATTTATAACACAGCTGTGGAAAGGTGCTCCTGGCAGGAAGTTGGCATGCAATTTCTCAGGCTGGGAGCAAATATCTGAATCAAATAGGAAAAAAAATCCAAGTGGATGAATTTGTTCAAGTTTTAGACCTGGAAAAAATCACAGAAGAGTTGAAACTCTGGTCTGAAAAGCACCAAGTGATGTCAGGGAATAGGTAATTACCTGAATAACCCAAACCCCTTTTTCTTCAATTTTCCAACTAATACAGGCCAAAGATGATTTCCTCTTATGCATAAATTGGTGATCATTCCATCTGAAGACACTGCATACAAGACTCTATTATAGAGCATAGATAAACTTGACTTTCCAGAATTATATTTTAGAAACCTTTGATATGTAAGTAAAACATCTTAATTTGTAATAGACTGGCCCTTTTCTTTCTTTTTGGGGGAGTCTTGGGATGGGAATAGAATTATATACTCTATGGTTTTCATAATTTAAAAATGTATTTCAAGGATGTAATTAAAAGAACTTAGGAAAGATATTGAAAGTACTTATGGGTCATGTGAGACTACCTGAGCTGGAGGGAACATAAATGACTTAAGGCTGGAAGATGTAACCATTCACTGGGCTCTGAGGACACCAATCCTCTTTGTTCTACAAGCGAAATCAGATACTAGGCTCTACTTTGCAGGAAATAGCAATTACTGAAACATCTTGAAAGGGAAAGCAGTCTTTGGAAAGTGCAAAGATTGCAAATCAGCCTCTGGCAGGCTGGTGAACTGCTACATCCTTCACTCAGGCCAGGTATCCAGACAGCGGCCACATCCACTCAGCAGTATTGTGCAGCACCCCACAGTTACCAAGGCATTTAGTAGACACCATCGCATCTGATCTTCATATTTTTCTTTTGACAGGGACAGGCAGAAGCTAGCTTCTCTGAAGCATAAAAGCAGACTAGCAACTGGCCTATGGATATCTTCAAATAAACCAAATCAGTCACAAACATGGGCCTATGTAAAGGTCGAGGTTGGAAGATTTCAGAATTTGAAGATCCTTATGTTGTGTAAATATTGTGTATACACACTTCTACAGCCTCCACTGTACCTACAGTAGAATTTTGTAGAATAGGTAATTAATTGCTACTTTGCTACTAATAATTTATAATTTTCCACACAATTTTCTAAGTATATCATATGCATTACCTTATTTTATTCTCATAATAACTCTAGAAGACATTCAAATACCCATCAAATGAATGGCCTGACAAATCAATTAAATAGCACTTGGTGATCCTACTTCCTCTCATCATAACCATGGTACCAAGACCTTCACTGACTGTTACTGGAAGTATCTGGATGCTAGAAAAAGAAGGGAATCATGGAAGCTGGGTAAGAGGTAGCAGGTCACCTGATCAGAAGCTTGTATTTCTTGTCCCCAGCTCCAGCAAACTGAATTCTACATTTCTTCAAGTAGTAAAAAAAAAATGTTCTAGAGCCAAAAGAGGACCTAATTATTAGCCTAGGCTAGACAGTAATAGCAGTGGTCAGGAGAGGTCCCAGAGGGGACTTGGGGTGGGCTAGGATTTTAGTGGGCTGCAGGTGAACAGACTAAAGACTCCCAATGTTCCACCAGAAAATTCTCCTCTTCTTTCTTTGAAGAGGTTTAGCTGGGTCTTGGTTGACCAGCTGAAGATTATATTTCCCAGACTCCCTTACCACTAAGGCCAACATGGGCCTTTTATAATCATGTTAATGAGAACAACAACCTAAAGGCAACAGAACACAAGATTAGAAGGACCTGGGTTCTTGGACCTCAAAGAGGTCCCACCATGGAAGATCCACCATGGATCTTCCCACCATAATATGACAGAAAGAACCTCCAAACTGTCTTGAGGCTATATTTTGTGATCTCTTTTTAGCAGTAGTTTAGCTTATTCTCTAACTATGTAATGAGCCAAAGTGTAGAGGTGTATTGTGAAAGGGTGATTAAATAAGCTGAAATTTCAAGTTAGGGAAGATAGAGTAGAAAAACACCTAGCTTGAAAAGTCAGTTGTGGTTCCACTGTGGAGTACTTAGTTCACCATTTATCTGTCCAATTCCATTAGTGGAGTACCTGTGATGTTCTTGGTACTGTGCTGCACACTGGGGATGCAAATACAAAAGACCTTGCCACTGTCCACAAGAATCTCAGCATGTAGAGAGGACTGTCAGGAGAAAACAACCACTTAGCACTGAAATAAGTCCCATGACAGGCTGTCCAGGGACTTTGGGAGCAGAGGCAGAGGAGGCCACCCAATAAACCTGCACATGTCTGAGAGGACCTTGGCAGAGACACATGAACTGAATCTTAAAGGATGAGTAGATGTTGGCCAGGTAAAGGCAAATTGGCCAGGGATGGTGGGGTCCAAAGAAAATGTATAGGGGAGGGGCGCCTAGGTGGCTCAGTCGGTTAAGCGTCCGACTTCGGCTCAGGTCATGATCTCACGGTCCGTGAGTTCGAGCCCCGCGTCAGGCTCTGTGCTGACCGCTCAGAGCCTGGAGCCTGTTTCAGATTCTGTGTCTCCCTCTCTCTCTGACCCTCCCCCATTCATGCTCTGTCTCTCTCTGTCTCAAAAATAAATAAATGTTAAAAAAAAAAAAAGAAAGAAAATGTATAGGTGAGAGGTTAGTAATAATGATGGAGAAATGGTGTGGGGGTGGGGCAAAGCATGCATTTGTTCATTTATTTATTTACATAAAATAAATTTATAGAGCATCTATTTATTGAGTGGGTATCATCATATTGCTTATAATAGAGCCTGGTATATAGTAAGAGCTATATATATGAGCTATTATTACCTAAAGATGAAATAGTTATGTGTTACACTGTGAATATAGTTATAAGCAAGAAAGGCACTGCCCCATCATCTCAAAATTTAACCTAGTAGATAAGAACACTAAGATTCCATCATAACTAATAAGGAATTAGATGAAGGTATTAGTCAGTATAATTTATGTTAGCTGATGTAAGCAACAATCTACAAATTTCAGTGGCTTGCCATCCCAAATGCTTATTTCTTACTCATACCTGCAGATTGGGCAGGGCAACTCTCCTTCCCAAGGAGGGCTCGGGATTCAAAGTCCTTCCTTCTTCTGGCTCCTTCTACTTCCAGGAATTTCCCAAAACGTTTTTCTAAACTCTTTTCATCCAGCTAGATAGTGAGAGGATAGGAACAGCCTGGAAGATAGTACACCCGATACTTAGCCACTCCTAGATGTGATAAACATCACCTGAGTTATTTCATTGGTAGAAATGAGCCATATCATTCCATCTACATGCATGTTCTTGAGTAGAGAGCCACTTATCAACTGAAACTCTATTTAAGAGAAGGGGAACACCATTTGTAAGTCAGATGTCTGGCTCTGTCACAGGGAGGTAGGAGAATGTGTAAGTAATGGGAGCCTATCCAACTTTACAGATCAGGTGAGGCTTCCCTGAGCAAGTAATATTTCAGCTGACACTGGTAGGCCATGCTGAATAATTTTAAGTATCTCCGGAAACAGTGCATGAAAATTTTAATCAGGGAAGCAACATTATTTGTTTTAAATGTCAAAAAGGTCACTTTGACTACAGAAACTGTAGACTATATACAGAAATTGTACACTATAGAAATTGGACTCATGGAGAACAGAACTCTTGGAAGAGGATGCCATGACCCAGATAAGAAATACGAAGATCTAAACTAACAATGTGATAATGGGGTTGAAGCGGAGAGAGAGTACTCAAGCCAACTAGACCTGGTAATGGATTGGATAGAGATAGGGAAGGAAAGGAGCAATGATGGTGGGCAGGGATCAGGGATCTGTTTTGAGTAACTTCAATTAAAAGAAATGAAAGAGGATGGTGATAGTGGGGATGAGAATGTTGATTTTTGTTTTGAATGGGTTGAATTTGAAGGACTTACCAGGCATTTAGATGCTAATGTACTGTTGAATAAAAAACATTCAAGTCTGAAATCTCAGTCTGAGATCTGGGATGGAAATCATCAGTTTTCATCAGTCTGACTTGAAAGTCATCCGCTGAAATGAAAGTCAAATGGAAGCCGTGGAAATGCCTGCGACCACCCAGGCTACAGTGTTTGGACTTGTTATCTTATAGCGAGAGAACCCTTCCCATCTGCTTTCTAGGTTTCTCCCACCTGGAAAACTTCACTGCTCTTTGCAATTTCATAGGCATACTGTGTTCCTTCCCCAGCTCTCTCCTTCCTCAGCTACATTCTGGGTGATTGCCACCATGCCTTAAACAAGCTCTATTCTTACTCAGAGATTTATTCCTCCTTGTCTTCTCCTTTTTATTGCATGATACATAAGTTCTATTGCCTTTACAGATTGCCAGTGGATGCTGTGCAGTTTTCCACTAGAGAAGTACCCCACCCAAGCTCACATTTTTATGCTAGAGTTGACAGAGACAGTTTTGAACAGCTGCTCCTGCCATTCTGCCCCAGGTTCAGAAAGAATAGCACTTCCTCGACCAAGCAAAAATGAAGAGTGCCATTTCCCTGGCCCTGTGTGCTCTGTCTCCCACACCCACATTTGCATTAGTTCTCAGCTTGTTTCCACTCGGCCAGTTTTGTTTGCATGTCTGGCACTAGGGGTGGCTCCCAGCACATTTTGCAGCCCTCTTCTTTCACCCATGAGGAAGGTGGACCACTCTGGCCCCAGTGTACTGCTGAACGCCAACTGGCAGGTGGCCGGGGCCAAGGGAGGGCGATGACACTGCAGGGCACTCCCAGCAGGCAGGGAATGGGGGCACCAGATTGGCACCCACAGTTGCATCTTAAAACTGTCAACAACAGCCAGAATCTTGGATGCTGAACCCTCCTGTCATTCTCTACACTCTTGGAATCTTCTCAGAGTGGCTTGAATACTAATGCAAAGGGAACTTCTGAGAAGCCACCTTCAGTATAAGAATCAGAGAGCTGAAATAGTATCTCATCCTCTTTTTAAACTTGTGGAACATACAGATGCAGAAGGCCCTTTCTCCAGCTCTAGCTCCCATTCTCAGAAACTCACCCTGTCCTTTTCTTGAGAGACAAAGATTTCTCCCCTCCTCACACCCACTACTGCATGACATCCACCCCTCTCTGGGTTTTTTTCTCTCTAGATCATAATCCATTTAAACAAATTTCCCCACATACTACAGGCAACTTTGTGACCAAATGGCAACAGCTCCTTTGCTTTAGGCTGCATTAATGAAAGTATAACATCTGAAGAAGATTCTCATTCTTCTCAAGTGGACGCCAGTCAAACCACAGGTGGAATATCACACTCAGCTCTGGCATCACTTTTATTTTTTATTTTTCAGCATTTGTTCGTTTCTTTCTTTATTTTTAAATATAATTTATTGTCAAATTGGCTAACATACAGTGTGTAAATTGTGCTCTTAGTTTTGGAGGCAGATTCCCGTGGTTCATCCCTTACATACAACACCCAGTGCTCACCCCAATAAGTGGCACCACTTTTAAATACCAATACACAGGGGCGCCTGGGTGGCGCAGTCGGTTAAGCGTCCGACTTCAGCCAGGTCACGGTCTCGTGGTCCGTGAGTTCGAGCCCCGCGTCAGGCTCTGCGCTGATGGCTCAGAGCCTGGAGCCTGTTTCCGATTCTGTGTCTCCCTCTCTCTCTGCCCCTCCCCCGTTCATGCTCTGTCTCTCTCTGTCCCAAAAATAAATAAACGTTGAAAAAAAAATTAAATAGCAATACACAAATGGGAGTAAATTTAGAGATAGTGACTCAAAAGTATTTGAGTATTTCAGAAAGGCCTGGGGATGAATAACCTGTAGAACTACAAAGGTGAAGGAAGCCAGCCTTCAAACCTCTGAACAAGGTATTTCCTGTTAGCCTTAGATCTCTACCCTTTTCTACCTTGCTCTGTGCTTTGAGAGGCTGGCTTTTGAGGACTGCGTCAATGATCTCCCTTGCCTACTGGCAATGGGAGGTTAGCAATTAAGAGGTTCCAGGAGGCAGTAAAGGGTGGGAAGAGAGTAAGGTCAGTGTTTATTGCCCCAGTTCTCCTCCTGTCAAGCACTGAAGGTTGGATGCCTCCCTCTACTATAGGTTACAATTCTTAGAAGACTCTCTCCTTATAGCTACTCTCTCTGGGTCCCCATAGCTGCTTTCCCCTTCATATCTAGGGGTCGTAATGGCTCCATGCTATTACTAGCCTCAGGGTACTGCAGTATCCCTCCTTGGCTTCCCAAAAACTTTCCCACATCTTTATAAATGTTTTCTTGATTACTCTCTCCTCAAATACCCAATTTGAATGTTCCCTCTATTTCCTTCCAGGACCCTGCCTGATAAGAGACTCTTACAACACTATGGTGGAAGGTTTTTGCTAACTTAATATAGCAAATATTGACTGAGTGCTTAGTATGTGTCAGGTTCCATTCTTTGTACCGGGTTTTAGCAGTGAAAAAGATAGAAAAATTTCTGTTTTCATAGAGATTACATTCCAATGGGGGGGACATAAATAAATTTGAAAATAAAGAAACAAACTATATGCTAGCAGGTGATAACTGCTATGAAAAAATATATAAATCAGGCAAAGGATATAGGGAGTGGCAGAGTTGAGAGGCATGCAATGCAATGCAATTTTATATACAGTGGCCAAAGATGGCCTCAATGAGAAGAGACTTGGATAAGAATGCAGTGAGGACACACACAAGTATAGTACGTGGAATGTTGCCCTAAGAGAATCTACGCCCAGGTTAATAAGACAAAATGAACACACAGGAAATTACATGTGCCACAAGACAACAATGGAAAAGATGTCAAAATATGCAGTAGATGATTAAATGCCAGCCGAGAATATGATAGTAAGTTCTGCCATTGTCATAGGATGGGTTCTTTGTGAAACAGACTGAGTCTGGGAGTTTCATGTATGGGTAGAAGGAAGAAGAGGAAGGAATCAGGATTGGGTATAAGAAGTCCAACTGCACTATAGGTCTGGCTGCCTCAGCTAACCATTCAGAGCACCCCAGAGTTAAATGGCCCATCACAGTGGTCTTGTGTTGGGCTGAAGCAGCAGAGACCTTTGTGCCCTCACCTTGGTCAGTCACTGGATGTGAGCCATCTGGAAGGGGATGGCTGAGGGCTAGTGAGTTCTCTGAATCTAAGATATCCCTGCAGGAGCTGAGAGCTGAAAACTGTTGAGAATACCATGAGTAGTTGCAACAAGTCCTTCAAAGAGGGATCAGGATGGCATATCTCCATCTCCACTACACCTATGTACCAAAAATATTTGAAAATGAGATTGTTGGGGGGGCATGTGGTTGGCTCAGTTGGTTAAGCATCTGACTCTCGATTTTGGCTCAAGTCATGATCTCACATTTCGTGGGATGGAGCTCCGTGTCAGGCTCTGACAGGCTCTGTCAGCACAGAGCCTGTTTGGGATTCTCTCTCTCTCCCTCTCTCTTTGCCCCTCCCCTGCTTGTATGCACACATGCATGCTTACTCTCTCCAAATAAGTAAATAAATATTTAAAAAGAAAAGAAAACAAAATGAGACTGTTAAACCATTATCTGTGTATCACTGAGAATCATACTTTCTAGGGAGGAGCAAATATTTTGGTTCTGCATAGTATAGATCTATGATCTTGAAGCTGATCTTGGGGAAGATTCTAGAATGAATTGTTAAAGCAATGGCTTGTGGTCTCTGAGAAAATGTGATAAAATATAAGATGCAAGTTTCCCAAGAACAAATCCTGCCAGAGTACTCTCACTTCCTTTGATAATATTGTTAAATTAGCCCATTGGGACATTTGATAGACAGAGTATGTCTAGATTTTAGAGAAATTATGATGATATTCTCATCAGAGTGGCATGCTAGACTACATGCCTGCCATTCCAATTTCCCTTTCTAGTTTCAGCAGCTTAATCAACCCTGTTAAGACACAGATCTTCTGACAAAACGATTCCACTCTCCCTCATCCTCACCCATAGTCGATTGAACTAGCATGCATGACCAAGGGGAATCAATCAGCCATAGACCAATGGCCAATCAGGTTCTCTCTTTCCAGGATTTTAACCAATGAAAAATAAAAAAAGAAAGGAAGGAAAATCAAACAGATGGTACTGGGTCCTGGGACAGTATGTCATGCAGACATGGTGCCTGGGTTGGTACCATGGAAAATCAAAGTCAAAGGGAAGTGAAACTAGGAGTCTCACAGAAGCAGTCAACCTACAGTAAGAAGAATGCAGGAGATCTGGAGTGTGGGTGGGCCCTCGAGAGAGAAATGGAGAAAGAAGATGACTAATGATTCTCTAATTCCATAAGGCCCAGCAATATTTCCTATAATTAAGTTTTATGAGACTCCTTGTGTCCTTATGAGTCTATTTTTACTTAAGCCACTTTCAATAAGTTTTCTATTACTTGTAATCTAATAATGCCTAAAATGAGTCTCTAATCATATTCTTATGTATTGGCTAATGTACTGATAATGAGCCAAATGACAATATATCATATGAGCTATTAATTGGTTGGAAAAAACATATTGAGGAAATACTGCTTATTGATAGATACCTAGAAAGGATTCCAAATGACTGCCTTAAGGTTGTGTCTTCATGGCTGAGGCCTTCAAAATTATCATCAATTATTAGAATGTGTGTTCCATGAAAGTTGGTGTCATGATCACCTTATAAAGTAATGTATTTGGGGTGCCTCGATGGTTCACATCTGACTCTTGATGTCAGCTCAGGTCATGATCTCAGGATCATGAGATCAAGCCCAGCATCGGGCTCTGCATTAAGCTCAGAGCCTGCTTAAGATTCCCTCTCCCTCTCTCTCTGCCCGCCCCCCCACCACTCTCCCTCTCTGAAATAAAAATAAAGTGCCACATTTAACACATAGTTTAGCAGAGAATACACATGCAATAAAAAATTAAGTGAATGAAGATACAGATTTTGCAAGACTCCAATAACAAGACTCCAAGAAAGATAATGACTTTGAAGAATGAGAGAAATTAGGAGGAAGCATGGTAAAATGCTTCTATTTTATAAGAATAAACGCAAAGTACTGGAGATGAGCCCAAAACACCAACAATGAGTCTTAGGAGCATGCCAAATAAAGAAATTCAGGAGTGTTCCTTAGTTGTGGGCTCATGCATCAGCAGCAAGATGATGAGTGTTGCACAGGAATCAATGAAGCTTAAGCTGCATTAATGAAAGCATAACATCTGAAGAAGATGCTCGTCCTTCTCAAGTGTACACCAGTCAAACCACAGGTGGAATATCACACTCAGCTCTGGGCACCACTTTTAAATAGCAACACACAAACGGGAGTATATTTAGAGTGAGTCAAATAGTATTTGAGTATTTCTGAAAGGCCTGGGATGAATCACCTATAGAACTATAAACCTGTAGAAGATATTGTGAAGGAAGGCAGCCTTCAAATCTCTGAACAATTGTCATGAGAAGGAAGAAATCAACTATTAAGTCTCTTACAGGAGATGAAAGACTAAGACCCATGGATGGAATCTATATTCTTCTATCAATGAAATGTTAATTGAGCAACCTGCTTTCAGCCACTCATTATCTTGGTACTGGTTATACTGTGCTCAGCAAAATGGACAGTCTCTGCCCTCATGGAACTTATGACTTAGTGGGGATACTGGCATTAGACAAGGAATCATAATTTAATGTATAAAAAGGGCTATGAAGGACAAGAAGAAGGTGTAGCCAGATTTCTTTGAGGTTTTAGGAAATTGCTTGCTTTGATTTCATTTTTTGTTCTGTCTTACTTTTGCTTTAAGAGTTCAAGGAACTGAAAAACAATGCTGCTGAGGCCTCGTGAGTAAAAGAGAGAAGAGTGTAAATCACTGGGAGACCAATTAAGATGCTAGAGCAGAGGACCAGAGAGGAGATATTCAGTACGGGTTAAACTAGAGTAGTGGCAGTGCAAATAGAAGAAAGTCATTGTATTTAAGATATACTTTGGAGGAAAAATCTAAGTGACTTCAGGATGTATTGGACAGGTGCAAGACCTTCCTTATTTCACACTCTTTGATATTTTGTTATTATCCAAACAAAAACTGTTCTAAAATATTTTATAGTATCTGTAAAGGAAGTGTTTATTGAGTCAGTGAGACAAATTTGGAGGGAAGGGATTTGAAGGGAATGTTTAACCTGCTTCAGAGAATAAATATTTTTAAGGGCTTAGGTAAATGCCATCATTAAAGGAGACTCACAGGATCTCTATAATCTGAAATAAATTTCTCAAGCTCAGGCTTCTCACAGATCCAAATGAGTCTTTATCCCCCAATCACTTACTCATTCAAAAAAATTTATTTAACTTTTAAAATATGCAAGAAGCTATGTGGGTTGCAATGATTATCAGGAAAGTGCTTGTATAAAAGTAACAGGGACACAGAATGTGTCCTAACTTGGGGTCCCTACGACAAATACAAACCAAATGATCTAGGAGAACAATGAAAGTTTTATTTGTTCTGTGCCTTAAAAGACAGGCAAGAGTGAAAACATTTAGAAGTAGGTAAGTAGAGGTAAGTAGATGTAGTAGTGAGCTAAGAACATGAGTTGGTCAGGAAGAATGTTGAAATGTGTGGGGTAATAACTAGAAAAATGTTACTGAAGCATTTAGTTAATGAAAACATGAAAAATAGAAAGATGAAAAGTTTCTCCCCCACCGTACCTTATGTGTCAGATTCATTCAACGTATAGCCTAGTGGGATCTCAGAACGCAAACTCTTCAACCCCATTGGTTTTCATATTGCCTTGCCATGGCTTGGCCATCTGAGCCAGCATGTAGGACTCCAGTGGTCTTTCTCCCATGGAAAACACACAAAAAATATTGATCTAACATCCAGAGTTTTAATCATTAGACCCTATTTCCACTCCATTTTTCTTTTAAATTTTGAGCGATATTCTCCCTTTATAATTAAGCTCAGAGGTCATCCAAATACTCCACCAAGTCTATTTCCATCTAGGGTTCCAAAGTGCCAAGAAAGTCCATAAGCCTTTACCTGGGACACAAATAGTGGGGCTTTCCTGAGTTTCCTCATGTCTATTTTCTCCTATCAATCCCAAACAAGGTTGCACACTTCCAAGGAAGACATGAATAGAACCAGTCCTGGAGATTCTATGCCACAATCAGGTCAAGGGAATGTGAGATCAATGGTTACACACACAGAAAAGCAGCAGCAGACATCATTCTCACTGCCAAAAGAGCTATTCTACATCCTTTTGTCCAGAAAAACCAGATAATTTTTTTGAAAGACATTCCCCCATAATATGGCATCCTTTCTTTAAAAACATCCACGACTTTTTTTTAAAATTTTTTTTCAACGTTTATTTATTTTTTTGGGACAGAGAGAGACAGAGCATGAACGGGGGAGGGGCAGAGAGAGAGGGAGACACAGAATCGGAAACAGGCTCCAGGCTCTGAGCCATCAGCGCAGAGCCTGATGCGGGGCTCGAACTCACGGACCACGAGACCGTGACCTGGCTGAAGTCGGACGCTTAACCGACTGCACCACCCAGGCGCCCCAAAACATCCATGACTTTTATTAGTCAACTGTTGGTGGGTATTTCTTTTGAGCTATCTTTTCCAGTAGCAGTCAGGGAATTGAAATGATCTATCCATTGTCGCCTTCCTGGCTAATCCTACCCACTTAGAAAAATGATTGTTGAGGATTAAGACTAAGTCGGACTAAACCTCCACAACATAGCACTCATGATCTTGGCTTCACTATTGCTCTGTACCAACCTAAGTTTTCTAGCCTTGATAATTAGGTAACAACAGTCAAGAGCCTCAAATCACACAAAGCAATCAGCCATCTCCAGCAGCTCTTTTATGCCAACGACACCACCGTTTGTCTGGTTCTAGGTAACTCAATGCTTGCATTGCCCTTGAGGACTAACTCAGGAATTTCCCACATCGAAGGATGGTTTGTTTAACTTATCCCAGCAAGTGCCAGTAAAAGATGGTGAGGTTCACAGGGTAACAGCCACCTGTCATCTCTTTTTAGTTAGATATTTCAGGGGCACCTGGGTGGCTCAGTCGGTTAAGCCTCTGACTTCTCTCAGTAATGATCTTGCAGTTCATGAGTTTGAGCCCCACATGGAGCTCTGTACTGACAGCTCAGAGCCCGGAGCCTGCTTTAGATTCTGTGTCTCCCTCTCTCTCTGTCCCTCCCCCACTCGTGCTCGCTCTCTCTCTCTCGCTCTCTCTCAAAAAATGAATAAATATTTAAAAAAATTTAGTTAGGTATTTCATGTTGGAGATTTGTTATCTTAAAGGGCACTCACATCACTTACATCAGATACTGAATTAGAATTAAAATACCATTGTTCCTATTGTCGAGAAACATAAATAATAGCATTAAAACAGGCTCCTCACAAAATTAGCTTCTTTCTAAACACTGTGTGAGGTTGTCTTTCAGTGGAGGCCTTGTCAAGCCTTCTGGCTTTTACAATTCCTCTTACCTTTCTGCTCTGCTGAAACCCCATTCCAGGTGAATGGAAGACTGCCACACTCTCACACTGGCTGGGGGAGGAGAGAATGAAGAGCAGAGATCTAACAGCTACTGTAGGTTCTTCCCTGGACACACCCTTGGGCCCAAAAAGAACCCATGTAAAGATAGACTAATAACCCATGAAAACTCTCCAGAGGATTTTACTTCTGGGGGAAAAAAATCATAAAAAGCTGAAGGGATGGTGAAAATAACTGTCCTAAAGTGTTTCTCCATACTAATGTCAGGTTCAAAACCCTCCAGGCAACACTAGAGAGTGGGAAATTCAGTCTTCCCTCCACTCAAGTCTGGTTTTCTCTCTACTCCAGGTAGAGGGGTCTTCCCAGAACAGCCCAGCTCACAAGAGGACCACCTCCTCTGAGTTCCTAGAGCAGATGTTTGCACCTTTCATTCCTACTTTGTAGACCTCTCTAGAACCACTCTGTGGAACTGTTGCTCAGCTCTCCCACTGGTATATAACTTTCACATATTAATGACGTCTACTCTTCTCCCACTGGTATATAACTTTCACATATTAATGACTTCTACTCCTGGCAAGAATGTAAGACATGAGAGGCTATCACCTTGGTCGTTGTGCCTCTGATTCACCCACAGAACCTATCACATAATAATTAGGTGTACAATAAATGCCTGTTGCTTGATTAGAAAGAATGGTGTTGGAAAATCACAAAGTCTGGAGTAACTTTATGCATCAAATGGTGCTGCCACACAAATGGAGTTCAGTATAATTTAATATGAGGCCCCACAACAAGCATAAATCAAAGTATGGCATAACCCACTTTTAATTTTTTTAAGTATATTATAGTGCCCTCAGGGCCTGAAGAACTCAGGATTAATACACTGAAGAGTTAGCAGCGGAGCCCGATAAAGTGCTCATGGCCAATATCATCAAAAATATTTCCTTGGTGAGCATTTTTGAATGTGGGCATTGTCTTTGTAAAGGATACACGATCCATGCTCGTGATCCCCCTTCTCAGTGATCAGACCATAAGAGTTGCACATCTGGATTTCTGCAGAAATGAATTCTGTGCTAGAAACACATAAGGAGAAAACCAGGGTGACTTTTGTAGACTTTATCTGGTATTTATTTCCAGGATGAGCTTATTAGTGTTAACCAGATGGGAAACTATTAAATAATAATAGAAACCAATATGGCCCCTTTTAAATTGACTTCAAGTTCAGAAAGGAAGCCTCCTTTAGGGACAATTCTGACTTGATCCTCACTTATGTCCCACTTACATCCATCATTTCAGTCACCTGGCCAACACACATAAGTGGCCAATGCATGGGCAACGTGCCCATGAAGGTTCCATCTGCATGAATGGTATTAGCTCCTTTCTTCCCCCAGCCCCACTGATTGGTAGACATTGATGGCCTGTAGCCTATACCCTCAGCTCTACACACTTCCCCCTGTGTAAACCTGCTGAATAACAGTAGATGAGTCTAGGTTTTCAGACTGATGGTGCTGGGTTCAAATTCTATCTCTTTCCTTTGCTAGCTATGAGTATAAAGGTAGGTTAGGTGACATCTAAGCTCCAACTTTGAAATGGAAATAATAATAAATCCTCACCGGTTTTTTATGAAGGTCCAACAGGTGCTCAATACATGTTATTTCCCCTTAGCCATCCTCACCAGCCCCTATCGCTGGGAGCCAGACCCCTGTGTAGAGCCTCTGACACTAGAAGGACTCCTGTTCTAATTCACTAACCACGGGAGCCAAGATCGTCTCATTACCCAAATGCTATTCCTCCAAATGCTACTCCTGCCTGCAGTCATCTGCTGGCCTCCTCCATCCACTAGACTGGACCCACTTCAATGTTGGATACAAGCCCAAATGCAAAGTCAAAGTCACCATATTACTTTGAGGAACTGTAATTTGGAGTCCTAGCCAGCACCACCCTACTGTGCCCACACCCAACTTCACTTCCTCTGCCACCAGACCATGCTGAAATCCCAGGACAGCTTCCTGGGGAGTCTGCAGCGGGAGAGCCATTTCAAAGGATGGCACTGTCTAAAGCGGGTTCTCCTGAGCCCCTGGGAAATGCATACTGAGGCCAGCAAAAGAAAACACACACCTGACTCACATCTGACTAAAGTCCGAAAGTGCTTTATTATATCCTCCTGTTGCGTTAAAAAGCCCTAGTCAGAAAACTTAAATATAAATATTATATAAAAAGAGGAAATAGTTATATAAGAAGCCATCCAAAATCTGTCTAATGAAGAGGGGCTATATAACCAGTGGTTAAACATATTCATGAGCCAAACCATGCAGCTTCAAAACCTGAGTCTGTTGTGTCATTTGGGACAATTTGCTTAATCCCTCGGTGCCTCAATTTCCTCATCTGTAAAATGAGGATAATAATAGCACCTACCTCACAATGACATTGTGAGTGCTAAATAAATAAATGCATGTAAAGCACTAGGAACCATGCTCACCACATGGTAAGTGGAAGTGTTGGCTCTTACTTCTAACTGCAGAGGCTGTTTCCAGTTGATGGACAGCATCAGGCTTAGGAGAAACTCATACAAATCTCAAAATGTGCAGCATACACAATTCTCAGAGGTGGAGTACTACTATGAATTGGATTGTTTCCTCAAAATTCGTATGTTTGAGTCCTAACCCCCAGATTAGGATGTGCCTTATTTGAAAATGTAGATCCAGTTAGATAGGATGAAGTCATACTGGAATAGGGTGGACTCCTAATCCAACAGGACTGGTGTTGTTATAAAAGGGGGAAATTTGGACCCAGGCACCTATGAAGGAAGAATGTCATATGAAGATGAATGTGGAGATCAGGGCGATGCTCCTAAAAGCTTAAGAACACCAAAGATTGTCAACAAACCACACAAGCTAGGAAAAGGACATGGGACAGTCCTCAGAAGGAACAAGCATGGCCAACATACCTTGATCTCAGATTCCTAGCTTCCAGAACCCTGAAACAATAAAGTTCTGTTGTTTAAGTCCCCCCAGCTTGTGGTACTTTGTTACAACGGCCCTAGCAAACTAATAACAGATCCAGATCCAGATGTCAATTTTGGTTGAGGTCAACCAACCAAGAGCTGCTTGCCGAACACCTCAGGACACTGTGCTGAGCGTTGGCAGGAGAGGGGCTATCTAAGGCCCAATCCCTGTCTGTGTTCCAGGACTGACACTGTCGCCGAGGAGGTGTGCATGAACGTGTGTGCATGCACGCGCACACTTCACTGTATACCTAATGTCCAATAGCACAATCAGTGTTCCAAGAGTTCAGAACTAAGTCAGAAAAGGCTCTATCTAGAAAGGTCACAAATGCATTCCAGCACTGGGTAGAAGCAGTTAAATTCCTACAAACTTCCTTAAAGCCAAGAAATCCATCCTCAAGAATCCTGCATGAAACTTGTCACACTGTCTCTAATTCTAGACGCATCTTTCTCAGCACATCCCTTAGGGTGTATCTGCCCAACCCACAGTCACTCTCTCCCACATGTGATACTCCTCCCCTTTGGTTCCTTCAACTTCCCTTGCAGAAGATGCTTTACAGCAACAATCCCATTAGCTTTACAAATGCTGTTCGGAAACCCAAGCAGAGCCATTGCTTTCTCAGGTGGTTGGGAATTCGGTACTCCGAGTGATTTTTTTTTTATCCCAATTTCAGGGTCACATTGCTCAGATATACAGAGTGGAGAGAGAAGGATGAGTGGGAGAAAATCTTCCCCCAACAGAAATGTGCCGCTTTCCCTGGAAGGCACCAACGCCACGACAAACAAACATATAAATAATAAATATTCTTTTACTAAAATGATAAGTCTCACTTCAGTAAGCAACACATTATGCACCATACTGGTGTAATAAAGCGCACATCCCCTTGAATCATTCCCACTAATACAATGTATTCAGTGCTCATATGATTACACTTTTACAGCCTGTTAGCAAAAACACATACAATTGCAAAGTGCTGTTAATGCAATGTGACAGAATACTGTTATTACAAGAAGAAGTTGTCAGCACTGAGCAATTGATTTTCCTTCATCTCCTTCCTGCTTCTGCCCGTCCTCCCCACCTCTCCTGGAGATGTTTATTATGTACTCTGGGTGCAGTCCTTTCCCTGAATCAATTCCCATATAGTGGGAGAAAGGAATACAACGACAGGAAAAATTAACACTAATCTAGGTGTTCTAAGGGGAAAAAGCTTCCTTTGGGGATGTTTTCTTCCCAAAGTCTTTATTAAAGCTTCAAGAACTATGACTCCCTTCTCCCAGCAGAATGATCTGGTCTTTTTGTTCTTTTATGCCATGCCTATGTATTTTCCCCTTCTCTTCCCTCTCCTTCTTTGTATAAAATAAAATTAGAGGTGGCTTTAAAGCAGATGGGCTCCTACATTCTAACTGATTCACTACCATGCATTTGGAATAGCAGTGGAGGGAAAAATAAGGAATACTAGAGGCCAAGAAGAACAATTATTTGATTATTTCTTGGTTAATACTTTCCTTGTAATGTTTACCTTCGTTCACAAGGGGACAATAGATATATTTAGTAATGATAACTTTCTGAAGATGAAAAGAATTCTATGTCTGGCAATTTAACCCAGAATCACAGAATAGTGCAATAGGATGGTCCTTTCCTATAAAGGTCGCCAAGTCTAATGCAGTTATTTTACAGGTGAGAAATCCAAGCTCCAAGACTTAAGGAGTTAATTCAGGCTCTCACCACTAGTTAGTGTTAGAGCTGAATCTAGAAGCCATCTTTTTTTGCTGCTTCACCGTACTGTGCCTTTAAATGTAACACACATACATTAATATATGTGTTACTGAATTACCAGATGGCCCCTAACACCTCCGTTTTCTGTCTCTTGGTTATGATGGAAAAGAAAAGTTCCACTTGTCAATGCAGGTGTGAGGGAGAATAGGCAAGTTCATGAAAATTGCTTGATGGTCTTCTAAAAGAGCAAGTTTCTAGAGGAAACATTAAAATATCCTGGTTTATAGATTCCATCTTGGGAGGCTGCACGTTCCTAGGATAGAAAAAAAGTGCTATTTCTTCCCTACCCTGTGTAAAATGTATAATTCCCACATCTTCCTCTTCCCACCCCACCTCCTTAAGCGGATGCACTCTTTGTTGGTACCTAATATAAATGCTGACGCCTCCTCTTCTGCTCAGCAGGATCTCATTATAGCATGCCCTTAAACATCTAAGAGTCACATGGACCATGGGTTGCATCCAGGTCCCCAAGCATTGTCGCACATTAATATTATAGAAAGTTAATGCCTTGGCCAGTTGGGGTTTGACTCACTGGGGCAGTGGAGTCTGTGGTTCTGGTTAGACTTCACAATTTCAAAAATTGAGTACAGAGTCTGGAATCTTTCATCTTAAAGATGGCTTAAGGTGATTGCCATGTGTGAATAGAGAATGTAGGGGTGAGTATTGTCCATCTGGTTTTGGTTTGGGCTTGTGATGCCAACTAGCAAATATTCATGGGCAAAGAGCATCTAGTTGGGGCCAAAAATTACCTGTGTTGAGTTAGGGCTTACAGATACAACCTCTATTTGAAAAAAGCCACTATCCTTCCTGGCTTCACGCCCTTGAGGCATGCATGCTGAGAAACAAACACAGAAAGATACTAGGGCTTTCCTCACATACTCTAAGATAGCAACCCTCTGGAAGCCCTGGTCTGCTGTGACAAGTGGCCTCAGGTGACATTATACAGTTCAGGAGGACTCACTTTGTCACGTACCCAACTCATCTTCATTACTCTCCCTCCTCCATTTAACATCATTCCCTGGTGCCGCCTCCTACAAACCCCTTTCAACAGTACTCTTGGCTTTCCTCTTTCCACATCACAACTGCCCATAAGTCCACTAATTCATATTAAGCCATTAGGTAGGAACTACCAAATGTGACCTTAACAATGGCAATTTCCTATAGCTCAAACTAATGCTAATGGGTAGCCATGAAGACACTACCCCATCTCGGGTTACTTTTTTTTTTTTCAACTTCTTTTGCAAAAAGCTTCTTTAGACATTGATGCCTGGAATAGTGAAAGTGACTGTGTCCGGTGTAGGGGTGCTGTGACACTCCCAGAAAGCCCACTAGACATCCAGCTAGTTTGCATTCCAGTTCTGCAGCTGATAAAGAAAAGGGGCGAGAGAGGCTTTTCATTGTCCATATTCCGGTTCGGTTCAACTCATTGTATTCACTGAACACCTAAGTACGGCATGCACGGTACTGAGTGCTCTGAGAAAAGAAAAGATGAAGAGTAAGACTTCCAGGGGCTTCCAGAAAGTTTTAAGTCTTTGGAGGACAAATTCATAAGGGCCAAGTAGTATAGGAGGACCATCGCAAAATGTTTCCAGAGTGAGGATAGAAGAGGTGAATTCCTCCTCAAAGCACCAATCAAGGCAACAGGGAAAAGGAGCATCAGCCCTGGCCGCTATGGGAGGTGGCAGTAGGTGGAGATCTGGGGCTTGGCCACTGGCAGGAAGCATGATAAGTATTAGTAATCAGGCGTGCTTCCCATAGGAGCTAGTTACGCTGAGGATGGTTATGGCATCGCTGATGGAAATCATCCTCTCCTGCTGTTAGATGAGGCATTCAGACCAGCCCAAGAGCTGGGGAGGGTCCCACGCATAGGTGGGCTTGTATCGCCGCGTGCTCATTTGTCAAGCACCTAACCAGCTATGATCTTCTTCCGAACGGTAAATAAAATGACAGATGAAAACACAGGGCAATAACAGGAGGCTAGGGCAAGGTTGCTGGTTTTAATATAGGCCTTTTCGTAGGCAGGTAGACCATAACATGACAATAGTGAAATGTAAATGGGCTACATAAAAAAAAAAAAGATAAAAATCAGGTAATTACTGAAGTATCAGTTCTCTGTGAAATAATTGGTAATGACCGTTGATAAAGAAATCACATTGTGATATTGCTGACAGGACAACTTTCCACTGAGGCGAGGTAGGGAGAAATGCAGCAGCTGGTTCTAAAAGCAGGGAAAACCTGAGTTAATTTGTTAGCCCAGGCAAAAATTCCCGGCTCATTTATTGCTACGAGGCTGAATGAGTATATATTGTCCAACTATTGGGACTAGAGGAGGCCAGTGAAATAATGCTGTTCTTGGATAATGTGACAGATCGTCACTAGCGCCCTGCCCACAATCCCAGGGGTCGCAGTAGCGGTCTGATGCATTCTGATGGCTTCCTGTGTCTCTCTGCCTAAAAGGTTCTCCATCCGTTCTGTCTCACAGGCCGGGGGTACACAAGGGCTAACACCCCGGGACCAACCCTCAACCGAGTTGGTAGAAGATAATTCAAATTCATGTCCCCGCAGTGGTACACACTGATGTGTGCTCTACAGTCTGTCAGAGTCCGCAGCTGGCGTGAGCCTCAGTTGGCCACAGCTGTAACCCATCCATTAATGTACCTTTTATTGCCTTTCCTCACTCCATCTCAATTCCCCACTCTCTGTCTGGGCTTCCTGGGATCACCTCCCAAATAAACAACTTGTACCCGAATTGGTGTCTCAGGAGCTGCCTGGGGTAGGGGGGCGGGGAAGCCAAACTGAGACACGTCACTTTTTCATATGCAGATGTGTCAATGAATCAATATTTATTGAGTACCTCTTACCCACTTAACACAATGCTAGATTTAAACGACCAGCCAGTCCACCTCCCCAGTCACAAGGAACTCACAATGTAGGCGGCCAAGTAAAACACGGACTCGTCAAACATTCAGTGACAAACCAGGCAGGATGTGATGAGTAAAAAAATCAGCTAAGAAAAAATGGATAATGGATGGATTTGGGTAGTTAGGATGAAAGGACAAGAACAATCCTATTAGAATGACACAAATGCAGAAATACGTGGTCTCTAGCAAGAAACTCCCGAGTAAAGAAACCTACCAACATGTGATCAACCCAACATCTCTTATCCTGAAAAGTTACCTTCATGTAACCTCTTATAAAACTAGCGTTCACCAGGACGCACTTCGGGAAATGCTGTCAAGTTTCAGCGTTGACCATTGGAATCCAACGCCCCACCCATTTCAGCCCAGGGCTTCTCCACTGCCAGTCCCATTGGCAAACTCAGATATGACGTAACTCATCACCTTCCGCCAGTTTGGATAAATCAGATAGACTGAACAGTCTTCCAAGATACTTGGGGTTTTTTTATATGACTTGAGGGTAGATGTATGGTCCTATCTTTCTAATATCTACAACATCACGCAAAGCGCTGGGAGTAAAAAGGAGAAGCTGACAGATACTGACTCTTTTCCTGAGAACTCCACCTGCCTTGGAGGGAAAATGATCAGTTTGTTCTCCATGAGAATATATATATATATATATATCTTTTCTGCTATTATTATCTGTATCTGGTGAAGCACAACCTTGTTGCCTGAGATCAAATCCCAGAGAACTTTGGGTGACTCACTTCACTTTTCTGCCCCTCTGCTCCTCATCTGTCAAATAGATTCACTTCATAGGACTACTGTGATCCTATCATGAAACAAGGCATTTAAAGGGCTTGCCGTGGGGCATCTGGGTGGCTCAGTCGGTTAAGCGTTCGACTTTGGCCCAGGTCATGATCTCGCAGTCCATGAGTTAGAGCCCGTGTTGGACTCTGTGCTGACAGCTCAGAGCCTGGAGCCTGCTTCAGATTCTGTGTCTCCCTCTCTGTCCCTCCCCCACTTGTGTTATCTCTGTCTCTCTTTCTTTCTCAAAAATAAATAAAAACATTAATTTTTTTTTTTTTTAAAAAGGGCTCATCATTGTTCCTGGCCCATAGGAAGGGTCCAACAAGTGGTAGCTCTGCCTGAGACTAGCAGCAGATTAGTACTAGGATGATTCCCATTACTTGTTTCATCCTCAACTTGAATAGGTTTTACTCCCCTGTGACCAAAACTGCCTCCGCTCGAACATACCCACAATGTGGGGACCTCATAGTGTCCAACCAGCACCCATATGAGCCAGACAATGCAGACAGGTTCTTAAAAAGAGGTCTTGAGCTTCTTCCAGAGGAAATTATCCCCACTGATACAACTGTGGGAAATTTGGATTTAACTTCTCCACTGGTAATTGTTCAGTAGAGAAATTATTGTAGAAACAAGATCAACTTGTATATAAACTTTTTCAGAGAGTTTTGTGAAGTGTTTCTTTCTATCCACTTTTCTCCCTCACTTTCTTGCCTTGATGAATATAATTGCACTGAGGAGTTGTGAGTCAGCTGCCATCTCTTTCTCCTCTCTTCTTCCTGGATTTGGTTTGGTAGGAAAATCTTGTGCCCATCTAAGTAATCCCTAACATCAAAACATCTTGGAGGGCTTAATTGAATAAGACTGCCTCCTCACGGAATATTGTTTTCCTTCCCCTTCTCCTCCTCATTCTTGTTCATCCTCTTCTTTTTCCTTTCTCCTCCAGTCCCCCTGACTTGATTTGCCCTCCTTGTCCCCCCCCACTGCTCCCCCTTGTCTCTCCAATTCTCTCCTTCCCACATTCCCACCCTCCACAATTCTCTGTGCAGTTTGCTCAATCTCTCTCTCTCTCTCTCTCTCTCTCTCTCTCTCTCACACACACACACACACACACACACACACACACACACACACGCACATACACACAGACTACATATATAGATAATATTATTTTCCATCCATTTCTGTGTCTGGCTCTGGCTCTCTATCTCTCTCCGTGTGTCTTTGTCTTCTCTGGGAACCTCTATTTCTCCCTCGGCCCCCTCTTTTTCACCAGCACTCTCTCTTTATCTCTCACTGACTCGTCTCTCTGTCTTTCTTTTTCCATGTTTTTTTTTCCCCCTGCTCTTTCACTCTCTTTGTCTCTTTTCGTCCATCTCTCCAGCATGGACCCTGGTTGGAACCAGACTCTGTATCTTGTATTGTTCTTTAAGAGAAAATTTCCTGATGTAAATGGAATGTACAACATTTACTACTGCTGACAGCCTAATGAGTGACACAGTATCAGCAGACTTCACCAAATGTGTTGGCGGGGGGAGAAAACGACCCTCTCAAATCACTGCAAACACTGAAGCAGATGAACAAAGGAAATTAAACCAGTTGCATCCAACAGACTTCGAAACACACCCACAAACCTTCCCTGCCCCCTCCTCCATCAGCAGATCTTCACACTTTTGCTAATACCAGCTGGTTCATACGCTCCAGAAGTATCACCCTCGCCAGTTACTGAAAGTGAGACTTCAAATATGGGTTAAACCCACTCTGGTCATTAGCCAGTCTTCTGTCCAATTTTTCCCCTGGATTTTCTTCACCTGGAAACCCTGCATACTTCATACACCCATCACAGAAAATATACTGCAGCTACCGGGACAAGGAGAGGAGGACGGGGAAGCTGGACAAACGTGACTCAGAAACTCAATTTTTTTTCTCTGTTTTAAAAGCAAGCAAAGAAATCAGAAGGACATTACTAGTCCCAATTCAGTGGTAGCGAGTGAACATGTGCTCCACAGACACAGAGAAATATCTGATATCTGTGTGAGAGCTTTTGGCAAAGATGTCAAAAAATGTGAGGTTAGCCAGATGATGCCCACAATCTGATAGTTGTATAGCGATCTGATAGGTTTATCAATCCTGATAGTTTATATCAATCCGATGCTTACTCACTAGCAAGGTAGGCAGCCAGAGAAACTGAAGCACATTTATGTCTTGCCCCTCCCACATCTTGTCTTAGAGAAGCATGGAGTTGACACTTTGGATGGACCTGGACAAAATCCAGGAGGTGAAGCTTGCTGGAGGCACTTTCTTCATTGGCCTCGGGAGCCCAGATCTTACACACACACACACACACACACAGACACACACAGACACGAATACACAGCACCCTATGATTGCCCAGATCCTGTCCTTCTTGCCACCCCACCCCCCAGCTGCTGGCCTCCTTCCAGATAATATCCTTACAAGGTTAACATTTCCTTAGGTTCCTACCAATTTTCCTTTTTGATAACTGATATTTATTGTTGCAATTTCATCTCTTTGGGGTCTTATTCTTTCTCCTTGAAGAGGTAGCCCATTTTATCTAGGCTGAAATGGATCCATGAGAATGGATTTAATGGGCTAATATGTTTCTACTCTAAAAAGGCGTTTATTAGAGGGGCGCCTGGGTGGCACAGTCGGTTAAGCGTCCGACTTCAGCCAGGTCACGATCTCGCGGTCCAGGAGTTCGAGCCCCGCGTCAGGCTCTGGGCTGATGGCTCGGAGCCTGGAGCCTGTTTCCGATTCTGTGTCTCCCTCTCTCTCTGCCCCTCCCCCGTTCATGCTCTGTCTCTCTCTGTCCCAAAAATAAATAAACCTTGAAAAGGCGTTTATTAGATGCAATAATGAAAATCTAAGAGGACTCTGGTGGTAAGCATTTTAGGCATCATGGTTGGCTAAGAGCAAAACCTTTTGAAGCCACAGTAACTGCCTGCTCCTTTTGAAAGGACTAACTTTGGATAAGCCTCAAGATTCTATGCCCTACCTTCCGGTTAAATTTCTCTACTTTACCATATCTTGATCAAGATGCAGCATTTCAGAGTGTGTGCTCCTAGCTGCCAGTCTGTCAGAGATACGAATCGTTATGCACCAGAACTTAACCATGATCACGTTTACTATACCATAGAATTTTATTTGAAGCAGGCACATCTTGGTACCAGTTTAAATTTTTTTAACGTTTATTCATTTTTCAGAGACAGAGACAGAGAATGAGTGGGGCAGGGGCAGAAAAAAAGAGGGCGAGACCGAATCTGAAGCAGGCTTCAGGCTCTGGGCTGTCAGCACAGCACCCAACGTGGGGTTCAAACTCACAGACTGTGAGATCATGACCTAAGCTGACGTCGGACGCTTAACCAACTGAGCCACCGAGGCACATCCCAGTATCAGTTTAAAAGATTCAAGTACTCCAACGGTTTTGTTAGAAACTGGTCTTCCTTGCAAAGTAGTCCTAGGGCTTGAGAACCTAGACAGTGTCCTATAGGGTACCAAGAAACTTTAAATTATACTTTTTAGGTGACAGCTTTAATGCTTTGGACCAAGGCTATTTGCAACTTCTAGAAAAAAGGGGAGTCCAAAACAGAACAGAGTTAAGCTAGATTAGCAAAGAGATAAATTTATTAGAGTTAAAATGTTTTTCTAGAAAAGAAGAAACCATTAGGCTAATACACAAAAGTGCTCATTTAATCTTAGTATCTAAAATAGAAACAATTGAAACACTTAACAAATGTTCATTGATTGCCCAACATGTGCCAGGCATCGTGCTGGGTAAAGAGCTCCAAAGGGGAACAACACAGGCAGGGTGGTTTCTAATCTCACAAGATGGTTATTGTCTAGCTGGGGAGGAAGACAACCAAGGAAATACAAGAAATATGGTAAATCTTATAAGAGAAGTGCAAAAAAAACTGTTTAAGTCTATGTAATGACACAGTAGGGACACCTAACCAAATTCAAAAAATGGGAGTGGGAAAGAGAAGGATAAGGGGAAGGAAGTCTTTCAAGAATCTCTGGGAACGAAGTGTTAACATCTACAGTGCAAGTTGGGTAGAATAAAGAAAGGATGAAAAACAAGGTGGTCAGAGAGAGAAGGGTCATGTTAGCTTATTTTATCCTCAGGGCCACAAAAAGAGCCACTGAAAGATTTTGAGCAAGTATTGATATAATCAGATGTGACTATGAGCACATTCAGAGCAAAAGGAAAGGCTACATTTTGCAAAAACACCTATTAACATAGACGGGGCCCTCAAAGTTGTTAGTTAACATTTTCTCAAGAAATGTCTGGAAGGCATCAGATACAAAGGAACATGATCAAAGGCCATCTTGCTAAACTACTCTACAAAACCAGATTCTCTGATGCAGTTGCAGGGTCTGGAACCATCTGCCTTCTGTCTTGGCAAAGAGCATGATTTAGAAGCATTGAGGCTTGCCTAGATTTGAAGAAGGTCGGGTTAATCAAGCTTAAAATATTCATTGTCTTGCATAACATAGACTACCAATCAGATCTATGTTTTTCCATCAAAGATTCAGTCAGGAAGACTTCTATCTACTTAGTCCCTGGAAATGGGGCCACAGGGCAGCAGATTAGGGAGTTTTAGCCCAGTTCTTGGTGATCCCTTAGTTGGATGGAGTGCAATATTGATAGATGACCCTCAGATGACCATGGAACATGGACTCTGAGGGAAGGACTCACTTACAGACTTTCTAGTAGTCCTTGTTTGTAAAGCCACAGTAAGGGAGATTTGTAGCAGATAAAGCTCATCTCTCTCTCTCTCTCTCTCTCTCTCTCTCTCTCTGGAACTAGAACTGGCTCTGTTAACTTCATCTGATACAGCCTGTTTCGTGTTGTCAAGAAAAGTGGGGCCCAAAGTCAGAACATGCCTTGCTTTCTGACCCCAGCGTCTCCCACACAATTGATATGCACTCCATGACAATGTTTGATAGAGCCATTGTTAATTGACTCTGTTTTCATTGTTTGTTTGATTTTATCACTAAACTAGTCTCCAAGGAGTAAACTTTCTAGTCCACCATATGCACTATACAGTTAATTATAACACACTCCCTCTCTTACCCATGGACCCTGAACATAAGGATGTTTCTAGTCTACATATGGTGAACAATACTGTTCATGCATTCTACCCTCAACGCATTTCCTAGAGCCCTCACACAGTGGACATTAATGACTTCTTTGGGCCCCTTCTGGTTTCACCAGATGAACAAAAATGAAAATAAGCAGCTGTCATACTTTAACTTAAAAAAAAAATCATCAAACCTAATCCAATTTGGAGAAGTATTTGGCTTAGAGAGAGGGAATCGGCTGTACCATTGATGGCAAAAAGCTCACTTACTAATGCACCACTTCCTGACATTTAATTTGCACAATTTGTCTCTTATTATCTGGCAACTCTCAGAAGATTTTGGAAGCAGGAAAAAAGAAGGCAGAAGCATAACAAGCAGTAAGATTAAAAAGGGAGAACGCAGAGGGCACCAAGTTAAGAGTCAGATAACTCACTCCCAGGCCATGTCTCCTGGCCCATCATTGCCTGTTGAGAAACCACTCCAACCAGATAAGGACCATAAAAAAAGGGAACCAAACGGAAGGTTAGCCAACACACAGTAATAAAACAAAAGCCACTTTATGTTAGTTACCCGACACTTTAGACACCAGAGAACTCATTTGAATCTAAACTTAGATGTGATATATCTGAGAATATTACCATACACCTAGACAGGGAAAATTGCATATTTTCCATCATAAAAAAAATATCAAAATGTTTTATCTGTGCTTCTGCAATTCAGAAATGACTGAAGCTGTGAACTTCAAATTTGGCAAGATTGTAGTCCTCATTAAGGAAGGGAATGAAAGCCAATTTTGAAGAAAAATGGTTTCCTATTTTTGAGTGTAGAAGGTTGAAACAATGAGTGTTGAACCTAAGATGAGGAACATTCTCTCTGCTGCTTTAGCTTCTATTTGGATAAAGATTATTAACCAGAGAATAAAACTCGACATGTCTCTTTTTAGACTTAGGAAAGAAAACTTTCTGATTCCTTTATTTCCACCTTTCCAAATCAAAGCTCAAGGTGTTTACATGAAGCTAAAATGTAACATTAAAACACCTCAAACGTCAGATAATTCCTGAAAATACTGCCCTTTGGCCAGTGTAGGCCTGGGGTAGTCTATCCCCATGTATTTTTGGAGTTAAATGGCCGTGGTACCATAGGCAGGATGTGCAAGCGACTAAAAGGATACCGTTAGAGGAAGTGTAACTTTGGAATTTCCTGATTTGATTGCAAAGATTTCAGTCTTAACACTGTGTCAATATTGGTTTTAAAAATATACATATTTGTTTATTGGCACACATGCGCATACACACAGGAATCCCATCCATAAAATGCACCCACATCTGTGGTTAAACACAGCAGCTGTTTAACAGCCCAGTGTAACAGTCTGAAAAAATTGGGACCTGAATTAAAAATCCCACATTCTAAGCTGCAGCGGGAACTGAGGCCCTATATAAGGAAGGCTGCCCTGAGAACGCTCCAAGCTTCCCCTAGACGGAACTCCTTTGCCAAATTCACAGCATGCTTCCCAAAGTTTGGAATCGATGATGAAAGACCCTGACTTTACTCCTTCCTCTAATAATCATATTGCAATACATACGTTGAAGGCCAGCTCAAAGGAGAACCAAGGCAACTTAAAATCTGCAAAACGTGTACCTTTTCTGCCCCATGATCTCCACGACAGCAATGAACAGAAGAGGCAGAAGTAATTTAAAGCCTCTGGCCACACGACCACAAAAGAAAAGGCCTGTCCCGTGAGCAAGTGTCCCACAGGTGCTGGCACAGGGGGCCATGCACACCTTTTGTCAGCAGTCTGAACTGTGGTGCCTCTTTTGGCTGCCCTCCAAGTGTCTGATAACCTAAGCAAGAATAACCTTGGAAATAACAGGGGAAATGCACAGTGACCTGAAATCACACCCATAAACCATCAGGACACGCTAGAGCAGGTAATCTTGAATGTAAGGCCACTATTAGTGATTTTTGTTGCCATTGACTGAGGTTTTTGGAGATCCTGCCAAGGAGGTACGCAAAAGAGTACGCCATACCCCTGTCACCTACGACTGCCCGATTCTCCAGATGCGGAGATGAAACATTTTTATTACAAAATGAGTTTGCAGATTTTCGTTGCTGTTTTTCTAACTGAATTCCCTTTTTCTCTCTATGCACATGTTTTTCTTGTTCTTTTCCTTTTTTCTAATTTTGCTTTTTAAAATGTGAGTGGAATCAGTGCATTCTACCCACACCCTACTACCGCATTTTCCTTCCAACAGCTGCAAAATGAATTCTAGTTACCCAGCCCAGTGGCGCCTGGGTGGCTCAGTCGGTTAAGTGTCCGACTTCGGCTCAGGTCACGATCTCACAGTTTGCGGGTCGAGCCCCTCATCAGGCTCCGTGTTGACAGCTCAGAGCCTGGAGACTACTTCGGATTCTGCATCTCCCTCTCTCTCTGTTCCTCCCCCACTCATGCTCTGTCTCTCTCTCTCCTTCAAAAATAAATTAAAAACATTAAAAAAAATCTAATTACCCACGTGGCACTCAAGGCCCTCTGGAATCTGATTTCATTCATTCATTTTTCATTTATTCATACATACACTCATTCATTTTTTTCATTACATTTGTATTTATTAAGCATCTATTATGTCTGCAATATAATGATAGAAGTGGAAATACAAGAGTAAGATGTATTGTCTGTACCAAGGAACTTAGAGTCTAGCATGACGCACACACAATAATTATTAATTACAGCCAGGTGATAAGGGCTAGGATACAACAACGTGTGAGGCACCGTGGGACAATTGAGCACAGTGTGCCTAATTCCGCCATAAAGGAGATGATGTTAAGTGTGAACTAAGTTTCAAAGCCTGGGTAGGATTTACCAAAGAATATGCAAAGTGAGGTGACAGGGGCTGTTATAAGTAGCAGGAACTGTGTGAGCAAAGTCACTGGGTGGAGAAGAAAAAGGTGGGCAGAGTGGGAGAACCCAACACAACATTTCCACACGGTCTTGCCGTGATGGATGGAGCAGCAGAGTAAGCACCGAGATGCAGGAGAATAGAAAGGTTGGCAGCAGTCCAGCCACATCAAGGCCAGGAAGTTTGCATCATTCCATGGTTTGGTAGACATGGAAAGATTTTAATTAAGATTCTAGATCTACTTAATCTAGAAAGACTCTAGTTGACTTCTTCCAGGGAGAGTGCCTAGAGAATCTCACAGCTCTTACATTTTATCTGCTTTATACTTTTGGAGGCAATCTGTCCTGCACCTTTATGCCCCAAAGCACCAGATTCACTGCAGACAATGAAACCAATGCCTACCGAACAAAATGTCACTCTTCCTTCATAAAATCTTTGCTCTCCACGGAAGGCTTTGCACCTAGTATTTTTCCAAGTCTTTTTGGCCAGTACTTTGGGTAGATCACCTGGAGATCGTGTTATTCTTCAAATTCTGAGTCAAGGCTGTACGAGGTGGGGCCTGAGCTTCTTTTTGTCAATGCCGGGTAATGCGGTAATGTCAATGCCGCTTGTCCATGGACCACACTTTGAGTAGCAGGGATCTGCATGTTAATTATATTCTACTTCTCCCAAAACACGTCTTCTCTACTATTAATCTATTATTTAGGATTTTTAAAAAAAAATCATTCAGTTACTCACATTACTCAAGAATATTAGATCTCTGAAGGCCAAGAATCTGTTTTCCACATTCTTGTACCTTCTGCGTGAAGGTTAGCTACTCAGTAACTGATGGCTTATTCCAATTGATTTGCTGATCTTAGGCTTCATACTGCTTTTCAGCCTTTTCCTCGCTGTCAGCTGTCCCCAGGAATCAGTTCAGACTCCTCAGATCATGTTGAAAAAGCATGTCCTGGCCCCTGTTCCCTCTGTAGCCTGATCCGCCGTGCCCCCACCTCCTACCCTGTGCCCTGCCATCACATATGGGAACTTTCCTTATTCCTAGAGGGGCTCGGGGTGGGGGTGGGGGGGTACCTGGCTAGCATGCAGGAAGTTGCCTCCCCTGAGGACTCTGGAGAGTTAAGGACAGGCTGGGGAATATGTCCCATTTCTTTTGCCCTCGACTTCTAGCCTGGCTCAAAGCTCTCCATAACTTCGATTCAAGCATGGCCTCTCCTGGGATCAGAGGCAACAAGAAGCTACACGATGTAGCCTGAGAAGTGGGCAGTCACCTCCCTCATCCCCCAGGCTCTCCATCCTCCCTCCCCCATTTTGTTTCCATCTGTGCACTGGCCACATCCTGCTTTGGTGAAGTTCATCCATCCGCTGCTCTAACTTCTAAGTACTTTTCTCTCACTACCTTTTTAGCAGGAGAGTGTGGGTTCTTTTTTTTCCTCAGAACATTCATCTGTGACCTTTGTTTCTCTTCATTCGTTGTTCTTCTAGGCCTTCAATCCTAGCTCTCTTTCCTTTTGCCTTGTGTGTTCAACTGCCCTTATGGTAATTTGGTCCATGGTTAACAGCGAGTTGACGGTGAACACGCTTCCCTTCCTGACTGGCCAAGATATACACTGAGAGAGTGGCTTTCAACTCTATGCCTCCTACGCCAGCTATCATTCTATAAGACTGCATGTTACGTTTCCATGGTCTCCCAAATGCCATTTAGCATGCCTTCATCTCTTTCCTCGTCTTAATTAAAGCCTGTTACACTCACATGTACAAATTAAAACAAATTTTACGGACACTCCCTTTACAGTTCCCGGCGATTTGCTTGTGAGCGTGAAAAGGAATACAATACCTGCGATGTTACGGCCTACAGCTGCTCCCTGCTCTGGATTCCTACACGGGGTTTGCTGTCAGGGTCTCGAGGCCGGAATCCTGACAAGCACTGTACCTGCTGAGGGGATCCATCCAATCAGAGCTTGTTTAGAGGCAAAAAGGGACATCAGTGGAGATCTCCTCCTTTATCGGGCTGCAGATTGCCTTCCCATAAGCCACCTGAAATCCAGACTCACCAGAAACTGAAAGAAGATCCTCACCCTGCTGCTTTCTCCCCTACAGGTCTTGCCTATCGTTAGACGACTGGGGGCTTAGGGCTTGGCGTGAGGGTTTCATCCAGATGTGGTGAGCTTCAGGCTCCGGAACATTCTTCCTTTCAAGCAGTGGCCTGAAACCTAGCACCGGAAGACACAGGCAAGAGTACTTTTAAGCTCTTTAGAGGATATTAGTATATTGCCCAAATGTCCTCTTGGGCAGATTTCTGTTTTCCTTATGCATGAGATTAGCATACTAAGGCCATGCTTTCTCATAAATAGTGAGGAAGGGCTGGCCCCTTTGGCAAGAATGGTCAGGTTCTGTTAAAACAGTATGCCCCGTAGGGTTGCTCAACGTATTACTCTGGTTCATAATCATAAGCCCAAAGAAATTAGATGGAACCCAGAGGAATCCAGCTGTGGTCCACTGAGCATTTTAATCAAAACAGCAAGCTTTACTCTTCAACAACTGCACTGTCCTCAGTGGGGACTGTTTCGTTCCATAGCAAGAAAGGTTACCGTCACCATGTAGGTGTGAATAAATGGGAAACAGCTAAGCTAAATGAGGAAGTCATCAGAGACGCAAAGGGGAAGATTGGTCGATGGGGGGGGGGGGGGGGGGGGGAAGGACAGTAGGAAGAAATGCCACCATGTATCCCGGAGCTCAGGCCCCTGCTCTACACTGTCACTCTGGGAAGAATTTTGACCATTGTTTCAACTTTACGATAACTTTCCAATGCGTTACAAATGTCTTGTAATTCCAGTCCCCGCTTCCATCTAAAAATTAAAATGTATTGATCCACTGCTCCCTTTACATTTCAATTTAAGGGTGATAAAAGGAAGGAGCTGTAGTTTTCTTTATATCACTTTCCTGCAAAGGGGGCAGAAAACAAACACAGGTGCTTTAAATTTTCAAGGTGCAAGCTAAATGACATGATGCCCAGGAGTGTGCAGTAGCATTTCTTTGTTTGAGCATGGAATAAAAGACAGATAATTAGGAAATTGGGAGTCTATTAATTTTCCAAATTTACTCATGCAAGAACCACTGAGCTATGGTGATATTTGCTTACCTCGTCATTATGCAAAAATATATTAGCTAATTATTTTGACTAATGCAATTAAGATATGCATATTTAGCATAAACCATACAATAGAAATGTTACAGTCAGCAATTGCTGGGTTGCGCTCATGGGTAGCAGAGAGGCAAAAGTCCCTGCTCGGTCTCCAATGGAAAGCCACAAGATTGCTACGACTCTGCCTGCACTCTTATTATTAGTTTGGTTGCAGTAATTAATTTACTTTACAGCATGACGAGGTGGCATAGCTAGCAGTGGTATTAATTTTTGCTATGAGACACCTGAAGATGTCAGCTTTCGAGCAGCGGCGTCTGCACCTTTAATTGCCTTCATCAGTGGAAATGCACTATCTCTTTCAGGGATCCAATTAAGAACGCTACTGTTATTTATCTTTTTTCCCTGACCCTTACTGATGATCACTGGAGCTAGAGAAAGTTAAGGCGATGGCAGTAGCCAAGCGAGGTGTCTTCTCTTCTTAACCTGGGAACCCCACCGAGCTGGAGCTCCGTAATGACAGAAGGAAACTTCCGCCGCATTTCCATGGGCTCCGTCATGCCAGAGGCCCTTGCTACTTGGGATGTGAACCACGCTTGGGCGCGCCTCGGACGCCCGACACCGGCATCTGCATTTTAACAAGATCCCCAAGTGATGAGCTCACCCATGAAAATTCGAGAAATGCTGCAGGAAAGAAGGGACCGGGGCCAGTCTTGCACCTACATGAAAGTGGAATGGTTTAATCAGTGGTGTGATTTCGAGTGTGCTGGGAGGGCACCAGTGGACAAACATATGACCTCCAGTGCCTGTCATCTAGTCCTTCGCATTTGGAAGCATTTCAGCCTATGGGGGTTTCATAATACAGTGCACATGCTGTTGAGAGATTAAGGTTTTTCCCAGCTCTCCTTTTACCCTGTGTCAGCTGAGATGCTGGAAAAGGAGGCCGGGAAGATGCCAGTGAGAAAAGGCCAAGCAAGGAAAAGGTTTGGAGAAAGGGCCTGATGAAGACGATCTGCTGTCTCACAGTTGCGCCACAAGGCTGGGCCCCACAATGCTTTCTTTCTGGGCTCCGGCATGATCTTGTCAAAGGATGTCAGCCAGGTCCTTTTAACAGTGCCGTGTCTCATGACATGTGTCCTGCGAACTCCCCTGTCAGTGCCGGTCTTTCTCTCCTTTTTTGGTTCTTTCTTCCTTTGTCCTCACTCAGAAAGAGTTAGAAGGTCATGTGACAGCCTTTATGTTATTCAGATTTCAACTTTCCAGAACTTTTCTCTCTGGCTTATCTGGACCAGCCCTCCCCCTCTCTCTTCACCTGTATTTCATGGCATCTGATCCTTCTGGAAAACACCATGGAGACCTTTTGTTCCCACTCCTGGCCATAAACCAGCCCTGCATGCTACATATAAATGCATCCAAAATCCAGCCCATTTCATCTGTATCTCCATTCCAGGTCCAGCTACTGAAATTTTGTGTCTACAGAATCAAGCTCTGTTTACTGTCCCCTTACTAGCTTCTAAAATTATCTAGGCTGGCAGAGTTTAGTAATCAGTGTGGGGGCCATTAGCAACAGTGAAAGAACCCCTTGGCTGGTAAAAGCGGTAGAACCAATGAGAAGAACAGACACATTCAAACTGATAGAAACAGTCACCTTAGATACTCCTGGTATGGGCTGAATGGCGTTCCCTCCCCCAAGAAAGGCAGGTTGAAGTCCTAACCTCCGTTAGCTCAGAATGCGAGCACATTTGGAGCCGGGGCCTTTACAAAGGTAAGTAAGGTAAAATGAGGTCATTAAGATGGGCCCTAATCCAATACGACTTGGACACAGACACACGTGGAGAGGAGATGACTTCAAGACACAGAGAAGAGACGGCCATCTACAAGCTGTGGAGAAAGACCTGGAACAAGCCTTCCTTCCTAGCCCTCAAAAGGAGCCAGCCCTGCTGACATCTTACTATCGGGCTTCTGGCCTCCAGAACTGTGAGGCAACGAATCCTGTTGTTTAAGCCACCTATCTGTGGTACTTTGTTATGGCCGCCTGAGGAAACAAATACAGCTCCTTAAACACACACACATGCGCGCACGCGCGCGCACACACACACACAGACACGCACACACACACCACCGAATTTGAGTTTGTATAAACATTCCCTGACTGAATTAGTTGCATACTAAGTGAATGATTGCATTCACTGAGTGAATGGTTGCATACATGAATGAATGAATGCTTTAAAGAACAGTTCCCAGGTCTTTAAGATAAGACACATCTTCCTTTTGGGGGCCTGATGATTCTATAGAACTTCTATGATATGTGCCTTCCATCCCAAGGAGAAACAAAAGCTAAACTCTGAACAAATCCCCTGGAAAAAGAATGTTTGATTTGGGGTCCCTCTTCCCAGCCACAAGGGGCTTTTTGTTTATCCTTCAAGGAGTCTCCCACGTCCCAAGGAGCATGAGTCAGCTGGGTGGCAAACATATTTGTTTTTACATATTAGTCATCTATTTGATAGAGTGTATAGCAAATGTATGTGATAACATAAAATATATTTTAAAATTACAAATTTGGACAGCTGTCATGACATTTGAAGGAGTACATTAAAAATGTTTCTCTATCCATTTTTAAATGCCATGCCGAATGGCTAAATTCGTCAGCCTTTCCACATATTTTATATTTGCTTGTTTGTTTTGATTTTTAGCGAGGAGCTCACTAGGTGATTTCTGGGCAACTGGTCAATATTAATGAAAACTTCATTCTGTCAAAGCTAAATAAAACGTGAGGGTAAGATGAACCCTGCCCAAGCCCGGCCAGTTTGCCCTACTTCAATAGCTTACCTTGAGCAAAATAGTCAAGAGATGATCAGGAACTAAGTGGAAGATTTAGCAAACAGGGTTGGCAGAACAACAAAAAAAGTAAAATTCGGGGCCCAGGAATTGGCACTTCAAACATCGTGCACTTGGGTTGACCCGGACACCGTGTCACCTGTGTCCCATCCAAGGCAGAGACAGTTGCTCCACTGCTGTCAATTTTCGCCATCAAAGAACACAGACCTAGAGCAAGGAAGCCCAAAAATGCAAATTAAAAAAAAAACCTCCCCCCGTTTTCAATTACAACTTCTGAAGAATGCTACACAAACCAAATTAAGCACGTCAAGAGTCCAGATGTGGTCTGTGTGCTACCACTTTGCAAACTTTGCATTACTCAATGCTCAACGATGCTGGAAATCAGGCCAAAGGATTTCCATTCCCACAATGGTTTCCCATCACACACCCATTCTAAGGAATTTGGCTTTGGGGCTACTTTATATGTGAACCTAGATTATAAGTTTATTTTATCCATTATACATACTTTTAATATATTCTATAAAATTCCATAATGCGAGAGACAAACCTTGACACAGATAACCCAATGCATTGGTTTTTTTAATTGTTGGTTTTTATTGGCAATTACAAGATTTTATTTAGGTTGAATAAACTTATTAAAATTGGCTTGCTTTGTCTGAGTGTCTAAGAGCTGAGAGTAAGGAGTGGAGGCCCATATGCATGATGGTGGCAGAAGGAAGATTGCCCAGAACCCAAAATTTGCCTCGGATCACCAAGTGTCAACTGTACTGTGACAACGTTAAGTTGTCCTTTGGAATTGAGCTAATCCTTAAACTGTGTGCATATCCAAAACATTAGCTATCTGCTGTCAGGCCTTTATGTGCCACATGCTGAGTTAATTAACACAGAGATGCTTGATACTGGAACCCTCCAGAGGGGAAAACAGAAAGAGGCCCAGGCCTGAGAACAGACAGAGCCCTCAGGGGGATGGAAAACACAGGGGTCTGTTCAGTTTTTATTTCTTTCTACACTTGTGATACAAGGTCAATGGGTTAGTCAACCCCATTTCTGTTCCATTGTCTGTTGTAATTCCCAGGAAGAATCCTCTATGAATAATGAAGCCATACTGCATTCCCAAAATTAAACATCCAGATTCCTGACACCTTTTCGATGATGGTCAAAGAGAAAAGTTGCTCAGAAAACTGGCTGGCCCCTATAGGACAGCAGCAATCTCCTTGGAGCCACAAAACAAAGGCATTCATCTCTACTAATAGTTTTATCCTTGTGAAAATATTTGCATATAAGTATATTTACACACATTAATGGAAAACATTGCCAAATTTTACATTTTTACACTGTGGTGAATGTGTGTACACACACAGACACACAGATATCTCTTCTTTTATAGTTTTAGGTGCTAGTTAATAAAGAAAGCCATTCTATCATTGCCTACCTCTGCGATGTAAGATGGCAGTGTGTGTTTCTGAAGCTCATGCCTAGAAGTCATTGTACACCTTTTGAGGGAAGACGTGTGATAACCAACGACAAATATTTTACTAACACTGTGAGGGCCAAAGAACTTCTTCTGGGCTGGCTAGTAGCAATGGGGGGGGGGGGGGGAGAGAAGAAAGGAACAGGAAGGGAGACACCCTGAAAGAGGAAAAAATAAGCTTTGGAAGGTAAATGACGTTGACCCTTAAACATCACGGCTTTGAACTGCGCGGGTCCACTTATATGTGGATTTTCACAGTACGGTACTACAAATATATTTTCTCCATGACAGTTCCTTTCCTCTAGCTTACTTTATTGTGGGAATACAGTATATAATGCATAAACATATGCAATACATGCTAATCAACAGTTTTTGTGTTACCAGTATGGCTTCTGGTCAACGGCGGGCTAGTAGTAGTTAAGTTTGGGGGGGGAATCAGAAGTCATAGGCAGGTTTTCAACTGCATGAGGGATTGGCACCCCAATCATCACATTGTTCAAGGGTCAACTGCATGATGTCAATATATCACTAGGGTTTCAAGCATGAATATTGAGGAAGCTGATGCAGGGTAAGAGAGGGAGCCAGAGAAGCTAACGGAGAAGATGTGGTGAAGCATGGTGGCCAGTCACCAGCTGTGGAGTAAGATAGACCTACTCTTAGACACGTGACCCCAGGGAATTCCTTTACCTCTCTGAACTGTAGTTTCCACAACTGTGTACTAGGAATGACAATATCTTCATACAGTGGTCATAAGAATGAAAACAGAAAATGTACATATCAAGGGTAGCAGAGCACCGCATTTAAAAGCATGGATTCTGGATTAGAGGCATCCCTTTCCCCATGAAGGTGATTTCCTTGATAATCTTGCAGCCTTGGGCAAGTTATTTAAGGTCTCCAAACCTCCCATTCCCCACGTGTATAATTAAAATGATAACAATAGTACTTGCCCCGTTAGTTTGTTGTGGGGATTAAATAAGGCAATATATGTAAATCACTCGAACCAGGGCTGATATATAGTAACCGCTCAATGTGTATTAACTATTACTAGGTAGCATGCTTAGCACAGTACCTGGAACAAAGCAAAAGCTCAGTTAACAATAGCCATGATGATGCTGTTGGCGATACATAGAGTTGTGCTCAAATAGTGCTGTAATGAAACATCAGTAAGGAAAGCCACTCAACAGAGATACAGAAATGAGTAAAAGAGCCACAGGGTATCAGTGACAACCAAAGTCCCCCTCCACCCGGAGTGAGAACACAAGAGACCACCCTGGCTCATGAGACACCGGCCAGGCTGGATCATCATGGCTACATCCATCGCCCTCGGCCTTGGCAATTCTCAAACACAGTCTACAGATCAGGGTTCACATCAAAGCACCAGAGTGCGAGGACAGAGAAGCATCTCAGACTAAACCGGCATCTGCCCCACCAGACATCACGGCGCTTGTCTCCCCTCAGACTTTCCTACATCTCACCCCGCAATACCCCCACTACTGCTGCCGCCATCATTTTGGCTAATTTTGCATTAGCCATGTGGACTGTCGGATGGTTTCTGCTGTATTTTGTTGCCCTTTCAAATATTTCTTAAATAGAAGATTGTACCATCTGGTGGACAATCTGCCTGTGTGCTATCTCACCTATCACAGCATGGATTCCACTCCTATTAGGGAAGAAGTGAGGAAGGGAGAGGCTGCCTGCTAGAATACTGCCTCTGGCCACCCGCAGCCCCATTGTCACTGGTCTGCTCCCTCTCTCCCAGCGGCCTGGTTCTGCCTGCACAGCAGTCAGTTTCTGTGTGCTGAACAGATGTTTCTCCCACTCACTCCATGGCCAGGCTATTACTCATGGGGCTTCCCGTAGCAGATGTCTCCATAGATAGACCTCTCAGACCGGTGCTGACATTTTACCTACATAAGCACCAAACGGTGGTACAGCTACACTTAATAAATGGGGGAGAGAGTGGCTATGGGCTCAGGTAAATTCCACACAAAAAACCTCTACTAAGTATAAAAACCGATTCAAAGTGCTCAGAATATTAACAGGACCTAGAGAAGGAAGGCATCCACAGATATGCCGAGGTAGATCTATATCATATACCCATGGACCTCGGCAGAGGGGCTCATGGAATACGTATTTACTTTCTATTCTGCCCCAGGGAACAACAGTTGTACCTGGGGAGAAATGGAGAGTAGGTGTTTGGGGTTCAGAAGATGACACTATTAATAGTAGTGTCGAGACTTGAGAACATTCTCTGGCAAACTTGGATGGGAACAATAGCAACTTTCCTGATGCGTTTTCCACTTGCAGGTGAGTGACGTGCCCTCAGTGAGGCCCATGGCAGAATCCCAAATGGTTGTCAAGTATGGCACTTGTCAAGCAGTCAAGAATGGGAAATCTAGAACCAAACTGCTTAGGGTTGCACCCAGACTCTACCTTCTACTAGATGTGTGACCTTGGAAAAATTACATAAGCTCAATTTTCTCATCTGTACAATGGGTATAACAATAGTACCTACCTCATTGACTTGTTTGATTAAAAAAAAAAAAAACCATGATAGCACTTACTATATGTCAGACACCACCCCCCTTAAACACTTTATAAATAAGCCAAAAAATAGTTCCCCCTTTCCCTAAATGGAATCATGGCATAGCACCAGTGCCCATTTTAAACTTGTGTTGATATCTGCATCTCGCTACCCATGGGGTCATGTGGTCAATGTCACGCACTCCCAAACTGAGAAGCCTGAGGACGGGCTCTCTTTCCACCCATGCCACTTGGATAAGAGCTGCACTTCAAGGCTCCTACTGACTCCCCTTTGTTACTTGAACCAAGGCAGGATAGGGGTAATTTGCCAGATCAGCAGGTAAAATCTCTCTACGTGATTCTAATTTAAAATGGCATCTCCCCAATCACTTAATGCAATTTCTCCCAAATGTCCCACGAAAATACACATGAAAACACATAATAAAAGGAAAACTCACAACAAAACCAAAACAGCAGATGACCTGTGGTCAGAATTCTAATTCTGCTAATTATGGATTTCTACTAATTACAAGGCTGATGGAACTGGAAGTTAAACCATTAGTGGCCTTCCATCCTTTGTCTCATGAACTAGATAGAGCAGTCTCATCCAGCCAAAAGTAGATCAGAAAATCCTTCACTTCTCCCCCAATACCTTCTCCCTGATGTCTACCCACCCATACTGGAAAACATGGCAGCTATTTCATTGCACAGGTGATGTTTGTGAGATAATAATTCGAGCTAACATTTATTGATTGGTGACTTCGGGGTAGTCACTCTGCCAAGCACTTCACGTACGTTAATGGAATTAATATCCACAATGATGAAGTGTGGGCTTCGTTCTTACCCTCGTTACAAAGTCAAGGAAACAAAGCCCTAGAGAAGTTAAATGACTTTATCTGGGTCTTGTAGCTAATAAATGGCAAGCCAGAATTTGAACCCAGGCAGTCTAGCTCTAGAACTTGGGTTAGAAATCACTACATATGACTCAGTTATTCCATTCATTCCTCATATTTCAATACCCATACAGAGACTAAAAATTTTTAAATATATAGAGAAATATAAGAAAGCACATGGAGCTCATGATGTAAATTGCATTGTGAAAGTGTAGCCCCTATAAGTAAAGGAATATGGACAATGGAGGGAATACGGATAGATTTGGTTTCAGCACAGGCTTGCAACTCTACATTTTCCTCTTCTCTCTGGGTTTGGAGTACAAGAGAACTAGGTGTTGAGAGTGGAGGAAGTTCTCTCTTTGGCTCATCAAAGCCTCTCTAGATGAAGACCAGCTCAACAGCGGGGCCTGGTCTGAGAGGTATAAACATCAACCTGCCCTCCTACTTACATTTCAGCCAGCACAGCCAGCAGTGGACAACAAATAGAATCAGAGCAAAAGCCATCGGTTTTTTTGTTGGGCAAATGGTCAGTATGGGTTGATATGGCCTTCTTTGAAATTCAGTAAAAAGCAAAAGTTTACATACAGATGATAGAAAATACTGAAGATCGAAAGAAATGAGCATTACCCTAAAGACTAAAATATGAAAATAAGTTAGGAGTTAGGTAAGGACAAGAAAAAAATATAGAAAACTCTTTGATATTTTTGATAGAATTGGAAAAGTCACAGTGTCTATGAAAGGGGAGCAGAAATCTGGAATAAACTGACATGACAATGGAGCTGGACAGCCTAAGGAAGAATTGCAAGAAAGCTAAGTCTGCAATGGCAAAATAAAATCTAATTGAAAGCGGGGCGCCTGGGTGGCGCAATCGGTTAAGCGTCCGACTTCAGCCGGGTCACGATCTCGCGGTCCGTGAGTTCGAGCCCCGTGTCGGGCTCTGGGCTGATGGCCCGGAGCCTGGAGCCTGTTTCCGATTCTGTGTCTCCCTCTCTCTCTGCCCCTCCCCCGTTCATGCTCTGTCTCTCTCTGTCCCAAAAATAAATAAAAACGTTGAAAAAAAATTTTTTTTAAAAAAGAAAGAGAGTAGAGAACAGATCCTACGATGTCAAAAATAAAATCAGCAATATGGAAGACAAACCAGAAAATTAGTTTTTAATGCAAAGAAAAAGCATAGAGATAAAATGATGAGAGATAACATTATGCACAGGGCAGAACATAGAACTAGAATTTAGGAACATAGTTATTGCAGGACAATGAGGAAAAACGAGAACCATTGCCAAAAAAATAAGCAAAGATAAAATTAAAGAAAAAACTTCAGGACTCAGTTTGCAGGCTGGAGGGGCTAATCCAGTCAAAAAGAAAGAAATAAATTAAAAAGTGATAGAACATCAGAGAAACAGAGACAGAGATGGGAGAGATGGAGAATAAAAAACTAAGAGAAAGTAAAATCCAGAGAAAGTGAAAGAGAACAGAGAAAAACAATGTGGAATCACAATCAATCAATGAGTCATTCCAGCATCAGGCATCCCCACAGACGAAAGAGACTGCTCTCCTCGTGGACCTTGCTGTCCCTGCACATCTACTCCCATCCTCGAGCTCATCAGTGTAAGCAGCCTGACCTATGACCGCCAACCCCTGGGATTCTCTTCAGGTCTTTATCTGACCCTGCCCTTTCTCCGCCCTTGCAGCTTTCTACAAGTGCTGTGGGATCCGTAACTCCTAGAAGCTGTGTTCCAGCAGTAAGAGACAGGATTTGGCGATTAAATACCCCGGCTTCCTCGCTTCTCTGAGAGGATAACTTTGGAAAATGTGTTTTTCACTGACTTCCACAATTAATCCAGCATGATTAAGTTCCAGGTGTATACAGTGGTATCTGGCCTGAGAACCCACTCTAGAACATACCTTTTATTGGCTGCCTTCCTTCCCCGTCTTATACCTCCACCCCCTACACCCATGAGGTCAACTCCTTGCACTTAAATCCTTGCCTCAGAGTTTAATGCTGGGGGAACTCAAAGCAGGACACCCTCAATGAAAAACTAAAAATCAGGCAGGACTGCTTTCCAATCCTGAATATCAGAAAACCGTGGTGCAAAACTTATCCAGGTTTAAAACAAGTGATTTGGGGCCCCTGAATTTAATGCTCAGCCAAGTCGATATTCATATGACAATTACAGACCTTCCCAACTAGGAAAGAGCCCAGAGAGCTTTCTTCTTTAAAGTTTCACCTGGAGAAAACTTCCAGACCTTCAAGTGAGGAATCCAAGAAACTCAAGAATGGGGAGTTTGTGACATTCAGTAGTTCTTAATCTACCCAGACACCCTCTTCACAGCTCACATTTCTACTACTACGCTCATCTGGGAGATTTTTTTAACGTTTATTTTGAGAGAGAAGGAGTGTGAGCTGGGAGGAGGGAGAGAGAGAGAGAGAGAGGGAGAGAGAAAGAATCCCAAGCAGGCTCCACGCTCAACGCAGAGCCCCATGCAGGGCTTCATCTTCCAAACCGTGAGATCATGACCTGAGTTGAAGCCAAGAATCAGACACTTAACCGACTGAGCCACCCAGATGCCCTTATTGGGGAGATTTTTTTGAAGCAATTTTCTTGCGTTTCATATTTTTGAAACTGTCATTCAAAGAAGGACCGCTTCCATTGTGGAATTCCTAGTTTGGGCAGGTGGTGATAATAACACAAGTAACTAACACATATCAAACGCTTACTAGGAGTTAGGTACTGAGCAATATCTCATTTAATTTCCCAATAATCTAATGAGGTAGGTACGAGTATTATCCTAAAATAAAAGAGGAAACTGAGTCACAGAGAAGTTAACTTTCTCAAGATGACACAGTTTGTAAGTGGCTGTGTGGATTCAGAAACTGTAGGCTGACTCCAGAGTTCTTTCTCTCAATCACTCCGCTTGCCCGTTATGGTCTTTCAAGGATCAGAAGATGTTGCCAGATGTTGTTCCCCTCATCTTTCGTTTAAACAGTTCCAGCAAAATGTAGGGGATGTTTGCCTTGACTGGAAAGATGATCCTATGCAGGCTTATAAGCTATTTTCAAGAACAACCTCAAAATGGCCATCAGACTGATGAGTGGCTCTCCTTCTAGAGCGGCCCTTCCCCATAGAGCTTTCCGTGATGAAAAAAATGTCTAAATGCGTCCCATCCAATGTGATATCTAATAGCCACACGTGGCTACTGCATACTTGAAATGTGGCAGTGAGGCTGCAGAAATGAGTTTTTAATTTTAGGTAATTGGAATTGAGGGTGAGGCTTTAAATGTAAGCAGCCACATGCGGCTGATGACTTCCGTACTGCGCCACACAGCTCTAGAATCGGGAAGAACATCCGGGCTCCTGTCTCCAGCACCCTCGATTTGCAGGGCACCAACTAGAGAAAATCCGCCATTAACAAAACGTGGGGCTGCAAAGTTGTTCCAACAGTCCAAGATAGATGACAGCCCCCGTCCAGAGTGTATATGCCCCTTAAGGAGGCACACACACACTCCTGTCTCACCAACGTTGGTGACGTCATTCCCGAGACGCTACTGTTCCTGTCGGCAACCTCTCCAGAAATGCTCTAAGGCAATGGTTTCAAAACCGCATTCTTTACTCCAGAGTGTGCCAAGGTGCTTCAGAGATTCTGCAAACATTCAATTAGGACTGCATTTGTAAAGCGCTTAACCACTCTTAAACGGTAATTTAAAACACTCAAGTGATATGAACAAATGTGAGATCACTAAGTGTAAACTGGTAGGATCAGGTTGACTTGTTTTTCTGCCGACTTTGGAATCCTGCCTCCGCAGTCACCTCCCAGAGAAATGGAGAATGTGCCAAGGTCACACAGGAAATGTAATAAAAAAATTAAAATCTTACCATATCCCTTTACCTAAATGTCTGAATCAAAATTGTCTCCATACTCTGTAACCAAAACAAAAATTCATAAATAAAGAGGGTGGAATTGGGAAGTGAGGCTGTTATAAAAGCAATAGTCATCCCTAATCCCCAATGTCAGTTTTGTGTGTGTGTGTGTGTGTGTGTGTGTGTGTGTGTGTCTGTTCAACCAAATGGTGACAGAATTCTCTTTGAGTGTCTTTAAGATAAAGTTTAAAATCATAGCTGCATAAATTTGTAAATTACAAAATACATTTAAGGTACTCAAAATTTCCTTTTGCTGCTTTGCATACTTACATGCCAAGTAATGTTTCCTTTGGAAAAGAAAATATTCCCCTGCTTAATAAACAAGTTTGACAGTCACCACATATAATGATGAAGGATCTAGCAAGCCATAAGGTGACCTCATGCCTCCACCTAAGTGTTCTTTCCACTCACCTGCCTTGAGTTGGGTCTGTGCTATTTGAACTAGGATACAGAGAGAAGGGATAATACATTAGATTTGAACGTGCCACCAGGGGAGAGGCCAAGTGACAATACTTAGCATCCTCCTGTCAATGTGCTTGAAACCAAGAGAGAGGATCTTGACTTTACAAAGATTCTTACTGTGTGTGGTCATCCAACATCTTTACCAGGGGCACTCGTTGATTTCCTGCACAGCATGATGAACCACAAAACCCACCTTGGGGACACTGAGCCCAGATGCCTGTGAGTAGTCGCTAAATCTTTAACTGTGTCTCTCTTTCTTTCTCTCTCTCTCTCTCTCTCTCACATCCAGCTTATTTCTATTTCCTTACCTTTAAAACTAATTTTCCTCTTGAGACCATACACAATTTCAGTGCCTGCCTGCCTTTTTAAATTGATGAATGGCTGTGACAATTGCTGTTGCATTTTTAAACATACACCAAAAGTGAGGCCAATAACATTAAGACTGCAGTTGGATTTCAATATTTTAAAGAACACACATTCCAACCGGGACTTCATTTGGTGAATGTCGGTGGCAATCAAGAACTGAGGGGAAAATGTCCCTGCTAAAGAACTTGAGGGTAAGCCTCCAGAATGACACGGAAGGGACCCCTTGGGAGAGGAATGTACTAAACTATGGTTCATCAGTGTGACTGAACCCTCCAACAGGCTGATTTCTTCTGCTTATTTGATCCTTGTCCACACTTGCTTATTGTGGGATAATTTCTCTAACCACCTTTTCTCCCACAACGCCCCGAAAAAAAATAAAAGGGGAAAAAAAGGCTGCTTTATTTTACAGCTAATTTGCTGTAAGCACATAGCCCAGCTGCTCACAATGAAGTAGAGGAGGAAATGAGAACAGAGGGAACCTTCTAATGAAGGAGGGTGGGGGAGCAGTAAGGAGATGGAAGAGGCTAGATGCTATTTGTATGATTAAAGACGAGCAAAAAACAGCGGTAAGCAGATCTGTTCGTCTGGAGCCCAAGAACGGAGAAATATATATATATACTGAAGAGCAAATAATTTGTTCGAGCTCATATTTTAACTGACCAAAAAAAAAAAAATCTTTCTTTTTTCATTATACAAAGTTGTATTTTGGATTTTGCCCTTGAGCATGTGTTATCATTGGCCCATGGTTAGTAGACAAGAGATCATTCGAAAAGCAAACATTAAAAATTTGCACTTCTGTAAGAAAGGGTTCAGGGAGATGGGTTTAGTTGGTCAGATAGGAAAAGATTTTGATGAAACAATTCGAGGGGCACTGGGAAAATGCCATCCTAAACGCAGTTAGCAGATTGCATGCCTCGTTCTTACAGAAGATTTCCTCTTAAAAATAGGAAAGATCACATCTTTATTGCATGTTCTCCTTTCTGCCAACTCAGCACACACACACACTCCCCCTTAGCAAAATCTCCTTTAACTCTTTCTCCTGGGGGCCACATCAAAATGAGGTACATTTGATACTTTTGTACTTTCTCGAACTGCAGAATGAGATATTCGTATGGAAATGAGGAATTTCCTGAAGTTTCAGCCTTCATAATGTAACCCATTTGGGGCAGGGGCAGGGGGGACAGCCTATGAACTAGAAGAGAAAATAAATAGGTTTTAATATTCGGCTTTAAATAAATGTACCGAATTGGTCTGTATGATAATAGTGCCAAAATAATTCATTTGAGCCTGGCCTTCTCATTTGTCAGGGAGAGCAGGTCGCTGTGCTCCCAGGCCGCTGTGAAATGGTAAACGAATCATCCCGGCGTCACTGAAAAGCTCAGGGCTCCTGGGTTCTCCCCTGGTGGAAGCTGGGGCCTAATTTCCTCCGGCCCAGCTGGGGGCTCTGTTCGGGGCTGGGCTCCGAATCCTCATTCTGAGGATTGTTTCGGCACCGAGGGAGCATCTTGTCCTACCTCATATCCTGCAACATTCTTCTGCCCGCTGATCTTCCGAGGAAACCGACATTTTCAGTTGCTGTTTGCTAGCAGCGACTGGGAATTCTAAATTCCTAAATTTAATCCCACTTAGTAACTTGGAATAATTCCTTGATCCTCACAGTTGGTGACGGGGATTGAGGGCCACTGCAGCCAATAGAGCACTCTCCTTGGTACAATGAGATAAAGGTCCAAAAAGTTCTGAAAATAAAAAAATAAAACGATAAAACTTTGGGCAGCTTAAGTGCCCAAACTGCAGATTAGTAAGCAAGAAGGCATCTAGATCCAGGTTCTGAAAAGATAAAACAATGACAATGATTAAGAAAATGCCAGAATGTGCTTCTCTTTTTTTAAATAATGTTTTAAATGTTTATTTGTTTTGAGAGAGAGAGAGAGAGAGAGAGAGAGAGAGAGAGAGAGAGGGAGAGAATCCCAAGCAGGCTCCCTGCTGTCAGAGCAGTGTCCAAAGTGGGGCTCAAACTCACAAACCATGAGATCATGGCCTGAGCCGAGATCAAGAGTCAGATGCTTAGCCGACTGAGCCACGCAGATGCCCCTGTACTTCTCTTAAACTTGAAAACCTTTGAGCATTAATAGAATTTTTTTAAGCAGTCGTTGATGGGGAAGAGTGGAACTTGCTGTGGGAAGCTAAATAAAATGCTGATGGCACAAGAAGAAGATAATTACTCTGTATTTATTTATTTATTTATTTATTTAAGTTTATTTATTTATTTTGAGAGAGTGTAGGGGAGGGGCAGAGAGAGAGGGAGGGAGAGAAATCCCAAGCAGGCTCCTTGCTGTCAGAGCAGTGTTGGAAGCAGAGCTCAAACTCCCAAACCATGAGATCGTGACCAGAGCCAAAGTGCATTGCTTAACCAACTGAGCCACCCAGGTGCCCCTAGTTACTCTGTTTTTTAAAGTGTGCTGTCCAATTTTTCTCAGCACTTGGACACTTGAAACTCCCCCTGGGTGCTAGCCCCAATGGTTATGGACCTATTCTGGATACCTGTGTATAAAAACTGGAAAGTTGACAAACTATAGGAAAGAATAGGACAGTGGACTACTATACAACTAGGAAAAGGAAGGAAAACTATTTCTCCATAATACTCAGGAGTCATCCCCAGTACACATTTTGTTGAGCAAAAAAATGAAGTGAATTCCTAATTCAACTTTCACACTTACTGTTGGTCTAAGAAGATTTCCTCTTTTTTGAATGCAAGATTTGTGATTCAATCTTGGTAACTTGTCCGCTTTTAGGAATTATCTGGGGTTTTTCGCTAAGTTATCTGATGTGCAGTGATCTGTTACCACACTCCATATTTCTGTGGTTATCTGTTGTATTGTTTTCTCTTCTACTTCTCATTTTGGTTTTTGATTTTTCTCTCTTCTTTGCTTTTTCCTTAGTTAATGTAACTAAAGCATTGTCAATTTTGTCTATTTTTTCCCCCCTGAAACACTAGTCATTACTTATTATGTTACTATTTATTCTGGTCTCTATTTCACTTATTTCTGATTTTTCTTTGTTATTTCCTTCCTCTACTGAATTTCAGCTAAGTTTCATCTTTTTGTAGTTCCTCATGGTATAATGTTATTCATTATAATGTTATGTTATAATGTTGTTTATTTTGAAATTTTTTTCTTAACACAAGCATTTATAGCATAAATTTCACCCTAACATCTGCTTCTGCTGCATCCCATAGGTTTTGGAATATTGTGTTTTCTTTTTTCTTTTGTTTTGAGACATAGTTTGATTTGTCGTTTGATTTTTTATTTGGCTTGTGCAGTAGTGTGTTGTTTAACATTTACATATTAAATATTTAATATTTACATAGTATATTTTCCAGTTTTATTTTATTCTTGAGTTTTAGTTTTGTACCATTTTGTGCCAGAAAATATACTTGGTATGATTTTGGTCTTCTTAAATTTGTAGATTTGCTATGTCTCTTTTTATGTGATTTAGCCATGGGATTCTTCTGTGTGTACATGAAGAAAATGTGTATTCTGTTTTTTCTTGCATGGAAGCAGCTTCAGAACTATGTATCCTGAAGTATGCTTCCAGTAAAAAAAAAATATATATATATATATTCTTGTTGATTTTGCATCTGGATGTTGAAATTTGTTGAAAATTTAAAAAATAACATTTAAAAAAATAAGGTGAAGAAAATGAGTATAATTTGCTGCTGTGCATTCTAAAAAGTCGGAGGGAAAATTAATATATAAATAAGCATACTTATAAGTGTAATATATGTAAAGCAGTAATTCTCAATCAGATGGAATTGTGTCCCACAGGGACATTTGGCAATGTCTAGAGACATCTTTAATTACCGCAACTGAGGGGATGCTAATGGCATCTAATGGATAGAGGCCAGGGATGCTGCTAAACATCCCATAATACATAGAATGACCCCCCACAACAAAAAATTATCTAATCCAAAATACCAATCACATCTATGTTAAGAAACACTGATGTAAACATATATATGTATTTGCGTGCATGAATCTTCTTCAATTTAAAAAATAGAAAGACAAACCATGAAAATACAGAAAATGGATTGCCTTTGGTAGATAAAGGAAATAGGGTGGAGGGAATAGAAATAGAAGCAAGACTTATCAGATTATAACTGGTTTTGAAGATTTAACTTTGAAATTACTTTGAATTACTAAGAAAATTAAATTGTAAAAAAGAAAATCCTGACATCTAAAAGCAAAATGAAACACATGAAACTGTGTTTTGACTAACCATACAGAAAGCAGTCAGGGACTTTAAAACACAGACATTGACTCTACAGCCTAACGGAAAACACCCTAAGGACAAAAGAGCTGCAAAAAGAATCTTAAACTCTTCCCCGATATTTTTGACGATTGTCTTGCTATTTTATTCCAAAACTCTTTTGTATAGATTGTAGGATAAAACAAATAATTATTTGTTGTCACTGAGAATCCAGATTTAGGCATTAGAGAAAGATATACAGATACGGTACAAAGAGGTAAGGAAAAACCTTTAGTCCTGAATATGAACCAAAAATCAGTAGAGAATCATGATGGACCAAAAAATGTTTATTTTCTAGCTCTGTCCACTGAAAAGACCTGGAATCAACAACCACATAGAAGCAATGAGCACTCTTAGCCTCCAGATTATGGTCACTAAATACCATTTTCTGGGTGAAATAACTGATTTCAGGTCTGAGGGGAAAATGTACAAAATGAGCCTAAGACATCCTGTCATAACAGAAAGCAAGGAAGCCAAGATATCTTCTAGTGTCACATTAGAAGCTCTCAATGGTCAGTTTAAAGAGGTTCCCACTGGCCAAACATAACTCAGTCAGAACAAAAATAATTCCAATGGATTGAAACACATTAAAATGTCTAAATCCATGAGTTCACGTTATTTAAAAGTCAATAACTTTGGAGAATGCTGAAAAACCAACTAATTACTCCAAAAACCAATATATTTATAAAAAAAAAGCACTCATACTGATTTTCCTATAGAAACTGTACATCTGAATAACCAAATAGTTGATAAAGTGAAGTTTCACTTTGAAGACATACTTTAGATAGTTAATTAACAAAATACAATAAAATTATAATATTACTATCTCCAGTGAATTAAAGGATTTAGGCAATGATTATCAATGGCTGTTCACATCACGCAAAAAAACACATTCTATACCCACTGATGGAAGAAATTCTACTACTTATGAAGTATTTTTGTCAAATAATCAAACCTGAATCCAATCAAGCCTCTAGATCTCACTACTATTTCTAGAAAATGCAAATACAAAGGAATTACCCCATAGGGATGTGACCAGCAAAATCCAGACTGTGGAAAACTTGTCAACAAACAAATGGCAAGGGAACAAAATGATATGGAGGAGGAACTCTATATTTTTAAAAAATTTGAAAGATACCAAATAATTGTAATGTATGGACATTAGGTAGGCAGGTATTTGATCCCATTAAAGATATTTTTAATATCTAGATTAATAATGGTATTATTGCTGTTTCTTTTTTTACAGAGTTCATCTATTTTAGAGGCACATCCTAAAGTGTTTATGGATGAAAGGATATGATGTTAAGGATGTGCTCCAAAACAATCCATTCAGGGGAGGCGGTGGGCACAGTTGAGATTGGCCAAGAGTTGATAATCATTGAACATGAGTGATGGTCATGTAGGAGTTTGTTATACTCATCTATTTTATATGAAAAGATAAAACTTAACGTTTTTTTTAAATATATGAAATTTATTGTCAAATTGGTTTCCATACAACACCCAGTGCTCATCCCAAAAGGTGCCCTCCTCAATACCCATCACCCACCCTCCCCTCCCTCCCACCCCCCATCAACCCTCAGTTTGTTCTCAGTTTTTAACAGTCTCTTATGCTTTGGATGAAATATTTTCAAAAACTTAAAAGTGAATAAAAATTAAAAAAGGAATGGATGTTCCTTAATTTCTTGACATGTTAGAAGCACTATTGTGATCATTCTGGTGAAAATGTGTTGAAAGCACCCCCTGAGAAACATTCTATAGAAGTCTTTGGAATGTCATTGGAAAAGTTCTATCCCTCATTATTCTACATATCTCATCCCCATTCATCTTAGTCCTGTAAAAAATCTTAGTAGGAAGTTCTCTTCCTTCCCCCAACAGGTAAATGCACATAAAAACTGGGATAAAGTTATTCTGATGGATGCTACAGAAAAGGTAATATCAACTACAATTAACTGCATACCTTCTACGTCCAGGGCCTTTACATATTTGCTTTAATCTTTACAACAAGGAAGACATTAGTATCCCCATTTCACAGATGAGAAAAGAGAAGCTGAGACAGATGACATCACTTACTGGTGGCCACGAAGCTAACAAGCATTCCATGAGGATTTCTACGCAGAAACTTCAGACTCTGAAGACTGCTCTGTCCCTTGCACCATAACAAATCCACACCTGAATGTGTGGTGTGGGCTAAATTCCCCCCTTCCCCAAGCCCACCAAAATTACTTTATAACTTTAGTGTGCATTGAAGTCATCCAGGGAATTTGTTTAAAGTGTGGATTCCTAGGCACACCCATGGAGAGTCTGATTCTGTAGTTCTAGGACCAGGGCTCGGGAACATGCATTAAACAAAAGATTCTGTTGCAGATGGTCTGGGAACAAAGTCTTGAAAAACACATCCTAAATCCATCACAATCTTAAACTTCAAATGTATAATAATATGATCCTCAGTGATTTGGCTCCTGGCAATATGTCCCCTTAAATGAATAAGCTGTTATTCAACCACTTCAAAAAGTTCTTTGCTCCTGCTGTTCCTTCCTCCAGAATAATAGAATGATAATAATAATAGACACAATCATAATAACAAGTACACTAGCACCAATGTTCTGAGAAGTACAAAGGCCATACCAACATTTACATGCCCTTCTCCAGTGGGGCCTCAGCGAGTTGAATTTAAAATTATAGAGCTCAAGAGCCTATAATTTACCAATAAGACCACCAGCCTAATCCTTTCAGTTCAGCTCAATTTCTATCATAACCCAACTCTTCCCAAGTGCCAAGTACTATCTATGATGCAGAAGGCACTGAACAGATGAATGGGACATAGGCTTTCCTCCCAAAAGTTTTAGAAGCAGAGACGTAAACAAATGGTCATGTAAACAAAGAAAACAAGGTAGCAGAGAACACAAGCTAGAAGAATGCTTCAGAGGAGGGGGTCTCATATCTAGGGGCGGCAATAAGGGAAGCATCTCAGCGATCATGAATGACCTCAGCAGGACATCAGAGTCTTGCTAACAGAGGAGAAGGGCATTTCTGAGCTGGGCACATAAGAAAGCAAAATCCTGGCGAGCCCATGGTCCCCCACTACCTTGTTTGGGGCAGCTCTCGGAGAAAATGAGCTTGGGTTTTTGAGATGAACAACATCCAAGCCTGGAGGAATTTAAAAAATTCCCTGTGATCCTTCAAGACTCCTGCAGCCTCCCCCAGGCACTCCAGCTTACATACACAACTCTCCCCAAAATCCGATTTATTTTTGCTCAGGATTTATCAGCCACAAAAATGGGTTTAACCTTTTGAGCTTCAGTTTGGCACCTCATGCTTTTCCATCCTCAAATGTTGTCTCCCACCCCATCTGGCTGTGGCAAGACTCCTTCAAGGACCAGACATCTCTAAAATTAGGCATCGGCTGAGATTTATGCTGATTCTCCTGATTCAGTCCAGACTTGTCAACTTCCCTGGAAGCAATAAGATAGTTCCATAAATTACTGCAGCCTTTAACCGACCAAACTATTTTTAAAGGGTGGTCTATATCAAATGCAATTAAATCTGAATTGTTGCCTCAATAACTCTGCCTCCTTTCTTTTCTTGTTCGCTTATATCCCCAAGTGTATTTAGCTTGCAATACATTTAGAGTTCAATTCATCATTTTATTTTTCAGCCTCTGGAGGAAAGCTAAGAGCGGTGCCACTTTTCATTTTGGGAGGTGTGGAAACCACGTCTCAGCACATCACTTCTTCATATGTACCCTGGTTAGGCGCACTGCCCTGATCCTGTCTCCAGAAAATGTTCAGCGCTCATTAACGGATGTGCCCAAGAAACTGAGCACAGGGAAAGTTCTCGGGCCCAAGGACTAAAGCAGATCCTATGTCCAGCGGTTTCAATGATCCTGGCTCGAACGCGCCCTAATGAGTCCCGTGTTACCCAGCTATGCGATCGCCACTGGATCCCATGCCTCCTTGAACTAAGCCAGCCTCAGTTTCCCAAATTGCTGGCATTTTTTTCCTGAACAGGCAGAAGTATGGCCACACAGAAGGAAGGGCCCTGAACGCCCCGTTCCCTTCCTCCCTGGCCACCATCCCAAATATCTGAGAATAACCAGGGTCGTGTCCTACGGAGACAGATGTACAGAATGTGGGCTCTGAGTCCATTGTTTTATTTGGCTACCGATAGCTATTATGTGTCACCCCCCGCTTCCAGCGGTGCCCCCCATCTGGGCAAGCTGATAAGGAGTACTGAGTACTCTCTGAGTACTCTCTCCTTTGGAACTGTGGGAGATTCAAATCCTGCAAGTCTCTGGTGCCTGGGAACGCTCACCACAGTTTGCCCTTTCCCAAGGTCGAGGGAAGTTATTGGGGACCTGCTGGAGGGGACTGCCCTGCTCTCCCCCTGAGACTTGGAAAAGCATCAGGTGCCAAATGGAAGCTCAAAAGGATAAACCCTGGGCAAAAGTGAATCCCATTCTGGGGAGAATTGCGTGTGTGAGCTAGAGCGCCTGGGGCAGGGGGAGCAACAAACCTTTTCATCCCCTTTGAGTGTCCATGGGGCATTTGGGTGGGGATCCATCTGTCTCTGCACGGTGGTCAGAACAATGTGTTTTCCTCCCCGCTGAGACCACGGTCCCTCCCACGCTAGTCAGTGAAGGAGGGCAAAGGCCCCTGGGCATCTCTCACTGTGGGTGGAAACTTGATAATGGCCCCCATCAGGCTGAAATCTGCCAAAGCGCTGCCACTGAACTGCAACACGTTGATCAGAGACCAGAATCCCCCTGGCCACAGTCACTGCTACGGTTGGCTGCCTGAGTCCTACCACCCAGGCTTCTCCGCCCTAGATGCCCCCTACACATTACTCTCCTGCCACCCTGCAGCTCAGCCCTCCACTGGCTCATGAGAATTAGTAAGGATCCCTTTCCCAAGATACTTTATTGCCAGCTGCCAGGAACAGGTGGTAATAGCTACATAAACCAATAGTGATTGAAATAGGAGCGGCTCCCCCTGGAGTTGTGCAATTCACGATCCACAAAACTGGAAGTGGAGTCCCTGTTTCACCAAAACTATCCCTAATCCTTTCCTGAATTTCAGCAGAAACGTGACCCTGATCCAAAGTAAGAAACCCGGCAGATTCCCACCTTCTTGTCCTGTGGGCGTCGCACACCTCAGGTAGGACGGAGGGAAGGGACTGGTGTTATATTTTCTACTTCCCTCAAGTTCATCACCCAATCCCTTAGCTCATTTCCATGGGGACTACTGGTATTTCAAGTGGGACCATTCTTTGTTGTATGTGACCATCCCATACACTGTGGGACAGCAACCGGGCACCAAATGTCACAGATATCCCCCAGCTCTTGTGGAAACCAAAAGCACCCCTCCCACATTTCCAAATGTGCACTAAGATGCTAGTGTCCCCCTACCCCTCCTGGTTGAGGATCATATGATAATATGTTTGTATCTGTTTCCACCTCTAGACTTCGTTCTTCAGGAGGGCAGACGCCTTATCTTACACAAGTCCACATTCCCAGTGCCCAGCACGGTGCCTGGACTAGAATACCTGTCACTTCATCTAAACTGAAGAAGAGTCCTACAAGACTGGGCAGGAGAGTTAGCCCATCAAGATGCCCCCTTGCACAAGGGCAACTTCAGTTCTCCCCCACCTTGCCCGCTGGGACAGAACCCATGCAATTCACCTCAGCCAAAACTCACAGTGCCTTGTCCTTTAAATATGCCTCTCGAGGGGAGGGTTTCTGCTTGCACACAACTGGAGTACTTACCACCTACCGCAGAAATGTTCGCAGCCCATCCCACTCTCTCACCAACCAGTCACAAGCTGCCTTTCTCTTTTGCCTCCTCCTGCACAGGAAGGGAAGAACAGGGCAACACATGTGCTGACAAATCGAAATATTGAGTCATTAAGAAAAAAAAAAAGAAAGAAAAAGAAAAAAGCAGTTGGGGCAGGGAAGTGCTGGACCAGGATTTTTGCTTCACATTCTAATGCAATGTTTTCAAGTTTCTTGATGCGTTTCTGTATTTAAGCCTATGTTGAGGGGCACCTGGGCGGCTCAGTCGGTTAAGCATCTGACTCTTGATTTCAGCTCAGGTCATGATCTCACAGTTCATGAGTTCAAGCCCCATGTTGGGCTCTGTGCTGACGACGCAGAGCTTCCTTGGGATTCTCTGTCTCCCTCCCTCTCTCCTCTGTCTCTGCTCCTCCCCACCCATGCTCTCTGTCTCTTAAAATAAATAAATATTTAAAAAATACTTATAAAAACAAAACCTATGTTGAGCAGATAGGATTGGCCTAGCGGGGTTGGCTGTCTACCCATCATCTTTGTTCTTTGTTAACTGATTGTTGTCTTGTTCAGATACCCACTCTTAAGTAAAATGGTCCTATCCCCATCTCCAGTATCAATTGAAGCCAGAGTTTGGCAAAATATAGCCAAGACCAAATCCATCCTGCCACCTGTATTTGCATGGCCTGGAGCTAAGAATGTGTGATGGCTAACTTTATGCGTCACCTTGGCTAGGCCACAGGGCCCAGATATTATTCTGGATGTTTCTATGAGGGTGTTTTTATATATTTTAATTTAAATCCAAGTAGTTAGTTAACATATAGTGTAATACTAATGTCAAGAATAGAATTTAGTGACTCATCACTTACATATAACACCCAGTGCTCCTCGTAACAAGTGCCCTCCTTCCTGCCCATCCCCCATCTAGCCCATCCCCCCACCCACAACCCCTCCAGCAACACTCAGTTTGCTCTCCGTATTTAAGAGTCTCTTATGTTTTGTCCCCCTCCCTGTTTTTATATTATTTTTGCTTCCCTTCCCTTATGCTCTTCTGCTTTGTATCTTCAGTTCCACATACGAGTGAAATCTTGATATTTCTCTGACTTATTTTGCTTAGCATACACTCTAGTTCCATCCATGTTGTTGCAAACAGCAATATTTCATTCTTTTTGATCACTGAGTAATATTCCATTGTATATATATATATATATATTTCTTCTTTATATATTTCTTCTTTATATATTTCTACAATATTCCATTGTATATATATATATATATATTTCTTCTTTATCCATTCGTAGTTGATAGACATTTGGGCTCTTTCCATACTTTGGCTGTCATCGATAGCGCTGCTATAAACATTAGGGTGCAGGTGCCCCTTCGAAACAGCACACCTGTATCCCTTGGATAAGTACCTAGTAGTGTAATGGCTGGGTCGTAGGGTAGTTCTATTTTTAATTTTTTGAGGAATTTGCATACTGGTTTCCAGAATGGCTGCACCAGTTTGCATTCCCCCAGCAGTGCAAAAGTGTTCCTCTTTCTCCACATCCTCACGAACATCTGTTGTTGCCTGGGTTGTTAATTTTAGCCATTCTGATAGGTGTGAGGTGATATCTCATTGTGGCTTTGATTTGTATTTCCCTGATGATGAGAGATGTCGAACATTTTTTTTTATCAGGGCGATTTTAGATGGGATTTATATTTAAATTGGTGTACTTTGAGTACAGCAGATTGCCCTGCATAATATGGGTGGGTCTCATCCAATCAGTTGAAGACCCAAATAAAATTAAAAAGTGACCTGTCCTGAGCAAGAAGGAATTATGCTGGCAGATGACCTTTGACCCTGAACTGCAACATCAGCTCTTTCCTGGGTTGCTAGGTTGCTGGTCCACCCTGCAGATTTTGGACTTGCCAGCCTCCATAATCACATGAGCTAATTCCTTCAAACAAATCTCTCTACAGAGGGATACATAGATAAACACATGTATACACACACACACACACACACACACCCCTTCCTATTGATTCTGTTTCTCTGGAAAACCCTGTCTAATACAGAATGGTTTTCAAACTTTAAAATGGCTATATTTTAAATGATTATATAATTACCTACGAAATGTCCTCGGTTTTGCCTGATGACCAGCAAAGCCCCAAATATTTACCATCTGGCCCTTTAAGAAAAAGTTTGCCAATGTCTGTTCTAAACCAATCATCTTTGCCCTACTCACCTTGCCCATGATTGGTTTAAAGATGGTGTCAGTCTGACCAGTCAGATAAAAGAGAAGTTCTTCTAGTGGCTTATGGGAAAGGTGTATTTCCTCATAGGAAGGAATGACCAGATACAAGGCCAAGAGCTGCTACAGCCATCCTACAGGCACACGGCCAGGCTGCCTTGGTAACGGGGACCACCTCAAGAGGATGCCAGACTGAAGGATGCAAAGGGTCCCTATGACATCATGGGGCTACAGAGTTAACACTCTGCCTCAAGGCTTCTTGTTATGTGAGATGACAAATTACCTTAATGTTCATGAGGCTTTCAATCAGGGTTCTTGTCACTCACAGCTTAAATGCATCCTGATCGATCCGTCTTGAAAATGAAGAGTCAGAGAGGTTTCATCTCTCCGTCCACACCCGTGGGCACTTGGTGGTGAGAGCTGGGAGTAGGACACTGTCTTACATAACCTGAGAAGCCTGAGGTTGTAAGCAGTGAGACAAAGTGTGGCTTTTCATGAATGGACTCTGAGTAGCTAAGTAGATTCCACTGCATTAATTCTAGCTGGTGCTTTGAGGGAGCTGTTTCATAACAAATAAAGTCTGCACCCACCTTCCTTGCATTTATTCTATTTTGTGTTAAATCTCCAAGGGACCAAATCATTGATATTTTCCCAAGAAAAGGAATCTTATAAAAATACCAAGCTGTACTTGTGCAAACAGAGGGAATCCACATCGCTGGCCCTACCATACTGTTTTCTGCTTGTTTGTTTGTTTTCCATTATGAGGGCAAAAATTCCACCCCACTGGCTACTGTTGCATGTATACTCTAACGGGTAGGGTAGTGTTGTTCCCTTACGTGACTACAATAGCCATTTTCATGCCACAAGGTATACAATTACCAGCTGATAAACCCTCACTACACCCCTCCTGGTGGTTTTGTGAAAGATTTTACTGTCCCCACATAATAGATGGAACCAAAGTTAAGGGACTTTTCGCAGACTATTCAAGGGGCATTCATTCAAGGGGCACTTACTTCATTTGGTGCCGTATGAAGGACAGAGACACTTACAGCGTCTCTCAAGCCAAAGCTACCACTTTGGGGCCTCATTCCTCATATAATTGCCTCCTGCCCCCCTGCAGGTGTGTCTGTAGGGACCTCCTTATGTCCCTTGGGTGAGTCATTATAACTACTCTCAGTCCACAGTCTTCCACCTAGAGAACTCTAAGATCCCAAACAGACTCACCTTCCCTTCGAGGATGTGATTGATCCTTGGACACTTTTCTAGTCCAAGAATGAAAGGGAAACCAAAAACCTTAACAACCAACCCAGCTTAAAGTCCTGGTTGTGTTTTATTGCAAAGCATCTCAGACTCCTGTCCTTGTGATTTTTGAACTGTCTTATAATGGAGGCCATTCTTTAAAATTATGGACTGAGATGTAAAGAATGACGATCCCAGGATGAGAGAAGGAGTTTGGGGTCTTCTGACTCCAACGTCCTCCTCTGCAGTAGCCCTATCCAACTACTCCATCTTTGCTTCAGCGCATCCAGACCTCATTGCTAGAAAGCTCTGCCTAACATTGGAACAAAAATCTTTCTTCTTGCCCCTTTCACCCACAGGTTGTAGTGCTGCCAGTGGGCGCTAAGTGTTAATTGGAGACAAAGTCAGTCCATATCAAAACAACCCATGGTTAATGATGTTAGTTAGAAAGGAAACCGAACTCCTTGGGATGGCAAAGTGAGCCCATGGTGATTCTAACGGGGGTGCAGAATAAATACATTTCCTCTTTCACAAGACAGGCCCTCAGATATTTTAAGACTGCTACCTTGTTACCCAGAATTTTCTCTTCCCCATGCTAAACATCCCCAGTTCTGTCTGCCTTAAATCAAGGGACCTGGGTCCAAATCAGCTCACGGTTCTTCTCCAAACAAGCCCCCAGAAATAAGAGCAATTTCACTGAATACTAATATCCCCAAACCTCTCCCCAAATCCATATGTTCTGTAAATTTCCATTGAAGAGCACTACTTTTTATGGGCTTGTTTTATATGTACCTTTGGAAAAATACAAAATGTGATTGTGCTCCTATGATTCTATTTGTCTGCGTCCCTGGACAATCACCTAGAAAATCCCTGCATCCTTGTGACAATCACCATGGGCTCACTTTGCCATCCCAAAGAGCCTGGTTTCCATTCTAACATCATTAACAATGGATTGTTTTGCTATGGGCTGATGTTGTCTACAATTAACACTCAGCGTTTGATTTCAAATGCATGTTAAACACGGTCACATCTATTTAAAAATAAGTAAATACCCATTAATATGTGTGAACATCTTAGAAGTGAGTCTAAAATTTCCATGGCAAAGGGAGGTGCTCAGAAGGCTCAGGGGTCAATCTGAACCAACACTGAGAACGGAGGATGAGTGTCTGAATCTTAAGAGTCCCTGTGGCCAGGGATTCATGGAAGGAATAGTCCTTAGGTGAAGAGCACAAACTAAGAATTAATCAATTGGGTCCCACTATGTGCTGTGCAAAATAGTAACTTGGAGTAGAGTCGGAATATAAACAAGTCTGACATGAGCCTGACCTGGTGTTTACCCCTCTAGTTGTAAGACAAGCATTGGCAACATAAGGCTGCACCTACTAATACATAGGACAGATAATCAGTATAGAAATTTTGAAAAAGAGAAAAAAAAACACATAATATATGAGGGCTTACTACATGCTCACGGAACTGCAGACTTCATCTCCTTTCCACTATCCAGCAGCTTGATCTTTGTATCACGGGTCCATTCAGAGGTGAGAGAAGTGAGGTAAGGCAAGATGGCGGCACAGACTCTCAGTCAGGTCTTCCTAGAACAGGGGAGAAAAAGACCCTAACGCAAAACTGCAGGATTAAAAATGTCCCCTGTGAGTAGCTCCCGGAGCTAAAATGATGGCACTGAGCAGCAAATATTTGAGCAGAGAAATGAAGAAGGCAAAGAAGGAGTGGTATGGGACAAAAGGGGATAGTAGGCTTGGGAACTGTATGCAGACAGCACAAGGCTGGAAGTGCCTTGAGATAAAAGGCTCCCGAGACTGTTTAAGGAAAAGACAATGTCACTTGCTTACATGGGGATGTCGGGATAGGGCAATTCAGAGCTCTGCTCTCCCACTCCAAAAGCCATGGCTACCACTAGCTCTTGGCCTTCTAATTCCCTAGAATCAGAGCAAGAAGTGACCTTAGACTTCTTCCTGTCCAGCCCCTCATTTTGGATCCGAGGCCACAGTGGTCCTGGAAATTTAAAGGATGCGCCAACATCACCCCAATGGTCCTACTCGGCCTGGGATTCAGCTCAAGCTTTCGTGCTCGCTCCATTCTCTTTCCACTAAATCACACCCTCTGCAAATCAGGTTTCTCAGCCTCCCCATTTTCTCATGCCGTTCTCTCTGTTTTCCACACACAGGAGGGGCTTGCAGCACCCTATCTGAACACGGAAAAACCTTCATGCAAAAACCTCTTAGATTGCCATGGCACAAAACTCACGGGGTAAGGGAAATAACACTGTGCAGAAGTAGCTATAAATAAAAGCCCCAAACTAGTGAAAGTTTCTAGATCTCCTTTTTATTTAAATGTTCCTCATTTATATGCAACCAATTCACAAAAGCCCACACACCAATCTGTAACGCACCTGGTATTGTGAGAAATTGCCAGTTTGGTGGCGTCGTGCTTTTTTCCCCCACAATAAAAACTGCACAATGTCATGTCCTTAGGGTACATCAGTCCCCTTTCCCTCTTCTTTAATGAATCCCCCGAAGAGTTAGGTTTATAAAATACACCCAACAAAACGGGCTGTATTTATTCCCTATCATTGTAGGAACACCTGTCCAGGTACATTTTTAGAGAGTGGGTTTGTCCAATAGCTGTCTCTGGTGTCACCTTGTACCACACTTGTGCTATACCAAAAACTGTTTTAGTCGGCTAAGGCTGTTGTAACGAAGTACCGCAGACCAGGTGGCTTAAAGAACAGACGTTTGTTGTCTCAGAGTTCTGGGGGATTGAAGTCCAGGATCAAGGCGTCAGCAGGAATGGTTTCTTCTGAGGCCTCTCCCCTGGGCTTGTACATGGCTGCCGTCTCCTCCTCATCTTCCCTCTGCACAACTTTGTGTCCAAATTTTCCCTTTTTATAAGGATACCCGTCATATCAGGTTTGGACCCATCCCAATGACCTTCTTTTAACTTAACCATCTCATCCCCCAATACAGTCAGATTCTGAGGTGCTGGGGTTTGCCCGTACGAATTCAGGGGGCACCATTTAGCCCGTAACACCCTCCTCACCTATTCCGTGTCTTCTTGCATACAAACTACATTCCCTCCGTTCCAACAGCCCCCAAAGTGGTAACTTTTCACCATCAACCCTAAGGCCTCTACCTCGAGTAGCTTTTAGGACTGGAATTTGAAGAAGTGAAGAGGGATTAAAATAATCTGCCATTCTCACCCAAGACTAGAGTTTAGTTCTGGTTTAGACACTGCGGAGACAGGCTTTGCCTAACTGGGCTCCTTCTGTCAGGAAAGATGTGAGGCTGTCTTGCGGGCCTCCACAGCTCCCAGCCACCCCACCGGGAGAAGGAAGTGTGTTTCTCCCAAGACCACTGCACAAAACTTTAAGGGTGAACTGGGTAAGCATCTGTGGTGAAGGAGAATGCGTCTCCTATGGCCTCTTGTTCAAAAGGCGCTGATTTCCTCTGTTCTAGGAGAGGAACACAGAGAGAGCTGATTCAGCTCGCCCAGGGTAAAAATAGCTAAGTGGACAGCTTGAGTGAATCTTAGCAGTTCACCTGTTTTTCCTGTTATCAACTGCACACGGGAACGTATCAAGGACTGCGAAGTTAGAAGCCATTGTAAAACCAAGGGTCTGTGTAAAAACCATCTATCTGAAATTGAGAAGTAGTGGGGAGCTCGCTCAGATTGAAAATAGCTACTTCACATGCTTCTCCTTGAACAGCTGCCAGGGGAATGGCAGTCAACAGGAGGCCTCGATGGCACTGGTAGCATGTCAGGGAACACACGGGAGAGTGCTTGCCATCAGCGGCCTCCCGGCGGATCGCATCCAAGGGGGAAAGGCTTGGGCTGCCCGTGATCTTTTGACGATCTTCCACCATTCACTTTGGTTTAGCTGGCCCAAGGTGCATTTGTGGGTCAAGTTCATTTTCAGTGCTACGAGGCTGGGAACCTTTTCAGTGAAAAGCCACATGGATGTGCGGTTCGCATATCTACTTAGACACCTACAATTCTGAACCATGATATTTAAAGCAGCAATTGGGTCCTTCAGCCTGGCTCCCCACTAGCAAGTAGAACTTCCTAAAGGAGGTGAGCGGAGACACGTGGACAGCCTCGGGAAGCTCTCCCTTCGCCCCGAGTGTCATCCTGGTGCCTTCAGGACTCGTAACTGACCCTCCATTCTACAGAGGCTTAAAAGTGTCATGTTAGGGATTTGATAAGGGGGTGAGGAAATAGATCTCTGGGGTTAAGGGGAAAAAACACACAGGCACACGTACTCACACGCACGCGTGTGCAAACACACACACCTATGTTCATTTTTTAAGAGTGAACAAGAGACGGCTTGAGAATAGCAAACATGCCCCAGTTTGCCCATCCTTAAACATTATTAGATGAATCTGTCATGTTGACAAATAGCCCCCACTAAGGGCAGACCCGGCCAACAGCAAGCACAGGCAGTGTTTGGTCCGGCTCTTCACAAATATGAATTGTGGAATGCAGGAGGCCTGCACACATGTGGTCTAAAAATACCCTGCCTGTCCCATCTCTCCGGGACTAGAGGACCGGGGCCCCGAGGCCGGGGCCCTGCCCAGGGGAGGATCAGGGGCCTCTGTTTGCACCGGAGCTAATTACCAGAGGACCTAGACAGGCAGCTGCTGGGCCCCAGCTCTCAGTTTGCGAGTGCCTTGCAAGGCTGTGGTTCTAACTTTAGAACTGCACTCCAAACTTTGATCTTCCAGCATTGCTTGGCTTTAGGCAAAACATAAACTTGAGAGCTGCAACATGTTTTTTAAATTTTATTCCCCTGGCGGTTTTAGAATAAGGACAGGAATTATTTTCAAATGAGAATCTTTGACTGCATAACACAGGCTTCCAAAATTAAGCAGAAACACATGGAGGCTCTTATTATTAAATTTCCCTTGGAAAACAATGGTTTAAATTATTGGGGGTGGGGGGGGGAGTACTTTGATAAAACTTTGAAATGTGAAGCCTAAAGTTTAAAATGAAAAAAATCGCTTTGGTGTTGTTGGGGTCTGTTTTTTTTTTTTTTAAAGATTATTAGAGAGTTTTTTCTAGCCCTGCCATTATTAACCTGTATCTGTCAATGTTTAAAAAATGGAATGCTTTGGGGTTGAAAGTATAAATGACAATTTTTACAGCTGAAAATCAGGTGCTAAGGGGTTTCCTGAAGTACAGAAATTTGGGCTGTCCGATCAGAGCATCTCCCCATAAAGCATGTTTTTAAGAAAGTAACGAAGAAAGCAGAATTTCGCTGTATCCTAATCTGTCCCTGATTTTCCATAGCGTCCAGCAGGAAATAGAGACCTACCAAGGTATGTTGTGCATTCTTTGCCTTTGGCTGACAACACTCAGGTCAGCCACAGTTCGGGCCACTGGCACCTTCTATCATCAAAACTATATCGATGCACAATTTCCCCCTTCTCCCCAAGCCATTCCCAGAAATGGATTTGGGCAAGAGGATGTTTTTGGAAACTGCACCGTCTCAGACCTCCCAGGCACTATTCAATTCTTCCTTCCCTTCCAGGACTAAGTCAATTACTACCTTCTCGCTGAAGCCTTTCTGATCACCTCATTTAAAAGTGTCCCCATGCCCTCATCAGCCCACATCCTTACTGTGCATATCACTCGTTCGGAACTTACGATTTCCTGCTGGATGTGGTTAGTGATCTTTAAAATGTGGCTCTTCCATTCCCGGCTACCTTATAAGATCTGCGGAGGAAAGAAGCAGCTCTTTTCTCTGTCTGCCTCCCCCTTTGGGCCTAGCTCAGTGCAGGGGGCCTGTGGCTGGGCTCCCTGCTGGGGCTTCAGGGGGATAATAGCGGCGCTCCAGTAATGACAAGAACTTATCTTCTAGCATCACCCAGAGGACACCCTAGGCAACAAACGCAGAGGGAGGAAAAGAAACCCAGAGTCCTTCTGCCCCTTCCCACTCCTGCCCTGAAGGAGGCCATCTGCCGGAGGTGGGGCAGCCCCTGGGGACTCCCTGGCAAGGTGGTAAAGTCCCCTGTGAGTGCGCTGCAGGACGGAGAGTTGGAAGAGGAGGCAGGTGACAGGTGATCCCCACTCTGATTCTGCACAGGACTTCTTTACATCTGTAATTTCTCCTAACCTGGCTCCACATTAGAGACCTAGTCTGTTTTGAAGCTTCTCTGATTAAAGGGATAATTTCTGCCCAGTGTATTGTTGGCCTTAATGATATCCACCCACCCCTCTGCACACACAGAGGCTTCCCTGGCCATCTTTGCAGCATTTTTGAAACAGTATTAAGACCAGTTGTAGGAAAACAAGAACATCATTCACAGAACCTTGTTTATGTAACTGGATTCCAGTTTGGAATGATTTCCTTTACAGTTATAAGAAACTTCCCTTCCTCCTTCTAGTAGCCAACGGAAGAAGCTCATTCAACATTTTGAATGGGGATTTCAGGGCCTGGGTCATGAGAAAACATCACAGGTATGGAAGCGTGAACTTTGCCTGGGTAGAGTCTGTGATTGAAGGCCTTGCGACTCAAAGTGTGGCCCCAGAGCATCACCTGGGAGCTGGTCAGAAAAGGAGACTCTCAGTTCCCACTCCTAGGCCACTGAATCAAAATCTCCATTTTAACAGGATCCCCAGAGGTTCAGATACACATTAATGTTGATCGTAAGCATCCTGGGAGAGATCTCTGCACACCAGAAAGCCTTCACCCACCAACTGACACTCCTGCCTGAAATGCTCACTGCAGAAATTCACAGGATAGGTGTTATCCGTGCTTTTTTCACCTTCAAATGGCAAACTCACCCAAGAGGAACAATTTATTAAGGCAAATCAGCTACTAGTACTTCGATGTTCAGATGAACTCATCTGTCCTTTTGCAAAATGAGGACAAGAACGAGCTGACACCTCATACACTCCAAGACCGTGTGCAGATGGGAGTCTCGCGGTACGAGGAAGGCAGGCCTGGAAGGCTTCTCGTCTGCCCTGTGCTGTCTGGATCCAGACGTGGGAGACAGACTCCCTACAGCAGCAGACTTTCAACAGTTAAAAAACAATCTTCCCAAACAGACAGCCACATCCAGGAGAGCCGGACAGCCAGAGAATAGAGTCCAGGAGGCAGTGAGAATGAACGTGAGACAGGGCAGGTTGACATGGGCAAGCAGGAATGCAAACGGGGCCAGGCCTGGAACTCTAGGCTGTGGTTCCCCTTGGGGCCTAGCCGTGGAGGTGAGTGCTTGTATAGCAGAATCAGTCTGAAAGACCAGGGCTCCTGGGTGGCTCAGCTGGCTAAGCGTCTGCCTTTGACTCAGGTCACGATCTTGCCGTTTGTGAGTTCAAGCCCCGCATTGGGCTCACTGCTGTCTGTGCAGAGCCTGCTTCAGATCCTCTGTCCCCCCTCTCTCTCTCTGCCCCTCCCCTGCTCGTGCTCTCTCTTTCTCAGAAATAAAAAATAAATAAAACAAAATAAAATAAAAACTTTAAAAGGCCAGAAACAAGAATATCCTGAGTGTCCATCTGCCTGCAGGTATGTAAAAGGTCACAGTTGCACTAATAATGACTTTGACTACCCACTAAACCCTGCCAGTGTGGCTCCAGGGACTTTCTCTCTCTCTCTGATCACTTTCTCCACCTTAGATGTTTCTGAGAGGCCCCAGGAGCTACTTGGAGTCTCCTCAGGAGTCAGACTGCTTCTTTGCTCCACTCTTGGGCCGTTGTCCCACACATGGATGCTCTTATCCTTGTGGTCCAACGGCCCCATAAGTGACTTCTGAGATAAAAAGAAGTAAAAAGTTACCTCTGTGTCTGAGTCGGTTGGGACTGCTATAACAGAATACCCCAGGTTGGGTGGCTAATCAACAACAAGTCTTTTATGAGGGCACCGATCCCATTCCTGAGGACTCCACCCTCTTGACCTAATTACCTCCCAAAGGCCACACCTCCTAATACCATCGCCTTGGTGGTTAGGATTCAACAGATGGATCTGGGGACGAGGGGGACACAGACAATCAGTCCATCACACTCTATTAGAGAGATCTCTTAACGAGCTGCGGATTTCACTGGGTACAGAGCTTAGAGAGACCTCCCTAATCCTCTCATATCCTTGGATCCCCTCATGGAGGGGGCCTCAAGTCCTCTCATAGGATATATTCTCTCCAGGACTCCACGGTGGCTTTCTGTGGCTTGGTTTCCATCCCTTCCCATTCCTACCCTGCCAGTTCACCAGACGTGCCAGTATATATATGTCTGTCCCCTAGTCATGAATATGGCCCTAAATCTTTTCCCAACAGGAATAAGGACTGAACAGGTTCAGAGAAGACAGATACACAAAATGGAGATGGACCACAGTTGTGGGGAGGGAAGCCACTGGACACCCCATCCTGACCTAGACAATTCTCGCCGCTCGCCTGGGCAACACCCCACTACAGTTCATTAGTTTGCCAATTAACCAAGTGAAGTAGCTGTGAAATAAACTTCGAAAGGAACACAATGCGGCAGCAGCCTGAAGGGATAGTGGGGATTCTATCCACTTTTGCTCATTTGTTCATTTATTCCACACCTAGAGCAGTGTCTGGCGTAGAACAGGAAATAAATATTTACAAATGACTGACCAAATAAATGAATACATTTAGCAAATACAGGCTGAGTGCCTGAATGTGCAAGCCTTTGTTCTAGATACTAGAATGCAGCAGTGATTCAGTGAGTCCCAGCCCCGACAGAGGGTCCAGGGAAACAACAGATGATCCCAGACCCATGTGTGATAAGTAATGCAAGCAGGGAATAGTGAGGGGGCCGCAAGAACACACAGAAGGGCCCAGTGAGGTCCCCCACAATGGCTCAGCAGAGCTGGCACAAGGGGACCAGGAGGGAGATACACAGCCAAGGACACAGATACTGGGACTCAGGGGCTTGAGGTGCCTGCCAAGGGGACCTGCCATCTTCTTTGGCCTCTGGAGGGGTCTCCTTGGAGGCAATGACTATAAACCTCTAGTTACAACCTGGGTTCCCAGCACTCCAGGCTGGGGCTGAGGCGGGCTTTCCTCTATTCTCAAGTCCACTGCCAATAGCTGACAGTCATTAATGCACAAGGCGGACAAAAGAAGCATAGAGCTGTCGTACACATGGCTGGGGAAGGGAGGAGTGGGGGGAACAGAAAGGAGGTTATTGTAGTCCAGATACAACGGGTCTTTGCATTTTAAACATGGAGAAGAAGGAACAGGCATAATTAAAAAGTGAAAAAGGGCAGTTTACAGAGAAAGGTGAGCTGTTGGAGAATGAGTAAGACGTGGAGGGGAGCAGTTTTGATAACAAAACCAGAGGAATTAGTTAGTTATCTGCCGAAATCTACTACTCCAGAGGGAAGTTCAAGAGTCATCTAAGCTGTTTTATACCGGGAATAAGACTGAGTTGGGATGGGATTTCACTGGGTAATAGGATAAAAATTCAGGCACTGCTCATTCAATTCCAAGGCTCTCTTGCAACCCTGCTCTGAGCTGGAGGGAATTGTGTTGTGGTACATATTTATGTTTGAATGCAAGCCAGTACATATTCTACAGGCACAAAGTTCTTTCATGCTCAGGGGGGAAATGGTCCTGTTCTTACATATTCCTTTATCCCAAATCTGAAGTACTTAATAAGAAGTCATTGTTGGCAAAGGCCTAGTATGAAGCAAGCCTGTGTGTGTGTGTGTGTGTTTGTGTGTGTGTGTGTGTGTGTGTGTGTGTGTGTGTGTGTTCTAGAGAAACATACATCTTTGCACAATGAGGAATGGGCCAGGTTTTCCATAAATGGATAAGAGGAATCTGATGAAGCTTTGCAACACGAAATGTGTTGTGGGTCATACTTGAATGTGCATTGTTCCCTTTTTCCTTTTTTTCTAACCAATTCCCACCTGCCCCAATGCCACATCCATCAAGTCTTTCAATAGGTCTGGTTTTAGTTCCCCAAGATCAGGTGGTAGTGGTGGAGGCAGTGGTTAGTGGAGTCAGGCATCCCAGCACCCCCTACCCTGCCTCCCAAACTCTCTCATGCCACCAAATTGTAAATCATCCAAAAGCAAAAGATAAAATCCAGGCCAACTAAAGCAGTTTGGAATGTGGGCACTCAGGGCAAGATAAATACCTTAAAGGTTTCCCCTATATGACTGGAAGCTTTGAAGTCAAAAACCAATGGCCAGCTTTTCAAAGGAAATGGTAACAGGTGTGCTCAGGTGAGCCCCAGACAGCTGGGTCTGTGAAAGCAAGCGCCTGTGCGGGTGCAGTGACTGCTCCAGCCATATGTCCTGAGCAGACATTGGATGCAGGAGGAGGAACGAGAGTGTGAATCAGAGACGACAGGCCCATTCAGCCATCCGTGCCTCATTTGTCTCCAGGTACACAGAGCAAATCCACAAGTAGAGAACAAGAACGTAGCAGATGGGACTTTCCAGGAGGAACCTGCTTCCTGCTCCAAAGCCTTCAGAAATATGGGGAAAAGACAACCAATGAAATTTTGGCCAGATAGCTGATCTCAACACTAAGAGACTGAAACCACCAGGACCCGTGAAGAGGAATCTTGCAAAGACAAGCAGCAACGAAGAGTTGAAGTAGAGTGGGTTCTAGGTATCACCAATAGAAGCACAGGCTCTCAAGACATCTTGCTGAACTCAATTTTGAAATAACTCAGGTCTTGGTCCTGCCCATCCTTCTCCTGATCCACTCTTTCTCTGGGCGACCTTACTCTGCCCCATACTTTTCTGTCTCCCAAATCTAAACCCCCACGCTGACCTCTCTCCTAAGCTCCAGACTCAAAACCCAATGGCCTGTTCATCCTCTTGGAGGTTTGATGGCATTTCCAAAGTTTAATGTATCCAAAGTTGAACTCCTGATTTCCCACTGGACCCCCCAAGTCTTGTCTTGGTCCTCCCCATCTCAGAAAGTAATCCTATCGTTTACCTAGGTGCTCCGGTCAAAACCTTGGATTTGTCCTTGACTCTTTCTTTCGCTTACACCCCACATTCAATCCATCAGCAAATTCTGTCAGCTCTACCTTTGAAATATACCCCATTCCTGTCTCTCATTGCATCCCCAGCCTTATCCAAGGCACCACTATCTCTTGCCTCAATGACTCTGATGTCCTCAAGCTCACCCACCTGACCCAACACTTTCCCTATGTCTAGTCTCTACAGGGAATCCACATGACTTTTTCTTTTGAAATGTAAATCAGATTAGCCTGCGTTCATGCTCAAAAACTCCCAGTGGTGTTTCATCGCTCTGAAAATGAAGCCCAAAGTCGTTTACAATGGCCTGTAAATAGCCTCACCACCATTCACTGCTCCTGTTCATCTCGTCCTGTCAATTCCAACCACTCTGGCCTCCTGTCTCTTCAAAACATTATCACCTGGTTCTTTCCTCAGCAGCTTGAGACTTCTGGCTCTGTCCACCTGGAAAGCTCTCTTCAAAACATTTCCTATCACTCACTCCTCCACTGCATCCAAAATTTTCTCACATATTACCTCTGAAGAAAAGCCTTCCCTGACCACAGATGCTACAGGAGACTACCCACCACCCATCCCCTGCATCACCCTCTCTTCCCTTATCTCGTCCTACTTTTATTCAGAGCATTCATATTGGCTATCTTTCAGGCTTTTTTGGCTGCCCAGCATACTTTTAGCATTCTTGCTCTGTTTGAGAAACTTCAAGACTTCCAAAGGCAGAAACCAGTATTGTGGGTTTAATAGTGTCCCCCCCGCCAAATCGACATCCATCCAGAACCTCAGAATGTGACTTTATTTGGAGATAGGATCTTCACAGCTATAGTCAGTTAAGGATCTTAAAATGAAATCATCCTGGATTTAGAATGGGCCCTAAGTCTAGTGACTGCAATCCTTACGAGAGAGAAGAGAAGGAGATTTGGACACAGAGACACAGACTTTCAGGGAAGAAGGCCATGTGACAACACAGGCAGAGATAGTTATGTAGCCACAAGCCAAGGGATGCCAAGATGCAGGGAAGAATTCTTCCCTAGGGCCTTCAGAGGGAACATGTCTCTGCCAACACCTTGATTTTGGACTTCTAGCCTCCAGATTGTGAGCCAATAAAGCCATCAAATTTGTGGTAATTTGTTACAGCGCCCTTAGGAAACTAATACAGCCAGAAAACCCATTTCGTATAATCCAGCAAGTATCTGAAAAGCAGGCATGACCATTCCCATTTGGCAAATAAAGCCTGGAGAGTAGAGAAACTTCAACTCATGCCTGGAACCCTAAAGAGACCTGAAGTCCCAGATTCTGACGGTCCATCTCCTGGAGTTGTCTCTAAATAATAACAACACTGTGTAAAATGAGGAGGCTGGAATGCCAAGTGATCTCGGCGATTCCCTTTCATGTTATTTTAAGGCTGCTGCCAAGAACAATGTTGTTATAGAGGCAGTGTAGGGTAGTTACCAATGTGGGAGAAAACTGTCAGGGTGCCTACAAAGCCTACGAGCGGAAGTTCATAGCGGCAGGTCATAAATTATTTTTATAAAAGAAAAGGCCAAAAAAGGGTCCATTTTAATAGCCGTCTGGCATCTCTATCCTGTAGCCTGGGCTGAGTTTGTACTGAATTTCATGCTTTGGGGCAGAAATTCATACCAGAAAAATATTCCCCAATGCATTTTTGTGCAGTTGGATAGAGCCAAGAATTTGTTCAGATTTAAATTAAATGACCCCTATGCTGAAACTATCAAGGAACTTAATCAGGTGGCCTCAGTAAATACTGATAGGGCACCCAGAGGGTGCTGAGCACTACCAGGAGCTTGCTGATATCACTGGAATGAAAGAAAATGGTGGCCTTTTTGGCTGGCATGAATCACATCTATAAGCTACAAAGAAAAGTATTCATGCACAGTTCGGTGTTAACTTGAAGACAAGTGGTTCTTGTAGGGCTTCTAATCCACTTAATCAATGCCAGAGCATTAATTTGGTGCCCTCTCAAGGGTACTACAAGGACCTGCCAGGTTTCATGAGAATATAAACCACAATAGAAGGAACCCCTCAACAACCCAGAAATCCAGATATGTATGCTACATAAAATCATACTCTTTCTAAACTACAAGTAAAAGATCATCTAGTCCAACTGCTCCATTATACAGATGAGAAAATCTAGGCTCTTGACTGTTAAGGGACTTTTCAGCGAGAGGTTAGCTTGTGGTTGTGTAGACTCCAATCTTTAGGGCAGAGAGAGCCGGATCTCTCACCACTTACTAGTTGAATGGCCACGACCCATGGCCAGCTAATTCCACTATCTGCCTCTCCATTTGTTTCCTTATCTCTAAAATGGATCTGCTGGGGCACCTGAGTGGCTCAGTCAGTTGAGTGTCTGACTCTTGATTTGGCTCAGGTCATGATCCCAGGGTTGTGGGATCAAGTCCCGTGTTGGCCTCCTCAGTGAGCATGGAGCCTACTTAAGTTTCTCTTTCTCTCTCCCTCTGCCCCTCTCCCCCACTTGCACTCTCTCTTTACAAAATGTAAAAGGGGCGCCTGGGTGGCTCAGTCGGTTAAGCGTCCGACTTCGGCTCAGGTCACAATCTCACGGTCTGTGAGTTCGAGCCCCGCGTCGGGCTCTGGGCTGATGGCTCAGAGCCTGGAGCCTGCTTCCGATTCTGTGTCTCCCTCTCTCTCTGCCCCTCCCCCGTTCATGCTCTGTCTCTCTCTGTCTCAAAAATAAATAAACGTTAAAAAAATTTTTTTTAAATGTAAAAATAATAAAATGGATATGCTAATTATTTTTACCTCATATTGTTTTGCAAGGAACAAAACAATGGGTGCAGAATACATGGTATAGAGTAAGTGCTCAATCATGTGTTCTTGGTCTTTCCCAGAGTCATATGAACAAACTCTGGTTGAGCCAGGATTAAACCCCAGTTATCAAGAACTCTCAGGCTGATACTCATCCCATGCCACCTCATCAAAGAGAAGAATATTGTCCACTTGTATCCCTGGGTCTACATTCCAATAATTCAGGATACAGACCAGCACCTCATAAGTTGAATAAAATATAAATAACTTCAATAAATCTCTTTTTTCCAAGTAAATCAAGTTCAGCAAGCCATCCCATAACCCCACGCTGAATCCACAAAGCTGTAAAGAGCTTCCTTTGGGACCAACATTTTCTGGCTAATTAAGATGAATGTTGTATCGATGAAAGATTATTTTAAAATGGCACTGATAGTGTTTAGACATTGTCATAACATCAGCCGGCAGATCACTAATTTGCAAATTTACTAAAGATCTTGCCAATTAAAACCCCTTCTAGACACTCTGAAACACACTGTCACTGACAGCTGATAGACCACATGGTAAAGACATGATCATATTAAAATCACACAAGACTGTTCTCCCTGGAAGGGCTGAAGGAGAGAGACAGGGGCATGTCCCCAAAGAGAGTGCCACTAAGTCAGCTCAGCCAGACTGTCAGAGGAGAAAAGCAAATCTTTGGGTTTTATTTTACCCTCACTGTTTTCCAAAACAAACAGTGGAACTTCTCAAAAAGTCTGCAGGAAATTATCATCCTGCAAAATTGTTCCTGTGATCGTCTCAGTGAGACAAGCCAAGAGAAGGGAATTTCTGGACTGAACCAAAATTCACAAAGATACGAATCAGCTTACCTAGAAGCCAGTGGGCACGAGCCCAGGGTTCTATGGGGACACTTTGCACTTCTCCGGGGGTATTCAGAGGGGACAACAGTAGTGATCAGCTTCTAGAAGGTCATCCCAATTAACAGCACAGTGAATTCCTGTAAAAGTCAATTTTACGAGCTTTACTCAGCAGTGGGTCATTGGAGAAAATGTTCCAGATTTGGAAGTTAAGGTAGTATGACAAGGTGTATATTTAAATGGATGAATTTCCTACGTGAAACCGTAGTAGCCAACATTTGGTGAGCGCTCACCATATGCATTTTGTCATTTATTGTTGTCGCAATCCTATAAGATTGGTGCTACTGTTATCGCAAAAATCGGCTGAGGATATTGAGGCTTAGAGATGATGTAGAATGCCTTCTTGAGCATACAGTTGCTATGAGGTAGAATGAGCTTCCAACCCAGTCCCATGTGACCCCAGGACCCTGGTGGTGAAACTCCACAGTGTATCTGGCTTTATTCCTGAGATATGTTATCTACTCACACACCGGTCCATAGGAGATTATGGCCTTTTCTGAGATCCGTGTATTCCTCCATTCAATAAGATATTCATAAATATTCATAAATGTATCCAATTATGTGAGTATAACCATACAAGCAATTACGGAGTACACATTCTATAGAGAAACAAACTAAAACCTTAAGAATCCAGATTCAAAATTTGTAATTATTTATAAAGAACATGAAATTAAAATGGGTAATTAATAAATACATTAGACAGTAAATAAGATGTACTGATGTCCCAATAGCTGTGGTTGTGTGATATGTTACCCTGAAACTTAGTGGCATAAAACAACCACTTATGATCCCACGAATTCTTGGGTCCATAATTAGACCACAGTGGGGACAACTTGTCCTTGATTTATGATGTCTACACCCTCGGCTGGAAGACTTGAAGCTGATGGCTGAAGTCACCTGAAAGTTCCACCACTTTCACGCCTAGGGCATAGTGCTGGCTGTAAACTGGGGGCCTGTATTCCTCTCTACATGAGCATCTCCATGGGGTCTCTCCACAGATTTCTTACAGCCTGGCAGTTGGGTTCTGAGAGCAAGCATCCTGAGAGAGAGAAAGCCCAGTGGAAGCGGTATCACCCTTTGTGATGTAGCCTAGGAAGGCTCAAAGCATTATTTCCACCCCTATCTATTCAACAGAAGCAACTCACATAAAGCCGGTCCATATTCAAGAGGAGGAGAATCAAACTCCATCTCCTGTTGGGAGGAATGTCAAAGTCCCGGGGGTAAAATAAATGGGACAGGATATATCATTCTCGCCATTTTTGGAAAATAAAATATTTATTTATGTTTATCATATTTAAAAGAACAAATTATTTATGCTATAAATATTCACATACTATATAAACAGATTGGAGGCATCCATTTACCTATAAAGCAAACCTGTGAACATCACATTAGTTGTAAGGCATTTTTATATTTTTTCTCTAAAGCAAACTTAAAAAGACAATACTAATTATAAAGCACTAAAAATATTTTTTATATTTTACATATTGTTAAAAACAACTGCTCAAAGGGTACTATCTAAAATGGTTGGCTAAATAACCACATATTAGATTTGAAGGCAATAAAATTATATTTGTCTTTAACTATTATATTACAGTACACTTTAGAAATTTAAATCAGCTTTCTCCTCTCTAAGAGTTTATGCGATTTTATTGTATGTGCATAAATACGTAGGGCTACAAAGACCATTGGGGATCAAACTGTTCTTTCCACTGTTCTTGGGAAGGCAAGACTGAATCTAAATCATCCTGATGTCTTTACTGGTTTATCTATTCAAATCCCAAGCAGAAGAAAAATGTGACCTAATACTTCCCACTAGACCCAAAGACAGGCAGGGTGCACTATTTCATTTCAAAATATCTGGAGATTTTCCAGAGATCTTTCTATTATCGATTTCTAATTTAATTCCGTCATGGTCAGAGAACACACGTTGAATGACTGGCACCTTTTAAAATGTTTAGAAACTTGTTTTATGGACTAGAATATGATAAATGCTCTGTGTGTATTTGAGAACAATTTGTATTCTGAATTGGGGGGTGGAGTGTTCTTTCACGGACTACTGTCGATTAGGTCACATCAGTTGAGCATGTGTCCAAGTTTTCTCTGTCCTTACTGATTTTCAGCTTACTTGCCCCATCTGTTATTGAGAGTGCAGTATTAAAAAGCTCTGACTATAATTGTGACTTTATTTCTCCTTGAAACACTACCACTTTTGGCCAGATAATATTCTTTGCTATGAGGTCTACTTTCTCTGATAGTTATTTCAACTTTGTTTTTATTTGTGTTAGCATTTTTTTGTCTTCTTCCATTACCTTTGATTCTGCTTGTGTCTTTACTTAAAGTAAGTCTCCTGCAGGTACTGTATAGCTGGCTCTTTTTTTCATCCAATTTGATAATATCTACCTTCTGATTAGTGTGTGTGGACATTAGATTTAAAATCATTATTGATATGGTTGAGCTTGAGTCTATCATGCTATTTTTTTTTAATTTTCTCATCTTTCCTTGTCATTCCCTCTCCCCTTTAATCCAATCCTCCTTTTGGATTAATTGATTGTGTTTTATGATTCATTTTATCTCCTTCACTAGCTTACTAGCTATGTCTTTTCTCTTTTTGTTGTGTTGGTGGTTACTTAAAGGTTTATAGTTACATATTTAACTTACCCCAGTCTACCTCCAAAGGATGGCATAGCACTTTCCATAGAGTGTAAGAGGTGTACTATGCAATAGTATACCTCCATTGCCCAGCCCAGCCCTCAGCCTCTGTGCTCTGGCCACATATTTTACTTCTACATTTGTTAGAAAACCCACATTACTTTTTGTTATTTTCAATTAAATGGCCAATAATCTTTTAAAGAGATTTAAATGGTATGAAAAATACTTACATGACCCACGTAATTCCTTTGTTTAGATAAGGGTTTTTTTCAACCACATTACAATTGACATTCTTTGCTGGAGGCAGGTGTGGGGATGTGGGGGCAGCATTTCAAGCACTATAGAATGTTTAGTAGAATTCCTTGCCTTGGGACACCTCGGTGACTCAGTCGGTTGAGCTTCCAACTTTGGCTCAGGTCATGATTGTGAGTTGAAGTGCCGCGTCGGGCTCTGGTGCTGACAGCTCAGAGCTTGGAGCCTGCTTTGGATTCTGTGTCTCCCTCTCTCTCTCTGCCCCTAACGCACTCGCATTCTGTCTCTGTCTCTCTCAAATATAAACATTAAACACAAAATTAAAAAAAAAAAAAAAAAGAATTCCTTGCCTCTACTCACTGGATGCTGGTAGCCTTCCACCCTCCTTCTGCTTAAGTTATTACAACCAAAAATGTCTCCAGATATTGCTGAATGTCCCAGAGTGGAGGAGGGGCAAGACCACCCCCAGGTGGGAACCATTGGTGCAGATCCACATTTCCATCTGGTGTCATTTCTATCTTCTCGAAAGACTCCCTTTAACATTTTGTATACTGTGGATTTGGAGCTGATAAATTCTTTCAGCTTTTGTATTTCTAAGGAGAAAAAGGCTTCATTTTGCCTTAATTTTTGAGAGATACTTTTCCTTGGTGAAAATTGTAGGCTAACAGTCTTGTCTTTCGGCACCTTAAATATGTGGCTCCGCTGCCTTCTTACTTGCATTGTTTCCGACAAGAAATCTACGGTCATCCTTATCTTTGTTCCTGTGCATAGTGCTTGTTTTTTCTCTGGCTGCTTTTAAGATTTTCCCTTTTTATCACTGGCTTTGAACAAATTGATTATGATGTGCCTTGGTGTAGTTTTCCTCATGTTTCTTGTGCAGAGGGCTCGTTCATACCAGGATGAATCTTAATCTACAAACAGGTGTGCAAGAAATATCAAATTTCTTTCCTTTGTTTTTTTTAACTCAAGTTAAACTTAACTCAGAGTCAACCCTTCCCCAGCACCTTGTGGGAAATTCAATCACGGTCATTATATTCCCTTCCCCCACTGGAGAGAGGAAGTTCTCTGGGTCATACGCAGATGGGGAGGCCTTTCCAGTCTTGGGTCATCGGCAGGCCCTGGTTGCCATGGTGACACCCAAAGTTCTTATTCATGGCCAATGCTACTTCCAATCTGTGCCTGGCACATGGGACTCTTCAACCAGTCGGAGCCCTGTGCCTGAGTTCCTTTCTCTAGGGTGGGACCTATCTCCCCAGGTCTGTTATTTTCTCCTACCTCCCCAGGTCTGCTCCTCTGCCCTGGAGCACCGTGGTAGAGTCACAACTCTGTCCACTCTAAGAAACTCTCCCCTTCAGAACTTCTGAGGCTCTCCTGCCTCTTCTTTCTCCCAAGTATCCAACACAATCTATTCAATACATTTGGTTTTAAAGAAAAACAAAAAGGAAAATCGCCGTCTGCTTTTCATTCTGCAAGAAAAAACTCCCAAAGCAAAGCAATGTCAATACTGTGTCTACTGACTTAAAAAGAGGGTGAAGGATGGGGCACCTGGATGGCTCAGTCAGTTAAGCGTCCTACTTTGGCTTGGGTCATGATCTCACGGTTTGTGAGTTTGAGCCCTGTGTTGGGCTCTGTGCTGACAGCTCAGAGCCTGGAGCCTGCTTCGGTTTCTGTGTCCCCCTCCCCCTCTCTCTGCCCCTCCCCTGCTCATGCTCACTCTCTGTCTCTCTCTCTGTCTCTCAATAATAAACAAACGTTAAAAATAAATAAATAAATAAATAAATAAATAAATAAATAGAGGATGAAGGGAGAAGTTTGGAAAGCAAAATCCAAATTAACATCAAAGATTGTCCTGCCACCTGCATAAACTATAAGGTAACTTGGTAAGTGGTATCACATACATTAATAAAGTACTATTACATGTGCTAAAGTGAGGACTCAGTAATCTAGAGAGGAGGCAATCAGTGAGCTGGATCTTGAAAGATAAGGAAGGATATGCAAAAGGAAGGCATCCCAGGAAGAAGCAAAAGGTTGTGCAAAGGCCGCACATTGTGGGGTATCCTGAGAACAACGAGAAAGAAGAAGTTGTGTGGAGGTGTGTGCAGAGGGAATGGAGGAAAGATAGGATTATAACAGAAAAGGAAGCTGGAAAAATTAGTCAATAACTACTGGTGAAGGGCTTTCTATGCTAAACTAAGAAGCTTTGATGTGATATTATAGGGATCTGGTAGTCACAAAGTTCCTTTATGTTTGTGAAAGACATAAATTGCTCTCATTTTTATTATCATGTGGTTATTAAAATTAGGATATAGCAATTGTAGCCAAAAGAAAAGAAAAGCATATTTCTTTCTATTGTTTCATATAATATTACTACAAATTTAGCAGTTAAAACAACATACATTACAGTACAGTTTCTGTGGGTCAGGAGTCCCGGCCAGCTCACATGCATCCTCTGCTTCAAGGTGTCTCATATGCTTGCATCAAGATGTAAGCTAGGGCTGCGGTCCCATCTGAAAGCTTGACTGGAGAGGAAACTGCTCCAAGCTCATGTTATTGTTCATGGTGTTCAGCTACTTGCTGGCTGTTGGCCAGAGGCCCCCACAGTTACTTGCCACTGGAAGTTTCTACAGGGTATCTCACACTATGGCAGCAAGTTTCACCAAAGTCAACAAGAGAAAGAATCTGGTGGCAAGAGAGAAGTTACAATCTCATGTAACATATTCATGGAAGTGAAATCCCATCACCTTTGCTGTAATCTTTCAGGTAGAAGCAAGTTATAGGTCCCACCCACATGCAAGTAAAGGGGATACATGAGAACATGAATACCAGGAGGAGGGGATTATCAGGGACCATCGTAGAGTCTGTCTACTACAAAAAGAGAAACCAAACAATTAGTCACTGGCAGCTGTCTTCTAGGTTTGGAGCAGAAGGTCTTAACTTCAGGTGTAGTAGAAAATAATTGTCATGACACTGCACATGTGTCTCCAAATAGGCTGTCACTTGTTCAGTATGGCCTCACCAACAAGGAAAATCAAACAATTAGCAATTTCATGAATTAAGGGCAAGTTTTCACTTACACTGTGAAGGATAAATTATTTCTGAGCTTACATAAAAATCCATTCATTCATTAGAAAAAATGTAGATATTTACCAAGCCTGATTCCTTCTTTTAAATGCAAGATATAGATGCATGAAGAATACATTCTTGTACAATTCACTTACATCACCACTGACAATGATTAAAGAAACAAGATAGTATCTTTCAAGCTGACAAGTAATTGTCACCAAAAACAGACATTAAATAGATCTAACTTAATGAATTTTCTCAGACCTTATTTGTTTTCTTGTTGTTTTAGGAGCAGATTCCAAATTTTAACCATATTTCCTAAACTGAAATCTGACTTCCCCTGAGTACTTGTGAAACTGGGTCCGAAAGTTAGCAGGGGTAGCAGGCAAAGCCAGCGTACATTCTCAATTTACCAGCTCCACAAACTTTCTGCATGAATCCTTGAATTAATTACTTAATTATTCTTGGCCTTAGTTTAGTCATCTGCAAAATAATAATATTGGACTAAATACTCTCTTTCAACTCTAACAGTCTATGGAACATGCTTTCCTTACTCTTCAATCATCTTAAATTATGCTCAATTGTTTTAACCCAAACTTGAAAAGCCTTTGGGGGCTTGTAATTTGCAATCAGTCACTTCAGGATGAGTGTCAAGAGAACAGCCCAGCTACGAGATATAAACTGATTGCAAAATGAATCTGTGGGAACTACCAGGGATGATATACTGACTGCAGGGGCGGGAGTGGGGAGTCCAGCTGCAATGGAGTGACCAGCTCTTCAGGGTCCTATTTCACATACAATTTAATTGCTGCATTCTCAGCGACTTCCCAACCAGGGTCCTGGAACATTTCCAGACTGTGCAACTATTGGCTTTTTCTGTGTAACCTCCAACCTTAAGCTAGGACTAGGACTTAGGTTCATTCCTGTTCTAAGCAGCAGAGACCAGGCTGTGCTTCCTCCTACCTTCCAGTTCCCTCACCACCTATGAATATAAAGAGCATTTCCCACCCACGTACATAGTTTGCTAAGCATGTTTCAGTACTCTTTATTCAATAGATATTAATTGAACAGGTTCTCCGGAGAAGAGACATTTGCTGATAAGTATGCAAACACATACATCATTACAAACTGCAACAATTCCTTTAAAGGAAAAGCACAGGTGCTCCAGAAGCATAGACTAGCAGGTAGAATCTAGTATAGGGAAGACACCACTCAGGAAGCAGTATTTGAGCAGTGATCTAAAGGATGTCTAGGAGTTGAACAGAAAACCATGGAAGAAAGCAATACGCTTGATGGGCAAAGAGCAAGGGAAGTATGGCGGAAGAGGAGTCCAGGAAAATGCCAAACCAAGATTGTGAAGGGATTTCCAACTACCCATTGAAGAGTTTTGAGCTACTGAGTAGTACTATCCAGTTTGTATTATGAAAATTTCACTCTGGCTAGGGTTTAGGGGACAGCAAGAGAGCAATTAGGAATATATCAGGTAGGAAATGACAGTGATTTTGATGAGGATGGAGAAAATGAAGATAAAGAGAGATGGACAGATTCCAGAAATATTTAGAAGTTCTGACAGTATTTAATGGTGGCTTGAACAGGGGAAATTAGGAAGAAGGAAACCTCCTGACATCTAGCTTGGGAACTGAGTGGATGACAGTGACTTTCACTAAATGGGGGAGCACTAGGGAAGAATCAGGCTTCAAGGGTGAGATTATGAGTATAGGCTCAGCCATCCTGACATGGGGTGCCTTTGGGTTCTCCCCCTGGAGGTGAGAAGACAGCAGTTGTATATTTGCTTGGAGGTCAGAAGAGATTTTTGAACCCAGGTGAGCATCTGGAAGTCCTGGACCCATAAGTGGCAACTGAAGACTCACATGTGCTAGGCACCATCTAGGGAAAGAATGTAAGTGAGAAGAGCAGAATGAAATCTTGAGGGGCCTTAATATCCAATGAGCAGGTAAAGGAGGATGACCCAGTAAGGGAGGTTGGCAAGGACTAGCCAAAGATATAAAATAGAAATCAAGACGGAACAGACATGCAAATGTTTCAAAGTGATAATGGTCAACATTTATGAAAGTTACAGTACGATGAGAATTGAAGAATGTTTATTGCATGTAATGACATGAAGATCATGGATGACCTTAAAATGAGTCATTTCAATAAAGTTAGGGGAATTAAATGCAGATTGGAATGGGTTGAGAAGTGAGTGAGTAATGAGAAATTTAACTATAAGAGAATGGGAAAGATTGGACAGGAGCTAAAAGACAAGGTATAGTTGAGGAAGGGTGATTTTATGATGGATGATTTTACAGTCGTGAAATGCTGATAGAAAGGTAAATCCTGACAGCAGAGAAGAAAGATTACATAGGTAAAGGTGCTGAAAAGAAAACAAGAATGGATGGGATCCTGAAAATAATAGAAGGAGGAAGCTTTAGATAAGAGGAAGAATAACTCCTTAACCAACAGGAGGTTGAGAGAAAGGACTGATGCAGACACTAGTAGATTTGTAGGTCTGATAGAAAAAAGTTGGTGTGTGCATGTGTTTGTAGGGGAGCTCCTTTAAAATGGTTTCTGTTGGGGCGCCTGGGTGGCGCAGTTGGTTAAGCGTCCGACTTCAGCCAGGTCACGATCTCGCGGTCTGTGAGTTTGAGCCCCGCGTCAGGCTCTGGGCTGATGGCTCAGAGCCTGGAGCCTGTTTCCGATTCTGTGTCTCCCTCTCTCTCTGCCCCTCCCCCGTTCATGCTCTGTCTCTCTCTGTCCCAAAAATAAATAAACGTTGAAAAAAAAATTTTTTTTTAAATAAATAAAATGGCTTCTGTTTAGAAGGTGAGTTCACTTGCAGATATGGAGAGCGGAAATTACAGTAGAGGTAGGTTCTTACTTGTGGATATCTTCCTTGTGAGTACAGAACTCCAAGCTTGTATTCTCATGATCTGAGCAACAGATGTAAAAAAAATTAGTCAACCTGTATAGTAAATTTCAGCTAAGTTTTTAATGGCTTACTTCACTGAATTCAATCATTCTGCTTTGGGTCTGGGTAGCATTTGTTTTCTGTTTACTAAAAGAATCTCATTTAGCCCCACGGACACAATTTCAAATCCAAATCACATTTTCAGAGTAACTGGGCTGAAATACACTATCAATAACTCTCTTACCCGACTACATTACTCGAGATACGGCTTTCCAGATCTTGTTGAGAGGTTCAGCAATGTCATGCTACATTTCAACTATTACTACAATGCTTCACTGCCTGTGTAGTTTCAAGCAATCATTCAGATTCCAAACGTTGCAAGGAGGCGGTATCTCAAAATGTTCTGCTTTTCCAGCCATGTCTAAATCTAAATGTAGTAAAAATATCCCAGGTTTCTAGAGGTTAAACTTGAAGCTTACACAAATCTCCCAAATTCCAAATTTTCATGAAATTAGAAGTTCCAAAATGTGGAGGTCACCACCACTCTGTCTAATATCGCTTGAGGTTTACTGATCCCTCCCTGTTCCCCTAATCAATCTTTTCTTGTTCCCATTTGTGGCATATCAAACACCCTGTCACTTAAGCTCATTTTTACTCTAGTCTCTGAAATTATGTTTATTTTTCAGTTATTCTTTGATTCTGAAGATTTATTAAGACATTAATGAAGAGAAATGACTTGATGGGTGTCAAAGGAGTTTCCAGTGAAGAGTTGCCAAGGATTGGCTTGATTACAAGGGCCAGTCTATGAAAATAACAGAGAAGGGTTGAGCTCAGTAATTAAATCTCTAGGTGCCTGAGCTTACACGGGCCTCCAAAAAAAGATAAGATGGACCAATATAGATGACTATTTAGGGCTATTAGCAATCCAAGCCAATAATAATAATAATAATAATAATAACTCTTAATTTAAGAGAAGATTTTAATTAAAAAGTAAATTTTGAGAGGATATCTGTGACAATGTAGATGGTGACCCCCTATTAATGAAAAATAAAAGCACTTTTGCCCACACTAGTCAGAAAAGTTTCCTCTTCCATTCCACTTAGGGATGACATACACATTTTTTTTTCATATTTGTTCCTTTTGATTCAATCTGCTCTATTCTACGAGCATTTACAAACTTTTTCAAGAGGTTGTCAATTCCTTTACCACCAATGCCATGTCCCTGCATCAAAGTCATTACCACACCATCATGACTGACCTGCTACTCCAGTGATCCTCCTTCAGAAACGGTTAACACTGTCTTAAAAGTAAGGTATGGGGCATACAGAACAATAGACCAGGTAGAGGGCTGCCCATTGAAGCAGCATGTAAAAAAAGAAGTTCCCAGGAGCCAGTCAAGACAGGAAGGGTGTTATGTCAGGAACAATTAAGTGGGTCCTGAGCCAAGGAGATGTAAAGGTAGGAATCCAAGGTAGCAAGAAGAGACTAGATCATGCATGTAGTTGAATAGGTGAGACCAGGATATAATGATAAAAAACAATGATGTCTCCGTGGAGAAGCCAAGAGTGGATGGGGTTAGATGGAACAAGATGTGAAGACCATGAAACCAGGCATGTGTTAGGATGTATGCTTTCGGTTGCCATTCTCGTTAGATGTAGCTGGCATGCACAGAAGGAAAATTGCATTACTGAAAATCATGCTTTTCTTTCTTCCCACAAAAGGCTTAGTTTGACATAAATGGCATGATGGGAGACAATAAGCTAAATTCCATCTTTTTCTCCCTAAAACCTCTGTGTGTGAGTTGAGCAGGCTTTGTGCGTTCATTTTTAAAGATCTTAGCTAGCAAATCAGGATGGAACACGGGCCATGCAACTTGCTCCCGTGCCCCACTTTCCTTTTGTTTTACTGAGTACCTCTGTATGAGGTGACTCCATGTTTAGTTAAAATAGCTCTTTATAGGTATCAAATTATACGGCATTCAGACCACATGAAAGTCATCACACCCAAGTACTGTGAGAGTTTTAAAAATGATCTTGATGAAAGATTGTGTATAAAGAAACCAAGAGTCTTTCACAAATAAATATCTTGTCATTTCTCTAGTTCAAATGCCTCCTCCTCACGGCATTTTCTTTTCTCCTCACCTCTGTCCCAGAGCAGATCAATTCTCCCCATCTCCTACTGCAGATTCCCTCAGTTCAACTTTTCCAAATCCAGACCTGAGACCTAGATTCTGAAGGTCCATACGCCTCATCAGGAAGTTTCATCAAAGCATATCCTCCAACAAATGGTGATCACCAAGGGGTGGGGGGAGAGTGGGAGGGAGGGGTTTTTGATTACCGTACACATGAGAATTATTACAATCCTAAATTGACATTTAGATTGTAAGTATACACACGGAAGACAACTAAGTTATACTGGCAAGCAGCATGTGCCTAAATTAAAGCACAGACTACCAAACAGGAGACGGGCACAGGTCACACTGACCATGGATCATGATCAAGGACAGCCTTAGGGAGGACCTGAGAAGCTGGGCCAATATTTATGAAGAGATTAGAACAAGGAGGATTCAGGTAGTCAAAAAAAAAAAGAGAGCGAGAGAGGAGTCTGTGTTGGGAGGGGAGAGGGAGTCAAAATGAACAAAGGGGCAGGAATGAGCATCGATTCTTCTATATTCTGATTAGCACAGAAAACATGTCAAAAGTAATGGCAAGTTAAGTATGTAGTCCCAACTCTGATGGCACCTGTGCCAAAGAGATTGGATAAGCTCAGGTGGATGGCCACCGTGAAATGGCTTGGATAGTGACCACTGTGAGAGCTTGATTTTAAAACAACACAAAGCCTCAGTCAGAGGGCAGCTGATATCCCAACCCAAAGAGACAGGTATGGGCACTAAACCAAGGGGCGGAACAAGATGGTCACTTAATATGAAACCTGAAGTTAGACCGAGAGCCCAGAGAATAGGAACAAACTCTGGAATAGGTCAGTGGTTCCCTATGCTGATCCGAGGTCAGGTGAGATTTCTCTTGTACAACAGTATGGACTGCTGCAGACAAAGCTCTTAAAGGATAATTCTGGGCTGGGCACCTAGAAATCAGGAAGAGTAATTTAATGCATTAATTTCACCATTAAAATGAGGTCATTGGAGTTTTTTTCAGTAGAGAAGCTATGTGAAGAATGTGATGGCTTGCAAAAATGGTGACTATTGTATACAGTAGGATTACAATACCAAGAATAAATAGTCTGAATGTACTCAATTAATGGTTACATAAGGAGCTTATCCATTTATGTACTCAATAAATATTTGTTGAGCACCTACTATTTGTCCAGCACTGCTGAACAAAACAGATCTAGTCTTGATGTCATGGAGTTCATGATTTAATGTGGAAAGAGATATTAAGCAATTAATGACATACATTACAAATCACGGTGTTACGAAGAAAAGGTCTGACATATTAGGAGAGGCTCTGGCATGGAAGTTAGTTGTAGGACAGGGACTTCATGAGATGGAGCTCATTGTGCCCTTGGATAGATCAGTTCAGGTGCAGTACGGAAGGCATGGATTAGAATGGGCTAGAAATGAGTGAATGGAAGAGGAAGAGAAGAAGGAAAAGAAGGAGCTGGGCATACACCAGTAAAGAAAACCGATAAAATCTCTGCCTCATGGAACTACTTCCAAGAAGAGATGCCCTGTGGGCAGGCAGAGCACTCCAAAAGGAAATCAGATGTGGAACTGTCAATGCAAGACTAATGGGCAGAAATGCGGTATTCACCCTTTTCTTGGGAAAGAGCGCCAAGAGAGACACACAGACAATCAAGGATGAGCCCGAGTGAGCAAATGTCCCCTGTTGAGAAGTGTGGGAAAAGAAAAAGAATTCAGAAGAATCAGAAAAGGAGACAGGCAACTGTCTGCCTTGGACATAAGAACACTTTAGGCTTACAAGATGACTAGAAAAGGTTGTGATCCAGGCCTGATACCTCTCAGGAAAGAAGAAATTTTTAACTGCATTCAGTCAAAGAACTTCTCTAGAGGAAAGGGTCGCGAGGCCCCACAAAAGCTAAAAGAGTGTGTGGGGCAGCCTATCCAGAGCCTGTGTGTGGGTGCAGGTGGAGACAAACTTGGGCAAGCCTGACCCATTGGGTGCCCCAGCCAATGACTGTTGAGAGACTGAATGAACAAATACACAGAGGTCTAAAGGCCAGTAGATAAGAGAATAAAGAAGTGTCTCCATCATACATGCCACCATTCCTGCTACAAAGGAAAAGATGTGGGGTGCCTGGGTGGCTCAGTTGGTTAAGCATCCAATTCTTGATTTTGACTCAGGTCATGATCTTGCAGTTGGTGAGTTCAAGCCCCAAGTTCAGCTCTGAGCTGACAGGGTGGAGCCTGCTTGGGATCTCTCTCCCTCTCTCTCTGCCCCTCCCCTACTCACTCTCTATCTCTCTCTCTCAAAATAAATAAATAAACTTAAAAAAATGAAACAAATAAAACAAATAGCTCCCAAACTTCAACCACTAAATAAAAAAAAAAAAAAGATAAGTATTTCAAAGGTAAGCTGAGCAGAAAAAGTGGGCTGGGCTGACTTATATTACTAATGCTATGTTTAAAATGATGTAGAAAGATAGTTTGTTTTTTTTTTAAGAATCTAGAGACTTCATTAGGGTCTATAGTGTAATTTTGCTTAATTAGGCCCCAATAATTAATGCTGTGACTATAATAGAGAAGTAATAGGACAAAATGCTGGTGTGCAAAGCCCCATGAAAGTTATACATCTTCTGCCAGTAATGATTATGTTCCTTTTTATGATTAAAAATACAATTAAAAGAATTTGTGTTTTTCCCTTTTGTACAAAGGAATAGTAAACATTATATTTGCTATTCTGATTTTCCATAGATACTGATACTGGAAATGTAATTAGCTATATTTTTTAACAGATGGACTTAAGTTACTATAATGATGACCTAAGACTTCTAAACTGGAATGTGGACTCCTTATTTGAGTGGAAATACAGTATTGGTATCGCATTCATGTAGATTGCTGAAGACATACAATCCACCAGTATTAAGCACTACCACAGGTCAGGCATTACTAAAGCATTAAGGAAATGCTGTGCTTCTTATGAAATAACTGCCAGAAGAAAAAACACTGGGAAGGGAGTGATTTTTAGTGACTTTTCAAAAAGAGAGAGAGAGAGAAAGGAAAAGAAAGGATAGGGAGGGAAGGATGACTATTTTCTGGATGACTCTTCATGTTTATGCCCGACACTCATCATATCAAGCATTCAGTAACCAGTGGAGATTAATAAGTTTTGATGATGGCAATGACAAATATAATCCCCAAGTGGTATATATCAACAGGAAATATTATTATCTCTAATTTGTAGGCAAGGGGCCAAAGGAACAAATTAAATTTTTTTTAATGTTAATTCCAGTATACTTAACATACAGTGTTAATACTAATTTTAGGTCTACAATGTAGTGATTCAACAATTCTATAGTTCACCCAGTGCTCATCAAGATTAATTGTACTCTTAATCCCCTTCACCTGTTTCACCCACCCACCTCACCTTGGGTAACTATCTATTTGTTCTCCAGAGTTAAGAGTTTGTTTTTTGATTTGTCTCTCTTTTCTCCCTCCCTTTACTTGGTTTCTTAAATTCCACATTATGAATTAATGTATGTGGTATTTGTCTTTCTCTAACTGACTTGTTTTACTTAGCATTATATGCTCTAGATCCATCCACGTTGTTGCAAATGGCAAGATTTCATTCTTTTTATGCCTGAGTTATACTCCATTGTGTATATATACCGCATCTTCTTTACCCATTCATCTATTGATGGATGCTTGCTTCCATAATTTGGCTATTGTAAATAATGCTGCAATAAACATAGGGGTACGTATACCTTTTTGAGTTCGTGTTTTCACATTCTTTGGGTAAATACTCAGTGGATATACTGGATCATCTGGTATTTCTATTTTTAACTTTTGGAGGAAACTCCATACTGTTTTCCACAGGAGCTGCGCCATTTGCATTCCCACCAATAGTGCATGAGGGTTCCTTTTTCTCCACATCCTCACCAACATGTGTTGTTGCTTGTGTTTTTTATTTTAGCCATTCTGACAGGTGTGAGGTGACATCTCATTGCAGTTTTCAGTTGCATTTCCCTGATGTTGAGTGATGTTGAGCATCTTTTCATGCGTCTGTTGGCCACCTGTATGTCTTCTTTGGAGAAATGTCTGTTCACGTCTTCTGCTCATTTTTTAATTGAATTATTGTGTTTTGAGTGTTGAGTTCTATAAATTCTTTTTCTATCTTGGCTGCTAACCCTTTCTCAAATATGTCATTTGTGAATGTCTTCTCCCATTTAGTAGTTGTCTTTTAGTTTTCTTCATTGTTTCTTTGCTATGTAGAAGCTTTTTTATTTTGATGTAGTCTCAATAGTTTATTTTTTGCTTTTGTTTCCCTTGCCTCAGCAGACATATCTCAAAAAATGTTGCTATAGCCAATGCCAGAGAAATTACTGCCTGTTCTCTCTTCCAGGATTTTTATGGTTTCAGGTCTCACATTTAGGTCTTTAATCCGTTTTGGATTTATTTTTGTGCAAGAAAGTAGTCCAGTTTCATCATTTGCATATAGCTGTCCGGTTTTTCGAGCACTATTTATCAAAGCGACTTGCCTTTTCCCCATTGTATGTTCTTGCTTCTTTTATAGTGTATTAATTGACCATATAATCATGGATTTGTTTCTGGCTCTATCTATTATGTTCCATTGATCTTGGTGTCATTTTTCTGCCGGTACCATACTGTTTTGATTACTAGAGTTTGTATTATAACTTGAAATCCTATATTGGGGTACTTCCAGTTTTGCTCTTCTTTTTCAAGGTCGCATTGGCTGGAAGCATCTGGGTAACTCAGTCAGTTGAGTGTCTGACTCTTGATTTCATCTCAGGTCGTGATCTCACGATCGTGGGATTGAACCCCACATCAGTCTTTGCATGGTCTGTGTGGAGCCTGCTTGGAATTCTCTCTCTCTCCCTCTCTCTCTGCCCCTCCCCCCATGCACACAAGCTCACCCTCTCTCTCTCTCTCTCAAAAATAAATAAACATTAAAAATAATTTAAAAAAAAAAGATTTCTTTGCTATTCAGGGTCTTTTGTGTTTGAATACAAATGTTAGGATTTTTTGTTTTGGTTCTGTGAAAAATGGTATTGGTATTTTGATAAGGATTGCATTAAATCTGTAGATTGCTTGGGGTCATGGATATTTTAACAATATTTATTCTCCCAATCCATGAGCATGGAGTATCCTTCAATTTGTGTCATCTTCCATTTCTTTCATCAATGTTTTATAGTTTTCAGAGTACAGGTCTTTCACCTATACTTATTCCTAGGTGCTTTATTATTTATGGTGTAATTATCAATGGGACTATTTTCTTAAATTCTCTTTCTGCTACTTCATTATTAGTGTACAGAAAAGCAACAGATTTCTGTATATTGATTTTGTATCCTGTGGCCTTACTGAATTCATTTATCAGTTCTAGTAGTTTTTCAGTGGAGTCTTCAGGGTTTTCTAGACATAGTATCATGTCATCTGCAAATAGTGGAAGTTTTACTTCTTCCTTATCCATTTGGATTCCTTTTATTTATTTTTGTTGTCTGGTTGCTGTGGCTAAGACTTCTAGTACTATGTTGGATTAAAGTTATGAGAGTGGACATTCTCATCTTGTTCCTGATCTTAGGAGAAAAACTCAGTTTTTCACCATTAAGTATGTGTTAGCTGTAGGTTTTTCATATATGACTTTTATTATGGTGAGGTATGTTCCCTCTAAACCTACTTTGTTGAGGGTTTTAATCATGAATGGCTGTTGTACTTTACCAAATGCTTTTTCTGCATCTATTGAAATGATCATGTGGTTTTATCCTTTCTCTTGTTGATGTGATGTATTATGTTCATTGATTTGCAAATATTGAACCACCCATGCATTCCAGAAATAAATCCCACTTGATCGTGGTGAATGATTTTTTGAATGTATTGTTGAATTCATTTACTAATATTTTGTTGAGGATTTTTGCATCTATGTTCATCAGAGATATTGGCCTATAGTTCTTTTTCTTGTAGTATATCTGGTTTTGGTATCAGGGTAACGCTGGCCTCAAAGAATGAATTTGGAAGGTATTCTTCCTCTTCTGTTTTTTGGAATAGTTTGAGAATAGGTATTAACTCTGAGTGTTTGGTAGAATTCACCTATGAAGTCATCTGGTCCTGGACTTCTGTTTATTGGGAGGTGGGTTTTTTTTTGGTTGTTTTTAATTTTATTACTGACTCAATTTCATTGCTGATATCAGCCTGTTCAAATTTTCTATTTCTTCTTGATTAGTTTTGGGAGGTTATATCTTTCTAGGAATTTATCCATTTCTTCTAGGTTGTCCAATTCATTGGCATATAATTTTTCATAATATTCCCTTATAATCCTTCATATTCCTATAATGTCAGTTGTTATTTCTCCTCTTTTGTTTCTGATTTTGAGTCCTCTCTCTTTTTATCATTATTATTTTAATGAATCTGGCTAAAGGTTTATCAATTTTCTTGATCTTTTTAATGTTTATTTATTTTTGAGACAGAGAGAGACAGAGCATGAACGGGGGAGGGTCAGAGAGAGAAGGAGACACAGAATCCGAAGCAAGCTCCAGGCTCTGAGCTGTCAGCACAGAGCCCGACACGGGGCTCGAACTTAAGGACCGTGAGATCATGACCTGAGCCGAAGTCGGACGCTTCACCGACTTAGCTACCCAGGTGCCCCTCTTGATCTTTTTAAAGAAGTATTTCCTAGTTTCATTGATCTATTCTATTGGGTTTTTTAAATTTTTTTATCTCATTTATTTTTGCTCCAATTTTTATCTCATTATTATTGTCTTCCTTCCACTGGTTTTGGATTTTCTGTGTCCTTCTTTTCCTAGCTCCTTTCAGTGCAAGGGGAAAAAGGGGCAGATTAAACTCTGATGGCAATCTCTTTTTGTCTAAGACATTATTTGTAATATAAAGGAAAGGAAATAAGTAAAAGCCGCCAAACTTTGGAAAATCTCCAATGATATCACTTTAATATCTGGGAATTACCTTTGTAAAATATATATTCCCTCTTGTTCCCCTTCTCACCATTTGGCTCAGCCTACATTGTGGTTAAATGGCCACATTCTAATTATATTTTGGCATCAGTCTTTCAACAGAACATAGGTGTCTCTTGATTTTCCACATGCTGATTGCAATACTCCCATCAAACTGTCACCTTTTTGGAGTCAACAAAAATGGAACTGTTACGTGCTAAGGATGTAGTAAAAGGTATCAGTTACAGTCCCTCTTCAGGTGGAAAGAAAGAGAGAAAATAAAGCAGATATTTAAAGATAACTTCTTCAAAAAGGAGAAGATATCTTTACACCACAAAGCATTGTATAACATCTAGACTAGGAGTCAGCAAACTTTTTCTGTGAAGGGCCAGATAGTAAACACTTTAGGCTCTGGGAGCAACACTGTCCCTGTCTGTCATGATAACTTTGTAGCTAGCTCAAAAGTACCACTCCTCCTTCAGGGATATTCTAAAGCTATGTAAATCTTGGCAGTTTTCACAGATATAACCCTGATTTAATCTTTATTACAGCTCTGTGAACGGGGAGACTACTTGTTATTTTCTCCAGTTTGGAAATGAAGAAACTGAGAGAGACTCCATAAAGCCAAGTTACTTACCCAAGGTCACACAGTTAAAAGCTAGGATCCCAATCCCTACTCTTCTACACAGTAAACCACCTCCAGAAAGGTGGTTTTTTAAAAATCACGTATCTGACAAAATGTGGAATCATGCTGGATTTTTTGGAAAAAAAAGAATGACTGAGCAAGGCTTATTGGCAAGGATAGCCTTGATCCCAAAAGCCACCGTCTGCTCTCCTTTCTCACCCCTGCTCCCCTCTAGGATGTCTTCTTTCCTTCTCTAGCCAAAAAAAATGTAACATTAGATGTAACTGGTCTATGCCATGGGGAAAAATACAATACTTCACATTGGCAGATGCCAATATCTCCACTGCAGAATGTCAGTAGACCTCTGGGCTTTTACCCAGAAGCTATAAACTCCCCTATCTTCCCACATTTTCTCTCTCCAATCAAAAACTCACATTCAGCACTTTCTCTTAATAGTTTTAATTTTATTTTCTCTCTAGTGAGCTGTGTGCACAGCACCCCAACATACCTGCATGCCTTTCTTGTTTCTGTTTATGCAAACCCTGAACATTCTTTAAAGAATGTCAGGTTGACCTCATTCCAAGAAGACCCTATAATAATGGTGGCAAAATTCATTCTCTCCCCCCGATTCCAAAGCTCTCACTGTATGAATTTGATGGCTCTAATCTCATTATCAATATTATTGTTCAACTGTTCATGAATGGCTAATATCAAAAAGAATATTTCTCAAAATTGGAAAACATACTTTATATCCAGCAGTATACCATGCACAGCTGCACCTCCCCACCTACCTCCAGCCTGCATACAATTCACATAGTAGGTGTTTGATAAAGATTTGTTAAATAAGTGAATGGATAAATGAAATATCCATTAGGACTATTCAACTTCAACTAGGACTATATGCTTGCCTTCCATGATTCTCTTCTAGGGTGCCGTTGAGTACATTGCTCACTGTAGAATCAGCATCTTGTCCATGAGTTCCCATGGGCAATATGTCTTCAGCCTTGGTACCAAGAACGGGTGTGTATTACCTGCATACAGGTCAGCTTTTTCTTTGGACCGCTATGAATTGTGTGGTTATTGAGCATGTCTTTAGTGGAGGAGGACTTTTTAATCTTTAATCTTGCACAGAACCCATACCATATAATATCAACTCAGAATTCCTCTGGCTGAGCAGGAGGATGGAGGGAGCTTCACTGTGGCTGCAGTCTCACCTGTTGTACCTGTCACTGGTTACCACCAAGGGCTGCGTAAGACAAGGGGTGATGATTCTGACTCTCTCCTTCGCTCTCCACATTGGCCGCTAGAATTTTGGCCCACTTATAGAAAATACAGAGGACTCGTGACTTACTAAATTCAATCTTGGCTTTATTTAATCTTTTTTTTTACTATGTTGCCTTTGTCTTATTTTTCTTAACTGTTAGTATTTAATCTTATTTTATGTTTTGTAAGGCATCCAAAATGGTCTCTGACAGAAGGCATCCCAAAGGTAGATGGGGGGATGGGTAGATCTCTACAAAACTAGTTCTATTAATTGACAAATAAGGCACATAGTAGTAATGAAAAATTCTCAATAATCAAGAGTGACACACAAAACCAATAGAAACTTGGAGAACCTGGGTGGGTCAGTCAGTTAAGCATCCGACTTCAGCTCAAGTCATGATCTCATGGTTCGTGAGTTTGAGCCCCACATTAGGCTCTTTGCTGTCAGGCAGAGCTCACTTTGGATCTTCTGTCTCCCCCTCTCTGCCCTCCCCACTCATGCTCGCTCGCTCTCTCTCTCAGAAATAAATAAATACATACATGCATACATACACACATAACATTAAAAAAAAAAACAATAGACACTCTTGATAGAATGTATCACCTTTCCCTGACAGTAGAGCTCCAATAGCAGCATGGATGGCTGACTTTGACATTTTGCTGAACAGGATAGAGCCAATGAAATCCACAGTACAAACCCCCCTCACGTAAATGTTAATATGACATAGAAAAAAAAAGTGTTGAAAGAATTCCTCTTAACTGTTATTGCTAAATAGCTACAATCTTCACTGCTGTATGGAGTATTGGTCAAAACCTTCAAAATGGGAAATTAGTGCTCTTATTGACAAAATCAACTCTCAGGTATTATTCCAATAGAAGGAAAAGTGAAACGACAGTCCAAATCAGTAGCGGATATTCTCATTCATTTTCATTTGTTCTCACAGAGCATTATATCTCAGCAGATTTATTTCCTTAATAGTTCTCCTCTATCTTCATATTAACATTGGTTTACATTGGCTTTATCTGTCTAATGCTCTTATACTTGCTTATCCTGTTAGTTTGCTGAGATCTTGGCACCTAAACTTTCCCAGATTCACTTGCTGATGACTATATAAAGTTCAGGATCAATGATTTTCAATGGTTCTTACATGAGTGGATACAAATACTGATTAAAGACTGGTAATGGAATTTTACAGTCTTGCCTGTGGATCTCAAAGCAATTTAGCAAGCATCATTATATGATCTTACAATGTTGAGGGCAAGTGATTGTGTCCACATTTGCACACGGAGCTGTGAAACCCAGGGCCCATTTCTCTTATTGCGTTATGCCCCACCAAGCTGACGATAACCCTGGGAACTCTTGAGAAATCAGTGGGGGGCCAGTGGAAGCTCTGCACTGCAGGGGGCTAGGGGTTAAATGATTTTCTGGAGGTGGAGCCTGCCGTTCAGTTGTCCCACCAGGAATCACACAGCAGATTTGGTACTTCCAGAAACCAGCTCCTTGCTGTTGAATAAATGGGTATTCTTTTAGGTCTAGCCAGTGTTTCACATTTTGGAGCTGTTGACTGAGATCCTCCCCATTCGAAGACTCCACTCTACTGCCGGCCAGGTGGTAGACTTCAGGGAGAGCAGGAGTGATTTCACCCACTGATTCAGGAAGACAAACTAGACTTGAAATTCTGCCTGCCTTTCACAATAACTAAGGCAGAATTCTGCCATTAACCTTTTGGTTGCTTTCTCTTTAATAACACTTCAGAAATTTTCTAAATATAAAAGCAATTATCAGCACAGAAATCTTGAAAAGAGACAAAAGCACAAAGATAGGAACATTTAAATCATACATAATTCTATCTCTCAGAAGTAAGCAGTTAACATTCTTTAAGTATTTTCTTCCAGTCTTTTTTCTATACCGCTTACAGATAAACAATATAACACATGTAAGGTAACAGAAGCTAAACCATATGTGTGATGTATATTGTTTCCAATTTTACATTTAACAATACATCATGAATAGTTTTACAGGTAAATAAATATTCTTTACCACAAAGGTTTCACAGTAGTCTGCCATGAATCACAATTTAATTTATTAAATCACTTCACCATTGAAATGTGGTCAATTCCAAGTTTTCACTATTATAAATAATGCTGCTGAATACCTTTGCATGAAAGTTGTTGATACACATATATCTCTGATTGCTTTCATTGGAATCCATGGAATTAATGGATTAAAGTCCATGAACACTTTAAAACGCTTTGATATGCATTACTTGGTCTGTCACTCCCCTTTTAAAAGATCGTACCACATTCTTTTGGTACATAAGGGTTCCCAAAATGTCCTATTGTCATCCCTCCACCCACCCCCCAACTCAAGTTTGCTCATCAATTTATTTTAACATGATTTTTTTAATAGAAATATTGCCAGGACATGGTAGAAAGTATCTAGAATACAGTGCAATTTCCACCAAGGCCCCAAGCCGTCTAAGGCAAACAACACTGAATTTGAGTCTTTATTTAGGGAACTTTGGGAAAATCAACAGCATGGTAGGGGGAGTCCACCCATAACTTTGCTCCCCTCCCAAATAAAAAGAGCTCCAAGCCCAAGTCTCACCCCATGATTTCCTCCATTCAAGAAACAACCAAACACAAACTTGTTCTTCTGTGTATGAAGAATCAAATCAAATAAATCGTCTCTCTACAACTAACTTGAAATACTTTTCTTTCCCTCTGTTACTACAGAGGACAGCTTTCTTACTCTTCAACCTGCGTAAATGCCTCAAAGTTTCTATTTTTCTCAAACTGTCATGAAAAGGATTCATTATTCTTTGCACATATACTTCTACATTTTGCTGTGAAAGTCAATATTTATTGCGCTTTTTTTTCTGCATCTCTTAATGGAACATGTGTGTGATTATTGAATAAACATGAATGTATTGAGTTTTGCAACACTTCTCCTCCAGTAATTTGTTGGGATTTTTTTTCACTCTCCTAACTCAAAACAGATTTATTTTTCTAATAAGATTTTGCAAGTTCTTCGTCCACAGTATCCACTAGATTTATTTCATTTTCAAAGTATAAACTGCCGCACCTGGGCAGCCATTTTTTTGATCACTCCAAATGGTTTGTAATGGTTTCTAGCGTAGAGCAACAGTATGTGTACTCACCAGATGTACTTCAGCTCATGCATTACTTTTTGGTTCAATATTTTTTGGTCTGTTTATTCCATCTCAGTCTCCCTGACCACATTCTCAGGCTTTATTTCATACTCATTTGCACATCACGCAAGAGAGCATCACAGCTGAATAAAGAATCCTTTGAAAGGTTTCACATGGAGAAGGATGGAAGGCCTAATAAATTTCTGTTGAGAAAGTTTATTATTATTGATGTAGTTATTATTTAGCATGGATGAAGCATTCCTAGGCTACCCTCAGCTTTAAAGAGCCTCTGTGTGGTATTGTCTTCTCTCCTAAGGCATCTTGGGTGTATTCCTCAATCATTTTCTCTACATGGATTCCATGGCCCAATAATTAGGAACTCAGAGACTGTTGAAAGGAAACTTCAATTCTGAATTTTTTTTAAATGCTGTCACGATTAGCTGGTATGTTTATAATCTGGCTTTTCCAGTGAGCTTAAAATATTTCATAAATAAGCAACAAGATTTTCCTCAATGTTCAAGTTTACAAGATTTTACTTGTCCAAAAAAAAAAAATCCACCAGACACCTTCCTATATCTCACTGTAATAAAGCGAATCCATAGCAGCAAATGCAGGCATTTACAATACACGAGGCCTTGAAAATTTACAAATTAGTCAATATGTTCATTTTTATTAGTGTTTCTCTTACTGACATAATGGTGTTTTTAAGCTTGGAAATATGGTCTGATGATTAAATAGTCTTTTCATAGTAATATCAATATTCAGAGAGCTTTTGATATTATTAATCAGCCGCCTAAAAAACACACAGCTTTTTACGAAGGAAACCAATCCACTTTATTTGCTCCTCTATGCTATGTACCTGCCTAAGTTTATTATTTCCAACCGTGACCTTTGCCCTGATATTAGAATAACAATTCACATGACATCACTTGACATCACCACTTGGATGATTGACAGGCAACTCCAACTTAATAATCTGTTTTAAAAAATATAATGTACTCTTCAAATCAATCAATCTCTTCTCCAGTCTTTCATCTCAGCAAATGACATAACCGCCTGCTTCAACGAAAACCCTCGGGGCCATCTTTGATTGTTCTTCCCTCTCTCCAACACGTAATTTAACACCGAGTCCTATTGGAACTAACTTTAAAATACATGCCAAATTGGTCACCTCTTCTTCTCCACTGTTAACACCTTGGTCCAAGCCACCATCATCACAACTCACCTGAAATTCAGGAGCCTTTCCATGCATTTCGTTTCCACTCTTGGTCCACTACAGTGGATTTTCTTCACTACCAAGAAAATCGTGAGCCAGCATAAGATACTCCCCTGCCTCAACCCCACATAGGCTTCCCGTTCCACCCAGAATAGAGCCCACATTCTACCATGGCCTGCAAGGCTCTGCATGAACATGCTCTGCCCCCATCTCTAACCACATCTCTTGCCACTGTCCCCTTACTTGCTATGACCTAGACTCCCTCATCTTTTGTTCCTCTAACATGCCAAGCATATTCCTCTCTTGCATTTTATTCTTTTCTGCTTGTCTGCTTGGAAGCCTCTCCCTTCCCTCATTTTTGCATGACTGATGTCTTCTCATCAGTTAGGTCTCAGCACGAATATCATGTCCTTAGAGAGGTCACCCTGGACCACCACCATTTTGTCTTTCCTTCATCACCTTGCCTTATTTCCTTCTCAGCAATTATGTCTCTTTAAAATTATCTTCTTGATTTGTCTACTTTTTAATAGCCTAGCCCCCAACTAGAATAGGAACCCCACAGGAGAAGAGAGCTTATCTCTCATACACCACTTTATCAACAACATCAACCTTTACATGGTAGATGTTCAATAAATACTCAATGAATGAATGAATTTCTCAATCAGTCAGAAAGTCAAACTCATTGGCATGCCATCCAAGGTCCCTCACCAGCCGGTCCTAACCTATTATGATAGTCCGTCTCCCAATATGCTACATACAAGCCATATCAGACTAGTCACTGTTTCTTAAACACACAACGAACTTCATGACCCAATGCTTTTCATTAGACCATTAACACCATAATTTCATTCCCAAGCATTCCTCCTCACTATAACCCCATACCTCCTTCCACTTCCATTGGATTAAATTCTACTCAATGTTCAAAACCCAATTCAACTCTCTGCTTCTCTACTGAGGTGCTACAATTTTCTCCACTGGATCCACAGCACTTTGTCTCTCCAGCAGAGGGTCCATAACACAGTCCTCCTTTCATAATGAGATGCTGCTATCTCTTGCTTTCCTAGGATATGCTAAATTCTTTGAAAGCAGAAATTTAGTCATCTCTACATGCTTCATAATACATAGTCTAGTCCCTAGTCCCCCATAGTCTAGTTCCATACATGCTTTTTTGTACTGAACTGAATTGAACTGAACTGAACCAGACTATAAGAAAAATATGATTCCCCCAAATTAAACTACGTGTCTCCAATCAGGAGCTTTTAACTCAGTTGACTGTGAAATATATAACTCTCTATCTTAATTGAAGAGGAGTAGAAATCTGGGTGACAAGGAAGTGTCTCTGAGCTTGTTCTGCCTATTGCAAAGAAAGACATGGTCAAGAATCATTAAACTCGTGTTTTCTGTGTCTCTGTTTTTAATTACCAGCTGCTTGTTTAGCCTTTATCCCAATGTTTGTCAGAGACTGGGTTGCTTCTCTCCCACATGTTTTTCCTTCAGAGTGTTGATATTGGGCTATATCCTATATGATAACAAAATACCAGACTTCTTAGGTCATTAGTTTAATGCAGCTGTGGTTGATTGAAGTTCATGAAAGTCACCACTTGTCATTTGTTTGTATCACTGCCCTAGTGAATTTAGGGCTTTTCTTTGCTGGAGAGTTAGAAACAATATCCCTAGACCCATAACATTCCTTCACTTCTTGTTAATTGGCATGAGAATGGGAATAATGTGGGCAAGCCACCCTGTGAGTATTCAGCAAAGACTCTGCAGCAACTTAGTAGAGAGCTCAGGGGGTGAGCAACTTGTTGTTCCTTCTTAAATTAATCCACTTGGGGCGCCTGGGTGGCTCGGTCAGTTGAGCATCCGACTTTGGCTCAGTCATGATCTCACAGTTTGTGAGTTCAAGCCCCACAAGGGGCTCTCTGCTGTCAGTGCAGAGCCTGATTCAGATCCTCTGTCCTCCTCTCTCTCTGCCCCTCCCCGCTTGTACTCTGTCTTTCAAAAATAAATAAACATTAAAAAATTAATCCACTCTTGCTCCACTAGAGTCAGTGAAAAGTCCATAATGTAGTGGGGGGAAACACTGTCTTCTTAGACATGGCTGGCTGGAGAAAATATGTGCCCAGAGAACACAAGAGAATCTTCAGTATACCAGAAAGAAAGTGGTTATATCCAGGGATTTCTGGAGCTCTAAAAATTAGGATCAAGGCCTGACTGAGGGAGGCCCAGGTGTGAAAAATGCAATAGGTTTGGGATAGCCCAATACCAGCTAGATTAGAGCTGAGGAACATCCCCTCCTTGGCTTTGGTTCAGAAGTCTCCAGCTGCATAAGGGACATCTATCTACATAAGGGACATGCCCCCCAAAGACAGAAGTTGTTATTTTAAAGGAAATACAAGACGTAAGCAATGGCTGAAAGTAGACCAAAAAAAGCTCTACTCCCACACGTCCCGCTAAGCTTACAGCACAAAGTAGAAAAGGAAGGCTGGTTCAAGACTAGCAACAGGGCCTTCAATTCAACTTGATTTGGTTCAGTTTAATTAATTTTAAGGTTAGAGGGGAATGGGAAGAGGAAAGTAAAAACATTCAATGCTGAACAGATACCTCATTGGTCTATAGGGTGATATGGCTATTAAAAGCTTGATCCAACCTTTGCCTCTTAATGGGGTCTTCCCTACCTAATCCTGACTTGAAAGTCAGTCTGGCTGTACCCAGTACCCCCTGCTTCCTTGCTATTTCCTGACAAACCAGGATACATGCACACAGTTGGTCATTTTAAATGTCCTGTATAAATTAAGCATTGGAGGGGACTATAGTGGTTGCCACCAACCATCACACTAGTCAGCTACTGACTCTTTTCTATTTTTCTCCATTGCAACGGACTCTGAAATGTGTTTCCCTGACTTCATGTCAATAAATATATAGCTGATGTTGGAGCATTTACCTCATTTCAAACAAAACAAAGCAGCTCCACTGAGTTGTCATCCAGAGACCCTTACAAGAAATTCCTCCCTCCTCAGAATCTACCCTGGTGTCTGCTAAAGCAAAAGCAAGAGGGCACATCTTGTCTAAAGACGCATTAGCTTACACTAATGGATAAATAGGCCCTTCTCTACGTGTGTGCACGTGCATATGCATGTGCATGTATGTCCACATGTGTGTTTGAGCGTATGTGGGAAGATGTGTGGGGGTTTATTTATTTAAGTGACTACCTGCTGGGTTGCAAGCTTCAGAGAGAAAACAAAGTAAACAAGAAATAATGAATAATAATGAAGTGTGTTGATATAGGACCTTATCATCCATCCTGCTGAGCTTTGAGAAGAATTTGAAAGCATGTTTTGCCAAGAATAATTTACAGGGCAGATATTTGATCCTTCAGACACTGTATTATTGGGACAAATGCTAGCTGCTGATCTCTTGTAATTATTTTCTATCAGAAGGATTTAATATCAGTTTATCATTCTATGGAGTAAAACAATTATATGGAGCTTCACTGGACTCCATCAAGGTTCCCTAAGACCTCAGGATAATCCCTTGGGGCCCCAAGGACTGCCTCTTCATGCAAATATCTCCTAGAAATTCCCAAGTAAAAGTAAAAGTCTGCTTCATCCCAAAAATACAGAACAGTTTCTTTTCAATGAGAGAAGAAATATACACTTTGACTCAGGCTATATTGCATAACAAAAGATATTAAGAAGACGAACAAGACTCCTTGGGTTTTTGAATCAAATGTTATGAAAGTGGCAGAGAGTTTGTTGCCAGGTTTAGTTCCCTCAAAACGTCAAAATTATATTTGGAGAAAGCAGGTGTAGGTAAGTAGGTCACATGCATTTGGATCCTATAATTACAATGTTCAGACCAAGAGAGCAATATGTACATTGCTCTGCATCTTGGTTGGTTAGTCACACCTGGAACTGGGATAAGTTCTGGAGGCTGTATTTTGAGAGACGAGGTGCAGATAAACCAGAAAGACTCCAGAGCGGTGAGTGATTCAGGAATTATTTCCTGAGAAACAGAGTTGGAGGGGATTGGACTCTAAATCTGGAAACAAAGAGAACAGGGAGGAAGGAAATATAAAAGCCAAATTTTTGAAAGTTTTTCATATTGCATTTCTTCTATTTTCCCAAGTACACTATCAGCTCTCTATATTTCTTCTACGTAAAATGTTCTTCCCTCTTCTCCTGACTAGTGATTCCCCAGATCCAACTCAGTATCACCTTCTCTAAATAACCTTCCCTTTTCCCTTTCTCTCCCTGCCACAAGCAGAGTACTAAAAATTCTTCCTCTCTGCACCCTATCATAATCCAGAAAACACCTTCATGTTATAGTAAAATTTTGCATTCCAATGTCTACCTCTTTTCTCTTAACCATTAAGCTGTGGGCTGGGAGTGGATCCTCCCTTTTATTTCATTATTTTTTAATCACCCTTTGCTAAGGATCTGCTATGTCCTAAATATCATACTTAGAACTAGGAATATAAAGACCAAGGACTTAGACAGACCTGGCAGAAGGCAAAACAGGAAAGACATGCAAATATCAGAAGCAAGACAAGGATGCCTTCTTTCATGTATTCTCTTCAATGTTGTACTGGAGATACCAGCCAGTACAATAAGGCAAGAAAAAGAAATAAAAGGAGTTTAGATTGGAAGGATAAAAGTAAAATTATATTTATTTACTGGTGACATGATAGTCTATGTAGAAAATCCAAGAGAATTTAGAATTAATAAGTAAGTTTAACAAGGTTGTATCTTAGAAAATTCATGTATAAAATTCATTGCATTTATACATACTAGGAACAATGGGAAATGGCATTTAAAAATAAATATCAGCTACAACAGCATCAAAAATATAAAATAAGAAAGATCTTCACAAAAATATGAATGACTTGTATACTGAAAATTAAAAAATACTTTTGAGAGAAATTAAAGATTTTTAAAATTCTTTTTATTTATTTATTTTTGATAGAGAGAGAGTATGAGCAGGGGAGGAATAGAGAGAGAGGGGACAGAGCATCTGAAGTGGGCTCTATGCTGACAGCAGTGAGCCCGATGCGAGGCTCCAACTCACAAACGACGAGATTATGACCTAAGCCAAAGTCCGACACTCAACCGAGTCACCCAGGTGCCCCAAAGATTTTTTAAAAGAGAAAACATTTGTGTTTGTGTGTCACAACAATATTGTAAGATGCCAAATATGTCCAAATTAATCCCTAGATTTAATACAATCCCAACCAAAATCATAGGCGTCTTTTTTGGTAGAAATTGGCTATCCGAATCTAAAATTCTTAAGAAAATACAAAGGATAGAGAATAGACCAAACAACTTTGAAAAATAATAACAAGTCCTAAGGACCAGCACAGTCTGATTTCAAGACATTAAAAAGCTACTGCTATCAAGACAATGTGTTATTTCTATAAAAATAGAGAACAAGATCAATGGAACAGAATAAAGAGTACAGAAATAGAACAATACCTATATGGACAACTGATTTTTTTAAGTTCATTTATTTAGTTTGAGAGAGACAGAGACAGTGTGAATGGGGAGAGGCAGGGAGAGAGAGAGAGAGAGAGAGAGAGAGAGAGAGAGAGAGAGAATCCCAAGCAGGCTCTGCACTGCCAGCACAGAACCCAACACAGGGCTTGAACTCATGAAACCATGAGATGATAACCTAAACTGAAACCAAGAGTCAGACGCTTAACCAACTGAGCCACCCAGGTGCCCCTGGACAACTGATTTTTGACAAAGGTGCCAAGGCAGTTCAGTGGAGAGAGGACAATCTCAACAAGTGCATTTGGAACCACTGGATATTCATATACCCCCAAAATGTACTTTGATTAATATAACATACTATATCCACAAATTAACTCAAAATAAATCACTAAGCTAACTGTAAAACCTAAAACTATAAAACTTCTACATGAAAAATAGGGAAAAACATTTGTGACTTTGGATTAAGCAAAGCTTTCTTCGATACCCCACCAACATCATGATCCACAAAAGAAAAAAATAAAAACTGGTCTTCATCAACATTAAACACGTCTGCCCTTTAAACCACAGCCTGGAAAAAATACTTGCGGTACATGTATCTGATAAAGGACCTGTATCTAGGATACATAAAGAATTCTTAAATCTCAATAAGAAAATAATCCAAGTTTTTAGGTGGGCAAATGATTTAAACAGATAGCTTGCCAAAAAAAAAAAAAAAAAAGGATACATAATGGCAAATAAACACATGCCAAAATGGTCAGTGTAATTAGTCTCAGAAAAATGCTTAGTAAAACCACAGTGTGACATGGCTACACACTTATTAGAAACTAAAAAGACTGTATCAAATGTTGGCAAGGGTGTGGAGCAGCTAGAACACTGACTTACTGGTGGTGAGAATGCAAAATAGTAGCATTGCTTTGGAAAACAGATTGGCATTTTTTTCAAAAGTTCAACATATACCTACCATATACTCCAATAATCCTATTCCTAAGTGTGTATCAAAGGGACGTGATACAAGACTTGAACATTAATGTTCACAGGACTTTATTTGTAACAGGCAAAAACTGAAAACAACCCAAATGTCCACAAATAATGCATGATCGATGCATACATTGAATTACTACTAAGCAATAAAAAAGAATGAGCTATCAATATTCTCTACACCATAGATAAATCTCAAAACGGTTCAAATTGGAGGGAGGAATTCTAAGGAGCACAAGAAAGTTTTTAGAAGTGGCGGATATGTTCATTATCTTGATTTGGGTGATGATTTCACAGATATACACAAAATGTATTGAACTGTACACTTTAAATATGTGCATTGTATTATTTATCAGCTGTACCTCTAAAAACCTATTTTAAAAACATAGCGAGTAACTGTAGTTTTAGGATCTGAAATTTTCAGTGGGCCTGGAACATAGCAGGGGCCCAGGATGTGTTGTTGAAGCATTGAAAGTATGGAAGTGGTTTATTAGAATAATTCCCTGTCACTTTAAAGTATAGAACAAGGCCAATAAGGAAGATTTCAGCTTAATATACTCATTTGAGTTGCCTCATAATGGAACAAGCTTCTTGATTAGTAAAATGGTTATCAGAGTGATTATAAGTCTGAATTCAGAGTAAAGAAGACTCAAGTTCAAATTCTGGGTTTTTTCTTCCTATGTGACCTTGAGTAAGTGATCTAAATTTTCTAAGCCTTGGTTTTCTCATCTAGAAAGCAGAGATAATAATAGCATCTACACCATCGATACATTGTGAACAGTAATGAGACAAAGCAGGTACCATGTATTAATGAACTGATTGCTGCACTAGGAGGAAGGTTGAGCCAGTTCATAACGAGTTGTTAAATATTGGCATTTATATAAATGTGGTTAACACTGGCATTTCATTCAGGGCATACAGACACTTTTTCAGAAGTACTGGTCAGAGTACCTCTGATGGAGGTGACGGGGTCAAAAGGAAGCTCAAGCAAGGTCAGGGGTGAATCTTCTCCTCATTGCTGCTCAGCCTGTAATCCCTCTAAGGGTTTATTCCATCGAACACTAGCAGCACCCGCCTCTTCCGTTGCCCTAACATTTGCAGCCTAGGCTACAAACTCAGGTCCCCACAGATCTTACTCCTCCAGGCATAATGATAAAGTCTAGGAAGCCCAATCACTTTGCTTGTCAGGAGTTGAATTGTAGGATGTGCCTAACAGACGAGTACGTCCCAAACTCATGTGTGCAGAAACTTCTTCCCCACACACAAAAAGACAATTTTTGTGTTAGTGCTATAACTCACTATGGCAGCAAACATGCCAAAAGGGATTTTAAAGTGCCTGTTTTGATGACACTCTTTATTAATGGATTTCTCTTTGTTGAGCTTCCAGTTATCGATGTTTACATAAAATCTTGATTCATGAAAATGAATTCAGCAATTATAGAACAGCCTCTTAGAAGGCTCTAATTGACCATACAAGCTGTGAAAAACTGTGTAATAGGCATGATTCTTTAGTGTTCCCTCCACTTTTTACGCCAGGAAAAGGAATAATTTCCTTATCAGAGTCCACGTAGAGAGTTGCTGCTAGAAGAGTCAAAGGAACTCCAGTGCTCCTGATTGCCAATCTCACTTATGGTTTCCCAGGGCCCAGTGTTCTCACATGTGTGGCCAGCTAGCTCTCTGCTCACCTGATGCTGGGTTAAGATTGAGGATTGCCTTATTCCAGGCCCAGCTTTTTCCTTGTTTAGACTGATGATCTTACAACTACAGACACATGATGCTTACTTATTAGGTGGATATGGGTTTATTTTTCTATTTTTGAATCAGCAGGTCTTCTCGGATGATGGGCAATCACAAATCTGTCAGACTGTTTCATTCCACACACTGCAAGAAGGCTACAGGAAGTATTTCCATTCTGAATCGCATAGAATTTGTGATTTGCATGCACCTTTTGAGTCAAAATCAAACATTTGCCCTGGATTGGCCCAAGTTTAATTAAAATGATGAGAATGTGTGATAGGCATTTGGTCTAAGGCAGAAAGGATGCACAGTATTGAAATTTGGAACAAACATTTTTTAAAAATGAGAAATGCATGGTTGGCAGTGATAAGAAATGCCAAGACTATGTATTACACGGGATCACGGGTTGAAAATAGAAAATATCCTAAAAATTCTGGCGCACTGTGAAACTGTCATAGGAAGGTTTGGATAGGATTACATGCTTTATGGATAATGTCCCTGTAACTAATACTATAGATGTTTATAATCTTTTCTATAGTCTTTTTGTGGCTCACCATGTATAGTTGATGGGCTGCTCATCAGTCCTGGCAGATTTTCCCATTTAACCATGCAGGGAAGAGGGAAGAAGAATTTTATCTTGAAGGGTTAAGCTCTGCAAAATTGATGATCATCCAAACACACTGATGACAACAAAGTCAGCATGAAACAAAGTCTAAATAGCCAAGCACAGAAAACAGGTAACTAATCATTGAACTGAGGATTATTAAAATTGACCACCCTTTCCATTACAAAAATTTTAACGTGGCTGTGATATTAAAGAATGTTTGCTATTATAGTCTAAGTTCTATTTAAGTAAATACACACGTATATCGTTCGCTAAACAGATTTGCGAGTATATATTTCTTGGGCTATTGAAGCAGGCAGTGGAATTAAGAAAAACCTGAGCTGTGAATACTCTCTCCTGTTACAGGACATCTTTAAGCTTCATTGTTTACGAATTAAATATTAAAATTCCTGAATAAACTACTTAGGACAATTTACAAGGAGAATTACGATATTGTGAAGACATACTATCTTAAGTTAAATCAGCCTCACAGAATAGATCTCAAACCATTCTATAAACACTGAATAGAGCTGTTCTCATAGATGAGTAGCCTAAATTTTGGTCTATTTAGGGTCAATCATTTTGTTAATCCATGCCAATGTTCATGAAGATACTCCTAATTTTCACCCCAAAAATGGGTTATTAAATGGCCTCTTACACCATCTCCATGGGACTCAAATTCCCAACTTGAATGTTATCTTGAAAGTCTGCAAGTCAGGCCCTAAGCCCTATATACTCAACCCAAAGAGGAGGAACAAACAATAGGGTGGAAGAATGGGGGTTGACACCTCTCTCAGAGAGAGACAGACAGCCAACTGAGAAATGTAACTAGTCGAATTTTCCATTTAGACTGTAAAGAGAGATCCATGCCTGCCTTGCTATCTTTAATAATGATGTTTGTCTTCCAAATAGCTTCTACCCAAGTTTCAGTGTTGCTCTACATAGTATCAGAAATTGTTTCAGCATCCTCAGGGAGCGCAAAGTAAGAAAAAGCTCTTCATTTAAACCTGACCTCTTCCTTCTATTTCCTCCTTACACTTAAAAAACATAATCTTGGATTTTAGAAGCTGAAAATTTTCCAGTCCTACTTTTCTAACATGGCTGTATCTTAGGTAAAAATATCAAGGAAGAAGTAGATGACAAAAGATCACCTAACACCCTAAACATGAAATTGGGGTACAAAGTCAGCAATTTGCTCAAAACTCCACATCAGTTCAAAGGTACACAAAGGGAGGGGTGACTGCCTTAAGTTCAACAGAGTGAACATCTGTTCTAAACATCCTCTCCTGGGAGAGTTAGATTCTTCTAAACAACTTTATATGCCAGACCAATACATTTTATGAAAAGAATGTGTGGCTGAAGACCTCACAGAATCAAAACTCACACTTGTCAAGACCGAGCTTTCATATGAATAAGTATAAATGGGAGAAGAGACAAAAATCTACAACCCTTGTAGCTTCTTTTTGCTTTAAGACCAAATTTTTAAAAAGCCTCCTCCCCCACTTCTCTCTCTTTCCCTCTCTCTCTCACAAACATGCACACACTCACAATCAAAATAATACATACATAATAATAGTATTTGTCACATCTAAATTCACTACCATATTATTTTTTCAGTACTTTTTGAGACTAGCACTAACACCACCATTTAATGAATGTTCAGATGATGCTCATAGAAGGGGTAAGGAAAATTGTTAACTTATTCATTCATTTGCAAGTATTTATTGTGTACCAACTATGAGTCAGACATGTTCTAGGCCAGAGATTTTAAATTATAGTAATGGTCAGTGTTAAAATAATAGTACAGGCGTTATCAGAATCACTCACAGGGGTTACCAAGAAGGTAAAAAACACAAGATGACAAAGAATAAACGATTCTGTATCCAAGCTCAAGTGAGGTTACCAAGTGGCAATGGCATCACACAGATTATAAATTACTCAGCTCCCCCGGCTTGGAAATTCCAGAATCATTTATTAAGGCTTTTAATGTTTTTTTGGAATTCACATTATTTTTATTTCTGCTCATAAAGTTATTAATATTTTATATAATGCTATTGCAAACGTGGATGATTAAAATTTGCATACTATGCAATCATGCTGGTTTGCCAGGTCTGCTAGCTGGTCGAGTCGTCTTCCAAATGTCACTGGATAACCATCTTAATTATTTAATTAGAGAATCTAATCTTATATCTGTGTTTACTTTTTGACATAGAATCAAAGAACGATAAATGCCAGAGCACTCTAAAGCCAAAAATCTTGATGATAAATAACCTATTAGAGGACAGAAACACACATTTTCCTTTTTAATCGTATTTTATTCTATGGACCCTGTGTTTTTAAATTTTTAGCTTTCAAAAAAAAGTATTAAGTAAAAAATTAATTCTTTTTCCAATAGTTTAGTTATTACAGACCCAGGTGGTCATCGATAAGAACTAGATCACATTGCAATAACAAGGTCCCCATGCTGAGTGTATGTACATAACTTTCATTCAATCTTATTGCTGGCAACCGTAAAACATCCAGTAGGCTTTTCGACTTATGTTAACAAGAGCCCAGACTCCTTTACTCCATTTGGGGGTCCCCAGGATTACCAGTAGAGATTAATGCAAAAAAAATTTCTAGGTGGGAAAGTGGTTGATCAATCTCTTTTTTTTTTTTCATTATAGAGCATTTTGCCTTGAAGAAAAATTGACAATGTTTGCAATAACTTCTATCCCACAATTTAAGTAGGTGATTTCATGCGCCATGCTGTTTTATGTTCTCACTTGTTTCATACAGTCTCTAAAGTTTTCCCATGTGAAATATCACCTTATGACATGGACAGGCTTGTTATAATACAGGAGGAGGTGAGCTTGGGATTAAAGTGGAAATGCCCCACACCACGTCTGAGGATCTCACTAACAACCTGTAGCAAAACACAGTTCATCAAGATGAAAGTAAAAAAGAAAGACTGACTTGACTTTTGATTACAAACTCTTGAAACTCTTTTTTTGATTATAATTCCTTTTGTCGTAAGAGTTTGGGATTTATCTTTTTTGGAATTTTTGGAAGGAGAATCTAAAGCTTCCCTTTCCTTAGCTAGTGCAAAGAAACAAGTTCTGAAGCCTTTATTAATTGATTCCAATGCTTGAGCTCTTTTCCCCCCTGGTAACCGGCAAGCCCATTAATGATCCTCACTGTCCTATAAGAAAAGGACTCTCCTGGGGCGCCTGGGTGGCGCAGTCGGTTAAGCGTCCGACTTCAGCCAGGTCACGATCTCGCGGTCTGTGAGTTTGAGCCCCGCGTCGGGCTCTGGGCTGATGGCTCAGAGCCTGGAGCCTGATTCCGATTCTGTGTCTCCCTCTCTCTCTGCCCCTCCCCCGTTCATGCTCTGTCTCTCTCTGTCCCAAAAATAAATAAACGTTGAAAAAAATAAAAAAAAAAAAAAGAAAAGGACTCTCCTACTGGAGAGTCTAAGGTATGTATAATAGGCATTGCTAGATGCTGAGTGCAAGTGTCTCAAGGCAAGTTAAATGGAAGGGGAAGTAAAAGCAGAAATATATTTTAATAGAAAAAATTGCACATCACAAACCTTAGGCTAAACATGGTTCCCAAAATGAGTGGTAATGCATTCAGAGAACACCTGTTCACACCAGTCCTTTGATTTTAGAAGTTTCATTTTCTTAGCATAGAGCTTGCTGCCACCAGGAAAACTTTAGTAAGTGACAAAGCCCCCCTTCTCCTCCTGATCCTCCTCCTAATCTTCCTTTTTAACGTGAGCATCATTTTTGCTATTTCTGAAACCTTCCGAGTCAGAAATGGTGAGAGAATGCCCAGGGTACAAGTCCGATGCTCCTGGCACACTCCCGCTCTGCCTTAGGTCATAGCGAATCAGGTGCTGGGACTCTGAGCTTTTGAAAGGAAGTCACTATTTAAATTTGGAATTTTGTAGGTCTCTGTTCCTGCTTCATCTGGTACCTCCTCAGTCTCAAGCTCTTCTGTCCTCTCATTCTCGGTGGATCATGTGTCTGCCTTCTCTTTGCCCCGTCCTTCTCTTTTCTCACTTCACCTTCTCTACCCAGACCTGAATTTGGGGTCTTGCCTGAACTAAAACCAAAGCCTGGAAATTTCCACTAAGAGGACACCTAAGTTTCTTCTTCTGAAAGATGGGGAAAGGCCACCCCATGATGCTCTAGCTAGATGCTCTCTGCTCATGGCAGAGTTGCAATGGAAATCGCCCAGCTCCCTCTTTTTCAACTCCCAAATTCTGAGTTTTCTCTGAAATTAGTTGACTCTTAAGCCTTTCCCAAGCATGAGCATGGATGTGGCCCTCAATTAACAGTGAAGTTCAGGAGCCTTTTCAGATTTAAAACCAGATCAAAGGCATGATGCTGGCAAGCAGAAGATCAGGGACCATCACACCCCAACTTGCCAGGAGGAAACTCTGGGTTTTTCATCTGTGTTTTGCAGAATACCAAGTGTGCTCTTGGCTCTTTGTAAATAATATTAATTATGCCTTCCAAATTACAGACTGGGCAGATGTGTTAACCAGGCCCTGAGGTGCATTTGTCAACAGGTTTAAAACTCGGAGCACTGGGCTTTTCTGTAGAAAATCCCAAAGGGTGTGGCTAACCACATAGCAAACTTGGAAGGGCTGTTCACCTACTTGAAATCAAACCTCACCTGTTCTTTGCTGTCTACTTGGAAGTTGCTTCATTTAACAACAATAAACAAGATACATTAAACGTTAGGACTTTCCAGGCATCTGATGACATTTTCTCAGGTCTGGGTTTTGGGTTTTCTACTCTCTCTTTGGCCTGTCTTTCCTCCTGAGCTGTTCACAAGCTTCTCCTGGGTTGGAGCCATGGACACCAACTGTTTAACACCCCAAGGTCTCATGGGTAGGCGGTTTCTTCCAGGACAATTCTTTTGCCCCCGATTATACCTCCCTCACCTGTTATACTTCTGATGCCTAAAATTCTAAGGCTTCGTTTCATTTTTTTTTCTTTTTTGGAACTTTTGATTTCTTTTCAAATAACTCAAACATATTTGTTTCAAGGAGGGGTAACATTTTTGTTTCCATGTGAAATTTTCTCAGACCTTTATCAGGAAGCAGGTTTCAATAAGAAGAAAGACAATATGATTTTGTATGAGCAAGGGGGTCAGGAAAAGGAAGTGAGAAAGGAGGGAGGAAGGGAGGAAGGGAGGGAGGGAGGGAGGGAGGGAGGGAAGCAGGAAAAAGAGAAGAGACTGGAAGCACTTGGAAGGAGAGGTAAGCGATTTCATGGGGTCTAGAAAGAGGAAACTGGGAAAGTACAAGAGATAGGTCCCACCTATTTCCCAGAGGAGACCAAGGATAGCATCTTTTACCTTCTCTTCCAAACATTTATTTCTGAAAGGACTTTTCCTGACCAAAAGGTCTTGAGTCCAGTCTGAGCAATTAGATTCACAAGTCAAATTTCCCTGAATTGCTAAAAATGAACCAGGTCCACGATCATCTCCAGGCAGAAACTAAAGATTCTAGTGGATCATTTTAAACTATAATTTAAGTGAAACTCCCTGAGTCATTTCTCTCTTGTCTTGGTGTTTTATTTTTAAGGTAGTATAAATATTTCTACTGAAAACAGTTGCTATCAAGAACCCCAGGCTAACTGCTGAAGGCTTATGCAGACAGCGACCATGCTCTATTCTGTCCCTCTCCCTCTGATTCTACTTGAGGGTCCTGCTCTGGGGTTGAGAGTTGGGTTGTCTCTCAAGGGATATTCAGCATGGAAGTGTGATGAGATCTAAAATGAAAATATCTGATTTTAACCCTTGTTCTGAGAGCCACTCAAAAGACTACTCATAGGAGTTCTTCCTGTCTGACCCTTCCAGAATATTCCTTGTCAGAAAAGAAAATAGATTGTTGTTGGCTTCAGTTTGTAAAGACTTACAAGGCTATAGGCTGGCCCCGAGGTCCTACAGAAACAGGAACATGTGCCCAGCTGTGGGGTGAGGGTCCCTTGTGCTGTCATCACAATGGAATTATTACAACTATGCAAATTTCTGTTTTCGACTTTTACCTCAGACATGAATAGCAAGATACTCACCGAAGTATTACAAGTCACAGTTTGAAGTGTCCATGTGTCCGCGGCTACAACACAGGTTCTGTATATTTAAGTGCTGTAAGAACATTAGCAATAAGCCCCTGTTTCTCAAGGAGCTGCTCAGCTTCCAAAGCAGCAAGGCCTGAGCCCTTCTGTTTTACGCTGCACACTGATTTGGAAGCAAATATTTTTCCAACAACATCACCAAATTGAAAGCATTTTGAAAAATCTGAAGGCTTCACAGAATACTGTTTTAGAAAAACCGGCTCTCGTGGATCTGTCAGTGACATAAGCCATCCCCTCCAGTTTAGCTTGAAAATGAGAACTTGCTGCATCAGGCATCTCTAAATTATATACATTTGCCGATGTAAACCAAGCACAGGGCATTCTAGGAACCAATAAAAGGGGGGGGAGTGTGGGTGGCAAAACAAATGTATTTTTCTATTAGTCTCTTTATTTGTCAATAAAAACAATGACATATAGTCCAGCTTTTAACGTTGGTTGGGCACATTTATTTGTTAGTAAGGCAGTCAGGCACCTTTGTAAATCTGAAATGTTCAACCAGATATACATTTTTAAAGGTATAATGCACTCAATGCCCAGACAGTTACTAAGGCTGATTGCCGACATCACTCTGTGCATGATCCTGGGACCGGTATAAAGTTATTCAAGAAAGGGAGTTACCCGCTATTGGGTGAGAAAAACAATCATTTAAATATCTGAATTGCGAGGCATCATTCTTTTTAAAAAGTTGCTTGCGTCATGTTTCTCATTTCTTCTGAGTTTGTTGATCTGAGTCCGGCACCAGAATCACTCATGGTCATTTCATATGTCTCAGCCTTGTCATTTATCAATATTTAGGGAAAGTTGTAAAATGAATTATGCTTTTCTACCTCAAGCTCTCTGATAAAACACTCCAATACCTAAAAACCCCTCAATTTGTCACATTGATTTTTCCCCCAATCCTTACACTTTTCTTTTCTTCTAGAACATTCCAAATAGATACAAAAGCAGGGTGAGTATATGCTGCACTCCTATGTACCTTTCACCCACTTCCAATGACGAGCAACGCTTAGTCTTTCTTGTTTCTTCTGAATCCTCGCCACCCCCTCCCCACCACACACAGGCTAGATTATTTTGAGGCTAATCCCAAACATCATACCATTTCTGCAGTAAATACTTCAGTGTTGTCACATTAAGTTCTACATTTCAGTTACATTTTAATAAGTCCCCGATATTTTTAAGTATTAATCAGGCTACTTCACATCTTACAACGTATGCTAATTTTCATTCTATCAACACTCATAAGCGGTAGAGCTGGCCCATCTATTTTAAACGAATTATCACTGAAATCATCTATAAGCATCATCATCTTTAGTCATCACGGAGCTTTTGCACAGCTATGTATCTGAGTTTACAAGCTCGCACTTTGTCAGTCACTTCCACACTATTATTTTGAGCATGTTAGTACTTGCCATTTATTTATTTAGAATATTTTCATATTATAATGAGTTTCTCACATCCTTGTTGTCTTTCCTGCTCTGAGGCAGTTATTGATCGATGAAAGCCCCCCTCATTCCAGGGAATAATTATTCTGTCTTATAGGAGGGAGCGAGGCCCAGTTCATGGGTCTTCTTTCCAAGTGGCATTTAAGGAACAAAAGCACTGAGTTCAAAAGAAACGATCAGGAAAAGCATCCAAATACCTTGGGGACTGTTTTGGAGGAGAGCAAACTCCTCGTGGTGAAATCAGTGAGAACGTGAAAATTACAACATAAGGTTAAATAGACACGATGAACTGAAAAGCCAAGCTTCTTTATTCTGAGTGAAGAAATGCACTCCTAATGTTCACCTCTACTAGAAAATGTAGTCGTGTGTTCAGAGGGCTCAACCACAGCATAAAAGGGGTAAATAAACACTCTGGTGCCAATAAAAAGTCACTGTGCGTTAGTGTCTCCCTGCTGCCCAAAGTAAAAGTTTTGAGACGTTCGACAATAGGTCGAAATAACATTCTGTGCTCTGCACGCCATATTCCAACTTGAGCGAAATGTCTATGGATTTTTTTTTCTAATTTCAAAGCCTTTTGATTAAAGTATACCAGAAGGGCACTGACAGATCAGCCTGTTTCTGTTTCTTGTGGGGAAGGTTTCAATGGCCGCCGTAGACTCTCTAAATCTATTTACTTCAAGGCTGGAATGAAACAAACATGACAGATGGTTTTTAAAAAAAATCAAAGGGGAAGTTCTTGGAACACATCCTTCAAAATAAAATTTTGTTTCTTTTTTTTTTTTTTTTGAGCAGCTGAAATGATTTTTTCAGAACATCTGATGAGCAATTTTAATACTTCAACTTTCTCTTCCATGAAGCAAGCCCATTCATTTGGAGGCTTCTGTTCTTTTGTTTTATTTCTGCGAGTGTCTTTCTTTGACAAGACATAAAGTCTGAAAACGACAATATGCTAAATGAATGGACCCATAGTATATTTGGCTACACAAGGGCTGCTGGAACATACTTTGAATTTTGACAGGAGAACAGAATGCTTAATGGAAGAAATCTTGAAGAAATAGAAAGGAAAGGTAATGATCTACCATGTCCGTTATTCCTCACGTACAAGGGGGCCGAGTAACTTGCCTTCACCCGTTACAAGGAAGCCTAGTCCATTCTCGCAAAGGCCAGCAAGCTTGGTGGTTAGGAAAATGCCAGGCAAGTGAGGAGAGGGCTGGGGGCTTGAAAGAGCATGAGAAGGGGGCCTATGCAGAGCTTGCTTTCTCCCACCCATGATCAGAACCACCACTGGGATGGTCTCACATACAAAGTTGAAATTTAACATTAGGAAGCGTGTAAAGCCAACCATCTGACGTTAGCACAGTCTGTCAAAGTAAGTAATGGCCCTTGCTTGGTTTTGATATGGACTGGATGTGGGGAGAGAGGAGTCAAATATGACTCCCAGGTCTCAGTGGAGAGGGGAGGGGGTTGTGGTCACTGGGGGTGGTGCCATGAATCATTTACTTTCAAAAGCACATCTCCAGACACATGACTTTAGAAACCATGTGCCTTTTTCCTGGTAGTCAGAGATTGAAGGACTCAGACCTCTACACAAATGCAGCACAAGAATATTGTTTCATTTTTTTAAATCTTTTTTTAACTTTTTTTTTTTTTGAGAGACAAGGACAGAGCATGAGCAGGGAAAGAGCAGAGAGAGAGGGAGACACGGAATCCGAAACAGGCTCCAGGCTCTGAGCTGTCAGCACAGAGCCTGAGGCAGGGCTCAAACTCGTGGACTATGAGATCATGACCTGAGCCGAAGTCGGATGCTTAACCGACTGAGCCACCCAGACACCCCACGAGAGTACTGTTTTAAAACAGACTTTGAAGAGAAACCTGGATAAAATCCGCTTCACCACCTCCTGGCTATGTGACCCACAATGAGGCAGCAAAGCCTTTCTGGATTCCGTTTCTTCCTTGTTGGTCAAACATTGGTCATCATCGAATGTAGATCTCAGGATTACCTGAGATTACCTCAAAAGAAGTAATGTGTAGAAAGCCTCTATCATAGAAATAGGCCCTTACTACAGCTTTCCCTCCACTCAGGCCCTATAGTACTAGATAAATAGAGGGCACATTTTATGGGGTCACAAGGACCTGCCTGACCATAACCCTCCCAAGAAAGCAGGGCACTTTGCTAAGCCACACAAGGACAAATACTGCCTGATTCCCCTTATGTGAGGTAACCAGCATAGTCAAACTCATAGGAGCAGAAAGTAGAATGATGGTCGCCAGGGCCTGAGGGAGGGGAAAATGGAGGGTTGCTATCAATGGGCACAGAGATTTAGTCATGCAAGATGAAAAAGTTCTAGATATCTGCAATACAACGATACGCATACAGTTAACAATACTGTACTATGCACTTAAAATTTTGTTGAGAAAAAACACACTATGTGTTTTTTCTCACAGTGAAAGAAAGAAAAAAGAAAACAGTGCTGTCAAACCTCTACCAGCTCCCCCCCCCCCCCCCCCCCCCCGCCATGGTCCCAGCCTCTAATAGCACTGCTGTAGGAACTGCCCCAGGGAGCTCACTAATAGTCATTCCAGTTACAAGCATACAAAGATAATAACAACACAAGGGCAATGTGAGAAGTACTAAATGCTAGACCAACAGTAATGACAGAAAATACTCTGGGTTACTAAAGAGAGTAACCACTTCCATCAAAATGGTAAGAAGAGGGGCGCCTGGGTGGCTCAGTGGTTAAGTATCTGACTTCAGCTCAGGTCATGATCTAGCGGTTCGTGGGTTCGAGCCCCACGTCGGGCTCTGTGCTGACAGCTCAGAGCCTAGAACCTGTTTCGGATTCTGTTTTCGGATTCTGTGTCTCCCTCTCTCTCTCTGCCCCTCCCCCACTCGCACTCTGTTTCAAAAATAAATAAACATTTAAAAAAAAAATTTTTTTAATGGTAAGAAGGACAGGAAGCAGCTAGCTTTGACCAAACACTCGAAGCCAGGCGCTATCCAAACTGTTTTCAGAAAGTACTGTTACATGAAAAAGGAAAATCCAGAAACAGAGCGTGTCTCAGCCCCCAGGACTATTCCTGGTGCAAACAATGTTTCACAAACATTTGATGAATGAGTGTAAAGTCCTAATTTCACAGAACCACACCTATTACAAGTCTTATTTATTCAGCCAACACAAGTTAATGACACATTTACAAAGCTTATAAGGAAGACATTTGGTTTGGCGATACTGATTCGAGTATCTTCCTTTGCAAAAACAAAATCCTGCGCAGAGCACGAGGACATCTGAACAAGGGTTTCATCACGACGTTGTCTGTCATGATAATGGATGAATAACTTATGGTATGCTTGGTCTGTAGAATACTACACGGCACTGAAAAGGAGTGAGCTAGATCTTTTAGAAAACAAGGATGGTCGTCGGACCCCTTATTCTATGCTGTTGGTGCCACTTCTCCAGAAGAGGCTTCCCTAATGCCCCTGGACTAGGTATGAACTATACTCATCACAATCAAAACTAGTCAATCCATCGTGAAGGGCCAGTACCCTGCACAGAGCCTGGCTCACAATAAGTGCTAGGTAACGATTTGTTAAAATACTGTCTGAATAATAATAATAATAATAATAATAATAATATAACATAGTGTACAACATTTATTGAGAGCTTACCATGAGCCAGTTTCAAGAATTATAAAAGTATTAACTCATTTAATGTTCACAACACCCTCCTGAAGTGTAAAGCCCCACTTTCATATATTATAATGGAGAAGATAGAGGCAAAGAAGGAAGATAGAGGCTTGAAAAAATAGAAATAGAGTAAAGCCTACTAATCAGTGCATTTGGGATGAGACCCAGTAAAACTGGCATTTCTAACACTGGGCTTTAGCCAACTGAGATCATCAGACCCTCCTAGAATATATCATCTCCTTCAACAAACTGAAACACAAAGAAATATTCATTTCTTCTGAGCAAGCTGGTGCCTTCTATAATTATGGGCTAGAATTTTCTAGTAAAAAATAATAATGTCATTGATCCAGAAAGCCAGTTGAAAAGCAAAACAACATAATCTGGTAATATTGCAAAATTGCACATGAGGGCATATGACCACAGTGTCCTCCCACTGTGACTCAGGAGGTGGAAACACCTGACGGACCACTGTCAGGAGGAAGACAGATAAGTCCAGCCCTCTGCTGGGAATGACACAGGTCTGGCCCTGACCATGGGGACACAGTCTTGTCCTTGGGAGAGCCCCAGCTTCAAAGGATGCATCTTCCCTCTACCACTGGGATAATAAGAATTATTCTCCAGCTCAGAGAAAACAATCTGGCCACTTTAGCTAGGTCGATTTAGACAGGGTTTATACCCAGAGATGCACATGATGTTAGAAAAAGTGTAAGAAATAACAGAAACAGAAGGAAAGTTGAAGAGCTCATTGAAGGATGTGGTAGAGGAAACAAGACATACAGAACAGATAGATTGGAGGTATCACTAAGGAAATTGTAATAAAGAATGACCTGCAAAATCCAGAAGGACCTGGAAATAGCAAGATGATGTCTTTCTTCCATCGTAATATTTTTCAAGCATTGTAATGTGGGTTAGTAGCCACATGTTCTTAAAATCATGGTATATGCTACATCTTTCCACCAGAAATTGATATGCCAAACAATTTCTCCTTAAGGGATGATTAGGTCATTAGTTTGCTCATTCTAGCAATTACTGTAAAACTGAGAAAATCATCAAGATAATTCAGACATTCCTTTAAGTACTTTGACTACTAGCTAGACATAGCAAACAAAAATTGTTTTAGATAGAAGTTTCTGAGTATTATGTCTTAATTGTTACCTGGTATTATATACACACACAACACAAGGATAACACAAAGATAGCAAGATTCAGATTATGAAATCTAGGATCTTTCCTCTCTTCCTCCCAAAATTTTTTTCAGCTTTACTGGGGGTATACTTGATACATAGAAATTGTCTCCCATAAATTATATACATTAAAATATGTTTGCATATTAGTGATTTTTAAATTTTGTCTAGCTGTAAAGTAATAGTAATTCTCGATCTTTGTGTCAGTCACCCAGATAGGATGTCAATTACTTCAAGAGTTATCTCAAAATTTTCAAAACTATATTGTTGCTCCATCATTTTGGGTAGTTTTCTTCAGTCCATTTAGTAATTTACTAAAGACAGTCCAGGGTCTCAGTAAGAACCATCAGAATAAAATTGACAGTTTCAGGGGCACCTGGGTGGCTCAGTTGGTTAAGCTTCCGGCTTCAGCTCAGGTCATGATCTCACGGTTCGTGAATTCAAGCCCCGTGTCGGGCTCTGTGCTGACAGCTCAGAGCCTAGAGCCTGCTTCCGATTCTGTGTCTCACTCTCTTTCTGCCCCGCCCCTGCTCATGCTCTGTCTCTCAAAAATGAATAAACATTTAAAAAAATTGTTTTTAAAGAATAAAATTGACAGTTTCCGTGTGATCACTCAAGATTAGTAGTCATAATGTCAAGGATCCATTATTGCTGACTCACAGGTTTAAGTTAATTGGAAGCAAGGTCCTTGATATGTTATTCTTTCCACAGCAAGCTTAGCACTGCATTTCATTGATTCTTTTGACAAATATTTATTGAGTAACTTCTACGTGTAAGACTTCTACTTGACACTTCGGCCGGGGAGGGTAAGGATGAGACAGAAAGCAAAATTAAATAAGACACAGAGCTGACCTTTTGGAATTTACAATCTAACAAGGGACATAATCCCAATATAATGAAGAAATATAATGAAGAAAAACAATGAGACAGCAATATGATTGTGGCAACTCATGTAGAGGAAAGATGACCTTCCGCGAGGCTGGTGTGGGGAGTGAAATCTTGAATTTCTTAGAAGCTGTAGGTTCGAAAGAAGCCTTAAAATGTAGGCGGAGCTTTGGTAAGCAGAGTTAGGGGCAGAAGGGAATTAATTCCGTAAAGAAAACCCAACATGAACAGAAGCTCATTTGAGGGGAAACAGGGTCATGTCAAGAATTCCAGAAAGTTCCAACTCAAACGTCTCTTATTAACTACCCATCTCTTTGAAAACCACAGGTCTCTTAACAGATCCCCAAACGTTACCTTGTGCATCAGTTGTGAGACTGTCTTCTTATTGATTCCTTTCAGGTGACTAAAATGAAATGACAAGGCTCCAGATACACCACCCCCCTCCCCCCCCCAGGCAGCTCTCCCTGATTACTGTTCCTTCGAGCTTTCCTTCAGAAAATAAAGCTAAGTGCATTGGACTTTCTAGAATCTTCTTCGTATCACTTTAAAAATGCAGAGTAAACATTATGTTGGCTCCTGTCTGTAGTCAATTAATGTATCCTTCTTGCCAATGTCATAAATATAACTTTTTTCAGCTGATGCTTCTCTTACTGCATACACATGCTATTGATAATTACTTGTTTTTAAGTTCTTAACCACTTGTGCATGGCAATACATCTGAGGTTTAAATGTTAGGACTATTACATTACTAAATGTCTTACTTTATAAGTGAATAGGCCATCACAAATCCTATTCTTTGCACTAAAATTGTACTCACCCAAGGAATCCATTTACCATACTGAAATCCTAAAACAATCAGGCATTCTTGTAAGAAAGTTAATACAACAGCTTCCGTGCCCTCTCTGTAATCAATTTCCTGCAGCTTCTGTATGACGGCAGCTTAGGAAATTCTCTGGTTTTATTTTCTAAGCTTAGATAAAAACAACAATGATTCAATTAAAGATGCTCGACCTTGAAAATGAATTTGCGGGAGGTCCTGTTTGGGTCTAGAGTAAATAATTACGGCATTCTTCGATGGAACTCTGAGGGGGAAGGGGAGGAGAGAGGATCAGAACAAGCGCTGGAATGAATCACAGAGACGCAAGTTCCCGCCTCTGCTCCTTCTTATGCAACAAGTGGTGGCCTGTTCGTGTTGCTATAGCTCAGTTAGGAATCTTCTGCTAGACCCCAAGGAAGGAGGAAGATACGGTGCATTTTTTAAGTGTGAATACTGCATCTTTAAAAAGAGCACTTGAAGTTTAGAGCTTAATGGGCCCGTATTCCATAAATGTATGGGTGAAGTCTGAGAACATCTCTGCCACTTCCTCTGCTGAGATCAGCACCTAAAGCCTTTGACTTTAAAACGGGGTGGTATCTGTTTCCGTCTGCCATCACCCTGGAGTGAACGTTCAGTTGGTATGCATGCCTGATTGTTTTATGAAATGCGTTGCAGTTGCAGCTAAAACAAATTGCCCATGATAAAAGTTAAAACAATAAAAATAGTTTCCACCCCATTCCTGGATTCTGACTCCTTGCGCTTTTCATGAGCCCTTGTGCCCATTGTTTTTAATGTTTTGTTTTTTGGGTTTTTTTTTTTTTGAGGGAGAGAGAGAGAAAAAAAAGAGCATGAGCGGGGGAGGAGCAAAGAGAGAGGAAGACACAGAATCCAAAGCAGGTTCGGGACTCCAACTCATAAACCATGTCGTCTTGACCTGCGCTCAAGACAGATGCTTAACTGACTGAGCCACGCAGGTGCCCTACCTTGTACCCATTTCTTAAACCTGAATCGTGTTGGGGTATTTTAAGACTCACATGGCCTAGCAGGTCTTCACGGGAGACAATTCGTCCATTTACTTGGCCTCGTTTTCACAACAGTGCTCCGGTTTATGAATGAGGAGAGGCCAAGGATTAAGCCACAAAAAATAAGCTCAAACTTCTTTAATTTAGATTTCTTGAGAGGGTCTGAATGAATTTTTTAAAGTGTGAATTATACAATTTTGAAGGAATCGACTACTAACTATTGACCACTACTAATTATTTTTAGCTGCAATAAATTATTACCAAGTAAAGATTCTCTGACCATAAATACACATTTGTATTTTGCATAATTTTCCCATTGTTTAAAAGGTACGGATGCTCCTAGATGATTGTTACATTATTGCTCTTCAACAGGCTCGAGCCTGTGGTCAAGCCAATTGCCACCGTTCATTTGCTTAGTAAACTCCTTGTACGTCCATCAGGCAAAGTTGACTCCCAGCCTCTGTCTAAATTATTGACCTTCATTTAACAACAATGATGCCGTCTTAACAGCAAATTTGCTTTGGCTCAGGAAGACATTTCAGTAAGTGCTTAAGCACACATAACTTGCCTTACTCTTAAAAAGTGCATCAGAGCCATTTTAACCCAGCGCTGTCCAACAGAAATAGAATGTAAGACACACGTGTCATTTTAGATTTTACCAATATTCACATCACATTGATTTTAATGATATATTTTGCCTACCCAATACCTCCAAAATATTATCATTTCAACATACAATCCCTATAAATATTACTGGGACATGTCAGGTCCTCTCTACTGCACTAGGGCTACCAAATCCACTTTGCATTCGCCACTGACAGCGCGTCTTAGTTTGGACAAGCCAGACATCAAGTGCTGAGTAGTCCCTGGCAACTGGTGGCTACTGTTCACAACAGCACGGTTCTAAATAATCACACTACTTCCCACAGGGGTCCCGTAACACCACTTCTATGTGCATTTCCAGCTTTGAATGTAAAACTCCAAAATCACTGTCCAAAGAAACAGAAAAGGAAGAAAACAAAGAAGGGAGAAAGATGAGTTGGCTCAGGTTTCCTAACCTGCCTGTCAGGGGAGTCACAGGCTGGCCCCTAGCCCCTGTGCCACCTCATGCTACCCCATGCCTCCCCTCCCCCTTCCGTGGAGCTTGGTGGTCCAGCCAAACAGCAGTTCTCTCAGTTCTCCTCGATGCCTCAAAGACTAGAAGCCTTCTAGAACCACCTGGACTGTGCTGCTGAAGCTACCGCAAAGCCCATCACTTCCGTTTCTATGTGACATTTATACATTTGAGGGTCTGGTTACTTACAGCTTTTAAAACTGCCTTCCCTTCTAGACTTTAAGCTCCACCATGGCAGGAATCATGCCTTTTTTTTTTCTTCTTTCTTTCTTTCTTTTTTTTTTAAATCATGGCCCTCCAGTTTCTAGCACACTGCTTGGTAAATTAAAAATTCTTACTAGGGGCGCCTGGGTGGCGCAGTCAGTTAAGAGTCCGACTTCAGCCAGGTCATGATCTCGCGGTCTGTGAGTTCGAGCCCCGCGTCGGGCTCTGGGCTGATGGCTCAGAGCCTGGAGCCTGCTTCCGATTCTGTGTCTCCCTCTCTCTCTGCCCCTCGCCCGTTCATGCTCTGTCTCTCTCTGTCCCAAAAATAAATAAACGTTGAAATAAATAAATAAATAAATAAATAAATAAATAAATAAATAAATTCTTACTAAATTTTGTTCAATAAGAATGAATGGATGGTGGAGAAAGAAACAAATATTGGAACTCAAGGTAACACGGTCTTCTCCTGTTTTCAGCCTCGGATCAGAGGGTTGAGTGCTGTGTGGTACCAGACGCCCTGAGCAGAGCCCGGCATCTCCTAAGGTGCACGGGTGCCATGAACCGCTTGGTTTAACCCGAATCATGCGGTGCCTGGGTGGCTCATTCAGTTGAGTGTCCTCTGGCTCAGGTCACGATCTCATGGTTCATGGGTTCGAGCCCCAAATGGGGCTCTGTGCTGGCAGCATGCCTCTCTCTCCCTCTCTCTCTGCCCCTCCCCTGCCGCTTTCTGCCTCTCTCAGAATAAATAAATAAAATTAAAGAGAATAAAAGGTTTGGTTGATTAAAAAAAAACCTGCATCCTGCTGTTAAATAGACCATTGGATTCTGCAGGCTTCTAGTCCTACACTGGCTAAATGATTAATTCTTTCTAGAACTAGACAAGAGGACAAGCACATTTGAACTCACAGGATATCAGACCCCTTAGGATTCTTTGGCAGGAAAGGGTCGGTATCTGTTCAACTCAGTGCTCCCTGGGGAGTATTTAACATATAATGCAATGAAAAGCAGGACATCAAGTTGTGTGTGTGTGTGTGTGTGTGTGTGTGTGTGTGTGTGTATGGTGTGTGTGTGTGTGTGTGTATGGTGTGTGTATGTGCATGTGTGTGTGTGTGTGTGTGTGTGTGTGTGTGTGTGCTTGAAGGCCTTTACTTTCCATCCCATACCTAGCTCATCTCCACCAATTACAGAAATTTCTACTCTGTTAATCAAATCACCAAGTTTGCTCTTCTCTGAATGCATCCCAAGCTTCCCTGCTTCTGTGCCTCTGCGCCTCATGCACCCTCCTTCTGGAAGGATTTCCCCCAACATTGCCTGTCCAATCCTTCTCATTCAATGCCAGGCAGAGACTTCTTTTTAAGAAAGTTTTCTCCATGGGAATGCAAGTTGGTGCAGCCACTCTGGGAAACAGTATGGAGGTTCCTCAAAAAACTACAAATAGAACTACCCTACGACCCAGCAATTGCACTACTAGGCATTTATCCAAGGGATACAGGTGTGCTGTTTCAAAGGGACACATACACCCCATGTTTATAGCAGCACTATCGACAATAGCCAAAGTATGGAAAGAGCCCAAATGTCCATTGATGGATGAATGGATAAAGAAGATGTAGTGTGTATACACACACACACACACACACACACACACACACACACACACACACAATGGAGTATTACTTGGCAATCAAAAAGAATGAAATCTTGCCATTTGCAACTACGTGGATGGAACTGGAGGGTATTATGCTAAGTGAAATTAGTCAGTCAGAGAAAGACAAAAATCATATGACTTCACTCATATGAGGACTTTAAGAGACAAAACAGATGAACATAAGGGAAGGGAAGCAAAAATAATATAAAAACAGGGAGGGGGACAAAACAGAAGAGACTCATAAATATGGAGAACAAACTGAGGGTTACTGGAGGGGTTGTGGGCGGGGGAATAGGCTAAATGGGGAAGGGGCACTAAGGAATCTACTCCTGAAATCATTGTTGCACTATATGCTAACTAATTTGGATGTAAATTTAAAAAATAATAAAATTTAAAATTAAAAAAAAGGAAGTTTTCTCCAATTTCTCCGACTAAAAGCTATTCATTTCTCTCCCAACTCCCCCTCTGACACCTCATGTCATTATAGAGGCTGCAATCACATTTTGATTTGAGTTATGTAATGACTCACTTTTGTTATCTCCCATGCTGGACTTTATTAAAAGGTAAACTGAAGCATTTAAAAAATCCTAAGAACGTATGTGAACAAAAATTGGTTCAAATCAGGCAGTACAAAACCAAAGTGGTTAGAAGCACTCTGCCAGTTAGAGCCAGGGGGAAATACTGCAGAAACAAAGAGAGGAAATTATTTGATCGACTACAGTTTAAAGGCTCATTGACTGCTTGAATTTGGTCCACCTTAAGTTTCAATTTCATAACTTTGAGGCATTTACGGGCTTAGATTTGGTTTGCTTAGGTGGGCCCACCATGGCTTTGAAACCACCTAAGTCTCATGGCCTCCTTGTTTAATCAATTTAACAAATACAACTTCTGGGGAACGAGGCTAGGATGTTTGCACGGTTCGGATCCTCCCAGCACCTAGCACAGTATCTTATACACAACAGTTACTCGACAAACATTTGCTGAAGAAAGAAATACGTCCACGTGTCTCTAAGTCCGGAAAATAGAATCATACGTTATTATAAAAATTTTCAACAAGAGTTTAACAGCAATAACCAGAGGCTAATCCTAAACCTAAATCTTAGGTGGATCTAGTTTTAAAAGTATCTCACCATCATCCTGGTGTATATTGTTTTCCAAAAGATCAAAGAGGGACTGTGGTTTCCCTCCTGTACTGGCTTAATGAGCTCCGTAATAAACAGGTGATTGTTTAAGTTCTGCCACTGAGAAGCTGCATCATCTTGGATCAGATTGAGCCCCTTTGGGACTCAGTTTCCTGATTTGCCAAATTAAAGAATTGGCTTAACTAACTTGTGCTGTCTCCATCAGCTTGAAAACCCCAATGACTTTTTGTCATTTATTTTTTATTTAATTCTTTTTAATGTTTATTTATTTTTGAGAGAGAGGCAGAGAGACAGAGACAGAGACAGAGCATAAACAGGAGAGGGGCAGAAAGAGAGGGAGACGCAGAATCCAATGCAGGCTCCAGGCTCTGAGCTGTCAGCACAGAGTCCGACGCAGAGCTTGAACTCATGAACCACAAGACCATGACCTGAGCCGAAGTCAAATGCTCAATAGACTGAGCCACCAGGGGCCCCCCCCAATGGCTTTTTTTAGAGCACTCCTTTTTTGCCTTGATTACAATAGGATGGGTAGAGAGAATTCAGTATTTCAGTATGAAAGCAATACCCAGGGAGGATAAAGAGAAATAATCATGCTAATTCACCACGAGTTTCAGGCATTCACAGAGGCAAGCAGCAATCTCCATCACGAAATGTAGGCATCAACCGGATTGCAGGTTGATTCATCTAGGCAAAGGTTTTCTTTTAAATTATGTGAATATAGGGGCGTCTGGGTGGCTCAGCAGACGGTTAAGCATGCAACTCTTGCTTTTGGCTCTGGTCATGATCTTAATGGTTCGTGGGTTTGAGCCCCGCATAAGGCTCTGCACTGCCAGCTCAGAGCCTGCTTGAGATTCTTTCTCCCTCTCTCTCAGCCCCTCCCCTGCTCACACTCTCTCTCTCAAAAAATAAATAAATAGATATAAATAAATAAATATATAAATAAATAAGTAAATAAAATATATGAGAACAATATCAAGATTTTGAAGGTCAGAGAGCTTCTAGCTTGGTTGCCTACTGATTCGTTTTACGCCATTCCTCTTAAGAGACAGTTTTTGTTGTATTAGGAGAATCCTTGCTTACATGGATCTCTTCATCATGGTATCTTTGACAAAATCCAGAATGTAGTGAGAATGGTAATGTACGCAATAGGGTGTTGCCAAAGATTAGAACCGAAATTTAAGTGTTGATTCATTGTAATGGCGCTTTTCTTTTCTTCCTTCCTTCCTTCCTCCTTGTCTTTCTTTCTTTCTTTCTTTCTTTCTTTCTTTCTTTCTTTTCTTCATTTCTTTCCTTCTTTTGAGGGGAGAAGCGCTTTATGGTTACTTTTGCTTTTTTTTATAAAGGAACCTAATCTGAATACCTCTTGCATACAACTGAACGTTACTTAATATTCACTAGACATCTCTGCAAACAATGTGCAAGGCAGAGCCTTTGCTCTTCTGGAAATCAGAGAGAATTCAGGGAGGAGGGGGGAGATAGGATCTACATTATGTAAATAAGATGATCTCTAATGAAAACATTTTCCTTGAGGCATTTACCAGTGTACAAAGTTCCAATTCTGTGATGTAGCAATCAATTCCTTTCTAGCCCTGAAACCCTCTGGTATAACAACCTTGTAAAGACTGCTGGATTTGGGATTTAAGAATTCCTCCCTTTCCTCGACCCCACAGGACTGATTGCAAGCGGTATCCCTAAACCCCTTTCATAAGGATCCTGGATCTAATTCGGTAGGAGTCTAGACACAGCCCGACAGGGCACCTCCTTACTGTGCCCATTTACATCGCTATTTTTCTTATCAGAAAGAACAAGAGTGGGGGTTTTTTTGCCTTCTTTCTCAACACAGTCCCTGCTGGTCAAATGTTGCTTATATGTGGACCTTGTCAAACTCTCTGGGGATTATCATTATTATCAGTCATGATGTTAATGGGATGTCATCGTTTGCTGAAGTTGACTTATTCTAGATGCTTTGTTTACTCAGCTAACAAAAAGGCAGCTTGGAATTAAAAAAGGAAACGTGCCAAGCAATTAATCCATAACTTGGTTGGAAGGCTTTGGGGATTTTCTAACATTTCTTTTATTGAATTTTTGTTTAAGTGCAGTATCCTTTTTTCCTCTGAAATTTCATTCTGGACTTTTTTATTACATGCCATTTCTGCAGGAGGCACATTGAGCCATTGGGACCTTCTGGGTAAATACCACGTGTTTTAAAATATTTATCAATAATGAGGCTACTTGCTCACACATCCCCTGAAAATGCCAGGCTGTGAAGCCAATTCATTGCACAGGTTTCAAAAAGATACCAAAATGTTCATGCTCATAAACATTTTTGTTACAAAGCACTTTTCTTTTGGACAGCATACCAAAACCACAATGATCAAGGAAAAAAAGAAACACTCTGCAATTAGAAGGATGAAATATAGCTAAATCAGTAGACCTAGAATTAACTGTACTGTACATACAAATATAAAAAATCTCTAAATATTAGCAGTTCAGTAGACAATATGGATAGATATTAGTAGTCATTTATTAAGCACCTATCCTAGGTACACCTCTTAACTTTTTTTTTGTTTGTTTTTATGAAATTTATTGTCAAATTGGTTTCCATACAACCCCCAGTGCTCATCCCAACAGGTGCCCTCCTCAATACCCATCACCCACCCACCCCTCCCTCCCACCCCCCATAAACCCTCAGTTTGTTCTCAGTTTTTAGGAGTCTCTTATGTTTTGGCTCCCTCCCTCTCTAATCTTTTTTTTTTCTTCCCCTCCCCCATGGTCTTCTGTTAAGTTTCTCAGGATCCACATACAAGTGAAAACATATGGAATCCGTCCTTCTCTGCATGACTTATTTCACTTAACATAACACTCTCCAGTTCCAACCATGTTGCTACAAAAGGCCATATTTCATTGTTTCTCACTGCCACGTAGTATTCCATTGTGTATATAAACCACAATTTCTTTATCCATTTGTCAGTTGATGGACATTTAGGCTCTTTCCACAATTTAGCCATTGTTGAGAGTGCTGCTATAAACATTGGGGTACAAGTGCCCCTATGCATCAGCACTCCTGTATCCCTTGGGTAAATTCCTAGTAGCGCTACTGCTGGGTCATAGGGTAGGTCTATTTTTAATTTTTTGAGGAACCACCACACTGTTTTCCAGAGCGGCTGCACCAGTTTGCATTCCCACCAACAGTGCAAGAAAATGCCAGCTCTATTTTTTGGTTTGGTTGATTGATTACCAGAACAGAGGAATCTGTCCTTAACCAGCTGTACACACACACAAAATCTCACTGCATGATTTTTCCCAAGACTATCACCTAGAACTCTTTGCTATCCTAAGAGTGATATCAAAAGCTTGATTGTGTAAAATATTATTCATAGTATATTGCCTAAAGAATATAAATTATATCGATCTCTCTAGATAATCTACATTTGCCCTTAGTTCAAACCAAACCGTCAGAAAGCTGCATACTTGGATTGCATTGATTTGCATCCTAAAAGAGTTTTATTAAATTTTGCTTTGGCATGATGCCAAAGTTTGCTTTGACAGTACAAATAGAATCGTCAGTAAAACAATGGAATGAGAGGATAAGAGAACAAAATTCACTGTTGTATTTATGGCATTTATTGAGGTTGGTGTCAAAGATATTATCTTACTATGTTGTGCTGTCTCCCCGTGTGGGTCTCAGTGATGCTATGCTTCCGGTCAACTGTCTTTTATTTTGTGCTTTTGTGATTGTTTATTTTTTAACCTTAGGAACACATGTCACTTTTTAAGGGATCATTTTCTTCTGAGTGTTAGGATGTTCAGAGCCCCTCAATTCTCACAAACATATAAATAAGATGCACTGTAAACACGTCGTGGATTTTGTACACTAACTCCTCCCCTTAAATTTATTTCATTTGGTTTTCATATTCTCCTTTTGCCCTGATGTTCTCATTTATTTGTCCATATTTTTATAAGTCACCTCATGTGTGTTTTTCTTAGCGTTCATACATCAATTTTAGGGGCAAGATGAACTATACATCAATCCATAACATTGGTCCTAAGCTAGGTCAGAAGCAGACTCAGGGAAAATTAGAACAGAGAAGAAAACAGAAGTCCAACAATTAGCATACAAAGTAACAAAATGAACCCTGAGGACTAACAGTGCCTCTTCGGTCTGAGGCTTAAACTAGGTGGAGTCTATGCCTCTGGCTACAATGTCAGCACCTCATTCAGAGGCTGCAAAGAACACTGGACTCCAAATACATGTCCAAGACCAACTAAAGAGGCAGGATGTGTAGGGGAGTGGCAGGGAAGCATTCTCTCTGCCTGCGTTCATCTACCTAAGTACTGATCTTGCATATGTCTTTGGCATGGCTAGTTGGCTGGTTCAGAGTAAATCGAACTGAAAGCCACCTCAAGTCCAAATTCTCACCCTTTCTACTCTAGCCCAGACCCTGAGCAGACATGACCAGTGCCCTGCCCACACTCCTTAGCCGGTCACCATTCTAATGCAGCCGCACCACCCCACTACGGGGCTGGTAGCTCTGCCAGAGGGCTTTCCCTCGGAGGCAAGCTGGCCTGGCCGGGAGTGCCGGAACATGGAAACTTTTTCTTCTTTTTGCTTCTGTAACACAAAAACATGCAAAAACATGTTTGGTGGTAATAGCTATCATTTTCTTCACAAATATTTTTCACATATATTTATATTTCAAACGGGATAGCTTTAACGTTTTCTATAAAAGTAGTGTAGGGACGCCTGGGTGGCTCAGTCGGTTACACGTCCGACTTCTGCTCAGGTCATGATCTCACGGTTTGTGAGCTCCAGCCCTGCACTGGGCTGTGCTGACAGCTCAGAGCCTGGAGCCTGCTTCGGATTCTGTGTCTCCCACTCTTTCTGCCCCTCCCCCCCTCAAAAATAAATAAACATTAAAAAAAAATTTTTAAAGTAGTGTATGCTCATTACAACTAATTTCAGAAAATGACAAAAATTATAAAATATAATCTATCTCATAGACATTTACCACTTTTAGCCCATTGGTGCTCATCATCCAACATGTTTCTCTTTGTAATACAAACTAACATTTCTTTGGGATTTACCTATTGAAATTTATTTTATTTTAAAAATCACTTAATTGAAAACTCACATGTCTCCTAACAAAAATGAATTCTTACTTGCCTCAAAAAGTTAAAAATAGAACTGCCCTACAACCCAGCAATTGCACTACTAGGCATTTATCCAAGGGATACAGGTGTGCTGGTTGGAAGGGGCACATGCACCCCAATGTTTATAGCAGTGCTATTGACAATAGCCAAAGTATGGAAAGAACCCAAATGTCCATCGATGGATGAATGGATGAAGAAGATGTGGTGTGTGTGTGTGTATATATATATATATATATATATATATACACACACACACACACACACACACATACACACACACACACAATGGAGTATTACTTGGCAATCAAAAAGAATGAAATCCTGCCATTTGCAACTACGTGGATGGATCTGGAGGGTATTATGCTAAGTGAAATTAGTCAGAGAAAGACAAAAATCATAGGGCTTCACATATGAGAACTTTAAGAGACAAAACAGATGAAAATAAAGGAAGGGAAACAAAAATAATATAAAAACAGGGAGGGGGACAAAACATAAGAGACTCTTAAATATGGAGAACAAACAGAGGGTAGCTGGAGGGGGTGTGGGAGGGGGGATGGGCTAAATGGGGAAGGGGCACTAAGGAATCTACTCCTGAAATCATTGTTGTACTATATGCTAACTACCTTGGATGTAAATTTTTAAAAAATCAATCAATAAAAATAATAATAAAAAAAGAATAAAAACACATTTGAAGAACTATTGCATGGAAATGATCAGACTAATAAATAATTTAAACATAAGTTTTTTTAAAAAGAGCTTAATAAAATAAATTTATAATTTTAAAAACAAAAAAACAAAAAAAAAAAAACAAAAAATGAATTCTTACTATCTAAACAAACTACTTCATGGAGTATCTTTTTACTTTGTGGACACCTTCCCATATAATTAGAGACTGACCACTTAAGCATTACAATAGCCACATGGTATTCCATTATATGGATATATTTTAAGTCAATTCCTTATTGATAGTCATTTGAGTTTATATTTCCTGCAATTGAAATTATTCTCTTCATTTCATATATTTCATTACTTTCATAGGAAAAATTTTAGAATTAAAATCAGCAGATGAAAGGGTACCTTTGCCTGATCATCATTCAGAATGATGGCACAGTTTACATCCCCAAAACAGAGCAGAAGATTGTTTATTATCTGACATTGTCACCAATAATAGGGTTGATCTTTCCTTCATCTTGTACAATATGATATCTCAATATTTTATTTCATATTTCTTCATTAATTTGGAGGGTCTTAGTACAAATTTTTGTGTAAGTTTCCTATGTATATCCCTTTCTCATTTTCTTATTGGAGTATTCATCTTTTTCTTATTGACTTGACAGACTTCATTTTGATTTAAAGATCCCTTTAACATGTATGCTTCAAATATATTCCTTACCCTGTCTGTTTTGTTTATTGATAGTTTTGATCATATAAGATTTTATTTCTTGTATTTTAGTTTTGTTTTGTTTGGTTCAACCATATGTGGTCTAACTTCTCAATCTCTTCTTTTTATTATCTCTATCCAGGGTATCAGGTGTATGAAGGCCTTTTTTACCTCAATATTATAAAAATATTGTCTTCTATTTTATTCTGGTTATTTTATGGTTCCATTTTTTACACTGAAAATCTTTAATCTAGCCAGAATTTAATTCAGGCAAAATATGTAAACTAGAAATTTAGACTTTTAAGATCACTGGGTTTTAATATGGCTAAGTTTTAGAAATTTTACCAGCTTAAATTGTTCAAATTTAACAATTTGACATTGTTCCAATGTCAATTACTGAAACTATTATTTCCCCATTGATTTGAAATACCATCTTTATAAGAGTTTTTATGTATAATCTAGTTTATATATATAATTTTATATATAATCTATATATTCTATATATAGTTTATATATATTTTATATGTATAGTTTATATATATATATATAGTTTATATATATAGCTTATATATATATAGCTTATATACATATATATATAAAATTTTATATATAATCTGTTTCTGGACTACCTATTATGGTTTATGAAATGTAGATTTTAATGGCTTTATTCCTGACTCCATTTTCAATTCATCTTAAAATTATTCATTACTCTTAAATTATTAGATTGATTGTTTTTAAAGAATGCTGGGCAACCTGAAGAATTCTTGCTTCGTATTACAATGTAATGCAATTAAATGCAATGTTACGTGCATTTCTTTTGATTCGAACAAGTCCAGGACCATGTCCTGTGAGTTTTTCTGAGGCCAATATGAGGTATCCCCTATCAAATTCTAGTAAAGGCATCAAATCACAATGTGGGTTTTTTTAATGTTTACTTATTTATTTTCAGGGGGAGAGGGAGAGTGGGGGGGGGTGGAGATTGAGAGAGAGAGAGAGAGAGAGAGAGAGAGAGAGAGAGAATCCCAAGTAGGCTCCACGCTCAGTGCAGAGCCCCGCACGGGGCTCGATCTCATGAGCCTGAGATCACAACCTGAGCCGATACGGAAAGTTGGATGCCTAACTGACTGAGCCATCTACACACCCTGAAGCACAATGTTTTTGATCAAATATAGGAGTCATTATTTTCCAAACCTTTCCTTGTTTGCTTTGTAACTGTTTCTTATATCCTACCTTTTCTTTTGGTTTTTCTTCCCCTCATTTTTCCTATTCATCTGTCTGAGCCTAAACACACCACCAGTATCTCTTGTGCAACTGCACTCTTGTTACTTCCTTCTTTTCCTATACGGTTCCCACTCCACCACTCCTCTTCATAACCCAATCACAGCCCCTGATGAAAGAGACATTTAGGGAAGATGTAGATTCCCTTCACATATATCAGAAGTGCACAGAACCATACTTCTGCTCTCCCATTTTACAAACGAGAACTCTGAGTTCCAGGTGTAACAAAAGTCCACTCGCTCTCCCCTAATAGGTACCAGAAGCCAGGTCTCCATGCTCTCAGACCAGGACTCTGAGTCCCATTCTTTACTGTCCCTCCAGTAAGAGGTAGGATGATTCCTGGAATCACCTTCGTCTCTGGAAATGAAGCCCTTCATAAGCAAGAACAGGATGTCTCTTTATTTTGGACCTTGAAGGCCAATGAGCACCTGCAGTCAACATATCACTGTATTCAAGAAGCTAGGATACCTCCATTACAGTCCTTTCACCCAGTTAACTTAGTGACTGTCCCTTATGCATGGAAGAAATAGCAGGGCTTGTCCTTAACTAGAGTTAGGCACAGACACGTATGTAACTGCAGGATATTGTTACAATAACATTAGCTGACAGTTGTAGAACATATTATGTGCCAGGTGCATTCTGCGCATTATCTCATTTAATTCTCCCGATAGCCCCGTATAGCAGGGTCTCATTATCTTCGTTTCACAAGAAGGAAGGGCTAGCTCAAGGCAGTATAGAAACCTGCCCAAGATTGCATGAGGAGGGAGCAGCGGAGCTGCTGGCTTTTGGTTCTAGCCAGTAGGACTCCCTACCCCACCTCAGAGATGTGGCAGGAGAGTCAAACCTCCAATCTAGCATCAGCCTGTCTGAATTCAAATCTCCCCTTTAACACTTACTTTACTACGTAAACATCGGTGGGCATCTTAATCATGCTAAACCCCAGTTTCTCCATCTGTAAAGGGGGATAATAAATACCTCTCCCTTTTATGATTGTCACGAGAATTAAGTAAGATAAGCAAGCAAAACCCTTAATGCCTGCTAAACAGTGGAAAACGTTGGCCATATAGGAGAGTGTTTCTGACCCCTGGGAGGCTAACAGTTCAAGAGCATCAAGAAACGTGCCTACACGCCACTGGTTTCCAAACCTATTAGTCGGTGGGACTAGTTTTCCCGTGTAGCAAACACCAGACTCCACTGAAAAGGAACTGCCGTGGAAGCCACACTCTCACTTGCACAGCTAGGAGGATAAAGTGTCAGGGATTTAGCAGAGCTGTGAGATCCACGGGCAGTTTTGTCGGCTGGGATGGCAGATGGGGCATCTTGAGCAAGCACTCGGGTGAACCCACCCCGAGCACAGGGAAAAATCGTCATGCCCTGAGCAAAAATTATTTTTTCTGACTTAGAGTCTCTGCAGAGTGAAGAAAGAAGAAGGAGGAGGAGGAGGAGGAGGAGGAGGAGGAGGAGGAGGAGGAGGAGGAGGAGGAGGAGGAGGAGGAATAGGAGAAGAAGAAGAAGACGTGAGAAGCCGAATCTCCTTGAGGAGGCCTCTGAGCCCTCCTGGCTCTAAAAAGAACTCAGAAGGAGTCTTTAGGCCAATCGCTACAATTTTCTGATCTGTCTGTTGCTGATTGCTCAGGTAGTTTGAATTTGCATCATTAACGCTGCCCGAGATACATTGTCATCTTAGAATGCAGAGAGAAGAAATCATACACGTGCATTCTAACAATACAATCATAGAAGCAATTTATTTTGAACATTACTTTGGAGTGAGGCCTTTATGCAACCAGAGATTTAATAAATACATGGATATGAGACTGCATTTTTCACTTAGGTTCATCAAACACAGAGAGATTTCCCATTATGGAGAGAGAGAGTTTGGAATCAGGCTGAGGTTTTCCTTGCAGAGATTAAAAAGACAGATGGCAAGGTGCTGTGCTTGGGGAAAAGGCTTTTATAATCAAAGAATTAGAATTTATTCCTCAATCTGGCATTTAGGCTCAGCCTCTATGCACAGGGTCAACTCATATGCTACCAAAAGATTCCATTATTTCAATTTCCTATGGACTATCAAGCCAACGTTACCAATTCTGTCAGAATGAGGATAGACACACTCCAGGAAATTAAAATACCTATTTCAATGGTGTCTAATTCCACTTTGTAGATGTATGCATGTGGGTATATATACAGTCAATAGATGGTCCTTCCACCGCAATGATGATAGCGCCTATTGATTTTGCCTTTGAGCTTTGTATACTTTACCACATTGAACTATACTGACAGCCCTATGGGGTTTGTCATCCGGAGGCCGGCTGGTCACTTGTCTATTTGTGCCACTCTATTTTAGCCCTCAGGCAATCTGGACACAAAACGAGCTCTTTCACTGGTTTCCACAAAACACCCAATCCCATCAAGTATTCTATAGTTTCATTTTTGTACTTATTCAAGAATCACAGGACTGTGGCAAGGAATCTCAAGCCACAATTCTGTCCTTTATAAAAATCAGAGAGGTTGGGGCGCCTGGGTGGCGCAGTCGGTTAAGCGTCCGACTTCAGCCAGGTCACGATCTCGCGGTCCGGGAGTTCGAGCCCCGCGTCGGGCTCTGGGCTGATGGCTCAGAGCCTGGAGCCTGTTTCCGATTCTGTGTCTCCCTCCTTCTCTGCCCCTCCCCCGTTCATGCTCTGTCTCTCTCTGTCCCAAAAATAAATAAATAAAAATAAAATAAAATAAAACCAGAGAGGTTGACATTCCCTCTTCCTGAGCTGGTGGGATTTTCTAAGGATTCATTTGGCGTGATTAACGAAAGTAATATGAGAGTCTCTGAAAATGTGACTTATCATTTGAAAGCAATCACTTCCATTTTGAGAAACATATGCATTAAGTGAAGCTAAATCACAAGGAAAATCCCCACTGGAAATGAGTGGCATTTTGCAGTTTCGATGATCAGTTCCTCAAGTTCCCACTGTGCACCAGACTTCGTGGCGCTGGAGAAAAAAAATAGTCTTTGGCTACAGAAAGCCCCAAATCTGGTTGGGGAGGTATCATAACTGTACACAAAATGTTCAGGGGTTAAACAACAATAAAACGGGGCGCCTGGGGGGCTCAGTCAGTTAAGCATCTGACTTTGGCTCAGGTCATGATCTCACGGTTTGTGAGTTCGAGCCCCGTGGCGGGCTCTGTGTTGACATCTCAGAGCCTGGAGCCTGCTTCGGATTTTGTGTGTGTCTCTCTCTCTCTGCCCTTCCCCCACTCACACTCTGTCTCTGTCTCTCTCAAAAATAAATAAACATTAAAAAAAAAAAACAATAAAACAGGTTTGTCTCCAGTTGAGACAAATGCAAATAGATGTGTTAAAAGATCATTAACCAAAACTGAAAACTTATAAGAGGAGGAGCTCCTACAAAAGAAATGGAGGTAGGTGGAGTTAGGATGGGCAAAGAGAAGGGAAGGAGGAGAGGCAGCCCACGTGCACAGACAGCGGGTTGATCAAACCTCCTGTTCATATCAAAGACCAGAAAAGTGGGAAAACTTAGGAACCTTGGGAGAGCCAAGAAAAAATAAACCAGTTGACTCATCATTAATGATCCTTCCAGCTCTTTCAGAGCCCTGGAGTCAAAGATTCTAAATCCCATGCAAATTCATTTGTCCAGATTCTCTCACCTCCAATTTCCTCTGCTCAGCTGTGCTTTTTGGTAAATTGTTCAAAGGTGACAAGGATGTTAGAGGAGATCGTCTCCGGCTAGAGCTAACAAAGCTACATCCGTCACACTCTGAATGACGCCCCAAGTTAAAAGTGGTAAAGAGCTTTGAAAAATGAGCGCATTACATGATCACAACCCCAGTCAGTCAGAGAACGCATCCTGGGATGGACTTGGTGCCGAACTCCTATAAGAACACGAAAGGCACCTTAATGTGCTAATATATCTTTCAGATGCTATAATGAGAAATGGAAAGAATTGTGCCTTCTTCACACATGGTCAACTCTTCTCAAAAAGGAAAAAAGAGATAGTTAAGGTACTTATTGTCGATAAAATGGTGTCGCTTCCGTGCCCCCCTAAAAAAGAAAAAAAGAGTAGGCAGTCCCAACCCCCCTGTCTTAGTCATTGAGGGCTGCTATAATAATGCCATAGTCCGGGGGCCCATAAACAGCTGAAACATTTCTCACAGTTCTGGAGGCTGAGTGTAAGATCAAGGTGCTGGCAGATTCGGTGTCTGATGTGAGGAGCTTCCTAGTTCTTAGATGTTTGACTTCTCACTATATCTTCACATGGTGGAAGAGGTGAGAGAACTCTCTGGTGTCTGTTCTCTAAGGGCACAAATCCCATTCATGAGGGCTCCAGCCCCATGACCTAACCACCTCCCAAAGGCCCTCCTCAGATTGAATTTAGGGATTAAGTTCGATATATGAATTTGGGGAGATGGGGTGGAGGGACACAAACATTCAGTAAAGTACCTCAGAATGCACCTGTTTGGAAACAGAGTCTTCACGGAGGTAATGAAGTTAAGATGAGGTCATTAGGGTGGGCCCTAGTCCAATATGACTGGTGTCCTTACAAAAAGAAGAAATTTGGGCACAGCGACAGACACGGAGAGAGACAATGGTGGGAAGACAGGAAAGGAGAGGGCAGCCATGTAACTGCAATGATGCATCTACAAGCCAAGGAACACCTTAGGTTAACAGAAGCTAGGAGAGAGACCTGGAACAGATCCTTTCCAAGTGCCTTCAGAGGGAGCAGGTCACTGCTGACACCTTGATTTGGGGCTTCTGGCCCCCAGAACTGTGAGACAATAAATTTCTATTGTTTTAAGCTACCCAGTATGTGGTACTTCGTTACAACGGCCCTAGGAAACGAATACATCACTCTTTTAAAATCCCTTTCAAAATCATTTTATAGATGGTAAAGGAGAGGAGGCAAAAATGCATGAGCCAATCTTTGGCCATTTAAATGCTAGGAGTCCTTCCTTTTAGGAAATATTCAAATAGTCAAAGATGCTGTTTTCCCTATCACTGGGTTAAATTCCACCCTTGTTCCCAAGTGCAAGGAACATTTCCTTATTTTTTACCTCCTATTACTGTTGGAAAGGAAAAAAGCCAAAACAAAACAGAGTTCTTCTGTAAGTCATTATCCTCTGAAGATATTTAGTATCAGGCTGATTACTGAGTAAAAAGGTCTGGTTACCATCACATCTAATCCAGCAGAACTGAATTATATCCACTGCGTGGCTTCCTCGTCCGTTTGCTCTAATTTTCCTCCCTGCCCCGCATTCAAGCACCTTTGACTGCATTCCAGTTTCCACCGAACGCTGCCGAAGCTCCGGCTATTTTCCTTAAATTATATAATTTTCCAGAAAACTCAGAAGTTGATCTGCTTAACAATGTATTCATTTTTCCTCTAAATAACAGTATTATTTTCCATCTCTAAGAAAGTGAGCTTTGTAATATTTCCTCTCCAATTTAAAAAGAAGCATTAGCCAGCTTGCATTGAATACTAAAAAAAAAAAAAAAAAAAAAACTTGAATGCTGCTCTGATTCTCACTACAGTGAAATATTTTCTCCATGAAACCAGAAATAGTGATGGAAAATCTTTTCCTTTTACACAATATTTGAGCATAATTGGTAAAAGCCTTCGATTATGGAGAAGTCTTATAAGAACTGGTCTTTCTCTCAACAAAAACTCTAATCCAATCAGATTTGTGTGACTCTATTAGCTGAAGTCTTTCTGTTGAGTTAATAATACAAAATGCTTTTTGAAAATCTGAATATAGTATCTCTCATGAATGTCTCCAGCCATTTCCCTGTTCATCATAAAATTTAGATGTAACAACACTTTTCACTTTAGTGCTGTTTTAGGGAAATATTGCAAGCAATTTACAATAATACTCTACAAATTGAGTCTAAGCTTGCTCTTCAACATAGATTTGATGAGATAAATTAACTTAAATAGGCATTTACAAAAAATAAATTATTCAATACAAGACCATCTTTAAGGTAAATCTCCTTTTTTCATAATTAATAAAGAAAGTTAACTTTGAGCAGTGCTTAACATAACCTATAAACTCTGTGACTCTCAGTTGAAGGAACTGGGTGGGAATTATTGGACAAATCATAGGACTGAGTCTTGATTCTTACATAATTTCCTATAAGGTCATGAGCAAACAATCTAATCTCTCTTCACTTTCATTCCTAGTTATAAAAGACTAATGTTATCTACCTAGTACAATTTTTTTTTATTTTAGAGAGAGAGAGAGGGAGAGAGAGAGAGAGAGAGAGAGAGAGAGAGAAAGAATCCTAACCAGGCTCCATACTCAGCATGAAGCCTGACTCTGGGGGCTCAACACGGGACTCAAATCCATGACCTGGGATCATGACCTGAGCCAAAATCAAGAGGTGGATGCTCAACTGACTGAGACACCCAGGCATCCCTCTACCTAACAGAATTCTTAAGATGATTCAATAATATAACGTGCAAAAATTTAATACCGTTCATTTCTCTGGCTTTACAAGAATCAAAATGTACAGGCACCAATCAAAATTGTGATGCAGGTTATTTACAATAAGAAGTTTTACATGCATACATACTGAACACACTCATGCATGTCAATACGTTTGGTACAAAATTGTACAATATCCTCATGCTACAGTATGAACAGTTCCACTGGTGGGAAGCCCATTTCATGATAGAACAGCTCCAGCTACAAGAAAGTTATTCTTTCCAGTTTCTCATGTTCTGGATCTGTGCTCTAGTTCTATATAGAACAAATCTGATGTCTCCTCTACATAATAGCTCTTTGGTTATTTAAAGAGAAGTATTTGCACACACGCGCGTGCACACACACACACACACACACACTAAAAAGCAGATACCATTAGATCCTTTATGTGGAACCCGATATAGGAGCTTGATGTTTATCACAGATAAAAGAAATGAGGCTCAGAGAGGGTAGGTAACCTGTCCAGGGCCACTCAGCTAATAATAAAAAAAGCCAAGATTCCAACCCAAGTCTGCCAAACTCCACAGCCATGCTCTTAACTGTTATACCTTACTCTTAAATATTTCTTCTTCAAGCCAAACATTCTTTAAGCCCAATTCCTTCGGTCCTTCCTCACATGGAACATGTTCCAGACCTTTCTTCAAGCCTGTCCCATTTACAAAACTCTCTTAATACCTCTGTGAAAATGTGCCAACTTCAAAATGAACAACATACAGTGATCAAGGCATACGTCAACAATTCCAGACAATCTTACCATAGCTCCCTGGGAGGTTTGCTTTCCCGCTTTCTCAAAAGCTAATTTCATACTTTCTCCTCTCTAAAACTGTTTATACCTCCTCTCCACCGATGGTCATGCTTCATACTCCTCTGACAAGATAGAGGAACCTGGAGTTCCTCACATCAGTTAACGTAAGAGCCCAACTTGCAAAGTCATCCAATAGTCTCTCCTCTCCCTTCTGTCACATCTCTGCCCCATCTCCATGGCTGGCCCTTGCGTTCTGCCTTCTCATGAACTACGCTTCCAGAATTTAACCTTCTTTACCATGTCTGATGTTCTCCTTCCATGTAATGATTCGTCCCCATCAGAACACCAACAACCTCTAGTACTTCCCCTTTAAAAGAAGAAAGCAAAGAAAGAAAGAAGAGAGGGAGGTCAGATCTCAACTCCACTACTCCATTTCCCACTTTTTAAAAGCAATATCCTCATTTCCTTCTATCTTATCTGTGCACCTCAACCAGCTTCAGTACACAGCACACCCTATAAGGACTCTTACAACTCCATTCTTATTTTCCACACTTTTCTCCCTGGTTCACTTTGCTCCAGTTCCATGGGTCTTCCTTAGGTCTTCCAAAAACTTGGCATGCTTGTTGCCATGTTAAAAATTCATCTCGTGATTCTGGTCTCATTTTAAATGTCATCTTCTCAAAAAGCTCCCCCTTCCCTCCCTAACCCAGGCATATTCCATCACAGTCTCCCAATTTCATTTTCTTCATGGAATGTATTACTCTCTGAAATTCTCATATTTTGTGTCTCCTTATTTATTGTATCTTTTCCACACTAAAATGAGAGCCACAATTTTATTTGTCTGTTCACCGTTGCATTCCCAGTGACCTGAAGAATACCTGGCATGTCATGTACACTCAGTAACTGAATGAGTGAGTGACATCAGCAGATTAACCAAAAAGTATTTTATAATGCAACAACTGTTGTAACCATGACCGTTGTCTCAGATTCAATAAGAGCATTTTCTCAACTGTCATTCATTTCTTTGAATTCAATGTGATTTAACTCAAGACAAACTTCTTTTTTTTTTATTTTTTTATGTTTATTTCTGAGACAGAGAGAGACAGAGCATGAGAGGGGGAGGGTCAGAGAGAGAGGGAAACACAGAATCCGAAGCAGGCTCCAGGCTCTGAGCTGTCAGCACAGAGCCCTACGCGGGGCTCGAACTCACAAACCGTGAGATCATGACCTGAGCTGAAGCCGGACGCTCAACCGACTGAGCCACCCAGGCGCCCCTCAAGACAAACTTCTTAAGCATCTTTCTATATACAAGGCACTGTGGTAGACGTTTTGTGTGACATGAGAGCAAAATATTGTTGCAGTCCCTGCCCCTGTTGGTAATAAACAAGGAATGAACTATCCAGAAATAGTGGGTATATGAAAAACTTACACTCATGGAATTTATAATTTTGAGTGTTTTAAAGCTACCTGTGGTGACGTGGCAACTAAAATAAACAGAAAGTCTAGTAGAAAGGGACCAAATATACAGAATTTTCTAAGGACATTGAAAGAAATTCCTCTTGGGGGAAAATCTGGGTAAATGAGCTTAACTAAAATAATACATCTGTCTTTTGACAACCACATATTCTAAGAGAAAAAACACGACAAAGATTCATAGGCATGAATGACCACATTCCTTGCAGGGTAGAGTATTTTCCTGACCCTTTCTCAGTGACCATGATCTGGTCCTGTGCTTCGGGTCTACAACAGCTTGAAAGTCCATGATCCCGCACAGACCATTTCCAGGTTCCGAGATCTCTTCAGAACCTAACCCAGATCCTAGAGATGTTCACACCTGGTTCTATTTTGAGGTGGACTCAGGAAGGATCTTCTCACTCAGGAACACTAGGTTTGGACAAACACACTCTCTACGACGTATCTAAGGAGAAAGCCTTCAGAAGCATTTTGGAAGAGTTAAAACTGCCGTGTTAATGTAAGATGCCATTGCTCTTAAAGAAGTAAACCAGTTTATGGCAAATTCTTATTGAATGGCTCCAATATCAGCGATTTGGGATAAGCGAGTCCAAAGAGATGAAGCATAGTTAATGTAATTACACATCCATTTCTTGTGATGTATGACTATGTGAAGCATTACTAATCCCCAAACTGATACCTGCCGGGAAGACTATCGAAAACAGCTGTTTGGTCCACAAGAAATGAACCAAGCGAATCCAAAGTACTGTGGGCATTCAACTGGCGGATTCCCAGAGTCAGACCCTGTCCACTAAGCACAGGATTTATAAGGAATTAAAGAGGATTCCATCAGAAGGTACATTTGTTTCAGGCATAAATCACCCTGCCAACTCATTTATTATTGTAATAACCTCTCTCAGCATTTCTATTATTGGAGAGGACTTCTTTTCAAATGAAAAATGGCGTACCTGATTACTTGCATGGGAGTTGGCGTCATACTCATTTTGGCTTCTTGTTTGAGGCAGTGAGAGGGCCAAGGAAAGGCCTTTACATCCTTGCACGCATATCGATTACAGTTAATAGAGTTCATGGGTTTATTATGTGTGGGGAGTTAAAAAACAAGAACTGTAATGATGGAAGCTGTACCAATCCTACTGGTTTATCCAGGAAAGCTTCAAGATTTCAAGCACTAAAAATAGTTAAAACTATCTCAGAAACTGTTTACATTCAGCAAGGATAATTATGTGAGCCTGTAACTCCTTCCCATCATATTAGAATACTTTAATAACCTATATTTTATTTATATCTAGTTGCTGAGTTTATTAGTGCTTATTATAGGATATGTTCTTAATTTTATGTTTTACAAAACAATTTGAATAATCGGAATTACTTTTGTGGGTCTTTTCCCACTTGCAACAAGATGAGTGAATTATAAAAAGCCATTTTCTAAACATGCTAACAGGTGCAGGAAAGATTGACAGAGCGATACGAGAAAGTATTCTTAATGTAGGCTTTCCAAGATTTTAAATGGAATTTCTTTAATGAGTGCATATCATTTTTAACAGGCCAGGTTTACTACTCAGGTGATGCTGAACGCAGGATATAACAGTATATTTCATTTAACAATAACCAAAATCAAAGTTACATGACATAAAGATGTGTGCATAAAATGAGAACCAATTAGAATCAGAGATTAGTTATCTAAGAAAGATACATAAAAGCAAACATTGGCAGAAAATATAAAACAATAGAAACCAACAATTTTGGATTATTGAAGGAAAGAAACTTCAAATTAGATGAAAAAGAGAAAAAAAACCTGGCCCCATGTAAGCAGAAGCAGGTGACGACTTATAAACTGTCCTTTGTGCCTATGTCCATGACCCTGTCCCTGGTTGACATATTAATTCAGCCAAGTCTTCCTAAGCACTTCCTGTGTGCTGGGGATGTAAACAAGAAGAAGGTACAAGTTCCCACTAATGAGAAGCTCCTTGCCCAAAGGATGGTCATCCATTATAAACCTGAATCAAGAACTTTCCTGGTCTCTCAAGTACATAACCCTTCTCTACTTGATTGGGATAGGCCATGGTTATTTTTTAAATCATTGTATATGAATCACCGAAATTGTTTCCGATTTTCCTTCATAGTCTTTCACATCAAAAAGAAAATGTTACCTGAGTTAGGTTCTCAGAACTGAACTCTGATGTGAGGTCTCTAGGAAGGGGGTTGCCTTTAAGAAGTTCTGAACATAAATTGAATTACCAAGAATTCTATTCATTGAAAAACACATTATATTGCATCATGTCCTTTTCAAATAGAGTGAAACTTGCTTATATTAAATTTCTAGGAACCCGAGGAAAAAATTTGATATAGGATGGAATTTGATATACTCTAGAAATATTACATGTGCGTGTAATAGACCCGGATTTCCAATTTCATTGCTATATACAGGGATTCAATATAGTTGGGTTCAATATTATAGAATTTCATTGAATTTGCATTTGTGTTTTTCAGGAGTTATATGGTATGTGTTTCCTCAAGGTAAAAATCAGATTGATTCCTGAGTCCAGGAAAGCTACATATTCATGGATATAGGAATTCTGGGAGGAATTTGAGTAGATGAGAGTTGTGTAAGCAATCTAGGTGAGCTGCATCCCACTTTCATATTAATTTAATTGACTGCAGTTTAGACTATTGAATTCTAGAATGGCGGGCATCTTTCTCTCTTTCCCTAGCTCTATAATTCTCTGGCCGATAACTTCTCTATTCCTTTCTTTCATTTAACATTTTAATATTCATCTGAATGGAAGTGTTCAAAAGAAGGAATTACCACAAGGTTTCAGCTGCTCCTAAAAATGTCTCAAGCCTTGGAAAAGTCAAAAAAAAAAAAAAAAAGAAAGAAAGAAAGAGAAAAGGAAAAGAAAAAATAGTGGCTGTGATAAAACTGACATAAATTATTATATTAATATTTGTATCAAGTGCACCCCCCCTTAGTTTATAAACACTGAAATTATTAGCATTTTTGAAGAAATTTTTATTGTTTCATGGTTTCTTCTCTGTTTTAATCCTGAACCTGAATACCATCCTTTCAAAGATTCACACACAGATGGGAGGGATTGGGATTTATAAACTTTTTCCTCCCCCATGGAAGACTCTAGCACAAGAGGTGTCATGGAATCGGTGCTCTTCACTGAAGAAGTAAATGGGTGAACTAAGTATTCCATTTATAAACCCTTGGGTACTTTAACAAACATACTACTTTCACACGGAAGATCCAAAAGCTAACATCGTGAAGTTTGGCGCCATACAGCTCTATAATCAGTTCTAAATTCAACTGATTTCACCCAATGCTCCAAGTAAGCAAATGTAATGAAATAAATGGAAACATATGCTTTGAGTACCATAACAGATTGGCTTCTCAACAGATTAGGAACTCTGAGCTGTTTGCTGTTACAAACACAGGTCATACATACATACAAAATAATACTAATCTCTTTCACCTGAAATATCTCACATAATGGCTCAAAAGTCATTTCATCACCAAAAAAGTACATATTTAGCTAGCTAAGCCCTTCTTTATACACAGGGTTGTATTAGGGACTCAGCAGTTTTAGAGGGAGCCAATGCCTTCTTAGGCTGTACATACTTAGTTTATACCACAAAAGAATCTCTTTATGAGGGAAGTCAAATCAATTATTGACTTAAATGGCTGGTTATTTCACTGAAATGACAAGACATCCTGTGCAACACCATTGATCCAGTAGCATCATATAACCCCAGCTTCAGATACATCTAAAGGAGGCAAAATTGTTGTGTCTAAGGGAGATATCACTGAATGAATACACACAACATATGAAAATGAATTAAATATTTGAATAAATATTTAATCAGAGTTAATGCAAGCTTTACACATTGGCTCCATGAGAAGCTCTCCTGCAACTGCTCTTTCTCTCTCCTTCCTTTTCCTCCCAACCCCCCTACACACACACACACACACACACACACACACACACACACACACGCCAGCTGCAGTGACTGAAATACCACCTCTGGAAATGCAATTTTTTTTGGTTGCCCAGATATCTTGTTTCTAACAGCAAGTTCTTCTGGAGGGAGGCCACACATTCACCTACTAATAGACATGCTTTTCCTGTGAATCTCTATGCCCTTGACCCTAGAGACATCTAGCTGACTGCTGCAATCCAAAGGTAGGGAAACAGGAAGGGAAATGGTAATTAAGGGGGAGGGAAGGATGATGGACCTCCTACCCGCCCCCCACACACAAAGAAGGGCAAGACTGGAGGGCATCGGGTGTTTGTGTGAAACAGGGTGGCTGGCTACAGGAAGCACACAGAAGAGGGAACAAGGGTAATCTGCATTTCCTTTTCAATTTCACCTCCAGTTTGTCCTGCTGCTTTGTGGGGAGCAAGCATCACTGGCCAGAATTCCAAATGTGGGGGCTCTTAGGGTTGTAACTCTGCAGAAAGAGATATCTAAAGGGCTTGTCTGAAAGAGATCTATATGGCAAGTGCCCTGTTTTTACTCCAGTGCTGTAAATATTTATAATGACTTGGCAATTACTAGCGGCAAAAGTGCCCCTAATCGGACCACAGGAAGTAGCAAAGGGACTCTGTTTCCAGTCAGTACTAGAAAAAGGGGAACTTGGTAGCTACTTGGTCATTGTTCTCGGTTTCTATAGCCATTTTCCCACGTGCTTTTAGACATCCATGGACTCGGTTTCCTCCTAGCAGGCAGGCTGTGCTCAGCCAGCATATTGGGGCCAAACTACCTGGCTGATGTGCTTCTCTCCTGCTCTGCACCACTCTATCTCTGAGACCAGATTAAAGTACTTGGGCCTGGGAGTGAAATATCTAGGCGGAGGCACCCACCTGGAGCTTCTCCTACACGGCATTATTGATAACTCCAATTTGGACCTTTTGAAGGAACTGAAAAATCTGTCATTTGTCAAGCACGCAGTCATGCATGAATCCAAATTTGGGTTGATTTTCTGCCGCTTTAAGGAAGGCGGAGAATTGTATGAAATAATGTATTTATAAATTAACATCCTCTTGACTGTAATGACAATGACTTTTTTACAGCATCGTCCCTCACCCGAATACCACTGTTGCTAGTGCAGAGCAGAGGCAGATTTAAGGAGCAATTGTAATTCAACTATTTCTGAGTACAAAAATTGGACAAAGACTCTCCCCAAATTTCCCCATGTAGTCACTGCTAATATTAACCCCTTTATTCTTCTCTTAGTATATAGGAATGTAAAGAAACTGCTTACAATACGTGAGAAAAAAATGTTTTCAAATATCCTACAGCAATTCAGAAGTATACATTCACTTCATCGCTTCTCGGCCTTGGGCTAAGATCAAGTGCAGAAGTATACATTCACTTCAAAGTTTACTACTGCAAGAGCAAGTTTGATCATCTTATGTATTCAGTGATGGTCCCTTAATAAATGCGTTTTTTAGCCTGGTTTGTGGTGTTTAAAAATAATCAAATGAGGGGCTCCTGGGTGGCTCAGTCAGTTAAGTGTCTGATTTCAGCTCAGGTCATCTTCTCGTGGTTCGTGAGTCGAGCTCCTCATCGGGCTTTGTGCTGACAGTTCAGAGCCTGGAGCCTGCTTCAGATTCTGTCTCTCTTTCTCTCTCTCTGCCTATCCCCTGCTCACATTGTTTCTCTGTATCTCTCAAAAATAAATAAACATTAAAAATTTAATCTTACTAAGAACTGTAAGATACCTAGGAATAAACCTAACCAAAGAGGGGAAAAATCCATATACTGAAAACTATAGAAAGCTTATGAAAGAAATTGAAGAAGACAAAAAAAATGGAAAAACATTCCATGCTCATGGATTGGAAGAATATTGTTAAAATGCCGATACTACCCAAAGCAATCTACACATTCAATGCAATCCCTACAAAATAATACCAGCATTCTTCACAGAGCTAGAAAAAACAATCCTAACATTTGTTTGGAACCAGAAAAGACCCCGAATAGCCAAAGCAATCCTGAAAAAGAAAACCAAAACTGGAGGCATCACAATTCTGGACTTCAAGCTGTACTACAAAGCTGTAATCATCAAGACAGTATGGTATTGGCACAAGAACAGACACTCAGATCCATGGAACAGAATAGAGAACCCAGAAATGGACCCACAAATGTGGCCAACTAATCTTTGACAAAGCAGGAAAGAATACCCAATGGAAAATGGAGAATCTCTTCAGCAAATGGTGCTGGGAAAACTGGACAGCTACTTGCAGAAGAATGAATCTGGACCACTTTCCTACACCACACACAAAAATAAACTCAAAATGGATAAAAGACCTCAACTTAAGACAGGAAGCCGTCAAAATCCTAGAGGAAAAAACAGGCAACAAACTCTTTGACCTCAGCTGCAGCAACTTCTTACTTGACACGTCGCCAGAGGCAAGGGAAACAAAAGCAAAAATGAACTATTGGGACCTCATTAAGATATAAAGCTTCTGCACAATGAAGGACGTAATCAGCAAAACTAAAAGGCAACCAACGGAATGGGAGAAGATATTTGCAAATGACATATCAGATAAAGGGTTAGTATCCAAAAATCTATAAAAAATTTATCAAACTCAACATCCAAAAAACAAATAATTCAGTGAAAAAGTGGGCAAAAGACATGAATAGACACTTCTCCAAAGAAGACATCCAGGTGGCTAAAAGACACAATAAAAGATGCTAAATATCAATATGGAAATATCAATTTGGAAATACAAATCAGAACTACAATGAGATACCACCTCACACCTGTCAGAATGGCTAAAATTAACTAGGCAACAATAGATGTTGGTGAGAATGTGGAGAAAGAGGAATCCTTTTACAGTGCTAGTGGGAATGCAAACTGGTGCACCACTCTGAAAAACGATACGGAGGTTCCTCAAAAAATTAAGAATAGAACTAACTTAGGACCCAGCAATTGCACTACTAGATATTTATCCAACGGATACAGGAGTGCTGATTCAAAGGGGCACATGCACCCCAATGTTTATAGCAGCATGATGGACAACAGCCAAAGTATGGAAAGAGCCCAAATGTCCATCAATGGATGAATAGATAAAGAAGATGTTGTATATATACACAATGGAATATTACTTGGTGATCAAAAAGAATAAAATCTTGCCATTTGTAACAACGTGAATGGAACTAGAGTGTATGTGCTAAGCAAAATAAGTCAGAGAAAGACAAATATCATATGACTTCACTCATATGTGGAATTTAACATACAAAACAGATGAACATAAGGGAAGGGAAGCAAAAATAATATATAAACAGAGAGGGAGACAAACCATAAGAGACTTAAATACAAAGAACAAACTGAGGGCTGCTGGTGGGATGCTGGGTGGGGGGAAGGGCTAAAGGGGTGAGGGCATTAAAGAGAGCACTTGTTTGGATGAGTACTGGGTGTTATATGTAACACAGTAATATGTAATTCTATTCCTGAAATTATTATTACACTATATTTTAACTAAAAAAAAAATAAATAAATAAACATGATATTGAGGGCAGAAGAAAAAAATAAAATAAAGTTAACAGTAAAAAAAATTTTTTTTAGTTTATTTATTTTTGAGAGAGAGAGCAGGGGAGGGGCAGAAAGAGAAGGAGAGAGAATCCCAAGCAGGCTCTGTGCTGTCAGCACAGAGCCCAATGCAGGGCTCGAACTCACAGAGAGATCATGACCTGAGCTGAAATCAAGAGTGGGACGCTTAACTGACTGAGCCACTGAGGTGCCCCCACAAGTTTTTTAATAAAAAAAATCATAACCAAATGGCATTTTTGTGTTTTTTTGTTTTTTGTTTTCATTTTGTTTTTTTAATTTTGTTTAATGTTTTTATTTATTTTTGAGACAGAGAGAGAGCATGAGCAGGGGAGGGGCAGAGAGAGAGGGAGACACAGAATCCGAAGCAGGCTCCAGGCTCTGAGCCGTCAGCACAGAGCCCGCCGCGGGGCTCGAACTCACAGACTGTGAGATCATGACCTGAGCTGAAGTCAGACACAACCAACTGAGCCACCCAGGTGCCCCACAAATGGCATTTTTGTAACCAGCCTGTTAGGGATTTCCTTCCAAACAGGCTAAAGTGGAAGAGGCAAAAGCAACCCCTCTGCAGATAATCACACTTCCAGAACCACCTTTTTCTCCTCCACATGTGACCCTCACTCTCCCTGGTGGCCGACACAGGACCATCATGGCTGGCAGCAGGGGAGGCCCCGGGCAGAGAGTGCATATAAGAAGCTCCAGCCTCACAAACATTTCACGCTCCCATCCTATATCCACAACCTGAAACCCCAGTTCTAGACCTGGACCATTTGTTGCCAAGAACTCTGGTCTGGGTACGTCACTACACTGACCCCAACTCTGCCTTGACTCAGACCTTGGTCTTAATGTCTACTGTAACAGCCCCCTGAATCCCTCCCTGAATTCAGTAGCTTCCTTTCTCTGAGTTCTTTCCTCCCTCATCTTGGTACTCCCAGAGCCAGCCAGACACAGCAGCACAGAGCCCCCAAGTGAAATACACCAAAGTCCATTAAGAATCACCTAAAATGTCAACACAATTTGAAAGCAGCTATTAACAGTGCATATGTGAAGTTGGCAGTACTTGTGATAAGCAGGAAAAACAACAATGAATACTAATGTCTTATATTTGTATAGCACCTTAGAGTTTCCAAAGTGCTGTCATAACACCCTCGAGATAGGCAAAAGGGGTATTGTTTTCCCATTTTGCACATGAAAACATTTGAGTTTGGAAGGGTTAAATGAATGAAGCAAAACAAGAAATTCATTTTTGGGACCCACAAAGTAACTGTTCCATACACCATACAGGATGCCCTTGGGAAGCCCATTGGAAGGTACTTGCAAGATCATCGGACTTTGGGAGTTTGCTTTTATAATGTATCAGTTTCTCCAATATGGTCGTGGATCACATTCTTCAGCCAGGAGGACCATTCATCAGATACACTCATTCCCAGACCTTGCCCCGGCATCATAATCAGAAGCAGGGGCAGGATTTGCGTTTTACCTAGCACCCCCAAGTAACTCTGATACACCCACCCTATATGAAGCAGAGTGCATTAAAGAGCCAGTTCCCATCTGGACAGGAGTTCTCTTACTGAGCATGACAGAGAGGCAAGGCCAGCATAAACTGTTGTTCTGAGGAAAGCCGGTGAATCAGGATGACATCCAGGACCATTCATCAACCTTTGAAGCCAAGTAGTAAGGAACGTTACCCATGAACGAAACCCCTCAGGGGTTAAGAGCATGGAGACCAAAAATAAACTTCATAGATTCAAACCCCAATCCTGCCACTGATAAGTGACCAGGGACAAGGTACTTAACCTCTCTGTGCCTTAGGTTTCTCATCTATAAAATGGGGATAATAATAGAATAACTATTACACTTCCTGGGATTGTGGGATTAAATGAATTCAGTGGAAGTAAAGCCTTCAGAGCAGTGCCTAGCACCAAGTATTGTTGAATGAGTGTTGGATAGTAATAAAGACAGGGCTTCTGTGAGAGAATAGAAAATACATATATTGGTCTCTGCCCCTGGTTCCTGCACAGAGATCCTAAAACTCTTGTAAATTCCTAAGTGATAAGAGCACTAGAAGCATCTCTTGTTCTTTTTTTATTTAAAGATTTTTTTTCAAATGTTTTTTTATTTTTTGAGAGAGAGAGAGAGCGAGCGAGGAGGGGAGGGGCAGAGAGATAGGGAGACAGAATCCCAAGCAAACTCCACATCATCATCACAGAGCATGATGCTGGACTCAAACTCACAAAGCAGGAGATCATGACCGGAGCCAATAACTAGAGTTGGACGCTTAACCGACTGAGCCACCCTGGCGCCCTGGAGCATCTCTTGTTCTAATGAGGTGACTCTGAGTTGGCTCTTGGTACCTGAAGTGTGTGGGGGGCATGGGGGTGGTGGAAGAGGAGGAGGGGGAGTCCTATGGGATTGAGCTCTTAACCTGTGGGATCTGACATTATCGCCTGATAGATACCATCAGAAATGAATTAAATTGTAGGACACCCACCTGCTGTTGTGAAGAATTGCTTGTTGTTGCAGGGAAAGCCAGTCCCACATTTGGTGACCGGAAGCAAAGTATTCTCTGTGATGGTAAAAGAGATACACAGGACAAAGAAAGACATGATAGGGAAGAACTGGGGTTTCCCCTACACAGGAAGATGGAAAACTGAGTTTTTCCCCTTCACAACGTGTGTCAGTGAAGTGGGATTGGCTAGATCATCCCTGGCTCATAAAACATGTAGTATGGGAAGGAGAGGATAGAGGGGGGAGGGGCAATGAAGAACCTTTGGTTCCTGGGTGGCCATCTGGTCACCCATGGTATTGAGCAGTCACTGTGCTGCAACTGGTTACTAAAGGGAAAAGTTACCAACAGAATTTAGAGATGGATCCAGTGCCTGGGGAGTTGGTTCCCTGGGTACCTAGGGAAATGTCAACTAATAAGAAAAAGGTGAAATTTCTAACCGTTGGTTATTGTTATCTGTCAACAAAAAGTATCTCGAAGATCTCTGGTCACCAAGAAGGTAGTCAGTGTCGGCGGGGAGGGCAAAACCAAGAAACTACTGAAACTACAGGGCAGAATGTCCAGGAGCTGTTTCATTTCATGGACTGGCAGCATTGGCTTCCTGAGGAACTTGATGGAAATGCGTTGTGAGAAAGGCGACTTTGGGGGCAATGTCTGGTTTGGAAAGCAGCAGAGTGGAGGAGCATGCGTGCGCTCATGCAGGACCCACGGCTCTCTGTGGAACGACCGCAGGTGCTGTGTGTGACCCAGCCACACAGCAGTGTTCCTGAGGAAAGAGCCAGCCTCGTGGAGTGGACAACAGGTGACCGCGATCAATCATGGCAAATGCTACAGTGAAGGGGGCCCTTGCACATGGGCACCCCATGTAAGCTTATGGTTGCAAAGCCAAAGGACAGTTTGGGAAACCTATGGATGGTCTCAGCTTCCCCTCCTGGGCCTTACAGATGCTAATAAAAAATTATGTCCGTTAACAAGAGAATGTGGAAAGGCAGAGGAGAGATTAAGAGAATGGTTTCAGCAAGGTGGAAATTTTTAAGTTGATATTAAGAATGAAAGTGAATAAAGCAAATACTGATGGGGCAAGACAAAGAGGAAGAGAAAGGGAAGAGTCACGGGACTCATCAAGCAGAGAAGAAATTTTTAGGTGGTTATTAAGAAATGAGAAGGGGGCACCTGGGTAGCTCAGTCAGTTAAGCGTCCAACTCTTGATTTCAGCTCAGGTCATGATCTCACAACTCGTGGGATAGAGCTCCGTGTCAGGCTCCACACTGACAGCACGGAGCCTGCTTGGGATTCTCTCTCTGCCTCCCTCCCTGCCCCTCCCCGCCTCGTGCACGCACGCTCACCTTCTCTGTCTCTCTCAAAATAAACAAACTAGAACAAAAAGAAATGGGATAAATAAAATAGACACTGAGAAGTTGAAACAAAAGTCTTAATGTAGCATTACCTAAGGCTGGGTGGGCCAAAAATACCCCACCTGATTCCCCAACATTAAAGTGCCCCAAACAGTCCAATCTGTATATCCCAGTTGAGAAAAAATTTTAAAGCCTGAAGGCAGAGATTACAATTAGAATTGTGGCCCCCAGCTTGTGCTGCGGCAAATTCATCACGTTCAAGGTCCACAAAAGGGCCAGGGTCCCTGGACTCAGCTCCTCCCTGGGGACCCAAAGCCTTTCCCACAAAAGTGGGGAAAAGGCTCAGGGGGTGGAAGAGAGAAGTTTCCAGGACCCCTTGACACAGGAGCCCCACGTACTGCACTATCCAAACCCACTGGGGAAGTTCTGACTCAGGCTACAGTTACATTGAGAGAATATAAAAATGTAAAGTAGGAGTATGAAAGCTAGAATTTTTAAACAGGCTTTATGCGAGGTGGCTGTGTCTACCTTCCCTGAATGTTTTATGGGAATGAGAATAATGTGTGAGTATAAAAGGGACACACAGGGAAGAAACACACAGTAGAGAAGAACTGGGGTGTTTCCTGTAGAGAAAGGAAAAAAAAAGAGTTTTTGCTTCTTAGCTCCCCTTCCCGATTTTATAGATCCTTGAAGGGACACGCATTGCCAATAGCCAAGAGAGGTGCTCAGACTGATGGGATTTCCAGCATCTGGCACAATGTTCACAATTAAATACTTGCCATGGTAAGTATTCAATACATATTCATTGCAAATAAAATGGAACAAGTCCAACATTTTACCTGGGTGGACAATTTAGAAATGAACGAGATGGAATCAAGCCTCCGTTCTTTAGTACTACAGACCAACCCAATTTCCAAGGCCTTTGAAGTATGTCCTGCGAGGAAAACCATACTTTGTGAATTTTGTTTTGTTTTGTTTTAATAAGCCATCATGTAAATTCTACTTGAGATCAGTACTGTTAGCCTTTCTGGAGGCAAAATAGGGGGCTCCCAGTGCTGAGTTCTGATTGTCCTGTGCAAAAAAACATGCACTCTAGCGACCCTATCCCCCACCATGCCCTCTGTTTCTTTCTCCCCTAACCCAACAGCAGGCCAGCATTCATAATCTACCTCTGCCGTTTATGTCTTCCTAACACAACTCCACCCCTTGGACATTTTAGAAAGCAACCAGATAAACAACATTCTCTCGAATTATTATTCACTTTCTAATGAACAATTAAACTGTCGCTATGCAAAAAGAAGTTTGGTAAGTTTTGAGTGTTTCTTGACACACACAAGTCTACCTGACAGTATTTGAGTCATTGTACAATGTGGAAAAAAAAAAAAAAAAAAAAACATGAAGAGAAGCTATCATTCTGCACATGGTAAAAATGGCAGCCATTTGGAGCCACCCATGAAGATGTTAAGGCTGAGCTCTTAGAGAGTGGAAGATATTTCCAGCATGGGCAGGAAAGAGCAAGTTTCCCTAAAAGAAAACACATTGACAACAAGGGAACAGGTTGCTTCTATTGTCAATGCCCTAACGACTTTCCTAAATTAGCTTTTTATGGGAACCCTTTCTGCATGCTTGATGACGCTCAGACCACCCAAGTTAATTTGATACAAATGTAATTTAAGAGATTCCATGTGTGTCTTAAAGAAGATTTGGGGTTTGTGGGGTTTGAGTTGTTTTTTTTCCCCTCTCTCCCTTTTTTTTACTTGTTTCTTTTTTTTAACTTGGTACAAGTTCTTTACTACATACATGCTTTTGAAACTGAGGATTTTCTGCTTAGTTATTACTTATAATCCAAGATAACATGGAAAGTAAATGAATTATACAATCTCCATTAACATCAAATACAAATCAAGAGGTTGGTTCTTCCATTGAAGCATGTGGCTATAACTTCAACTGGAGTCCATAGAAGTAAGTGAATAGGGATGTTGGTGAGTAGGTGATGTACTTCAACCTTAGAGCTTGAGCCAAGAATATAAATATGTATTATTTTACAGAAAGCTGAAAGCAGAGAAAGAATTTGAGTTGTTCAATTGCAACCTGGAACATCTAATCAGAAATGTTGTAAGAGAAGAACCTGTAGGGTGATTCTGTTTGATTTATTTTTATCCATCATTTTTAATTGGCAACATCTTATTTTTCTTACATGTAATGTCGAACTCCTAGCATAAAAATTCACAAGGCTAAAATTATTCTAGCTTTGCCCAACATGCCACAAGTTGAGATGTGTTTCTATATTTTAAACAACCATAGAGAGGGGCGCCTGGGTCGCTCAGTCGGTTAAGCGGCCAACTTCGGCTAACGTCATGATCTTGTGTTCCATGAGTTCAAGCCCCACGTCAGGCTCTGTGCTGACAGCTCGGAACCTGGAGCCTGCTTCAGATTCTGTGTCTCCCTCTCTCTCTAGCCCTCCCCCGTTTGTGCTCTGTCTCTTCTCTCTGTCTTTCAAAAATGAATGTTAAAAAAAAAAAAGAAAAGAAAAATTAAAAATAATAATAATAAACAACCATAAAGAGAGTGAAGAATGAAAGTTTAGGAGTCAGGTATTTCTAGGTTCAAATCCCACTTCTGCCACTGGTTCTCTTTGAACTCCAGGTGTTAGTTAATTTCTCTGAGGGTTAGTTTTTCAGCTGAAAAATTGAAATAGGCTACTGTATGACTTAAATGAGGTAAACATTATGAAGTACTGAATAAACGGTTTTTAAAAAGTGGTGGTGACTCAGGTCGACATTTTCTGCTGAGAGATCTTGCTTCCCTGAGGGTTCCAGGATATGTCCAGCCCAGCCACCAATACCACTGATCACCAAGTTTGCAGATTTATTCTCAGTGTCTGGCTGAAAGTAAAAGGAAGTCAATCTCTCTGCCAAGATAGATCACTTTATACTACTTTGACAAGGATGAGACCGGAAGAAATGATGGTCCAAAGAAATGGCTGGAGGGAAAAGGCAAATCAAGAGTTACATAGATCTATGTAACATGAAGAAAAAAGTTAAGATTTACAAAACTGTCATATGCTTTACTCAAAAAAAAAAAAAAATAGAAAGAAATATGCCGCTAATTTAAGGACACAAGGCCATGTGTCAAATAGGGACTGGAAGGAAAGGTGAGTTACACAGCTGTCATGACAGAGAAGCTCTGCCTAAGGCTTCCTTAGACAGGTCAAGGAAAAGCAGGATGGAGAGCTTGAAAAAGAGAGGTCTTAGGGCAAATCCTCAGACACATCTTCCAGTGGTGGCCATTGGCTTTGTACCTAAGCAAAATATACAGGGAAGGATTCTCTCCAAAGATTTACATGGACTGCAACATTTGAATGAGTCTTGAAAAACAATGTCACAAAAGGGTGAGGAAGAATATCTAAAACAGAAGAAAGAAAAATGTCTTGAGGACAAGTGTCCATATCAGTCTGAAGCTCAAGATGAAAGCGTGTCAAGACCAAGTCTAGGATGTACTAGGCTTTGACCTTTCTTGACCGAACTCTACTCAACTAAAATTTGTTAAAATCTGTAACAATGGTTCACATGCAAAATAAATTCATTTTAAGATATTATGGTTTCATGTCTTATGCTTAAAACTTTAATCCATTTTGAAATTATTTTCCTGTTTATGTGTAAATATCATTTGACCATAAAAAAAGAAGGAAATCCTGCCATCTGTGCCAACATAGATGAACCTGGAGGGCGTTATGCTAAACGAGATAAGCCAGATAGAGAAAGACAGGAGGAATAGGGATTACCAGGAACCAGGGGTTGGGGCGAGTGGAGAGATATTGGTTGAAGGGCACAAACTTTCAGTTATAAAGTAAATAAAGTTCTGAGGCTCTAATGTAGAACATGGTGCCTATAGTTAATAATACTGTATTATACATTTAAAATTTGCTGAGAGTAGATTTTAAGTATTCTCACCAAAACAAAAAACAACAAAAAGTAATTCTGTGAAATGATGGAGGTGTTAATTAACTTGACTGTGGTTGTCATTTTACCATGTGTACATATATCAGATTATCGTGTTGTACAGTTTAAATACATTACAACTTTGTCAATTATACTCAATAAAGCTGGAAAAAAATTTTAAAGAAGAACATTAAAGACACCTAGTATACTACCTTGCACACACATGACACCTAATAGAGAACATTATTTTTATTACTAAATAAACATCTCGACAGTCCAAAAATCATCTTTATTTCATTCCATCTCTCTGATTCTGATCCCCACGCTATTGTTTAAGTCCATTCAGTCATTGATACAAGGAGGCATAAGCAATGTAATGGTTGTATTATATTTTCTCATTTTTGAAGCTCACAATACAAGTCCTTCTGCCTCTTGTCATAAATTGTTTTCCAATACTTTATTTTTTTTAATTTTCTTAATGTTTATTTATTGTTGAACCGAAGTCAGACCTGAGTTGCAGTTGGATGCTTAAACAGCTGAGCCACCCAGGTGCCCCTTGTTTTCCAATTCTTTAATCTCTTTTCTGGACTTTGTCCAAAATCCTTCGAGTCCTCCCATGGGCTCTTTGCAGACCAATCACCCCTAATCCTCCCCTTCTCCTCATATCCCAGCCCTCTCTGCTGCCTACACCCTTGACCCCATCAACCACATCGTTTCCAATGCATTTACCCCCTCCTCCTGTTCAGTTATCCATTCGTCATCTACTCTTGTTTTAGTTCAACAGTTCTCAAACTTTTCCATCTCAAGACCCCATGATTTTTAAAAATTATTTAGGATGCCAGTGAGTTTCTGTTTATGTGGGTTACATCTATCAATTCTTAGTGTATTCAAAGTTAAAACTGAGAAATTTTAAAATATTTCTTTACTAATGCATTTTAAAGTAACAATCATAATCCATTTATATGTTAACATAAACAGTGTATCTTTAAGAAAATTCTGCTTTTCAAAAAAAAAACCAAAAGTAGTGGGAAAGTGACTTTTTTTTTTTTACATCTTCACAAATCTCGTTAGTGCCTGGTTTAACGGAAGACAGGGGGATTATCATATCTACCTCGGCATTCAATTTGTTGAGATATGTTGTGTTTGTTGAGGTAAATTAAGAATATCTGGACTCATAATACAGTTGAAAAATGGAGAAGTATTTCATAGCCTTTTCCGATAAGTATGGATTTCCTTCTTTGACACCACACCATGTGCAACAAGAGTAGTTTCCTAGAGGTCAGTTACAATATGGGATGTCAAACCATATCAGTCAAGTGTTTATAATCTGCTACATTAAAATCAGTTGGTCTACCTTGCATATTAAATGGATCGAGTGCCAAGCATTAGTTATTTGGAAAATATTCGTTCCCCAAGTTATGTAGATCTTCCGAATGTTGACACACTTAATTATACAATATCAAAAAATTGCATTTGTTAATATCACCACCAATCTTATCTCAAAAGTCTTTAAGTATTGTGACTCTGTCAAGTTCATGGTGGTGGAGAGAAGTCTTCCAAAATTCTCATTTTCACTTGAAAGCTTAAATTTTTATCATAGGCAAGAAACACTGTCAGTTGTTTCCCTTGAAGTGACAGGTTCACTCTTTTCATTTTTGGGGAAGTGTCTGCCAAATACACAAATCTGAATAACTCTAGTTTTTCTGCCAGTCATTCTTTCAAGTGAAGACAGTATTGCGTGAGGAAGGGGCTAGATCAGCCCACGGCTCAGACAGTCTCCTGGGTACCTTCCCTCCAGGTGACTGGCATACTGTACCAACCAGCCCAAGCATCTCCTTTGCTCTTCTCATCCAACCGTAGGAAATGCTAAGATATACTCAATAGCTGAGGTTTCATAAAATCGATAATTTGAATTACTTCATTAGGAACATCCTTAGGTGAAACGGGCTGACTGCCCCCCACAAACGTGTGACACTGGCAAATACAATGACTGTCAGTGCCATTTGGTTCTAGTGACTTGATTTACGCGAGGGTGTCAGCAGCATTTCCCACACTTGAGAACCATTGTTTTAGATGTCACTGCACACTTTTTAGAACCGCATGTTCCCTTCTTGATGAGAGGTTCAAGATGGAGATTTAACAAAATGGCTTCTGCCCTCTGAAGGTTGTGCATACTGAAAGATCCCCAAGTCTCTGGAGAGCTTGTATTGCCTTCAAACTTTGTATTTAAGTATTTATATGAAGCATTTAAGGGATATAAATTCTTGCTGATTGCTTGATTGATTTTTTTAAAAGCTATAAAAATCAACTGCACATTTACAGATTAGACTACACCTGGCTTAAGAGTGCCAAGTGACTGATTCATTAAAGAGGATGTGGGAAAATGGAAGCATGTCCAGGAGAGCTCAGCTGGGTTAGTGGAATGATGGAAACCAACTCCTCTGAGTACTTGTGGCAAGAACCAAAGACATTCAGGCCAAAGGTCTCTTGGCAAAACAGATAGGTTGCCCAAGAATTGTGTTGTATGAAAAAGAGATTAGATGAGTTCCTAGTAGTTCAAGGAGACCAGAGATGGGCAAGAGAGTGAAAGGTACAGAAATATTAGTTGAATTTGAAACGAAAAAAGAAAAAATTGAGAATTCCCTCTATCCACCAGTATAATGGGTGATGTTGGAAGAAGCCATCGATGTGCTCAACAGAGGCTGGAAGGTGTGAAGACACTGAAAGGGGGACTGAGACTCCACCACAGAAATGTGTACACACTTTCAAGATGGCCATGAACCCAGGAAGCTGCCCCAGGCTGATGACTTCTAAAGTCCTTTCCAACTCTCAAATTCTGTAATTCCACAAATTCCATAAATTTTGGCACTAGAGTGTCTTAATAAACTATCATTTTCATGATTTATTGTGAGAATAAAAAAAAATGTGTGTTGAATTAAAGCTGGAGTAATTCATTCTTCTGTACAGCGAAGTCAAGATGTCACCGCCTTTTGGACAGTTAGGGGAAGGAGGCTGTTCTCACAGTCAGAGATGTCAAAAGGCCTCATAGCGTGGTGGAGACATTCAGGGGTTGGGAGTCTGTCAGGGATGGACTCAGGACTTGTATATTGGCCTGAATGTCCTAAATCCCACCTATAAAATAGAATTGTGTGTTTTCACACCCCTCATAGAAATGTGGTTACAACGTAAGTGACATCTTAAGAAATAATTAGGTTTTTCTCCCCACAATAAAACTCAACCATACCAATGCCAGGACTTATTAAAATTTGTTCGAATGCTTGCCTCAGGAAACTATTTACTGAGAAAACTGAAAAATTAGTTGGGCAAAGGAAATGCAGCTAATACTGTGTGATTAGAGTGGCACATCTAACACAGCGTCTCATTAAATGTTCTTTGATAAATTCACTCAGATTATCTTGGTTATGACTTGTGACAAGGAGCAAGATATGGCCTGAAGGCCCTGTGAGCCAACGTTGCAGTGAATGGTCACTGAGTTGTGAGAAAATGCAAAGGGGAAGGGGTGGTGGGCAAGGAAAAGGAAGGGTGCTTCGGGGATGGATGTTTGATCTGGTCTTATTTAATATCTTCATTAATGATCCGGAAGAGGGGTAAATAGCCTGTTAATGAAATTTGCAAATGAGACTAAATTGGGAGACGTTGTAAACATGCTCAAGGACAGAGAAGTAACATGAAGGCACCTTGAGAGGCTGGAAGCCTGGGCCTGAATAAAAAAAGCCAAAAGCTCGTGTGTGTTCTAGAAGGAAAGGGTGGGGGGAGAAGCAGTAAGAGCCCTACCCATTTATGAACCTAAGTTTCTGTGTGTGTGTGTGTGTGTGTGTGTGTGTGTGTTCTTTTGTTCCTCCATTTATTCATTCAGGGTTTATTGTAGTGGACACAGTGCCAGTACCACTCGGTGGCTTTTCCTTCTACACACCTTGAAGCCTGCTCACTGATTTGGATGGAGGGCTTATTCTGGCCACAACAGCAAGACAAACCAAGAACATGGGAAAGCTAAGGCCTAAGACACAACTCTCACTGATTATGAATGGAGGTTAGGGGATGAATGCCTCTACCTTCTTTGCCCCTCAATATGGGTAACTCTGGAGGTCTCGAAAAATCCCCCAGCAAGACTGAGCTCCAGCTGTCCACAAAGGTAACTGGTTTGAAGTCACACCTGTTACTCACTTGCAACCCATGTTGAGTGGGCACACCTCCTAAACACGCTCAGATCCTTGTCTCACTCTCCTTCTGGGGGGACCCAATCCAAGGCATTTATCCGATCTTTCCATGTGCTAAGGACTGTGCTGTATAAGATAAGGTCTTTGCCCTCAAGGAGCAGGTTTGATTGGCTAACGGAATAGCGAATATCAAATCGATGTTACTATCTGTAATATATTCATGTCTGCCATAGAACATAAGGGGATTTTGATGTCTAAATATTCAGTTAGCTCAAGAAAGTGCAGGACCTTCTCTTTATCACCACTTCACTCGGTTCTCTATTTCTAATGGTTTTCTTCCCCATGTCCACAGTCATGGTGAGGACTCTAACCTCCCTACTACCTCAGCCATGGGTCTGGGACAAGCCCTACACCCAGCAGTAAAAATCCTCCCTCCCTCAACTACCACTCTGATCACATCATGGTCCTTTGCATGACCCTGTAACGATATCCAACTGCCTCAGAAGTTCAATAAGACCCCTCATCAGGAATTTGGGCTGCTATTTGAATGTCTTCTCCCTTTATCCATTTTTCTGCCCACAATAGTCTACATTTTTTCATCTCCCTGCTTCTCCCTGAAACTGAATTCTTTGCCCCATTCTGAATTTTTACTTATTTCTTTTCCTCAAAAGGACTTTCAAATGCCTCTTCTTCAAGTCATTTCTTGTTCTTTTGGGATTCTGCTAAAGAATCCTCTCTCATGAAATCTTTCTAAGCTGGCTGTCCCCAATTCTATCATCTCCAGCCCATCTAAAATCCCCCCCCCGAATCTCTAACATGTTAAGAATGTGTTTTATATACTACTGTAACACTCACAAAATTTTTCTGAAGTTGTAATTAAACAATGTATGTAAGAGTTCTTTGTAAATGATAAAGCATGGCACTATCATAAATGTGATTCTTTGTTTTCCTCCTACTTCTTTGTTTTGTGGGAGAAAGAATAATGATTGTATTCTCTTCTTTTACCTATTGGACATTTAAACTGAATACTTTCTTATGTTAGGATTAGCTAAGTGTATTTCTCTTTTGATTTTCCGTACCTCTGTATATGTGCTCAGCATCCAAGAATGTGTGCAAAAACATTCATGAGTGATTGGCCATCGTGTTGCTCACGAACACCGTCTTTAGTGACTTACTAAGATGTGCACTGCAGATTTTATTTTCTGAAGATGGCCGCGTCCGTACATAGATACACACAGACATATGTGTGTATATATGTCACATGCTCTTTTCATGGAATGACTGCCATTCCTCCCACTAAGAGGCAAAGTTTATTCTCCTCCCCTGATCAACACATTGTAATTGCTTCAATGAATAGAATGTGGGGGAAGTAATGCTGTGTGATTTCTGAGGCTAAGTCATAAAGGACAATGACATGGCTTCTGCATGGCTCTCTAGTTCTCTTTTTCTCTATACGTACATTCTCCCTGGGAAACTAGTCCCAGTTATGGCTCAACCAACATCAACTCCCAGAAAGATGGCTTTAGTTCCTAATCTTTGAGCTGTCCCAGAGACAAATCAACCCTGCTAAATCCTACCCAAACTGCTGATTTGGAGGCAAAAGGAGCGTTGACATTTTTTAGTCGCTAAACTACACAGTCGTAGTAACTAGAACAAAGTGCATTGTAGCGAGTCAGTGAGACACATACAGAAAAGGTTCCCAGACACAGTTAGAAAGTCAAATTTGGATCTCATAGGAGAGGCCAGAGCTAGAGTTCTGTGGGTGATAGTTTACTCATTAAATACAGGTGAGATACCCCGAAAGAATAGGCATCCGTTGTGATGGCAAAAAATCAGTCAGGGTCCTACCTGAACTTAAGGTTTCATTCAGAGTCTAATCTTCTGCCACAGTCGGGACCATTCCTGGGACCAAGACAAACCACTTCCCTTTTGAAGATGTGGAATGTGTATCGATAATAATACATAGTAAATCCAGAAATCATTGGCTACTATGGATTATACTGGAGACCTTCCATCCTGGGACTGCCCTGATCCCTTATCTGATATCATGAAGTTGCCGTGGCTGGGTTGGGTATGACCCAGGAACTTCATCTCCAAGCTCTTACACCTGAATTTCGTGTGACTGCCCTACAGGTGCTATGATTTAGATGGGCCAGGGCTGCCAAGATAAAAGACTCATCCAAGGCCAGGTCAAGCAAATAAATCTAGACATCAACTGTATTCCCTAAGCATACATCTCATTTATTAACTGTTCAAAGATTCTGGTGGTGACATCAAATATCAAATGGACTAATTTGAGAACTAGAGACCAAAACCATGGTAGAATTTTTACAGGAACCCAGGGAACATTGGCAACAGTAGGCTAGGTACCTTTAAGGGGACGTTGCCTAATGTTTGGGGCTAAAATTAAGGAAGTCAGTCAACTGGGCCCACCTTTCCAGTTTAACTCATGTTTCTGAAAATACAGTATAGTGTGCAACAGGCGTTCTCGAAGAGTAGTTTTAAACCAGTATTATCAACATCACCTGGGAACTTGTAAGAAAGGCAAATTCTTGAGCTCTACCCCAAATCAACTTAAGTAGCAACTCTAAGAAAGAGTCCCCTTAGTCTGTGGTTTAATGAGCTCTCCAGGTGATTCTGATACCTGCTAAAGTTTGAGAACCATTGGCTGACTAGGACTCAATCTAGACTCACATACCATGGGAACTTGAGTAGGTGAAACATATCCCCTGCCCTCAGGTTCCTCATCTATGAAAAAAGGGAGAATATTATTATTACCATCAGGTGAAAGGGGACACCAGAGGAATCACACCAGCAGCATGTTTTGTGGATTAAACAAAACAATGTTTGTAAAGCACCTAGTGCCTCATATTCCACACTGTAACTTTTCAGCAAATGTCGATTCCTTTTCCTCCCTCCCTTTTTCCCCAAGACATGCCGATGATAGGTCATTGAAGCCTTTGATTCCAGTGACCTAACCCTAACTTAAATGAGGGTGGGTTGTGCTTTGTACCATGGACTTTTCCAGAAGGAATTCCTGTAACTGGTATACTCTCAAGTGATGCATATCAGAGAGACAAGGGGACAGAAGATACTGACACTTTTCAGGATAGCATTGCTGGAAAAATCTTTGGCCATATTGAATCCTTCTAGTCAAGTTAGTCCCTAACTTTCCACTAACTTATTCATCATCAGGACAGATATCTGAGATACTAGAGCCCTCACAGTCCCCATGAATGATAGCATGCCTGGAAGATAAGGCCAAATCTTCAAAATAGTGACCTCTTTTCTCCAGCTCTAGGTTGGTACTTCTTTTGACTTTCTCATCATTATGTAACTTAACCACATGTCCCTGGCATCCTCAGCACTCACTTGAAGGGCTAATTGGTTTGTTTCCTTGTATTTCTTATGCTCAAAAGAAAGGCATCATGTCCAATGTCCCAATGTCCCAACCACAGAACGAGGCATTCTAACCTCACCATTTGTCATGGCCCAAGCAACCAAATGTCACCTCAGTAAATATTAATGGAAGTGAATTGACTAAAGAAACCAAAAACCCATGAGACATATGGAATTACACTAGACTTTGTGAACAATGGGGTGATAATGGTAATGACCTACGTCTGAGGAGAGTTTTTCAGAGAATTGAAAACATTTTACAATTAAGTGCCCATGTCAGTGGTAAATTTATTAAGGGGTAATTGGACACAGCCTTGGCAAAACTCAGGCTGGACAGTACCGCCCCTACCCAGTGGGACGCTATTCTTTCCATTACTACCAAATAAGCTTCTCCCAGCATTCTCCGTCAACAGAAAAACAGAACAGCTTACAGTCTGAACTCTGGCGAGCCACATGGGGGTTATCTCAAAAACGCTGCAACTAAAAACATATCTACCTTTCCACAACATAAAGAAATAATCCACATTCTAAGATTTATTCTTTAGAATAACAATGGTTTTAGCACAAGCGCTGTATCATACAGTGAAGTTCGAGCATCCTTTTCAAAGGTATTTAAATCTCAATGCCCAAGGGCACTGAATTCAACTCGGAGCTTGATCCTGAAGAATGCTTATAGGAAACACAAATAAGTGGTTAAAAAGGTCCATAAGAATGCAAAACATGTAATTTCATTATGGTATGATATGGTATGATAGACTATCAACATGATAAGGAAACAAAAGAGAAGGTTCCATCATCCCTGGCTTAGAACACATTTAACAAGTGAAATCTGGATAAAAGCAGAATTATGCATAGAGCTCTAAGAAATGAAAGAAATCACCCATGCAACGTATCTTGTTTTCATGCATCTCACTGGTTAAATTGGTCATTTGTATTTGAAAACTAACTGAGAAATACACCTGCAGAATTCCAGCTTAACACTACAACTGGGTAACAGCTCTGGACACACCACCATCAGCCATCCCACAAAAATACCTATGAAGACGCGGAAGACGAAACATGACAGCAATAAGAAAACTGATTTGCAATCAAACTCTTCTCAGAATCTTAAGGAAGTTCTACTACTTAAGAAACAGATCAAACCAGATTAGAAACCCATTTTGTGACTCACCATTCCTGTGCCTGATTGAAAATATCCCTCTATTGTCCACCAAGATTCAGGAATTTCACATCTGTGTCAATGACAAAATCGAGCAGCTGCCTTTCCACCATGGGGTGCTTCTCTTCAAAGCTCTCAGTTCACTGTTTCATTGCCCTCCCCGCCAATCAATGCGTTTGTTTATACCTGTATTCAAAGACAGAATAGTAATGTTAAAAATGATAACAGCAGCTAATATTTACAATTTACAATGCACTGGGGAGCCTGGGTGGCTCATTCATTTAAGTGTCCAACTCTTGGTTTTGGCTCAGGTCATGATCTCACAGTGGGCCACAGAGCCACTTTGGGCTCTGCTGGCAGCATGGAGCCTGCTTGGGATTCTCTCTCTCTCTCTCTCTCTCTCTCTCTCTCTCTCTCTCCCCCCCCTCCCTCCCTCTCTCTCTCTCTGCCCCTACCCTACTAGTGCTGTCTCTGTCTCCCTCGAAATAAATAAGCTTTTTAAAAAATGTACAATGCACTGTGCTAGATACTTTACAAATATCTCTCTTTAACGTCACCACACACAATAATAACAATATCATTATCTTCATTTTAGGAAAGTGAAGCTCAATGATATGAAGTAATTCACGAAATTTCACCAAGCCGGTCAGAAGTAGAACTGGGGTGAGTACTCAGACTATAAGACTCTCAAGTAAGTAGCCATTAGATGATATCATAGCCCCTATTGGGTATTTTTCAATAAATACACAGAAGGTGGGAATAATTTCTAGCATGACAGGAGATATTGTCCCTTAGATGACATAATATAAGGGGGGGGGAGGAGACAGGGACATGGAAAGTTCTAGTCACAGTACATGCTAGGAACTTTCACTTCTGTGCATTCCATTTTTGCAGAATGTTAGAGCCAGGAAGCATGGAAAGAGCTTTCATCTCAGTCCTGAAGGGTCCCCCTGGAAATCAAATCGAGCTTGACTTCTGAGTAAGAGATGTGACCAGCACAAGAGAACAAGGCCAAGTGTAAGTGAAATATCTTTTCTACATTAAAACATGAAGAACAATGGGAAATTGAATAAAAATAGGGAAAAATCATTACAAGGATTCAGAAGCTGAGCAGACTTCTGATAAATATTTATTATAGAAACTGGAGTTAGGAAAAAATAATCTGGGATTAGACTTTAAATAGAGAAGGGGCACCTGGGTGGCTCAGTCGGTTAAGCACCCGACTGTGGCTCAGGTCATGATCTCACAGTTTATGGGTTCGAGCCCTGTGTCAGGCTCTGTGCTGGCAGCTCAGAGACTGGAGACTGCTTTGGATTCTGTGTCTCCCTCCCTCTCTCTGCCCCTTCCCCGCTCATGCTCTGTCTGTCTCTCTCTCTCAAAGATGAATAAACATTAAAAAAAAAAAAAAAGATTGGGGAAAAATTTTTTGAGATCATCTCTAAATTTTTTGTCACATTTCAGAAGCACGTATTATTTCATTAAAAAATGAACTATCTGAAAGAGAAAATAGCACCTTCAGAACCCATCTCACTTCCTCAAAGAGGATTGATATCTCCAGCTTCGCTCTGCTGGCGTTTAAGCTTTCCAAGTATCTATTTTAAAGAAGTAGGACACTGCTTCTTGGTTGGCTGCGTTCTCTGCACTCTGCTACACGAATGGGGCTGCCTACATGACCTCTCTGGCCCCTCTTCCAAAATGGAATGGTTCTTCTGACCCAGGAAGCTCGACCAAAGCAGGTGGCCAAACCCACGGCACATTTCAGAAGCTTACTTCCCCTGATTTTTTAAACAACTTTGTTTTTCTAATTACAAATGTAGCCGTGTTTATCACCGAAAATTTGGAAAACTCTAAGATATATAGGAGAAAATAGAAACTCTTCCATACTCTCACAATTGAGAGTCATGATTTCTCATGTCCAAAATTGTTGGGAAGCCAGTCATTTAAAGGCCGGACACCATTCCCAAGGGGCAGCCACGGTTTCCATGGCTCCACTCTGGAAAGGAGACAAGGGCCTGTGCGAGCTGGCATAGGAGGGCTCCTTGTCCGAGCCGACCACACGCTCCAACTTCAAATACCGTCCATAAGATAACATCCCTGGAAGCACTTTATAAACTCTCAAGGATTCTACAAATGGCAATGGTAGTTATTCTCAGGAGCGAACGGGTTGGTATCTTGGTATTGTCATGATTGCACAAAGGGAAATTGGTTTCCAAGGAACGATTTCTAAATGTTCTGCCGTTGGAGGTGTTCCTGCCATTCAGCTTCTCTTTGTGGTAGCGGGCTGCTCCCTGGCATTTCATCTCCCACAAGGATCTGGCAAGGCCTGTGGTTGATCCTGGCAGACACACACCTCGTCTCAGGAAATCGCTGCTCCGTTCACAGCTCGGCAAGCTTACGTATGGTGCTCGGATCTGTTTTGACCCCAAAAAAGAATACCACGTCAAATGCCTCATTTCCAAGCACACCACAGGCGACAAAAGTTGCCTCCCAGAGGAATGCAGCACGAACCCAGCATTAGTGCAAGCATATGCATCAACACATATATGCCTCCTTACCGTTGCACATCATTTGTTCTTTGGACGTGTGAATGTTAGAGTAGAGCCTCTCAGCAAAAGGCCAGAGGAGAACAGTTGTAAGTTGTCAGGGTATACGAAGATGTTTGATAGCCCCCTCTCCTCAGATTCCTATGCCCTCTGATAAAGCGTTAGCCTGTCTAGATACTGGAAATAGCCTTCTCTAGGCTTACCCAACAGCATCTCCTCCCAGTTTTCCAGCCACCTGCCTGATCACTCCTTCCTGGTCTCCTTGCACACTCCTCTGCTCCACCTTCAAGGGGTGGCTTAGCTCCACAGCTTCCAGAGAGCCAGGCTCTCATCTGGTGATTTACTTCTGTATCCCCAGCACTGAGAATCACGTGTGGCACTTAGCAGATGCTTACCAAGTATTTGTGAGCGAATACATTGCTGCCAAACTCTCCGTGTCCTTACCACCACATTTCCACGGACTTCCAAACAATTTAGTCTCGTGCCCAGAGCCACCCACCATTGCTAGGATACGTCACTGAATAAGATGCACGGATCCACCCTCAACTCCAGAGCCAAGGACCCCGTTCCCTTTATGAGGTTGCCTACAGCTGTGTGGTCCATGAATCCCCTGCGTCAAAACCAGCTCCCAAAGAGGCACCCACCTTCATGTTCTTTCTTATTCTTTAAAACCCGTTTGCCACCAAAAGAACAATAGTGTTTTGTCATTAGTATTTTCCCAACCTGAATCAAAATAAGATCACATCCATCCCAGATACTTTGACCTTCTGGGAAATTCCCTCAACATTTCTCCTCTACTGGGAAATTCTGAAAAAACTTTCTGTAGGATGGGGTCATGGAGAATTGCTTATTTCAGAACGATTATCACCTGGGGGCAAAGCAGGTCATTTTCCAAGCTTCAAGTTTCCCCCTTGCAGGGGTGGGAGAAATAATGTAGAAAGGATTAGAGAAAATAATGCACCAAAAAGGGGCGAGAACAATGCTTGGGATACAAGAAGGATACATTCTCATCCCAGGGAACTACATAAAACAGGGGTGATGTAGGAATCAGCACTAGGAAAGGAGACTTTGAACTGGCAGAGGAGGGAGTCCTTCACCGAAGGCTGACAATAATCATGCACCAAGGGATGAAAGGCATAGAGTAAGAAGGACAGAAGCAGGAGGGCGACTGGGCTGGATACATTGGGTCTCCACCACCCAGAACAGTGGTGAGAGAAACCCCTGGCTCACACACAGCCAGTTTTCAGGGGGCCAGACCTTGGGGGAACACTTACAGGAACATAGGACTGCCTCCTAAAATTCTGCACCCTGAGTGCCTTGCTATCCTCATGCTAGTTCTGGCCTTTCCGAGTGGGCAACAACCTCAGGGAACAACACTGAAGACCGAGAGGGTCCCACATCCCTCGTGCCCAGTACACCGGCCCCACACCATCAGCATTTGTGTGCTACAGACCAAAACTCACGTAGTTAGCAACAGGCAAAGCACTGATCCAGCTTTCTATCCAAACCACCGGATTAATGTGTTTTATTACCACTCTGCAGGGTGAGAATCTGTCCTGTAGTTCAGATTTCTCAAGACTGCTGAAAAGAAGGAAATACGCTAACCCAGCAGTAATCCACAGATCTAATTGTTTAGGAAATTCACAAAAGAATACACCTGGCTTGGACGTTACACCTGAATGCAGGTAATCGCCCAGATCACAACAGCCTTCAAAATTAATGACTTGGGTCTATCAGCAAGACAAGAAAACTCTAGTAGAACAGCATGGATCCCAGTAGAGAATGACTTTATTAAGAATGAGTAACCCACAAGTTCTTCTACGGTAGACATGAAATAGAGAAAAAGTTCACTTTTATCCCATTTCCTTTGATATATATTTTTATATATCTGTAATGAACAAGATTATCTGGAAAAGCCCAAATAGTGGCGAATTTAAGTATCATCTATACTTGGGGCACCTACGTGGCCCAGTCGGTTAAGCGTCTGACTTCGGCTCAGGTGGTGATCTCATTCACGGTTCACGGAGTTCCAGCCCCACCTCGGGCTGACAGCTCAGAGCCTGAAGCCTGCTTCGGATTCTGTGTCTCGCTCTCTCTGCCCCTCCCCCACTCACACTGTGTCTCTCCCACTCTCTCTCAAGAATAATTAGACATTGGGGCGCCTGGGTGGCACAGTCGGTTAAGCGTCCGACTTCAGCCAGGTCACGATCTCGCGGTCTGTGAGTTCGAGCCCTGCATGGGGCTCTGGGCTGATGGCTCGGAGCCTGGAGCCTGCTTCCGATTCTGTGTCTCCCTCTCTCTCTGCCCCTCCCCCGTTCATTCTCTCTCTCTCTCTCTCTCTCTGTCCCAAAAATAAATAAAAGTTGAAAAAAAAATTTTTAAAAGAATAATTAGACATTGAAAAAATTTTTAAATGAAAATTAAATATCCTATGTATTTAAATTGATAGCAGTCATTGGCATCGTCAAGTCTAACACTTTTGGTTCAGGGTTCGAGAAGCTGGGTCCCAGAAAGAGTGTGTTACTGTTCCAGTCTGGGGTCTCACAGGTGAGCCCTGGAATTTCCCACCTTTATGACTATGTCCCTATCTGCTTAGCACTCCTCCGGTGTTCACCGAGGAGTTCGGGCACATGTTTCCTCACATGCACTCGTTATTCTAAATGGAAAACCAGTGCCACTTGCCATAAATAAATAAATAAATAAATACTCACCATAAATAAAAGGCAACCCGAACAGAAACATAATTGAAATGAAACACTGTTAAACTCTAAGTGAAAAGGCTCTGAGATCTCTTCTGTTTACATAGTGATATTAGCAAGCAAAATGTCTTCCTAGGACAAGAAATACTACTGGAAGAGAATTGAGGGGCGCCTGGGTGGCTTAGTCAGTTAAGCGTCCAACTCTTGGTTTCAGCTCAGGTCGTGATCTTGCAGTTCATGAGTTCGCATCAGGCTCGGTGCTGACAGTGTGGCGCCTGCTTGGGATTCTCTCTCTGCCCCTCACTCTCCGACCCTCCCCCACTTGTGCTCTCGCACGCAAGCGCTCTCTCTCTCTCTCTCTCACTCTCTCAAAGTAAACTTAAGAAAGAGAATTGAAAGGGCAACGGTTTTCTCAATATGTGACTTGAAGCCGCTTAAAGTTGTACACTGCCATGTGGTTTCATTCTGGAAAGCCCTACTCCACCGTCTAATACCAGCCAGAGGGTTCACTTCCTCCAGGCAACCCACCAGACTCCCACTCGTCAGTGAAATAAGGATTACCTTCTTGGTGGCTGTGCACTCTGTCCCATCGCCTTACTTTGGAAATTGAGAGCCATTCCTGAATGTTCGATGAGGATTATTGAGAATGTGCTCGGGAACACACTAGAAAAGGAAACTCACCAACAAAAACCGGTTCTCTAATTTTAATCACTGAATCAAGATTCAGATTCTTAGAAAGGAAACCAACATTTAAGGACAAATACTCAATATTCTGTGTCGGGCAAGTCATATGCTTTATCTCACCTAATCTCCCAGCCATCTTGAAAGGCAGGCTTTATCAGCTCCATTTCTCACCGGAGTGAAGTGAAGCTCAGAGAGGTTCAGTAACTTGCCTCATGTCACACAGCTAATACTAGCAAGATTCAAATCCAGATCTTTCATGTCAACTCTGGCTGCACATTATAATCGACTGGGAATTGGGGGTTTTTTGAATGTTTATTTTTGAGAGAGAGACGGAGCATAAGTGGGGCAGGGGTGGAGAGAGAAGGAGACACAAAATCTGAAGGAGGCTCCAGGCTCTGAACTGTCAGCACAGAGCCTGCTACGGGGCTTGAACTCAAGAGCCAGGAGATCATGACCTGAGCCGAAGTCAGAAGCTTAGCTAACTGAGCCAATCAGGCGCCCCTCCATGGGAAGTTTTGATAATGATCAGTGTGTCAGAGCCTCACTTAAATTGATTCTTATTCAATTAGTCTGACATAGATGTTTGTCATTGTATTTATTTTTTAAGCTTCCTAGGTAGCTCCAGTGTGCAGCTGGCCATAAGAAATCCTTGCTTTGTACCATAACTTTTGTTTGCTGTTATTCCCTCATCACTTTCTCATTTATAAATGTTGTTTCCTAGATTTCCTTTATCATTTCCTAGTGAAGTTACAGTGAGCAGGAGAGACCGAATCTAGAAGAAGCAGGTCACTGCCCAGTGGTGGGGAAGCCCCAGGTTGAGAGTAGGGAGCCCTGGGCGCCAGCCTTGTGTCTGCTCTGATTTGTCTGGGACCTTGGGCAAAGGGCTCGACCTTGGCTTCCTCATCTGCAACACGATGGGTTTGGACTTGGTGATTATGAGCTCGCCTCCAGCTCTGAAAGTGTGTGATGGGGTTCCAAGTGCTCAGATCCAGATGCAGACCCTGTGGATATGCAGGTCCCCTACGCCTTTCCAAGCCATCTTCTTCCTTCTGATTCATTTCTATTTAATGAGCTTTGGCCCGAGTGCACCCTGCCTGTCTCCCAGTCCCCTTGGCCCGTGCCGAGGTCCATAGATGATTTTTTCACCCTGGGAACATTTTCTTCATTACTAATTTGCTTCTACTTCTTTTACCCAGCTCCACTTTACTACAGCCAATGGGGACTTTCTTAATATACCCAAGTGTCCTCACATGGATCTTATTTGAGCACAATCACTTTCTAGAATTCCTCCCACATTGGGGGTGGGGGCCCAGGGAGTAGGGGTAGGGAGAAACGAGCACAGGGAAGAGGCAAATCATTAAGTTTGTTTCGGGATAAATGTCATTATCAGATTCACCCCAAGATCGGCGAAGTTCAAATCCAAATGTGTGCATATGCATGCAAACGCACACACAGATACACATACATATGTCTCCAAATTTTAAGAGACTCTCAATATCTCATTCTGGATCCATTTTCTTCCATCATTTATTTAACACAGAAGAATATTTTTCAGGATACGGCTCATTTCACTCCATGGAATTATTTTACCTATTTCTGTTTGCGCATTTATTACTTTCTTAGACATACAGGACTCAGGATATGTCACCATGAAGCCATTTAGAGAAAGTCAAAACACAGGTTAATACTTGCCCCCACACTCTGCTGGACCTAAACTGAAGCATGTATAGAATACCCAGACTTCCCAAAGTCTGAACCAATGCCAAGGGCGTATGAGCCATGGGTTGCACCTACCAATGGGCTCTCATCACACGTGTACACCTTGTCTCAGCACAGATTGCTTTTATCACCAGCCCCAAATTTCCCTTAATGGCAAAGGCCTTGGAAAATTTGTGACATTAAATCTGAGGCTAATTAATCCACCATGACACTCAGAATTTTTCAGGGCATGACAGACTCTATGAAGCGTTTGAACAGCTCTGTGTCCCACAGGAAGAAAGAACAATTTCCAGGCTGTCGCAGGACAGAGTACGGAGAGCATCCCGACGGTTCTGAAGGAAACAATTCTGTTGATTGGAACAGTATTTTGCAAATGACTATTTGGCTTTCATGGGTTGCAGCTTTTTAAAATCTCCTAACATCAGTTTTACATTTATCCTTGTTGTTGTTGCTTTTTTTAAGTGGAACTAATAATCAAGGCTTTTAGGGCAAGTTTATTGTTTGGGATACAACTGTTCCTCATCCAACTCCACACGACTACCTTCCCACTATTAGGTGGGAAGAAAAGTTCTCAGTTCCTTTCATTATTCCTCCTTTGTCATAAAACCATGGGTGTGTTTTTGATTTCCAGAGAGAAAGAAGAGTGTGTTTGTGAGTTTGCCTTTATTTTTAGACTGCGTTCTTCGATTCTTCTCTAACAGTGTATATTGTTACAGCAATCTCAAGTTCTAATTTATTTATTGTTAAAATGCTAATTATGCATTTGCCCTGTTTTTATTGAAACTAAACAAGTACAAAGTTAACTAAGAACATTTCCAAATATCCTATTGATGTAAAGTCAAGTTCAAAGGTAAAATCAAGTCTTGACAGACAGGGGGACAGAAGCCTGGCTGAGATTTCAGAACCAGGGGACTCACTTTTGGATGAGGTCGTCAGCCACTTGGCAGTAAGACATCTGACTTATTCCAGTGGCTACTTTTAATTTAAAAAGGCATATAGGCCATGGGAGGGTGTGAGTGCCTCAATTATATTCCGTCTTCATATGAATGATAGCAAACGGTGCCATTAGAGACGACTTGGGAAGTCTCCAGTCTTTCCAAGGAGTGTAATGGGACCTCTAGGATCCCACCAACTGTCCACTACAGAAGCATCACCATTGCATCAGAATATTGGAACCGAATGGAATTTGGAGACCATGATCCCCACATTACACTTGAGGAAACTGAGGAACTCAGTCTTAAACACCTACCAAGTTAATAACAGAGTCATTAGTCCACAAACCTGGCCTCTTGCTCCTCAGAAGAGTGCTTTTCCCCGAAGTGAGTGCAAAGCGTCATGGGCATTAACACCAGAGCACCTTTGCTCTGCTCCTATCGGCTCTGACATCGTAAAGAGGACTTCTGCTTCTTAACCCTTTCACACATGCAGAGCTCTGTGCCAAGTGCTTTGCCCATATCATCTTATTTAATTCTCATAACAATACTGCGAGGTAGGGATTATTACAGATGATTCAACTGCAAAGCAGCAAGTTCAGTAACTTGCCCAAGGTCATACAGCTGGGAAGCACCAAACCCACAATTCAGTCTTGGGTGCTCTGTTTCCATAGCTCATGGTCCAAGCCACTACTTTACCTGTTATAACTGCTTCTCTCAATGCCAAACACCATCACATCCCACAGTCCGCACAGACACTTCCCATGACCTTCTTCCCTTAAACAGAACCCAAGGCTTAGCCCTTCAAGGTCGGTCTGAACCATTCACACCATACACACTTCAGTCTACAGATTGCCCACAGAAAGATTTTTTTGTTAAAGGGGACAATGCCTGAGAATCTCTACAGAGGGCCCATTCTTACAATATCTACCCTGCCAATCTACAATTCTTTTCTTTTGACCTCCCTATACGCATCTTCTAGAATCGGTTTTAAATACACTCATGGTAGGCACAAAGTAACAAATTCCTGCTTGATTCTCCTCTTTTGAAACTATACTACCATTTTTTATCACACAGAAACCCTTTGTTCAATCAACAAACATTGACGTGTGCAGAGTACGGTGTTGAGAATTTAGGAAACAGGACTCACATCACAGGTTGGGCTGTGAGGTTTGTTCTTTTTCAGTGACAACACAGAAAGAGGTGATCCCAGCATGAAGAAGTTAGGGTATCCTCTTATTCTTCCCCGAGAAGAATTCCATCCCCTGCCCTGGGAAAAGAAACCAGAACAGCTGATGCCCTGTTTTTCCTTGCCATACTGTCGGGAGAAGAGCAAAGCAACGAGCTCAAATACTAGAAGACAACAGCATCACATGTTACTCTTCCATATGGACTTAAAGAGAAAATAAGAAAGGATAGAATCTCCTTCCTTGTTAGCTGGACCTTCTGTAGTCAAGCAGGTCCTTTGGGAGAAAACTAGGTAAGTAAATGAGTTTGTTTTGTAAAATCCACTAGGAAGAGACTCACTGAGAAGACTGAACTTCTTGAGGGCACAGGATCTCTTTCTTATTCATTTTTGCATCGCACTTTGCATCCCCGACAGCTAGGATAGTACCAAACACAAAAAAGGCACCCAAAATATGTATGTGTAAGAAGTAAATGAATAAAGAGGGTTTACTATTTGGGGCGGGGGGGGGGTGGATATTACTATCATTATTATGCTCTTCATCATCATCACTATTATAAACAGGTAGATCTAACTTTGTGCCTTTCATTTGGGATACTGTAGATGAAGAAACTTGAACTCTAACAAAATAAGGGATTCTGGTCTAATTTCCAAGGTCTGAGCCACAAAAGCATCACAAAATGTAGAGCTGTGTTTAAATGAAATCTTATTTTAAACTTGCATTTTAAAAACCCTGGAATGAAAATCTAAGTTGGGATCTCAACCTTGTCGCAGAGAGAATTATTAGTCCCCTCCTTTAATATACTCCGAAATGGGAGCACGGGCTTGGGAACACACGGCAGAGTTGGGTCCTCTTAAAATCTCCCCAAGGAACAATCCTGCAGACGAAAGCACCTGATTTTCTGATCAGGCATTGTATTTGTCAGAAGAGATGATTGGGGTAGCACTGACAGAAATTTTATCACATCTAACATTTGTTCATTTCACACTTCGGGCTCTCTCTCGATCGCAGGACTCGTTCCATTGGCATTTGTCATATCTCGGCTATCTTGTTTCACCACTCTGTAGATGGTGGCTTTTTTAGGCGACTTTTTCTGAGCTGAGGATTTTTTTTTCTAGGATGCCAATCCAATCTGGTATTTCAAAATGCCAACACCATTGGCCCTGCTGGAAACCGATTAAACAATTTCTATGCCTAACAGCTCTTTTCAAGTTGCTGAGTTTTTGATTTTCATTTCTTAAGGCTAAATTTTCACACACACAAAAATTGCCCACTCTTTGCATGCAAATGAAGCAGTTTAGAAATGGAAATTCAAGCACAGTGAGCCCTGCATTAATTTACAAATCCATGGCATATTTAAAATATTTTTTCAAATTGCTTCACACGTTTTGGGTGTGTGACACATCGCCATTTAACTTAGTCAAAGTTATTTTGCTGATAAACTTTAGATAAACTCTAAAGAAGGCATCTTTGGGAGAACTTTATTATCTATTCCGTTATATTTTTTCATTAAAATAAAATGAGATCAAATTGGGTGAGTTAGAGCTCTCTGGAAAGGCAGGACTTTCTTGCCCAGGTGGGCCTTTATAACCTTGAGTGAATGGAAGGGGAGTGTGAAATGAACGTCCTTGTGCGTAGAAGTCCAGGAAGGTACGAGTGTGTATGTCATCCACACTTTACATCTCAACTGTTCGATTTCTGGATCCTGTAAGGAGAGAACCCAAATGTATCCTCACATCTCTGTAGAGATAAAAATAGACAATATCGCTAGTCTTCAGCAAAGTGTATCCTAGCTTTCTGTTGTGTCTTTGCAAAAGAATGTACATTTGGCTCAAATAGAGCTATTGAAGGAAAGGACTTTTTTTTTTATCTTTTTATTTTCTTATAATACTCAATGCCAGCATATTTTAGAGTCAACATTCCTGAGATTTTTGAATTTAAAGGAGGTCTTCTAGTTATCTATCAGCGTACATCAATTCATATTCCAGTCAGACTTGAAAACTATAGTGTGCCCTACCAGACAAGAATTATAAAGTCACAGGAAACAAAACAGTGGTACTGGGGCAGAGACAGAAAAATAGTCTCCGGGCCTGAACAGAGAAAGCACACATATATGGGAGAAGTGACATTACAAATAAGTAGAAAAGGAACAACTCCTAAATAATGGTGCTGGGACAATCAGGTAGTAATTTCAAAAAAAAAAAATGTTTTTAAAGATGAAGAAAAAGAAAGAAAAGAAAACAGAACTACTACTCACATCATTCACTAAAATCAATTCCAGTTAGATCACTGACATATGGAAGGAAAAATTTTACGAGTTTTAGAAAGAAAACAGAGAACATTTTTGTGATGTCAGGCTAGGGAAAGATTATTAAAGAAGTCACAAAAAGAACTAACTATAAGGAAAAAAATAAGGAAAAAGTAATGATTGATTCAAACACATTAACTTCCATTCTTCAGAAGACACCAAAATGAGTTTAAAAAAAAAAAAAAAAAAAAAAAGGATACAGCCTGGGAGAAGTTATCTAAAATACCTATAATTAACAAAGCATTAATATCCAGAAAATAAAGAACTTCTCTGTCAATAAGGTAAAAACAACTGAGGAAGGGAGAAGCAATCCAAGGGCATAAGGGATGAGAAAGCATTTCGTAGATGAGACAAGACACATGTCTGTTACATACAGGGAAATTATTCATTAATCATCAGGAAAATGTATAATGAAACCACAGTGAGATACCATTCACTCTCACCTGGTGTCTAAAATTTTAGTCTAAGAGTATTATCAGTAAGATGCGGAATAAATATGGAAAAAATGGATACCCCCATAAACTGTTGTTTGGAGTAAACTGCCACTTTGTTACTCCCACTTTGGAATACTGGTTAGCATCTCACAGTAAAATTAAGCATGTGTACATCCCACAACTCAGCAATTTCACTCGCAGATGTATAGCCAAAAGAAACAAATGCACGTATTTACCAGGCTCCATGTATGAAAATATTCATAGTAGCATTGTTGTTCAAAACAAAACAGCCCCAGGGCACCGGGGTGGCTCAGTGGGTTGAGCGTCCAACTGCGGCTCAGGTCACGATCTCAGGGTTCACAAGTTCAAGCCCCACATCAGGCTCTGTGCTGACAGCTCGGAGCCTGGAACCTGCTTCGGATTCTCTGGCTTCCTCTCTCTATGCCCCTCCTCCACTCACGCGCTTATTCTCTCTCTCTCTCTTTCTCTCTCAAAAATAAACACTAAAAAAAAAAAAAAAAAAACCAAACATCCACAAACAGGAAAATGTATGAACGGATTACGACATAGTCCTACAGCAGAATGCAATATGGCTACATATGAACATGACTGAATCTAAAATGCATAACATGCAGCAATACTAAAGCAAGTTTACAAAAATGCGTGTGGCATAATTTTATTTATCTAAATTTCCAAAACAGGCAAAATGAAACGTTATATTGTTTAGGAATATCTATACATAAAGAAAAGACAGAAGGTGATTCAGAGAAAATGCAGGGTGAGAAGAAGCGTTCTTCCTCTGGAGAGAAGGGTTCAATACCATTTGGAGATACCACGCACAAGGCTTCAAAGCATCAGTACGATTTTTCCTTTTACTGGATTTATTTTGTCATTATTCTTGAAATTGTACAACAGATGTTAAACACACTGTCTTGTGCGTATTATATATCATATATGTAACATTTTTTAAAAGGTTTTTCAGAGAGCTTTGGTCTGTGAGGGCCTAATCAAAGGTACAAACATAAAGTACCTCACTTCCCACCCCATCCCGGTTGTCTTAAATAGTGAGTTGGTTCCCAAAGCTCTTCTCCCAAAGTCACGTGGCTTCCTGCTCACTATGTGACTCAGAGAACAGAGCTGGGGGCAGAGGTGGCCAGGAAGCAGGTAGAGCCCCAGACACCCATGTGCTTCTCATAGTGGCTGATGTGTTCTTTTTCTCACTTACTGTTATCGATCTTGCCTTATCTTTCTGCCATGACACAGGCTGAAACACACAGTGACATCTGATGGTTTGTTGACCTGATTCACCCGTCCCATTTGGATAACGCCTGTGGTGGCTGACAGCTGAAAAAAGTCTCCACGAAGAATCTTGTCCTGAAGTCTCAACTGAGCGCTTTCTGGAAACAGGTATTAAAGAAAAGTTTTTGCTGAAGAAGGATCTTTACCTTGCACGTATTTGTTTAGTCTATGCTTATTAGACCTCAGATTTCCTTACGTTCCACGAAAATGATGAAGATGTGTTCCCTCGAATCATAAATGCACTTTTTGTTGCTATTTTAACATCTCTGAAATCAAGATGCGTTTACAATCTAAGACGTGACGTAGTTTGACAGCAGTTGTTTCTTTCTGAGAATGCGAAAGAATGGCTTGTCTTTAGATTCGTGGTTTCTTAGATTCTCTGGCATGTGACATCAAGTTTCAAGGGGGATTCCCATTGATAGAAGATGGAGAAAAACAGAGATCTTAGAACAGAGACATCAAAACCTGCCACACTCCCTAGAGGCCAGAAGTGACTCTGAAAAAACCCACACCTGAGAACCACTCTTGTTTCCTCCCTTCACCAGCTCGCCCTACCCTGGCTTAACTGTTTGATTTCAGTAACTTGGTCACTGATGTATAGTACTAGATTGAGGACTTACCAAATAACATGAAGATATTTTTTTAATGTTTATTTATTTTTGAGAGAAAGAGAGAGAGCGAGAGAGCACAAGCAGGGGAGGGGCAGAAAGAGAGAGAGAGAGAGAGAGAGAGAGAGAGAGAGAGAGGCACAGAGACAGAATCTGAAGAAGCTCCAGGCTCTGAGCTGTCAGCACAGAGCTCACTGCAGGGCTCAAACTCACGAACTGTGAGATCATGACCTGATCTCAAGTCGGACACTTAACCGACTGAGCCACCCAGGCACCCCTGTGAAGATATTTTTTTAATGTAAGGTTTCTAACAGGAATTATTCATTTCTACAGATCCTTTAAGAATTATTCAATGAGTTACAAGTTGGAAATTACATGGTGTGTGGAGGGGGTCGGGTACCAGTTTTCATTGAGATAAACCAAGATAAGATGCTTTTCTGTGTTGAGCAGGAATTACCTAAACTGTGGGAGTGGCCTCGACAGGTTTCCATTTGCTTACGGCAAAGCCTCTTCAGACCAAGACTTACTGGAAACGGGGCTGTGCTTCTTTTTGTTTGATGTGTCACGGGTAGACCCAAGCGCCACACCATCTACACATGGCACTTAATAAGTACGGACTGTTCCGAGTTTAAATGGATTTAATCTGGGCAGACAGGAAGAGCAGACATCAATCAGCACGTGTTTGGCTTGTTTTGAGAAAACAACGTTAATCTGACCTAGCATGGTCCACAGTGACCCACTCAAGGCCCAGGTAGCTGGTATCCAACATCCCTCAGGGAAATCACGATAGAGACTGTATGGTTTCCCTTCAAGTAAAGGAAACTTAAACAGAGGAAGAATTAATGTAGGTAAAACACCAGACTGGCAGCCTGAGTAGCTCTTTGCCACCTGGCCATTGTAACATCCTCAGAGTCCCTGCCAATGGCATGCTTTTTTTCCACCGTACGGAATAGAGTGCTGGAAACAGATACTAGGTAGTAGTTTGCCTCCAGTGCCCTGATATGTGACAGTTTCCTGCATGGGACTTTTATTCTTATTTGGCATTTGAACTTTTAAATGACTCCCTGATTAATGCTTCGATGCTGCACGTGATAATTGCCTTGGCAGACAAGGATGTCTTTGTTCTTGCCCACTCACCTTTTGTATGGAGTTTCCCACTCCTGTTCCCTTATTTATGACTTGTTGACGTTCATCTATATTTAGCGAGTGTTTTGCTAATATCCAAGGAGTCATCAAAGGTGCAGCTGCTCAATCTCTACAGGAAACTCCCGCTTTAAGGGGCTAGCTCTACTCTAGGAGGATCTGCTCCGGAACATTCCTCTGCAGGAAGATGAGAAATGCACTTCTTGATTTTTAAATTAGCTGGCTTGTGCTTCTATCTTTCCCCCCATTTTTGGAGCTCAGTGAACTCATATGTTATTCTTGGTTGGTTGTCAAACCAGCAAGGATGTTTTTCTGATCGTCTTTATGTGGAGTTATATTTGGCTGTTTTTTCCTCCCTTTTCAGAGACTCCTTTCTTCACTGTGTGGACACGTGACCTTGTTTTTGTGTTTTCAGTGTCCCAAGCTAGGAAACTTGTGATAGTCCTTTCCTGTTCCTTCTTGAGTCACTGGTTTATGTCACAAATGCTTGGCTCACTTCCTCCATGTCCTTAGGAAGGGGGTCCTCCAAAACAACCCCCACTGCTGCCTCTCTATCTCTGTGTGGTTGCCACAGCACAAGCCATGACAAGGCCCTTTCTTTCTCAACCCCATCCCAATCGGGTTAATTAACGGTATACTCAGAATACACCATTTTAAGGTGATCTTGCCACAAGGCAAAGCCACTACAGAGTTCTCAATTCCGCAAGGAGCTGCCTCTTTGCAGTGCAGAGATGACTCCCCATAAAGCCTCATGGGTCTCTCCATCAACCCACTTCTATCCATCCTTAGAAACAGAAAATATTTATTTCCCCTTGGTCCAGGCTTCCAAACATCAGGAGGGGGGGATATCACCCTTTTCATACATATCTTGAATAAAATAAGAAGAGAATATCAGAATCGATTTCACAAGTGCTTTTGAAACTGACAAGAATCCAGCAGAGGAGAAAAACTAAACCCAGGAACCTGGAATGGATAGAGGAAGGGGGGGGCATTCGAGAATGTTCTGCTTTAACTGTTGCCCCTTCCATGCAGCATCCATCTGCTCTTGTGGCTGAATCAGGGGAGGGATGGGAACCAGCCTTCGCAGGCAGCCTGCTGTGTGTGCTACTTTAACACCTATTTTGGGAGACAGTGTGATACAGGGGTTGAGAGCACAGGCTCAGGGGCTGGGTTTGAATCCTGCCCTTACCACTTCTCTGCCATGAACCCCTTTAGCCAGTTATTTTAATCTCTCAGTGCCTCAGCTTCCTCATCTAAAATGGGGACAGAGGGGGATCATAATAGTACCTCTCCCCATGAAGTTAGGAGTAAGTAGGTTGATATTAAACAGAGCCTGGCATAGAATAACTACTATACAAGCATTTGATGAACCTAAAGTTCACTGAAGCTGAATAAATAAATAAATAAATAAATAAATAAATAAATAAATAAATAAATGTGACCCTCAGTCCTCTGAGCTACGCATTTGTAACCAACATCCCTGGTTGCTGGTTCAAGAGCCTCTCATCCTCTCGCTTCCTGCGGGCAGGGCTCTCCTCCACTTGACGGAGGCTGGAGATGCCATACGCCAGCCTTCCCAGCATCCGTTGCAGCTGAGACATGAACATAGAACCCAATCGTGGGCAGTGGAAACTGAGGACATTTTTGCTGGTGCCTTTTGGAAAGATTTCCCTGCCCTACCAAAAAAAAAGCGGTTTGACAAGAAGCCCCCTCCCATGTTTCCTGTGTGTTGACATCCTTCTATACCCCATCATCTTGTGACCACAAGGAAAAAGCCAAGAAAAGCCAATCTAGTTCCACTGAAGCAATTCCAAAACCACCTAGGCCCAGGCTCCTTGTCAAACACAGTGTTGAGATAATACATGTCCTTATTCTGTAAGTCATTTGTAGTCAGTTGTTTATAGCCAGATGCATCCCAAATAACACAAGGAGATTTTAAATGAGGAAATGGAGGGTTAAGAAGGCTGACTAATTTTGCTAGCCAGGCAGATGGTAGGATTAGAATTCAAACCCCATCTAACTCTAGTTTGAGCTCTTACTGCTGCATCAGGAAGCCACCCCAACTGACAGTGCTCAGCGACTAGACAAAGCCAGGTAGGACCCAGAGCACCAAGGGACTGCTGTGTTCAGGACTGGCTCTTCAGCAGAGCAAAAAATAACAAATGCCTTACAATGTATTGTTCCTCTCTTGTCTGCAAAGCACTCTCACGTCTAGAAATGTAGAAGTGGAAGGGAGCTCATAGACCATCCAGCCCAGATGACAAAACTGAGATGACCAAAGTCACACACCTGGTTAATGACAAAGTCAGGTGAGAACTGAGGTCATGACCTCATTTTACAGGTGGAGAAACCAAGGCACAGAGTGGGTTATGTGTCTTGTCCAAGGTCACAGACCAGTAAAGCTGGCATATAAATTAGGCAGTCTGTCTCCCAAGTCCTCGATTGCTATATCATACGCCCTACAGTGACCAGCCTCTGTAACTTGGGCCTTGCTTATAGAGATGTGCTCTCATAATCTGAGGGAGGAGTGTAATAATGCTGTAATCAACATCACAGATGCCAAAAAGGTTAGCTCCAAAATTGTGAGCTCCCCAGCCTCGCTGGCTGAGACAACAACTGGCCCATCAAGGCTCACATGCAGAGCTGGATTGCCCAAAGGCCACGCTAACTCATGCAGAGAGCACGGGTGAACCAGGGGCAACCAGAAAAGGAGGAAACTCAAGTTGGAAAACTTTAGTCTAAATTTGTAATAAAACAAAAATCTGAGGGGCACCTGAGTGGCTCAGTTGGTTAAGCGACCAACTTTGGCTCAGGTCATGATCTTGCAGTTCATGAGTTTGAGCGCCACATCGGGCTCTCTACTGTCAGCGTGGAGCCCGCTTCGGATCCTCTGTCTCCTTCTCTCTGCCCTCCCCAGATCGTGCTTGCTCTCTCCCTCTCTCAAAAATAAATAAACATCTTTTTTAAATCTAAAAAGATGTAGTTTTAGCATGTAGGTAAGCTTTGTGCTTTATAGCTGTGACCCCAGATACCATGAAGCAGAGAAGAGCCTTCCCTGAATTTCTGATTTGCATAGTCCACGAGCATAAGTTTTGGCATGGTTGAGAACACTCTCAGGTCACAAGAATCAGTAGTTTTTCAGATTCCATCCCCTGCCCCTCCTCCTGCAATACTACAATGAAATTCAATTCTGACACTAACCACCCCAAGTTAGGGTCAAACTCCACAAGTTCAAGGGTATAGTCCCCAGCAAGACTGCCCTCACTTCAGATGCCGGTCACAACTTTGAGTGTTCCCAGACCACCCACACTTCTGACCAATTAGCTACAAATCCAAGGGATCTCACAACCCCCCCTTAGGTTCAACAACTGGCTAGAATGACTCACAGAACTCTGGAAAGTGCCATACTTATGATTACAGTTTTATTATAAAAGACACAAATTAGAAACAGCCAAATGAAGAGACACATAGGGCAAGGCCTGAGTGGGTCCCAGACACATAGCTTTTATGCCCTTTCTCCATGGAATCAGGACACATTGCCCTCTCAACACACTGACATGTTCACCAACCAGAAAACTCCCTCAAGCTTTGGTAACCAGTTTTTACTGGGGGTTCGTTACATAGACCTGATTGATTAAATCATTGGCCACATGATTGAACTCAATCTTCAGCCCCTATCTCCTCTCTGGACATCAAGTTCACGTAAAGTCCCAACTCTCTCATCATATGGCTGGTCTTTCTGGTGACCAGTCCCCATCTGAGTCATCTTGATAGCATAAATTCAGTTGTGGTCCAAGGGGCTCTTAAAAAACAAAGACACTCCTATCACTTGGGAATTTCCAAGGATATAGAATCTTCCTCCCAGAATCCAGGGACAAAGGCAGTCATATTCTTTATTATACAACACCCCACCCTTCACTTCCCCACATTCTGCTTTGTGATGTTTAGGCTGGGACTCTGCAAACCACATTTCTCCTTTGCCAGCCAGCTCTCTGTTAGACTTTGCCAAAGGCTTGCTAAAAGAAGACTGGAAGGCAGAAGGAGGGAAGAGGGATTTAGTCCTTTGTGTCTGCCTCCTGTTTTCCTCCTGTTTCTGTGAGCATGACCTCAGGCACACTTTCCACAGCTATAGTAGCCGTTAATTTCAGTACCTATAGTTGATTCCAGTTTTCAGTTTCTTAGCATTCCCAGAACCAGCCTTACCATGCCTTCTCAGAGACCACAGAACAAGCCAGACATCAAGGGTCCCCTCCCCTATTTCGAAGTCTGAGTCCAGGCCTCAGAGAACCCGTCCTTCCAGGTCAGAGACACCAGTACCAGCTAAGCAGCATCTCTACCTCAGAGGTCTGTGTTCCAGGTGCATAAGACTTCCCTTCCAAGTTCAAAGACACTAGAACCAGCCACTGGTGCCCTCCAAAATCTTGAAAGGAAGAGAAAGAAAGAAAGAAAGAAAGAAAGAAAGAAAGAAAGAAAGAAAGAAAGAAAGAAAGAAAGAAAGAAGAAAGAAAGGGAAAGGAAAGGAAAGGAAAGGAAAGGAAAGGAAAGGAAAGGAAAGGAAAGGAAAGGAAAGGAAAGGAAAGGAAAGGAAAGGAAAGGAAAGGAAAGGAAAGGAAAGGGGAAAGGAAAGGAATATCTTAATTTTAGCTCCACACAGCCCATCTCCAAGCTTCTATGTTTTAATAATTCTGACCATTGCACTTTGTCTCCTCAGCCCTGGGAATGATACTTCAGTTCCCTTTTGCCTTTTTATTTCTTTGATATCCAGTTAACAGTTCTTCATATTTAAGTTCTTCTGTTCAAAATAATTAATGGGATTTTTATCTACTGACTGGTACACAGATTGTCAAAGACGATTCCTCTCCAGAAACAGATATTGTCTGTCATCTCAGAAGCTCACCTTGGCCCCCTTGGGTTTCCTATATCATCATAACATAGCTTTAGAGCTGCACTATCCAAGAGAACCTTCTTGGATGATTGAAATGCTGCATATCAGCACTGTCCATTATGGTAGCCAACAGCCACATGTGGCTTTAAGAACTTAAATGTGACTAGTCCAACTAAACAACTGAATTTCTAGTTTTATTTCATTTTAATAAAATTGACTTTAAGTTGACACATTTGGCTAGTGGCTACTATATCAGACACCACAGCTGTATAACCTTGTTTCTATTTCCTACCAGAACTTATCCTTCTGTTTTTCTATAGCACTTCATCCTATGAAGTATTTTTCATAGTGTATTCTAACTATTTTTGTGGTAGTCTGTCTTAACAACTGTAAATTCCTGGAGAGGCCATCTGATGGTCTTGGTGCCTGGATACATGGCAGAAGAAGATGCTCAAAAATGATTCATGAATTGAGTATAGTGTCCAACCACAGCACAGTGCACAGCCTAAAGCCCCGTGTCAGGGAGGAAAGAGATGGCCTTGGATTGCAGAATGAAACTGCTAAGACAGAGAACTTACCTCTTTGTGTTTTCACTTTCCTCATCTCTAAGTAATTTCTATAGGGTAAGTTGAGCTTATTGGCTTAGAAAGCTGGTCTGAAAGCTAAAGATTTTTCTTGGCATTGACCTCAACAATTGTCCTCCTAACAATGCTCTTAAAGTCTATAGGTGAAGAAGAAGAAAGAAACTTTCTCTAGCAGAAAACACATAGACAAAGTTTAGAAAAACCCACCTCTGCCCTTTGGTATTAAGGGAATGATGAGGGACTCCATTTCCTTCTATCATTATTATCCAATTGATCATCCAACAAAGAATTATTGGACAAATCCACTATAATCCCAAACTACTTTGAGACTATGGAAATCAACCAAATCTCTCTGCTAATCTCTCACATGGCAGTTTGTACTTCTGTTTTGTAGCATATACTATAATTAAGTATCCTAGGAGTGATATATTTGTTGTATGCTCACCTAACCAGCAGGTGGAAAGCTACATGAGGGTAGAAGCCATACCTGTCTTTTCACACCTTCATTCTCAACAGAACAGCAGCAATATACATAGCTTCAATGTGCTAATTACTAAATCATTTTTGAATAAATAAACAGAAAAAGAATTTGATATATATTTTGAAAATTAGTCGCCAATGCCTTAACCTGACAAAAATTGGTAATTTCATGTAACAAGTCTTCTTAAGAAAATTGTTGACCAAGAATTAGAAATTCTAAAGCCCCAAAATGAATGTGGCCAGATGAAACATGATACTGCCTAATACCTGGGTTTCCTTTTTCCCATAATTCTTTCATTGCCCCACAGTCCTCCACTCATTGAATTAGCAAACACCAAAGAAGTCAGTAGGGGATATAAACAGGTGTTTTAAATTTTATAAAGGAGACAAGAGTCTTGAAAACAGAGTCTTTTCATTGCAAGAGCAAGGATTTTTGAAAAAGAAAAAGAGCTTTGATCTTCAAAAAGCTAACAGACTGAGGAACTCAGAGCATGCGGTTACCCCTAAACCAGAAAGGAGAAGAGAATGCCTGATGAGGTGACAATAATTTTCTGACTCAAAAACAGATTGGTGTTGAACAGCAAGGAGAAGGAAGAGAGCCCAAGAAGAGTTTACATGTTGGGGGATTTAGATGGCATGTCCCTTCCCTCTGGGCCAAGCCCAGAGGCTTAGGAAGAGGCACTCCAAGCAGAGGCGTAGGTAATCAGCAGTCTCATGGAGAATACCCTTGTTCCACCATAGCCTTGCAACAGCCAAGCAGAAATGGCAATGAGACCTGTCTGCAGAAAGGACCCACCCTGCATCTTCCACAGTACTGGTGAGGCAGAAAGGGCAACTGAAGGTTCCTGTGCACACAGAAGAAAATTTATCATGAAGCTAAAGAAATTTAAGCTTCAGTGCCCTCATTTGCACGCCCCCTTACAAAGGCCCAGAAAGGATCCTAGCAGTGTATTCATATAGTCCCATATTTTTTTTAAAAACTTTCAACAGTAAGAGAAACTTTACCATCAATTGGTTAAGACCACTGTCTTCTTCCATTCCAACTTCTCTGACACACTTCCCCCCGTCAGATGACGTTGGAGTAGCTGTTGGCATATTTGGGATGCAGCTAAGAGGAAGTTGAGTTGAGAATACACTTATATTTGAGTTTAGTCAGATATATTTATATGGTTCCCAGTCATTTATGTGTCTAATTGTTTTTGCTAGCCATCCAAGTATACAAATGGGTGCCAAAAAATTCTCCTAGCATCCACTGTGCCAATACCCGGAGTCATGGCACAAAGTTGCAGAGCCAGAAGTTACAATCTGATATGAACATATCCTACAGCAACGAGAACCAGAGCGACATGGATAGTGGAAGAAAAGGGTTTTAAATGTGTGGAGACAGATGCTAGCCCATGGAAACTTCTTCTAGTCATGAGAAGTGTGAAATTATAAGTGAAGCATTTAGCTTCCATTGATGCCGAGTCAAAATGGAAGTTCTTCTCAGCCAGGAAATATACTCAGCAGTATAGTCAACCCAATAAAATCATAAGTGTGTGTTCTATTTCTTAAAGGTAGCTCCCCAGATTAAATTAGGTCTCTGCAAAAGCTGGATTCTCCCCTGCTACACTCAAAAGGAGCCAGGAGGTGCTGGGAGATGTTAGTGGCCCTGTGGAAACACACAGTGAGCCACACTGAGAAACATACAGGCACACAAGAACACAGAGGGACCTGCATGACCGGAAATAATGCACCCTGAAGACTTTTCAGCAATAAATAAAGGAGGGACCAAATGCCTACTTCTGATGCCAGAACAATAACTAACCCCCTGGTACTCTGATCAATACTGAAGAAGAGGAGAAGACCTAGTTCTGAATTGAAGGAGTTTAAATACTCAGGTGCCCAATATCCTAAAATGACTAAGTTGACACGTAAGTAACTGATATTCAGGGCCCCAACATCAGTGGGAAAGCAGAACATCATATCTTAGCTCAATTTAGTTACAGAAGAAGGTTAATCTTCACACACGTGAGTTTTCTGACTGTAAAATTAAGACCCCGTACATAAACCCAAGCGAAATTCTGCCAAAGTGGCTGAGTCAACTCAACCTACCATGTTGCTGATGGCAATGGTAAACTTTGCCCGAGTCCTGGGCTTCCGGAAAATAGCAGTGATTGAGAAATCCCCTACCCTTTTGGGTTTCAGGGAAATAAATCTAATCGCAGCATACCTCCTTTCTCTTCCATATTCAAGATTAGACATATCTCCATCCTTTCTCATGATTCCCATAAGACTCATGGATGACTTCCTTGTTTACTTGTCTCCACAAAGTCCCCTGCTCCCTGCATTTTTTTTCCTGAGACATTCCTCATTAATGAAATACTCTCAGTTGCAACAGCCTGAACAAAACCATCTCCTTCATTACTCTGTGCCTCAGGTCTTTGACACTGGCATGTTCTCACCAAATGGTAACCCAGAAGCTAGTTGTATTTGGAGTCACAAACCCAAGATTCTCAAGCATAGAGAAGTGGGGCCTATGAAGGATCAGTGCATACCTTCAGTGGAGAGGACTCTTTGGAAGTTAAAAAATAAAATAAAATTTCAGGCTTCCAAATAATACTAGTTTTTTTAGTACCTAGAAATTGAGAAAATAATGACCAATTACCCTCAATTAAAAATGCTTACAAAACATTTTATTTTATTAATTCCTAGGGAGATAGACATACATTTGATAAATTCAAACATATATCCAGGTCAAAATCATTTTTTCTGTTCAGGATCCATGACTTCACACATTTTTTAAGTATCTCTATGATCCTCAGAGATACGTGGGCCACAAGTTGGGAACAACTGACTCAGATATTTTCAGGTGAAAATGAAAACATGAGGACAGAGGGGTTGATTTGGTTGGGGTGGGCAGAATGTCAGAGGACCTGGCACCATCCTTTGGAAACCTCGTGAAACCACGTGGTTGGCCAGGCAACCTCGTGAAACACAGATATTGATCCCCCTTTGTTAGTCGACCCCCAACCCTGGAGCTGGGAAGACGCAAAACCAGTCACATCTTCCAGGCTCTCCTTATCTGGACCCACAGGGAGGCATTGCCCTCAATCCCCCTCAGGCCTTCTCTCTTGTCCTCTCCCCAACACACACGCATGCATGCACACGCACACGCACACACACACACACACACACAGACACGCACACACACACACCCTTCATCTCTGACTCCACACTCAGGCCCCTGCTCCCTGGTAACCTTAATCCTTTTAGAGGAAGGCAAAGAAAACTCTCTTTTTGGACAAGATCAGAGACCCACCTGAGACAGAGAAAGAAAGAGAGCCAAGCCAGGGACACATCAGGGTTTCACTCTGCTTCCTTGGTTTCACCCCTTCCTTTCCAAGCTGGAGTCCAGCCCCAGCGTTGAAAATGCCAACAGAAAAGGAATATCTGAATTTTTGAGAACACAGACAACATATTTGTAGATATTTCCAAATGATTTTAAGGCATGCCTGGTGAGCCCCTTTACAAATGTTAGGAGGGGAATCGTATATTGGTCATATTTGTATACAATAGGAAATGTCCTTTGAAAAACCACACTGAAAAACCCACACAGATTTTATAGTCTCCTATAGAAATTTAATGAATACTGAATTTAATATCCCATCAAAGTATTAAAAACTAGCTTCTATGCTGTTTGAAATACATGACCAATCCTCGTGCAATGTTGGTGGCACACAACATTCCAACATGGAACTGTTCGTTATCTTTTTGTATAACACCATTCCATTCCCATCTAGGATTTTATTCTAGATCCAAGGAGTTAAGACATTGTATAATTTCCAAAAACTCTACAAACATACATTATTTTTTTTAATGTTTAATGTTTATTTATTTCAGAGAGAGAGTCAGAGCGTGAGCAGATGAGGGGCAGAGAGAGAGGGAGACACAGAATCCGAAGCAGGCTCCAGGCTCAGAGCCCCAAGCGGGGCTCGAACCCACTAACCATGAGATCATGACCTGAGCCGAAGTCCAGCCTCAATGGACTAAGCCACCCAGGCACCCCCGAACATACATTATTCTTAACCCTCAAAATGCATTTCTCATAGGGCAGGTAGGATTTTTAGACTTTGGATTTTGAAGCAACTCTGACAATTTTATATCGCGATGTCTGAATTTAATTTCCTTCCGTAAGATCAAAGTGTACATTATTGTGATCATTGTGGAAAGAACCGAATGCAGTGAGATGAAAACATCCTATGTGCGTATTGGTGATTTATGTTCGATACAGAAATGAATTGTGGTTTTATGGATGGGAATTATTTTCCCTTCTGTTTAATATGTAGGCCATGTCTCCTCTGGCTTCATAGCCGGTTATCTTTCTCCTCCTACTTCACACTTTCCAGAAGCCTTCTGGTTTCACAGCGGACACATTGTAAATCTTCCCCTTCTAAGTGTCCCACATATGTTTCATTAAAAGTGTTTGTTTCTTTGATCAGCTTGACGTTTCTAATGTGAAAAAAATAATAACTCTGTCGCCTGGTGCTTGGAAATGTATAGGCCGGAAGTGAGGAGCAGAAGACAACGGTAAGCATCAGGGGTCTCCGGGTCCACCACTCAGGCTCTGCCAGGGTTTGGGCTGTGCCTGCATCTGCCAGGCTAGCATGGGTGGGGGAGATAAGAAACAATGCATCTTGGTCTGCTAAGGCTGCCATAACAAAGTACTACACACCCAGAGGCTTAAAACAACCCAGAAATCTTTTGTCTCACTGTTATGGAGACTGGAAGTCTGAAATCAAGGGGTCCACAAGCTTGGTATCTTGTGGTATCTTCTGAGGCCTCTCTTTCCTTGGCTGGGAGATGAGCATCTTCTCTCCTGTGCACTCAAGTGGTCTCTCCTCTGGACACGTGTGTGTCTGCATCCCAATTTCCCTTTCTTACAAGGACACCATTCCTATTGGATTAGGACCCGGTCTAATGACCTCATTTTAATGTAATCACCTCCTTTAAGTCCCCGTCTCCAAAAACAGTCACATTCTGAAGGCCTCAGGATTAGGCTTTCAACATATAAATTTGGAGGGGACACCACTCAGCTCAGAACACCTGATATTTGTTATACTTTGGAAAAGTGCATGAAGCAGAGGGGGGGAAAAGGGGAGCCAAGCAGAGGCAGCCGCCATGGATTCCCTATCAAAGTAGAGTGGGCTTTTTTATTTTTTAAAGACTATTTCTTAAAGCGGTTTTAGGTTAACAGCAAACTTGAGAGAAATGTAGAACAATTTCTCATATACTCGTTACCCCCACGCACGCATATCCTGCCCCATGGCAACATCTCCCCACCAGAGTGGTACATTTGTTACAGGGGATGAATCTACACTGACACGAAATAATCACCCCAAGTCCAATGCTCACCTTAGGGCTCATCTTTGGTGTTGTTCATTCTGTGGGTTTAGACAAATGTATAATAAGATGTATATTAATGTGGCCTCATCTAGAGTATCTTCACAGCCCCGACAGAGTGGACTTCCGGGGACTTCAGACCACTCACAGAGTGTGGGTACCAACACTTCAGCAAACAAATTAAGCCATCGCAGCAAAGGGAAGGCAAGCTCTGAATCATGGATGAAGGTCTATTTGGATCTCCTTGCCCTCTGTGGCAGCCCCCATTTCCCAGCAGGGGGGAATGGCACAGTGCATGATGGGTCTGATCATTCCCCGCCCGCCCCCCTCCTCCTCCACCTCCTCCATGTCATCATTGTCAGCGGTGATCTCAGAATAATCTCCCAGGAGCCAACATGTACTTGTAGCCCTTGTCCCCAGGGGTCCAAATGACTAAACTTCCATTATAGCTCCAGAAGCATGCATAATCTTTACTACACAAAAGGGCATGCCATTAAAGTCCTCTGCCCCTAGGGAATTGATTAGTGTGCCACCCATCCCACCTATGACTTTCTTCAGAGGGTCATGAGAACGCGTCCACATCAGGACTCCTGAACTCCAATCTGAGTCTTGTAATACTCCTACCAATTAGCATATGGAGTCCTCCCTCTTGGTTACAATTTTGAAATTGCTGGCTAGACTCCTACGGCCACACATAAATTGGCTTAGTTCTGGAGGCTATTTCACATGTGGGGTTGGCTTTTATTTGTTTGGATTAAACCATTAGATTTTTCAAGTCTATGTAGAGTACTGTTTCTGAATTTGATTCTTCTTTCTTCTTCTATCTCTAAAGTATATTCTCAAGGCACCTGGGTGGCTCAGTCGGTTAAGCATCCAACTTTTGATTTCATCTCAGGTTATGATCTCACATTCTTGAGATCGAGCCCCACATCAGTCTCTTCACTGACAGTATGGAGCCTGCTTGGGATTCTCCATCTCTCCCTCTCTCTCTCTGCCCCTTCCCTACTTGCTCTCTCTCTCTCAAAATAATTAAATAAACATTTTTTAAAAATAACTAAAGTACATTATCTCTTTACTTTGTAGCTTGAAAGTATACTCAAGGACTTAGGAAAACAAATGGCATAAACGTTACCACTACCCACAGAAAATGCTGGTGCTCACCTCAGTTGGGGAAGGAAGAACATTAAAGAAGAAATGGCATTTTTATTAGAACATCACAGCTCCTAGTCACAACCTTGTCATCTTATATTCCATAGCATATATGCTGTTGCCCTCATCTTTTCTGACATTAGTGGAAACCATTTAGGGGGTAGGAAATGACAGATAAAGAGCTACCTACCTTTCTTGATATTTTACAATTCCACAGCTCTAGCCATGCAACAATGTCCAATAAAAACACACTTTAAACACAGTTATCATAACTGATAACATTACTAATCCAATCCTTTCCTCGTTAACTTAAATCATTGCAAACAAAGAGACAATTTTTTTCTTTATTATAAGATACCTTATATATGCAACCAGATGGGCAGCTCCTGTGACTCATAGTCTAGCCAGAAGTACATAAAATAGAAAAGGGATGATTTCCCAAAGGGAGGGATGCTGTGCAGACAAAAACTCCATCATCCCAGCATGGGGGTGGGGGGTAGATGATGTGGAAGGAAGTATAAAGCCAAACAGTATGTGATGGATTTTTCTAAAAGTTCTATAAATAGGAAAGAAAACTTGATTTACGGAGCAGTGAGTTCCAGTCCAGACGTTACTACTAATTGGTTATAAAATCTTAACAATCCTCTTCTTCTCTAAGCTAGTTTCTTTATCTGGAACAGGAGGACATTAAACTACATCATTTCCAGGCAACTCATAGGTCTCAGATGAACACTTTACATTACTCAAAGGTAGGAGAGTTAACTCTAATATCAACCAGCAGTGTGAACAGGAGAAAATCAATTAGCCTCTCTAAACCCTGTAAATCAGGAATGATAATGTCTTTAGTCACAAAATGAAATTGCTGGGGCATCTGGGTGACTCAGTCAGTTGAGTGTCCAACTCTTGATTTCCACTCAGGTCACGATCTCATGGTTTGTGAGATCAAGTCCCACATCAGGCTGTATGCTGACAGTGCAGAGCCTGCTTGGGATTCTCTCTCTCCCTCTCTCTGATCTTCCTGCACTCTCTCTCTCTCTGCCCCAACCCTGCTTGCATGCAGTCACTCTCTCTCTCTCTCTCTCTCTCTCTCTCTCTCTCTCTAAAAATAAATAAATAAATAAATAAATAAATATTTAAAAACAAAGTGAAATTACATGTGCAAAATCACGTGAAAAATAAAGAATATCAATAGCTATTATTTTTGAGCACCTATTATTAAGTATTGTACTACATATTTTCTTGTGGCTGTATCACACTTCTCTACTGTTATCCAATATTATCTAATGAAGACCCATCCTTTACTTCTTTCTTCTTTAACTCAAGTTACTCCTCAGTTTATTCTAATGTCTAAATAGATCAAGATAATGGGATGTTTACACATGAGTAGTCAGAGAAATTTAATGGATTTCACCCTCAAGAAAATACTAAAAGAGAGGGCAATGAAATAGGAACTAAAAAAATCATTAAAAATAAAAAAGGAGATGACAAGAAATTAAAATGAACACAGGTGAGGCAAGGATGATTATTTAAAAAATGCAATAGCAAAATTAAAATACGCCCTAGAACCAATACAGAGGTTTTAAAATTCAGAAAATAAGGTGAATAATGTAGAAGACATACCTGATACACTCGCCCAGAATTCAGAGAAAAATTACATAAAGATGAGAATTAGGAGGAAAACAATAGGTTTGACCTTGGTTCTCAGTCTTTTAGAGCTAAAAATCTTTGTAAAAAGGGCTATAACTGCTAAATGTGAAGAAATAAATGAAGACAGGGTTATAGAATGTTCTGAACCCAAGAAAAGACAAATATTAAAAGGAGTCACTATGTTACAAGTAAAATCGTTAATAGGGAAGCATATTTAGACTCATAGTCATACTTTTTTAATTACAAGAATTTTTTAAAGCATTCTATCAAAATCTAGATCCAAAAAAAATTAACTAGAAAAAAAATCACCAAAAATCAGAGTAGGCTTGTTAATTTGTTTGTAACACTAAATGCAAGAAGGTAATGGAGCAACATCCAGGGAGTTTTGAGGTTGAAAGTTGCTGAACATGAATTTTTATACCCAGCCAAGTTATCGATTTAATATAATAGGAACCTAAAGACAGTGTCAGATATGTCCAAGCTAAGGAAAATATAACCTCTACCTTCCTTTGAGGAAAGACACCCTACAACCGACCAACTGAACAAGTTTTAAAAACTGAAAACTAATAATATAAAAGAACAGTCTTCTTGCTTCTAATCATCACAGACTGCTATACCTAATCCAGATGAAGCCATATGGTAGAGTGTGGCATTGTCAGACTGGTCCTCTGAATTCTGGGGGCCAAGAAGTGATTGATAGGTACCAAGAAGATGAGTGCAGCCTGTACTAAAGAATTCTGGGTCCTTTTCAACCACAGTAGGTCCACATTCATCTCGTTTTTATATTATGATTCTGCAAAATTTGGTTTTAAAAAAAAAGCTTTAGCTGCTTGGTTTGTTTAAAAAAAAAAAAGATTAAAACCCATCTGAATAGTAGAAAGACCAGACATAGAAAAATCTGGGTTTGAACCACAGCTCCATCACCTACTAACTATGGGATGTTGGGGAAACAATTAACCTCTCTGACCTTTAGGGTCTTCTGTTACAAATTCATACCATCTACCTTTTGTTAAATGTTTATTTATTTTGAGAGATGGGGGGAGGCAGAGAGAGAGAAACAAACAGACAGAATCCCAAGGAGGGTGCTGCTGTCAATGAAGAGCCCAACACAGGGTCGATTCCACAAACCATGAGCCAAAATCAAGAGTGGGGCATTTAACTGACTGAACCACCCACGCACCCTGATACCATCTACCTTACAGTTTCTTGTCAGGATAAACTTGGGATGAGATGAGAAAGAAATTTTTCATGTGCTATTATTAATCAATTGGAGATTTGCAAATTTCTAGTAAAAACTACATAATAACTTGCTTTCTTTGTTTAGAGTGTGGGTTCACTGAATGTTGTGTGTTCAAGCTCATGCCACAAGCAAGGGCTCAGTAGGTGAGGCAGCTTGTCACATGAGTTGCGCTTCCAGACCACTTTAACCTTGAAATATTGTGTTGCTTGGCAAAAACAGAGGAAACCGCTTGTGGCCCATGGGCTCCAGACACTCAAGCTTCACCCAGATAGATACCCAGAAGGACTAAAACATAAATATCTCAGCCCACTTGTAACCCACTCATGACCCACCAGTAGGAAATTTCTGAGGTAAAGATTCTCATTTCTGTCTCTTAAGGTAATATCTTTAGCTACACTACAAGCATCTCTTAGGAAGCTGCAACTCTTTTGAATTACTCGTAAATTCTTCCAGAATCTAGACTTTCCAAAGTTAATTTCTTCTCACCAACCTAAACTTTTCAAGCACATCATCTTTCTATACCTTCACCCAAATCTACATGTCCCCCATGCAGGTTATGCTGTGTTTCACAGGTTGGTACCACTGTTTCCCCTATATCTGTGGGTATCCCCAGCTCAACTCCAATATCTCTGAGGAAAATGACATTTTTCAAGAGTTTATACTTACATGGAAAATACTGGTGTCAAAAATCTGGGGGAAGGTTGAGGAAGGGGCCAAGATGGCAGAACAGCATGGAAGTTTTTTTGTGTCTTGTATCCATGAATACAACCAGATAAACACTAAACAATCCTGCACACCTAGAAAACTGATTTGAAGATTAACACAACAATCTCCACAACCTGAACCATAGAACTCAACAGGTACGTGGCACAGAGGGGTGTACTGGGGGAGAGAGAAGCCATGGAGGGCAGGGAGCAGTTTTTGCCTGCAGAGAGAGGACAGAGATGGGGGGAGAGTACAGGAAAACCACCCTCCCACCAAAAGCAGCTGAAGAGAAAGTGGAAAAGTGGAAACAGCCTCAGAAACTGAACAAAAAAAAGGGAGAAAGGAGGTTTAAATTCCACTAAGACTCTATAAACAGGGGGAGCACAGAGCCTGAAACTCCACAGTTCCATACCCAGCAGTGCTCTGGTGGGAAGGGCAAATCCCCAGTAGCAGAGAATGAGGTCTGGGGGCCACACGAAGAGAGGCACTTTCCCTGTTGGGAGGACATTTGGTAGAGTCTGTGCCAAATGGTCCACAGCCAAAGGTCCCAGCAGACCCTGGAGAACAACCACATTTGCTGGTCCTGGAACAAGGACATCAAGGGTGAAGCCTGGTGCCAGAGGTGTGTTGTGATATTCCACAATCCTTGAAATGCTGCTGCTACATGATCACGTGACCTTTTTCTGGGGTGGGCGGGCACTCAGCCACAGTCACTGGGCATCGGCAGCAGCATAGTCATGCCAACGTTCCTAGGTGGGGCCGGCACCTGGCCATTGCTCTGGGAGACCCTCCCCCAGAAGGTCTGAGTGGGTCAAAGCCACAGTCCCTCAGAAGTGAGGGTTGGGAAACACAAACACATCTGAGATAAAATTCAGGTGGGAGATGCCGCCTGGCAACCTCATGGCTTGGTCACAGACAGTGTAAAAGTGGGGAGGGGACAAAAACTGGAGACAAGGGACAGGTGCATTATTGCTGATTGGGGAGAACAGAGTTCCAATACTAGAGACTGGGTAGTTGGGTGACACCATTTTCACCCCTCCCACGCATGCACATACATGCCTACAAGCATCACAACAATCCACCCCGGTAAGCTAAGCAGCACCATCTAGTGGAGAACGGAGCCATTACACTAAGCCCCGCTCAGCTGGGCCAACCTCACTCTTCAGGAACACCACAAGTCTCCTCCGCCTGCTTAGTTTACAGACTATAAAATGCTACATAGTTTGATTTCTAGAGAAAAATGATGTATCTTTAATCATATTTCAGTCTGTTCACTGGTCCATCTATTCAATTTTTTTCTTCTTTTCACTTCTTTTTCTTGAACACAGAAAGAACTTTATTTTTATTTCCAATTTTTATTAAAAATACTTCTCTTTAAATTTTTTCTGCTATATTTTCTTTGTAAATTTTTCAAATTCTATTTTACTTCCATCATTTCATTGTATTCTATTTCATTGTATTCATTTTTTCAAATTTTCAAACGTTTCCTTTTTTTCCCCTTTTTTCTCTAATCTATCAAGCTCCTTTCAACAACCAGACCAAAACACACATAGGATCTAACATCATTTATTTGATTTTGTGTGTGTGTTGCTTTTAATTTTTTAATTTTAATTTTTTTACCTTATTAATTCCTTTTCTTCCTTCAAAATGATGAAATGAAGGATTTCACCCCAAAAGAAAGCAGGAAGAAACAATTAGGGGCTTAATCAACACAGATACAAGCAAGATGTCTGAACCAGAATTTAGAATCACGATAATAAGAATACTAGCTGGGGTTGAAAATGGATTAGAATCCTTTTCTACAGAGAAAAAAAAAAACAAGTAAAAGCTAGTCAGGATGAAATAAAAAATGCTATGACTGAGCTGTAATCTCAAACGGATGCCATGGCATCAAGGATGGGTGAGGCAGAGCAAGAATCAGCGATATAGAAGACAAACTTATGGAGAATAATGAAGCAGAAAAAAAGAGGGAGACTAAGGCAAAAGAGCATGATTTAAGAACTAGAGAAATCAGTGACTCATTAAAAAGGAACAACATCAGAATCATAACGGTCCCATAAGACGAAGAGAGAGAAAAAGGGGTAGAAGGGTTATGTGAGCAAATCATAGCAGAAAAGTTTCTTAACCTGAGGAAAGACATAGACATCAAAATCCAGGTAGCACAGAGGACTCCCATTAGATTCAACAAAAACTGACCATCAACAAGGCATATCATAGTCAAATTCACAAAATACTCAGTCAAGGAAAGAATCAAGAAAGCAGCAAGGGAAAGAAGTCCTTAACCTACAAGGGAAGACAGATCAGGTTTGCAACAGACCTAGCCACAGAAACTTGGCAGTCCAGAAAGGAGTGGCAGGATATATTCAATGTGTTAAATTGGAAAAATATGCAGCCAAGAATTCTTTATCCAGCAAGGCTGTCATTCAAAATAGAAGGAGAGATTAAAAAGTTTCCCAGACAGACAAAAATTAAAGTTGTTCATGACCACTAAACCAGCCCTGCAAGAAATTTTAAGGGGGACTCTCTGAAGGGAGAAAAGATGAAATTAAAAAAAAAAAAAAGACCAAAAGCCACAAAGACAAAAAAGGAACAGAGAACACCACCAGAAACTCCAACTCTACAAGTAACATAATGGCAATAAATTCATATCTTTCAGTGTTCACTCTAAACGTCAATAGACTAAATGCTCCAATCAAAAGACATAGGGTAACAGAATGCATAAGAAAACAAGACCCATCTATATGCTGTTTACAAGAGACCCACTTTAGACCTAAAGACACCTTCGGATTGAAAGTAAGGGGCTGGAGAACAATCTATCATGCTAATGGTCAACAATAGAAAGCCAGAGTAGCCATACTTATATCAGACAATCTAGACTTTAAAATAAAGACTATAACAAGAGATGAAGAAGGGCATTATATCAAAATTAAGGGTCTATCCACCAAGAAGACCTGACAATTATAAACATTTATGCTCCAAATGTGAAGCACCCAAATATATAAATCAATTAATCACAAACATAAAGAAACTCATTGATAATAATACCATAATAGTAGGGGACTTCAACACCCCACTTACACCAATGGACAGATCATCTAAACAGAAAACCAACAAGGGAACAATGACTTTGAATGACACACTGGACCAGATGGACCTAACAGATAATCAGAACATTTCATCCTAAAACAGTGGAATACACATTCTTCTCCAGTGCACATGGAACATTCTCCAGAATAGATCACACACTGGGACACAAATCAGCCTTCAACAAGTACAAAAAGACTGAGATCATACCATGCATATTTTCAGACCACAACGCTATGAAACATGAAATCAACCACAAGAAAAAATTGGAAAGATAACAAATACTTGGAGACTAAAGAACATCCTACTAAAGAATGAATGGGCTAACCAAGCAGTTAAAGAGGAAATTAAAAAGTACATGGAAGCCAATGAAAATGATAACACCCCAGCCCAAAACCTCTGAGACGCAGTAAAGGAGGTCATAAGAGGGAAGTACATAGCTATCCAGGCCTTCCTAAAGAAGGAAGAAAGGTCTCAGATACACAACCTAACCTTACACCTTTAAGAGCTGGAAAAAGAACAGCAAATAAAACCCAAAACCAGGAGAAGACAGGAAATAATAAAGATTAGAGCAGAAATCAATGCTATCGAAACCCAAAAAACAAAAAACAAAAAAAAAAAACAAAACAGTACAACAGATCAATGAAACCAGAAGCTGGTTCTTTGAAATAATTAACAAAATTGATAACCCCCTAGCCAGTTTGATCAAAAAGAAAAAGGAAAGGACCCAAATAAATAAAATCAAGAATGAAAGATCACAACCCACACAGCAGAGATAAAAAACAATAATAAGAGAATATTATGAGCAATTATACGCCAATAAAATGGGCAATCTGGAAGAAATGGACAAATTCCTAGAAACATGTAAACTACAAAAACTGAAACAGGAAGAAATAGAAAATTTGAACAGACCCATAACCAGTAAAGAAATCAAATTAGTAATCAAAAATCTCCCAAAAAACAGGAGTCCAGGGCAGATGGCTTTCCAGGGGAATTCTACCAAACATTTAAAGAAGAGTTACCACCAGGGTACCTGGGTGGCTCAGTCAGTTGAGCGACCGACTTCAGCTCAGGTCGTGATTTCACAGTTTGTGAGTTGGAGCCCCACATCAGGCTCTGTGCTGACAGCTCAGAGCCTGGAGCCTGCTTCTGATTCTGTGTCTCCCTCTCTTTCTGTCCCTCTCCCACTCATGCTCTGTCTCTCTCTGTCTCAGAAATAAATAAACATTAAAAAAATTTTTTTAAATAAAGAAGAGTTAACACCTATTCTCTTGAAACTGCTCCAAAAAATATAAATGGAAGGAAAACTTCCAAACTTTTGTAGGAAGCCAGCATTACCTTGATTCCAAAACCAGACAAACACCCCACTAAAAAGGAGAACTATAGACCAATTTCCCTGATGAACATGGATGCAAAAAATCTCAACAAGATATTAGCCAACCAGATCCAACAATACATTCAAAAAAGTATTCACCATGACCAAGTGGGATTTATACCTAGGCTGCAGGGCTGGTTCAATATCTGCAAAACAGTCAATGTGATTAATCACATCAATAAAAGAAAGGACAATAACTACACGATCCTCTCAATAGATGCAGAGAAAGCATTTGACAAAATACAGCATCCTTTCTTGATAAAAACCCGCAAAAAAGTAGGGATAGAAGGTTCATACGTCAAGATCATAAAAGCCATATATGAAAGACCCAATGCTAATATCATCCTCAATGGGGAAAAACTGAGAGCTTTCCCCCTAAAGTCAGGAACAAGACAGGGATGTCCACTCTCACCACTGTTATTCAACATAGTATTGGAAGTCTTAGCCTCAGCTAAGACAACACAAAGAAATAAAAGGCATCCAAATCATCTAGTAGGAGGTCAAACTTTCAGTCTTCACAGATGACATGATACTCTACATGAAAACCCCAAAAGATTCCACCAAAAAATACTGCTAGAACTGATTCATGAATTTCGCAAAGTCGCAGGATACAAAATCAATGCACAGAAATCCGTGGCATTCCTATACACCAATAACGAAGAAACAGAAAGAGAAATCAAGGAATCGATCCCATTTACAATTGCACCAAAAACCATAAAATACCTAGGAATAAATCTAACCAAAAAGGTGAAAAATCTACACACTGAAAACTATAGAAAGCTTATGAAAGAAATTGAAAGAGACACAAAAAACTACAAAAATATTCCATGCTCCTGGATAGGAAGAATAAATATTGTTAAAATATCAATATTACCCAAAGCAATCTACATATTCAAAATATGTATCAAAATAACACCAGCATTCTTCACAGAGCTAGAACAAACAATCCTAAAATTTATATGGAACCAGAAAAGACCCCGAATAGCCAAAGCTATCTTGAAAAAGAAAACCAAAGCAGGAGGCATCACAAGCCCAGACTTCAAGCTGTATTACAAAGCTGTAATCATCAAGACAATATGGTACTGGCACAAAAACAGACACTCAGATCCATGGAACAGAATAGAGAACCCAGAAATGGACCGACAAACGTATGGCCAACTAATCTTTGACAAAGCAGGAAAGAATATCCAATGGAATAAAGACATTCTCTTCAGCAAGTGATGCAAGGAAAACTGGACAGCAACATGCAGAAGAATGAACTTGGACCACTTTCTTACACCATACACAAAAATAAACTCAAAATGGATGAAAGACCTAAACATAAGACAGAAAGTCATCAAAATCCTCAGGGAGAAAGCAGGCAAAAACCTCTTTGACCTTGACCACAGCAACTTCTTACTCAACACGTCACCAGAGGCAAGGGAAACAAAAGCAAAAATGAACTATTGGGACCTCATCTAAATAAAAATTTCTGCACAGTGAAGGAAACAATCAGCAACACTAAAAGGCAAACCAACGGAATGGGAGAAGATATTTGCAAATGACATATCAGATAAAGCGTTAGTATCCAAAATCCATAAAGAACTTATCAACTCAACACCCAAAAACCAAATAATCTAGTGAAGAAATGGGCAAAAGATATGAATAGACACTTTTCCAAAGATATCCAAATGGCCAACTGACACATGAAGAAATGCTCAATATCACCCATCATCGGGGAAATACAAATCAAAACCACGGTGAGGTACCACCTACACCTGTCATAATGGCTAACATTAACAACTCAGGTAACAGATGTTGGCGAGGATTTGGAGAAAGAGGATCTCCTTTGCATTGCTGGTGGGAATGCAAACTGGTGCAGCTACTCTGCAAAACAGTATGGAGGTTCTTCGTGTACACACACACACACACACACACACACACACAATGGAGTATTACTCGGCAATCAAAAAGAATGAAATCTTGCCTTTTGCAACTATGTGGATGGAACTAGAGGGTGTTATGCTAAGCAAAATTAGTCAGAGAAAGACAAATATCATATGATTTCACTCATATGAGGACTTTAAGATACAAAACAGATGAACATGAGGGAAGGGAAGCAAAAAATATATAAAAACAGGGAGAGGGACAAAGCATAAGAAACTCTTAAATATGGAGAACAAACAGATGGTCACTGGAGGGGCTGTGGGAGGGGGCATGGGTTAAATGGGGAAGGGGCATTAAGAAATCTACTCCTGAATCATTGTTGCACTATAAGCTAACTAACTTGGGTGTAAATTAAATAAATAAATTTTTAAAAAGAAAGAAAGAAAAAACTAAACACACTCACATACAAAAAAAGAAAAAACAACCTGGGGGAAGGTTGTGCTGATAGTGCAAACCCTGCTTCAGATTCTCTGTCTCCCTCTCTCTCTCTGCCCTCCCCTGCTCACATGCTCGCTCTCTCTCTCTCTCAAAATAAACATTAAAAAGTGTGGGGGAAGGCATATAAACTGTATATGAATTACAATCTCAATTTGTAAAGAATATACATTGAAAAATACTGACATAGTCCACCAAGTTAACCATGATTTTCTGAGCAATAAATTATTTTTCTCTTTCTACCTTTCTGTGCTTTTAAAATATTTTATAAGGAGTAGTATTGCTTATTTTAAATGAGCTATAACTTACATAATGTACACAAATCTCAAGCATACAATTAGACTGTTATTTCTATGTGTATACACACAGGTGGCCACCATCTGAATCACAACTATTTTCATCTCCCAACATGCTCCTCCCACATCCCCTTCCAGTTACTGATGCCCCATAAAAGTAATTATTATCCTGACCTCAGTCATCATGCAGTACTCTTACAAGGGAAGAAATAATAAACTTCCTTCTTTAAATTATAAAAAATGTGAAGAATTGAAACAACAAAGTGTAAATATCTTATATTAACACAGATACATGCTCTTCCTTAAAGTACTGACTGCTTTCATGATTGTTCTGTGCCTGCAAAATAGATCTTCTAGAAAATGGCCACCATGAGAGAGGAATAATCTGTGTGAGTTGAAGGTAAACCTTGAGGGCTCTGTAGGTTTGATTCAGAACAGCAAGTTCTATCCTAATTGACACACACACACAAAGTTAATATTCATATGAACTTACAGAGTTTTTCAGTTCCTCCAGAGTAACCCTGCATGAACAGACTCCCCTTTGAGATTTCTGATAATTATCAAATCTCAGTGAGTGGAATTCTCTTGCTTTAAGAGGTTTTTCACCTTCCCAACCTGGCCAAAATCTGACGAAGTAGAATTTTTAAAATTTCTATAGGATCCAAGAGAACTGACTACATCTCCTGTGTGAATAATTGATATAACAACGTTCTCCACAGAATGAGTTTCTGAAGCTTTCTTTCAGATTTAAACACTGGCATTAAGAGAGGTCTTCTTTTGTGTGACTAGGTTCAACGTAACATGGAGTTTGGCCTTTCTCTCTAATGTCTCCTTAACGGACAGAGCTGGTCCTGTCAACATGGCGTATTTCATAAACCTTGATAGAGCTGAAAACAGTTGTCAAAGCTCCTCTCTGATGTGTCTCATTAAGTTTCAATAATTTACTCTTCTAACTTTTCCATATGGAAGTGATTTTGTATAACTTCAAACATTTCAGGCTCTCTGTTCCTCTCTAGACTCTCCATATGTGCGGAGGTGTGGACAAGAGTTTCAGGGTGCATCTGAGCTTTACTCAGCTAGAAAAGAGGATGGTTCCCATTTATAGTGTGTGTCTCCATCATCCTACGAGTATGAGCCTTCTTTCAGCTGTGTGGTTTTGCTCACTGACCTCTACTCCGCGCCAGACCTCTTTTCCTCTGCACTAAACAACATTTGCTTTTCTTGATAGCATTATTTCTGGAGTTTCAACATCCTCCCTCCGACCCTGTCAGGTCCCCTGAGGGGCTTTTCTTCCCTTTCCCTTTACTCATAGTGCCTTCCTTTTCCTAAACATGTTTTGGCCAACATTTTTGTTCTGTTTTTCAAATCTAGCTCCCTGACCCTGTTGGATGCATCAACCACACCCACCTCTGATCGCTGATAGATCTTCCAAGCTGTGTCCCTGCCACACAGGACATAGCTCTCTCTAAAAGCAAATCTCTCCCACAGCCAAAAACTAGCTCTGCCTTTGCCTCTCGGTGACTGCTCAAACAGTGTGCTCGGCTATCCCAATTACCTGTTTAACTCAGACTCCGTGGACTATTTGCTAGACATACACACTAAATGAGAGATAATTATTTTCTACATTCCCCCTTGGCTGTTCAGCCTTGTTCTCACATAATATTCTACCCATGTAACAAACACCTGCCCATTTTAGTAGGCTTACTTAATATATTCAGAATATATTCAGCACCTCAGTTTCCTTATTTTGAGACACGAGGAAAACCAGCTCACAGGAGGGGGTGGTGGGCAAAACAAGGAACACTAATTCTCCTCATAGAGTATCTCACATAGCGTCTGACACATAGTAGGAAGCGTTTCAAAATTAGTTCTGTGACCATTCCTTTCTTTACGTTTTTTAAACAAAATGTTGACATCGCACATGCAATCACACATGTATGCACATGCACACACACACACACACACACAAACACACACACACACACACACACACACACACACACACACTGGCATTAACCTCTCTGGACTAACCCCAAATTAAGTTGTGTCTCTTCTGAGCCATAAACCTTATTCTTTCTTCATTTTCTTCAAGTAACCATCAGTGATGCAATCTCTCTCCGCCCCTAAATTCATGGCCTGAGATTGCCTCCACAGCCGTGCTCTCTCACAAACTCTAGATTTATATAGCCTCTCTCTATCCCCACCGATAAGATGCCACCATGTGTTTTGGTCACTCCTCGACTTGACAAATGTAACTGTTGTCCAGATGGCCTAGTCTCCCTATGTGCTTCTCAAGTCTAGTAAATATTAGAGGCTGCTGCCAAGATTCTTTCTCCCTCTGGTCATTCTGATGCCTATTGTCGCTTTTGTATTCATTTGTCACAAAATTCAACACATCTACAACCAGGACTGAAAGCAAAGTGTCCTCTCAAACATGTTGGGTTACTTTTTATGTTCTAAATTTTTGCTTTTGTAGGGTGTTTCTACTCCTTCCAATTTTCTTTCTTGTTCTTCATGTACCACCTGAACTTTTTCCATTCATTCTATGCATTTTCCATCCTGTATTCAGAAGTGTTCCTAAAGTTCATCTAAAAATCCAATGATACCTATATCATGATAAATCTTCAATAGATACTGTGTGGACTTTAAAAAACAAAGTAGTGATTCTAGAGAAATCTTCCATATATACAATTATGTGTATTCATATTCATACATATACAATATACATATACATATACAGTATATCCCCACATATGTATATGTGAATACACATATTCATACATATACATATACATATACATGTACATATACATATACATATACATATACATATACAATATATCCCTTTTGGGGGCATAAAAGGTATGAAAGAGTATGTATAGCTCGATCCTTTTGGGTGTACCTGTGTGTGCATGTGCACACACAAAGAGAGAGACATATTTGCATATTTTTCTGCAAGCATACACAAGAAATTATTTTAAATGTTTACCTTTGAGGAGAGGGACCTTTTACTACTATTTGAATTTTCTAGCTAGGTAGGCATTTTAATTACTGTTTCCCTTATATCATCAGAAATTATCTGGACGGTGGAACTATAGGCAATTATTGTTTCTTTTCTTTATATTATTCAACTTATTAACATCTAAGAAATGTTACATTTAAAAAAATAAAAGGAATGATGCCCCTACTCTAGAGGCTCCAGCCCGGAAAGGATTATTAGAAGAAGCTAACACAGGCCCACCACATCCTGAGATGTGAACACAATTTATTTTCAAATGTCAGGAGGCCTACCACGGTGTTCGGCACTGAGGTGGGAAAATAGAAATGCTCCAGGAAAATAAAAATGGATAAAAGACAGCGCCTGTCCTCAAGTGGTTTCTGTACGAACAATAGGGTAACTCCTACAATCGATGGGAAACCCACTCTGTGACACGACAAAGAAAGCTTCAGAGGAAGTAACTCCTGGGTCACCCCTGTGTCAGTCAGGATGGGATAAGTTATGCTGCAGTAAGAAGTTAGCCGTGAAACCTCAGTGCCTAATATTGCTGAGGTAGGTCTCTTGCTTCTGTGAAGCGTTATCTCCACAGACCTGGGCACCTCTCCACTTTTCCCACTAAAGGAATCTTAGGACGGTTTGCCATCTGCAAAATGGCAAATGAAGCAAGTTAGTCTTTTGGGTGTTCTCACTTTTCCTTTCTTCCTCAGTACGATTCGTTCTCCTTTCTCTTCACTGTTGACAAGTAGCTTCTTCACACCCCTTCTCTCCCCCCCAAGGAATCCAGCACCCTCATACTCATGCTATGCATTTGAATAATGAAGCCCTCCCCACTCCAGAAAAAAACTGGTATAACCACACTACTTCCTCATGCTTCAGACTCCTACAGTCCACCTTCCCAGAATCACAAGACTTATTTGAACTATGTCTCACTTTCGGCTATTCGAGAGGTGTAACGTAACACACAAATGCCGAAACCTGGCTCTTGCAACTCAGTGTCGGAAACAAACGGATGAAGGTCCCACGGAAAAAGAATCTGCCATGATTTGAAGCAAATACAGAAAAAGTATTCAATGAGCAGTGAGTATCCACTCAGTGGACGACTCCTGCCCCTCTCTCAACCAGTTCCAGGTTCCCTAGTCTAACATTCTAACATTGGGTGTACATTCTAACACCCAACATACAGCTGCTCTCCTGAGCTGGAGTGAATACAGTTTTAGCAGACATGACACCGAGCGTGCTGATTGTTCTCTTATGTGTTTTCCAAGCCAATGCTTCCCTCTGCTCTGCTTGCTGCATGGGAAGGTTCTCTGTGGATTATAGCACTCGTCTCCCCCACCCTCTGGCTTCAGCCATAGGAGTAACTAACATGCAATCAGAGAAAGGTAAAAGAAAAGGGTCGGGGCATTTATTCCTCCAGCTTTCTTCCTGCCTTGCCCATGGCTACAGCACTCATTGGTTCCAGCAACAAACACCTCTTCAGGCCTGGAAGTGGCTGGGCCCCGGCTTCTTCACCATCTTTTGCTGCTTTCCTTAACCCTATTCTCAACTATCTTGAATTATCCTTTCATTAACCTCTCCTAAATTACCCCTTAAGTGTAACATGTGTTTCCTATCAGGATCCACCCATCTCGGCATTTCAGCCTTCTCCCAGGAAGCCAGGTCAACCCAAAGAAGCAAAAATGAATTCCTCTATTGGAACTCTTGTACATTGTTGGTGGGAACATAAAATGACATAGTCACTATGGAAAACAGCACAGTATTTCCTCAAAAAATTAAACATACAGGGGCACCTGTATGGCTCAGTAGGCTGAGTGTCCGACTCTTGATTTTGGCTCAGGTCATGATCCCAGCATCATGGGATTGAGCCCCGTGCCAAGCATAGAGCCTGTTTAAGATTCTCTCTCTCTCTTTCTCCCTCTACCCCTCTCCCCCACTTGTGCTTGCTCTCTCTCTCACTCTCTCTAAAATAAAAATTAAATTAAATTGAAATTAAACATAGAATTACCAGATGATCTAACAATTCCATTTAGGTCTATACCTGAAAGAATTGAAAGCAGTGAGTCAAATATTTTAACACCCACGTTCATGACAACATTGTTCACAATAGTCAAAGGTGAGAGCAACCGAAGTGTTCATTGACAGATGGATGGATAAACAAAATGTGGAATGTACATACAATGGAATGCTATTTACTCTTTGAAAAGAAGGAAATTCTGACACAGGGCTACAACAGGGATAGACCATGAGGATAACATGCAAAGTGAAATAAGCCAATCACAAAAGCACAAACGATTCCACCTGTGAGGTACCTAGGCTAGTCAGAAAGAAGGATGATGCTTGCCAGGGGCCGGGGAAGGAGGGATTGGGAAATTACTGTATGATGGGTATGAAGTTTCAGTTTTGCAAAATGGTTCTGGAGATGGATGGTGGTGATGTTCGTACAAAAATGTAAATATACTTAATACCACTGAACCATACCATTTAAAATTATGGTTAAGACAGTTGATTCTATGGGGTGCCTGGGTGGCTCAGTTGGTTAAGCGTCCGACTTCAGCTCAGGTCATGATCTCACATTCTGTGAGTTCGAGCCCCGTATCGGGCTCTGTGCTGACAGCTCAGAGCCTGGAGCCTGCTTCAGATTCTGTGTTTCCCTCTCTCTCTGACTCTCTCTCATTCATGCTCTGACTCTCTCTGTCTCAAAAAAATAAATAAACGTTAAAAAAATTTTTTTTAAAGACCATTGATTCTATTTGTATTTTATCACCATTTAAAAAAATAAAAATGAATTTTCCTGCACCCCAATAAATAAGCTTTTGCTCACAAAAGTAAGCATCAAGCGTAGTTAATTGAAACAACTCCATTGGAAAAATTGAATAGATAAGTCTTCCTACAAGCTTTCACCAGGACTAGGACTCCAACTGGACTAACGTGTCATTCCAGGAAAGCCAAAAAGCAATGCCATGTGGAACCCCAAGAACGTACCTATTTATACAGAAAGGCTCTGCGCCAGAACCGAGTGCTGCTCTCACGCAATAGAAGCGAAGCTATGGGTTCCGTGTTCTCCTCCAGCAGCCTAGTTTGAGATCGAGCTCCTGGCCCCTAAAACAAGGCAGCCTTCTTCACTTCCTTCTCCACCTGGATAGAATAAAAGCCAGAGGGGTCTGAACCAGGACCCTTGCTTTTAAGGTGTTTTCGTTTTGTTTTTTTAATTGTGTCCCTATAGCCATCCCTCGTTAACCCTTCAGTTCCTGGAAACCATGGCATCCTCTATTTTTATTCTGAAGCCCAGGATCCAGTCACAAGTAGAACCAAGATATACAAAGCCTGATATATCTCATTACACAGTAGGCACAAAAGGTCCAGACTGGAAGGAGCCCTGGTCCTACTTCCCGGGTGATACAGGGCTAGAAAAGCCCAACTGTAGTTAATTGAGAGAAATCTCCATCAGACAGACAGCAGGAAGACAAGTAATAATCTAGACCCATGATTCTCAAAGTGTGGGTCTCAAGCTAGCAATACCAGAATTACTTGGGAACTTCTTAGACATGCAGAGTTATAAGCCCTACCCCAAATCTGAATCGGAAATTCTTGGAGGGGGCCCAGAAGCCTGTGGTGTAAGCCTGTACAAGCCCTCCACCGATTCTGATGCCCACCCAAGTTTGAAAGCCACTGGTCCACACCCACAGGTTTGAACCTAAGCATTTAGAAGCAGTGCAAATCCCCACGCCCAATTCCAGACAGTCTTAGTAAGTTAGAGGCACAGTTGAGAAACAGCACTGCAGACTAGCAAGCTGTGTGTAAGAAAGTGAGCAACAGGAGGTACTGGTAGGCAGGCAACCTTAGTGGGGAGGAATCAGGGGACAGACTTTATTCTGTGGACAGTAGGAAAGTTGGTGGGCGATGGCCCAGCTCTAGTCCCGGAGCTCCGAGGAGGTGGGAGGTGGAAGAAACAAGGAAAAGGAGAAAGTGGAAAAGGTGAGGAAGGCCTGAATTAAGGCATTTAGCGCCGGGGGACACGATAGAGATTCAGCCAGCAAAACTGGAAACACAGCTCCCCAAATTTAGTCTTAAGAAGGCGCAGTAATCAGGCCAGCAGCGGATCTGAGGCAAGCCACCCCAATGATGAATTCAAATTCCTGCTGAATGAGCTCAGCCGGTCCTTGGAGCGGAGGCAGGGGAGTACCTGGTAGCTCAGCCTGGCTTCTCAGCTGGGATCTACCTGGGCTGAGAGAGAGCCACGGAGCTGGGGAGCAGGCACGTCCTGAAAGCTGTGTGCTGGGGACGGTGGGGGGCTGACAAGCCTTCTAGCTCAGAGTTAGCACTGCGAGTCTCATGACGAATGTGCCGTGGTTTCTCTTCAGTCTTAATTTAAGGTCATTTATGTTCATTTAAAACATTTTTACCAGGCAAACAACCAGAGTAATTCATCACACCCATTAATAAGCAGGTTATCACACCTGCACGGATAATATATATGCCCCCTACACACACCCAGACTGAGAGTTTATATGGCATTGACAAACATTGACCCTTCCAAAGGAGGTTTAGATTCAAATGTGACAGTGCTTTTCTATTCTCTCACTTTTTCCCCACAGGTTTGCCTCTTTCTCTACATTTCAAGTCACAGGAGATGCCACGGTGCAAAGTCTTTCTTCTCAGGTCAACTCTCTTTCATACAGATAGACCCCCTTTCCGTCCCACTGGTTATTCTGAACTCCCACTTCCCTTCAGGTACCATGAGTCCTAGAATAACCCTTGCTACCTCACAAGTCAGTTATGTATGTAATACAAGGTTTTTAACGTAACTTGATGGCACTCATTGATTTCTCTTTAGGATTATACACCAATAGAATTGTAGCAATAACTTCTATATTATATGCTACACACACACACACACACACACACACACACCAAGCTTTCACCCGGGCCTCATTTTAAAGCAGAAGGCTCCTGAGCTTGTGACGTCTTAACCCAAAGGGTCAGGGCTCCAATGGGAAGAACATGAAATTCTTTGTCAGCCTAGATGGGTGGAGACTGGGGACACAGAGAGACTTCCACACCCTTCAAATTATATAAAAAGGGAAGCCACTTTATTTTTCAGTGAATACACCAACCTTAAGGTCCCAAATTTCACTGAAGCTCCAGGAAGGACTCCAGGTTCTCTGACCTATCAGGAAGGCTATTTTAGGTATTTACCGTTTGCCCCACAAAATGGCTCTCTCTTGAGCTGCCTTAGAGGGGACAGAGGCAGTTGCAAAGTGTCTTCGTCAGAGGAATGGCTCTTCATCTCCAAGAAAAACGGAAAATGCTAGCCTGCAAAGAGTTTCATCATGTTAATAGAGAGATCACGTTGCTGTGTTTCCACAACTGTGGCATCAATTTTGACAAAAAAATCTGCTTCAGAAATCATACCAAACACAACACCGCCTCTGAAAGGCTTCTCTCACAGGCGGCAAAGTCCTGGAAAGCTCACGTCGTCTAGATTGAAGAGGCAACCGATAAGAGACCTCCCTGTGCCTGCCTCGTCCCAGGTTGCCTGCCTAGAAGGAGCCGTGAGGGAGTGACATCCATCAAGCCCAAATCATCCCAGAACCTCCAAGACAGCGTGATCTTCACGCAGCATCTGTTTCTTCCTGTCGACGAGCAGCGATGATGAACTACCAAGGACACTAAGGTCTAATTGCTGCTTTTTAATATCTGGGGTTGGCTTTGAGGATTCCCCAGTTCATTGTGGGGAAGGACAATTCTAACACCCAGCCAGGCCCTGGGAAAACTGCAAAATAAGGGCAGGTATCTTGGCCTTTGACTCTTCTCTTGCTGCCACCATTCCCCAGATTTGTCCCCAGATGTGTCTGTCATCTTTCCCCAGTGACCTCATGGCCTCAACCTCACTTACTTCCAAGTAGTCAAAACGTACTCAGCACAAGTAATGGTTAAAACAGCACAGAGTGGCGGTTAAGAGCAGAGACCATGGAGTAGAACGCCTGAATTTAAATCTGGCCTGTCTACCCTCTAGCCACGTGAACTTGGACAGTTTACTAAAGTCTTCTGTGCCTCAGTTGTCCCATAGTAGAATAGGGATGATGAGAGTAATAGTATCCACCTCATTTGTGGTGAGGATATTTCTAAACACCGATAGTGGGTAAGTGCTTGCTAAACAAATGGCAACACACATAACCAACCAAGAAGCACAAAGCCAGCACCTATCATGTGCCCCATGGGGAACGGGTGCTATGCAACACACACCAACTGGAGGTGTCAATGCAGCATGGGCTCGTGCCCGTCAGGGAGCTCTAGGATGAGCATTTCATCTCTTCTGAAGATGGCCACTCTCCCAATTGCTATCGGTGTCTTGGTCATGGGCGTTCACGCAAATTGTCCCTCTGCTTCAGTCCTAAGTATTCGCTGCTGTCGCTCTCCCAGGCTGACCTTGGGCCCGCTCTTTTCCCAAAGCCAATAAAGAGGCCGTTAAGTCATCTAGGAGAGGTGCGGTCCCAAGTTGGCAAGAAGAAGGAAAAGCCGGGTGCTCCAAAGCACATGCACACGTTCACAGCCAATGTCCTCTCAAATCTGCCCCCTCCACACCACGTCACTTCCAATCACCTCTCCTTGCCTTTTACAAGAGGCGTTTGATTGGAAACTGGGCTGTGAGACAGAACTAAGCACGGCATCAAAACTCCACATAGAAGCTGGTTTCTCTACACGTACATGTCAGCCAGTGAGTCTGAAGGCGCATCGTGTGCCCCAGGCCAGGCTAGGTCTCGTGGAGGCCACAGACAGAGCACAAGACATGGTGGCCACCAACCATTCTCCCAGGAGCGCAGGGAAACATGAGGCCGGGGAAACTGTGTCAAATGTCCTTGCGGAGTTCGGAAGAGAGAAAAATAAGTTAGTGCAGGTATAAGGGGTGCAACAGTTGTGGGGGAAATGGAGTTGAAAATGTATTTGAAATAGCTGGAGAAAACAGAGGGCATGAGGCTTTAGGGGCAGAATCTAAAATCCAACATCCATCACAGCATCACAGCGTGTCTATGGAACAGCAAGATCAGCCCACCCACCGTGGAAGACGGAATCTGGAAGTAGTGGGAAGAAAAGACGGATGGAAAGGGCTGCCATCCATTCACAAAGGGCCTTTGAAGGCTCAGCTAGGGAATCCAGATTTGATTAAGCACTAAATGAACAAGATATTCTTTTCTACGAGCTCTCCTGGAAGCTGGATAAATACGTTCCCCACCAAGACCTCTGGGAAAATCTGTTGTTCTCAACTCAAAGCTCCCCCTTCTCTTTTCTGCTCTGCCTTTGCTTATCCTTCCAGGCCGGGGCCTCACCTGGTCTGTTGCAGAAGGCTCTCAACTGGCCACTCTCCCGTACCATTCTGATCCATCCCACACCAGCTGTGAGGTCCGCCTCCCTAAAGCTCAGATCTCATCAAAAGCCCATGTAGTGGCTCCTCGCTGCCAATTAAATGATACCTCAACTCCTTGCTCTTGAATTTAAGGCCATTTGAGCTCCGGCCTCAACTTCCTTTCCCCATTTTTGATCCTATTTCTTCATACTGTAGTCAGGGACAGATTAGACAGGGGCACTTTCTACCTTCACCGGCTTGACCATATGCAAAATGGTCTCCCTGGAATGGTCTTCCTGGCTGCAAAACCAGGTAGGAAATAAAGTGTCCTGAGACCACGGAGATAGATACAGTCTGTGCAAGCAGAGGGGCTAAGAAGTGTCCCAGGAAATATGGAGAGGACATTCAAGCAGGTGTGTGTGGGTGAGTGTGTGTATGTGTGGTTATGGTTGTGTGTGTGCAAGAGGCAACGCAGCCTAGTGGCTATGAGCTCTTAAGTCAAGCAGATTGATTTCACAGCCCATGCTGTGATGACTTAAATAAAGTACTTGACCATTTTATGCCTCGATTTCCCATCTAGAAAGTTAGGCTACTAACAGCACCCTACTCTTAAGGTTGCTATGAGAATTAAATGAGATAATGTACATCAGTATATAGCACAGCACTAGGTCAACAGTGAATGCTGTATACGTGCTACCATTTGTTCTAGGCAGAATTCAGCAAATAAGAGTGCAAACAGGCAAGCATATTCCTATTTCCAAATGTCTCCATATGTACTATTTCTCTTCTCTTTCACTTTCGCAAAACTACGCCCCTCCAAGTTCTTCTAGAATCTTCTTTCATTGCCTTTCCAATCCTTAGCTTCCCATTAGATGTTCCTCTTCACCTGACCCTATCTAGCCCAACACCTTCCATTCATGTTTTGTAGGAACTGCCAACATGCAGACTGAGTGAAAGAAGATAGTTTAGGGCTGGAGCTTAGTGGTGAAGGCAGGGTGGGAGGTTTGGATGTGGAAGATGTTAGCGGAAAATTGGCATCATTAAAACAAATGAGCTCTCTGAAGAGAGAAAATGCAGAGAGAGAAGCCAAAACCTGAAATGGAAGCTTTAGAAATGTGTACCAAGAATCAAGAGACCTGCATGAGAAGACAGGATTCTCCCTAGGATCCCGCTTCCTCCACTCCCTTACATGGAGGCTCAGCGCCAACGTGGTGTTCTTGGCCCTCCCCTTCGCACTCACCACACTTTTCTGGCTTATTCTGTTACAGCAGATGACACCCATATCTCTGATATCTCACCCCAGTGTCCAATTTCACCCTCAGGTCCCTGGCCTAGAAGTCCAACAGATACATGGAACTGAACCCAACCTCCATATATGTTGAAATGCAGTGAAAGTACAGAGAGGTGGTCCGTAGTGTCCAATTCAATTTTTTTTCTTTCAAGGCAACCTACAAAGTGAAGTAACAGCAAACACGTTTTTCTGTCTGGCTGCTCTATTTTCAAATGCAGTAACGTCCAGCATAACTTCAAATACAGTCTTCAGAAGGTGTATCGGACCAGGCATGGCAGATTTTCTTTCTTCCTCTGTAAGAGGAACTTTAGGCACCCATGAGAAAGAGTAGCCTCGGCAGGGATTCAGATTGCCGGATTGCGTGGGCAAAAGAATCAAACCGAATAAGCCAGTCTCACCAGGGAAGCAGCTCTCGGATTTCTTATAGCCCAATCTTTGCAAAATATCCTTTCACAGCTAGCTAGGCTCTGTGTGTACATTTACAGTAAAGTACACTTGTCTTAAGGATACAAACTGGTAAATTTTTACCGAAGTGAAAATTTTACAGTGTGGCTACCACATAAATCAAGACCATAGAATAATTCCAGCCCCCCCAGCTGGTTCCCAGCTGCCCTTCCCCAGTCAATACCGCCCTCATCCTGAGGCCAGCAGCCCTGTGACTTTTATTATCAGGACTACGTGTGCCCACTCACAATCACCTAAATTGAGCCATCTAGTATGGAACTCAGTTGTTTCTAGCTTTTTTTTTTACTCAAAATCGTGCCAGATTCGTTTATATTGTTGTGTATCTCAGTGGTTCTTCTTACTGCTGTGTTGTATTCCATTGTACGGATGCCACAATTTATTCATCCCTTCTCCTGCCAACGGACATTTGGTTTGCTTCCAGTTTTTTGCTACGGTGAGAAAGCTACTAAGAACATTCTTACACATGTCTTTAGGTGGTATGCACTGTTTTCTCGTGTGTGTGTGTGTGTGTGTGTGTGTGAGTAGAATTTCTGTGTCATAGGGGAGGCACATGTTTGATATTTTCAGATACTGCCAGAGAGTGTTCCATAGCAGCCAAACCTTTCTATTCTCCCACCAGCACTGTTGGAAAATTCTAGCCACTCATATCGCCATCAAGATTCAATCCTAATCCCTCCCCAACTTCATTTATAGCAAAAGAGTTCGTGGCTTTGGTGCTAAGATTTTCAGAATCAGGTTTTCTTTCAAACATCATCTGTCTTCCAGAAGGAGAGTGTAAAGATTTCCTCTCATCTACCCAAGAGAAGGAGGTGATTGTGTTTTACAGCGTTTTATTCTGCAAAGGTCTTGAGATGCTTCTGTAGAGGCGTGCACCTACACAGAAAAATACGGAAGAGAAATAAAGATATGTAGAGCACCAACCTGATTTACTAAACTCCTGGCTTAGGAAAGTGTTCTAATCTGGTCCCTATCGCTGGTTAAATAACACCACTTGGTGACTAGAAGGCAACTGTCTCGGAAGGCATCATTGCTCACATAAGAGCAGACATCAAGCCAACAGGCTGGAGGGACGGCCAGGGAGGCTACTTCCCAGCCTGCACCGTAAGCCACTCTCTCGTGGATTTTGGCATAAGTGGGCTTTTTGTTGTCATTAGGAGTGTTCCTCCCCCTGGCTGTTCAGAAGTTTCAGATGAAATTTTTCTGATGTTTTTTAATGAAAGATGATATTTGCTTACCCATCGTAGGAGATATTTCCTCGGCAGGAATGCTGTCGAACATGTTGCATTCACAACATGACACAAAGTCTAAAAATCACAGAGAGACTAATTACTGGAGGAAAATTACACCAAAAGACCTATTTCCTCGTGATGAAAATGACAGCCTGGTGCCCCATTACCTGGCCTGATCGGGCAAATAGCCTGTGCAACATTGTTTTAGCGCTTGGCGTTACAAGCCACGGTAGAGGAAGGAGGCGCTTCGGGCCTGTAAGCAGCTCAGCGAGAAATCAAGGTGAGCTGTCAGTTAAGTGAGGTCTAATTATAAGTCTCATTTCCAGTATTTATGGATGTGACAGACAGTAGCCGGGGCTTACCTGCATCTAGACATGGGGCCGCTTCCGCGAGTCCTTCTCTCTTTATGCCAACATCTGAATTATCCTCCGGAAGCTGTGACATTGACTGCTGACAGCCAGGACCTGCCGCAGCCAACAGTGGGAAGCGAGGGCCACCCCTCTTAGCTCACTCGGCTTTGCCTCTTACCACCAGTTCCTAGTACCGAAAGGGTCTGTTCTTCTCCCCATCAAAAGCCCACGTAAAATGATAGAAAGGACTCTTTTCCTCTTTGAAATGAACTTAAGTCACTTCAGATCACTTGCCTTTCCAGTCACAAAAGATCACATGTTGTATGATTACCTTTATATGAAATGGCCAGAGTAGGCAAATCTATACAGGCAGAAAGTAGATAGGTGCTTGTCCAGGGCTGGGGTGGTTGGAAGGAAATAGCGGGAAGCTGCTAATGGGTATGGGGTTTTTTTTGGATGATGAGAACGTTCTAAAATTGACTGTGGTGATGGTTGCACGTATCTGTGAATATACTAAAAACCACTGAGTTGTACACTCTATTTTTTTATTTTTTATTTTGAGAGAGAGAGAGAGAGTGAGAGCATGAGTCGGGGAGAGGGGCAGAGGGAGAGAGAGAGAATCTCAAGCAAGCTCCATGTTCAGCCCAACACAGGGCTGGAACCCACGACCCTGGGATCATGACCTGAGCCAAAATCAAGAGTAGGACACTCAACCGACTGAGCCACTCAGGCGCCCCATGAATTGTACCCTTTAAATGGGTGAGTTGTATGGCATGTGAATTGTACATCAATAAAGCTGTTTTTAAAAATCACTTCTTTTAATCTGTGGTCTTTTTCCCAAATGCAGAAAATTTCAGGTGTCCAAGAACAGGTGAGGAAGTTTGGGAGTGGAGAGCAGAGAGGGAAGAGGTGGAACCATTTTGTTCCCCTGAAATCACAAAAAGGCCAGTCTTGGTAATTCTATTAGAAAGGGTGGGGGGGAATCTTCCTTGATATTAATTGGTGTTGCTCAAACTTTTCAAACCCATTTCAAACCCAGAACCATTTTTGATAGACATAAGGTCTCATGACTTCCTTTGAGCAACTTCAAATTTCAAAATAAATTAAAAGGTACAAATACAGGCAGTTTTAGCATGACCTCTCAGAGATGATTCTACATCTGGAATCACGATACAGAGTGAGCATTACATTTTGCTTCTAAAACTGCCTGTAACTTTCTCTTCATATCATGTCAGAGCTGGAAAAGACTTTAAGATATTCCCTTCACCTTTAAAGATGTTCATCTGCCAGCCATGCACTAGGACCTGGGCTTGAGATAACAGGAGAACAGGGGGCTTGAATCAGGTTGAGAAGTACAGAAGGAAGAGAAGGAGCTACTGGATATTTCTTTACTGGGGGAAGAATAAATTTGAGCAGAAAGGGGTTTAGAAATAGAATGGGAAATACAAGTTCAGATATGACCATACTCTAGGATATCAACTTTGGGAATACTTTAGTCAAGTACCCACCGCTGGCTAGGAAACCATGAAATTTTATATTGCCTCAGTAATTGACAACATCAAGGAATTGTTATTAGTTTTTTGTAAGCACGATAATGCTGGTGTGGTTATGCCTTTTAAAAGAACTCTTGGGTGCCTGGGTGGCTCAGTCGGTTAAGTGTCCAACTCTGGATTTGGCTCATGGTTTGTGCATTTGAGCCCCGTGTCTCGCTCTGCACTGACTGTGGGGAGCCTGCTTGGGATTTTCTCTCTCTCTCTCTCTCTCTCTCTCTCTCTTCCCCTCCCCATTCATGCTCACTCTCTCTTTCAAAATAAATAAATAAACTTAAAAATAAAAGAACTCTTATCTTTTAAGAAATGCATACTGAAATATGTAGAAACAAAATTATAAAATACATGGGATTTGCTTCAAATAAATCCCAATAATCTTTTCCAAGAGAAGCAGGACAACGTACAGATGAAAGAAGTGTGGCCATGAGTCGATAATTGTCAAGGCTGGATGATGGGTACACAGGGATTCATTCTGTCATTCTACCTACTTACACGTATGTTTGAAATTTTCCATAATAAAAAAAGAGTTTTAAGAAAACCAATGCTCCCAACCACATGGAAAACAGAAACTGGATGTATCCTCCTGCCTTAGAAAAATTAGAAAACCAAAAACCAAAAAAATATACATATGACACAATTGTTTTCAGACCTTGAATAATAGGCAATGCATGATGGCAAACAAACATAGTGGGACCTGCCATTGCCCCATTGTATTGCCTGCAGACAGTTTCCATGTGCCAGTACAGAAAGGGAGAACCCAAATGAAGCCCAGAATTCTCACTGGAATGGAGAGACAAAGATTGGAGTTCTTTCACTTCTTTCTCCGTAGAATACACAGAGCAAGGTAGTGGAGAAGAAAGTACTGGAGGGAGGGGGTGAGACAGACAGACAGACAGAATGAGAAAGAAAGTCCCATTGCATGTTTGAGAGGAAATTACCGAAGGTCAGTGAAGAAAACACTGGTTGAATGCTTCCGTAGGTTGAACACTTCCATAAACCACAACAGAAAAACTGAGTAATATATGGGACATGAGGTAGAGTCCTCAGAAGGGTATTGCCTTCGTAATGGAGCTCAAACAATCTAGACTAAAGGCAGATTTGGAACTGATCTAACAAATCTTAAAAACAACGCTTGAAAGAATCAAACAGATTCCAAGTAATTTAACTGCATGCCAGAACAAAGTCCAACACATTCAAAGAAATACAAGGGCGCCTGGGTGGCTCAGTCGGTTGAGTGCCCGACTCTTGATTTGGCTCAGCTCATGATCCTAGGGTCGTGGAGTCGAGCCCCCAGTCTTAAGATTCTCTCTTTCTCTTTCCCCCTCTACCCCTTTCCCAGATCACACACTCTCTCTCTCTCTAAAAAAAAAAAAGAAAAAAAGAAATACGACCAAAGCCAAAATGCAACAGTGTAAATTCACAATGTCATCATCCCATCAAACATTCCCAGGCATGTAAAGAAGCGGGAAAATATGATCCATATCCAGGGGAAAAATGAATCAATGGAAATGGAGCAAGAAACAACAGAGATGATGTAATTAAGAGATAAGCACGTTAAGACAGGTATCATAAATACGTTCTAAACGCTTAAGAAGGTAAGAAGAAAACACGAACATGAGGAGAGAGGCAGAAGATATAAAAAGAAGTAAATGAAACTTACAGAGATGAAAACTGCAAGATCAGAAAAAACTTTTTAAACTCACTGTAATTGGAAAGGCACTGAAGAAGTGATCAGTGAATTAAAGACATCGCCGGAGAAACTATCCAAAATAAAGCACAGAGAGAAGAAAAGTTGAAAGAAAATGAACAGGGCATTGGTGATCTGTGAGACAACATCAAAAGTCTAGCGTACTTGGAATTCAGGACAGCAAAGGTGGGGAGTTAAAAACTATTTGAAGAACTATTGGCCAAATTTGTTTCAAACTTGCTGAAAGCAATAGACTTACCAATCCAACAAGCTCAATAAACCCGAAGCGAAATAAACATGAAGAAAACAACCCCAAGGCTCATTTACAAAATTACAGAAAACCAGGGCTGAAAAGAAAATCTTAAAAGCAGCCCAACGAAGTAGATACATTATATACCCAGGAACACAAATAAGAATTTTCCTGCGAAAATCCACGCAAGCCAAGAGGCAATGGATAAACATATTTAAAGAACTGAAAGGGGGGGGGGGGGTAAATGTCAGTACCCTCCAAAGCTATTTCAAGCCTGAAGGTGAAGAAAGACTTTTTCAGACAGACTAAAGCCGAAGCATTCACAACAAGCTACGTGGATGTTAAAGAGAGCTCTTGAGGCAGAATAAAAATGGACCAGATAGATGCCAGATGGAAACTTGAATCCGCACAAGTGAATGAAAAACACCAGGAAAGCCTGTGATTCCCTCTGGGACGGCTCCTGCTCTTTGTCTCCGCATTGCTACCTCTGGCCAGAAGGACACCGGTCCTCAGGAGAACTCCAGTCTCCGAATGACGTCCCACGTCAGCCTCTCTGCAAAGCCTTCCCTTACCACCCACGCTCTCATCCCCAACCAGGCACTCAGACGCCCTCTTCACTCCCCAGATCCCTGCACCTTCCTCACATGAGCTGCCAGTCACACTACTTTGGGATTGCTCACTGAGACTGTCCCCACCTCAGACTGTGGACATCTGGTGGCAGGACTCCCTCTTACCTCTTGAGGAGCTCAACTGCTATTGAATGAATGAAGGTTGGCTGGATGGGAACCTGAGTGGAACATTGGCAAGGAGCAGCTCTCTGTCTGTATTTATTCACTTGTTGATTTTTTCACTTACGGAATGACCTCAAATTCATCAAGGAAACAGGGAGTTGATCTGTATTCTACACGTGAAAAAACAAGCTGGCATTTGCAACACCTCTCCCGTGATATAAACCACAGGCTCACCAAGTGTTTGCTTCATGCTATTTGAACTGCACACCAATTAAGACTTTCTGAGAAGCAGATGAGGTTATGGAGGAAAGGAGCCAAAGTGAGCAAAATCTGTTCCTTCATTAGAGTCAAACTGGATAAACACACATACATTTTTCTCATATAATATGAAGTCTGTGGCTCTCAACCCCCTACTGTACTTATATGTTTAGATTGTCTCAGAGGAAATCGTTTAACCTGCTGTACTGTTCCTTTATTTAGAAAAAAAAAAAAAAAAGAAAAGAAACAAACATTAGGAGGTAAAAAAACATAAAGTTCAAATAATATCTCTATGCTATTTATAAACTTGTTTCTGCATTTGTTTGCTGGGTTTTTTTCCACTTAAAGTACCTGCCCGAGTTATCAACATCCTATTTATTTAAATATGCAATAATTGCATACAGTGTTGACCAGCTCATGAGAGTCTCAGAAATAAAATACGAGACAAAAATTGACAGTCACATTTAAAAAGAAGTGCTAATTTCCATATTAAAAAAAAAACATGGATAGTATAACCTAGTTAAGAGGTGGATAGTACAGTTATTGGAAGTCATTTTTTCAATTTATTTACTTAAAAAAAAAAAGTTGCTTACCTGCAACCCCTATCTCTAAGCCAGCTCCTTTTTGAAAGGAGAAAGCCACACTTTGTTTTTAAATCTTTTTCTCCTTACACCTTAAGCAGTATGATTATCCTCACACATTAAAAAATGAAATGCTTTGGGGCGCCTGGGTGGCGCAGTCGGTTAAGCGTCCGACTTCAGCCAGGTCACGATCTCGCGGTTCGTGAGTTCGAGCCCCGCGTCGGGCTCTGGGCTGATGGCTCGGAGCCTGGAGCCTGTTTCCGATTCTGTGTCTCCCTCTCTCTCTGCCCCTCCCCCGTTCATGCTCTGTCTCTCTCTGTCCCAAAAATAAATAAACGTTGAAAAAAAAATTTAAAAAAAAAAAAAGAAATGCTTTGCTATTTGAACGGCAATCTTTCTGATTCTTTTTATTAAATGGTTTAATAATTTGAAAATAACTTCCTCTTTATTTATGATTATTAAATGTTTTCACAAGGTTGGCGAGTAAAAGTTTCAGAGAGGCGGGGATTTTTGTCTGCTTCTGTTGTAGTTTTCTGTGAGTCCCTAGAGCCTGGATCAGGGCCTGGCACGGAGTGCATGTTATTACTCCCCAAATGGTGGAATGAATGAATGAATGAATGAATGAATGAATCGTGCTCAGCTGTGACAGCCCCAGAAGCTTTCCCTCTTGGACCACCAGCCTTTGGAGTTAGCTTGGAAGTGATCTCTGGCCATCTGTTCTCGCTCATTCTGTCCACCTGATCTGTTTACAATATGTTAATGTATTTGATGATATTATCCACCTTTGACTAATCACTGACAAGTAGACCCCAATGATTATAACAAAGGGGAAGGAGCTGGAACGCAGTCACTCACATTTGCAGAGACTTCCTTTACTCACGGGGCTCTCAGATTTCCCCACGACTTTCAAAACAGTCACGTTTCACTGCCACCAGGGATTCTGACCTCAAGCGTTTTCCTCGTTTCCTGGTACTGCTTTTCATGTGTTCTTGGGGGCTTAACCTGGAGAGTAACCCCAAAGCCAGACTATATCCCAAACGGAAGTATCCCTCAGCTAACCTAAGCCCAACCTAAACGCTAGAAACGCAGGCAGAGGGGGACCTAGACACCAAAATCCACTTTTTTGCAAAGTCTAGCCGGCTAGCTTGTCTGCCCGGATCCGAGAAATTCCACCAACAGACTAGGAAATTTCCCTGAGCCAGGGTAAGTAAATGCCTAATTAACTTCAACATGGACTAACCTCCTTTGGGCTGTCCACAACGCCCACAGATTTCTGATACAGGACCTTCCCAGACACCAAACCACAAGGGCAATGAGACACACGTTGAACTCAGCAACGGGATTCCTCCATATTCTGGCTTCCATTCGGAAGTATCCAGAAACCCTAATTCTAGATGAGATGTGTTAATGGACTATATGGCAAGCATTTCTAAGATAAAAATGGGTATGAGTGAATGAGCACCTTTTTTAAAATGTTTATTTATTTATTCTTGAGGGGGCAGAGAAAAAGGGAAATAGAGAATACCAAGCAGGCTCCCCACTGTCAGCACAGATGCAGGACTCGAACTCACAAACTGTGAGATTATGACCAGAGCCAAAATCAGGAGTCAGATGCTCAACTGACTGAGCCATCCAGGCGCCCCTGAATCAGTACCTCTTAAATCTCTGTAATGCAGAATACCAACGTTGTTTGGACAACTTTTCAAAGCTGCCGACCCAACATTTCTACTAGTTGGTGGTAATGATGTTAATTTACTAAATATCATATCAAACACCGTGCCCACTCATTTTTTTTAACATGATCATGCAACCCAAAAAGTGCATTTATTTCAACAAGGTTGTTTGGTTCAGAAGAGTTTTAAAGATCGTAGTCAAAGAAGATCACTTTTTGCTGTGGTTGCCAAAAACCCTCCCATTTTCATCAGGAGATATTTCCACGCTGTAAATAAAATAAGCTTTTTAAAAGGACACTTAAGGCACCTTTGTTTCAGAGAAGTGTCCCCCATCCAGGTGTTCCTGGGTGATTCAATCCTTTAAGCCTCCGACTTCAGCTCAGGTGACTTCAGCTCAGGTCATGATCTTGCAGTTCGTGAGTTTGAGCCCGGCGTCGGGCTCAGTGCTGACAGCTCAGAACCTGGAGCCAGCTTCAGATTCTGTGTCTTCCTCTCTCTCTGCCCCTCCCTGCTTGCATTCTCTCTCTCTCTCTCTCTCTCTCTCCCCCCCCCTCTCTCTCTTTCTCTCTCTCAAAAATAAATAAACATTAAAAAAAGAGAAGAATCCCTCCATCCTTTCAACGCATTGCTTAGAGAAAATATAAACTTGGATATTTTAGGGTCTTATAAGCATTGGCCGCAGAGCCCTATGAGATTTTATAGAGAAAGAGCTGTTCAGTACTCAGCACTAACCACCTTTCAGCATTTCCTTGTATCAATAGAAAATACCATATTCTTATAAGCTTCCTGTGAAAGACAAGAAGTTGGGTGTATTGTGCATTTATATATTATGTATTTCGCATTACACATTTTTGACATTTTTATGTGACCTACAGAATTTCAGCTAAACGAAGGTAAGAAGAAAATCACAAAAAAGTTATCCAAAATGATGACTGTTTGGTTCTAGAGTTTACTTCCCTAAGTTGCCTAAGAAATTCACTTTTTAAATCATAAAATTCCCACAAAAAGTGAATAATATGGGAACCTAAATCCACTTTCCAGACTTGCTTCCCCTGTAATATCTGTAATAGAACAATCCTGAATTAGCTGCTAGTTTCCATAATTCTTGTCAGCAAAATCTATCAGTAGTTCTAACTCTGATTATACACGCTGGTAATGTAATTAAACGTGTTTTAAGCCTATCTCTGATGTCAGAGTTTCAAATATAGCCACATAAATTTTAGCTATGAGTATTTCATACATAATTTATATATACAAATGTGTTTGCATGTGTACCTGGATTAAGTATAATAAATGTAAATTATATAATTTATATCTATATGCGTTTAACTGTGTTTAGTTTCAATCAGACAATGGTTTGATATATATTTTTAATGAGGGAAGATCCTACTGCAATATTAAGATTTTGTGTTTTGCAGACTTCATTTCTTAGTATTTTTTTAATTAAAAAGACAAATACATTTCAATGTTCTTTTTAGTAAATGTTATGCTTCCTGTTCCAAAACAACCTTAAGTTTATAAATAAGAGTTAATGAATCCAAGAACCATGTTATTCCATGAGCTTGTGAACAAACGGTTTAGAGTCAAACTAGAATTCTTTCCAAGTTGGATTTTCACATGATACAGTTTATAAACAAGTTTTGGGGGTAGAGGGACGGCTTTTGTCTTGTTTTGTTTTTCTATATTTTTAATAAACAAAATTAAAACTCTGCCTTTGAAATGACTTAGAGGCAAAGCGGATTTCTAGCCCCTCTCAAAAACGAACTTGCACTAAATTGGGGATTTCTCGGCCCATCGAATGCTCGTCCTCTGTTTGTTTTTCCCTTTGAGGGCCTTCCAGGCAGACAGGAATGGTTCTGAAACAGGCTGCAGCCACACGCGACGCTTCCCTCATTGGAGAACCAGGGAGCCGACATGGCATCCATTCCTGGGACCTTGATCGGAAATAGATCCTGAGAGAAGTGCCACTAACCTTGGACTCTATCACACCGTAAATTGTCTCTTTTGTAACTGTGACAGACACTCCCCCCAGGTTGTCCCTTCCATTCGACTCCCATGATCACTTTATCCTTTCTCTCTCTGTTGCCAAGTGGAGTGGCGTTCCCGGAGTTTTGACACCTTGTAAAGACATTCCAGTGGATTCTAGCACACCCAAACAGATGGTGTGAAAGGAATACAGGGGAAGAAAATACAGACCTCTGCCAGATTCTCATGTATTCTAGGTAACATCGTGTTCCAGGAGAAGAAAAAAATAAAAAGGAACTGATATCATTGTTACTGCCTGCTTCCTGAGCCAAGCAACCATGCTTCTGCCAAAGATAACAACGTCTTTAAGACGGCTACAAAAAGTCCTAACATTGCGTGAGGTAAAAGGACTAGACCTGAGAGGGGGCATACAACAATAATCTGTATTATTGATATACTGTGTTACAATGACACTCACACAAAACAGTTTTTTCCCTTTTAGCTAAGAATGACATCCAGCTCAAAATAACATTTCTACTTCTTTTGCACGTCCAGTATGCTGGAAATCTCTACTGAGGTTCTTCTCTGAGGCTGGCATTGACTTTCGCCACACATTAAGTCTGGTGACATGAGAACAAAGTACATAAAATAAACATTAAGGAACAAGCAAATGTTTTTTCTTCATATACAACCATACACACACACACACACACACACACACACACACACACACAAGTGTACGAAAAGATGTTTAATGCCACTAGTCTTTAGGGAAATGCAAATTAAATCCACAGTGAGATTCCACTCTACACCTACCAGAATGTCTAAAATAAAAAATAGTGATAATACCAAATTCTGGCGTGGATATGGAGAAACTGGATCACTCCTCCACTGCTGCTAGGAATATGAAATGGAAACAGTTTGGAACTTTGGAAAACGGCTTGGCAGTTTCTTGAAAAACTAAACTAGCAACTTCTATACAACCCAGCAATTATACTCCTAGGCATTTATCCCAGAGAAATGAAAACTTATGTTCACACAAAAACCTGTACACGAATGTTTATAGCAGCTTTATTAATAATAGCCCAAACTTGGAAACAACCAGATGTCCAAAGTGTGTAAACTGTAGTTAAACAAACCGTGGGGCATCCACACTGTGAAGGGAGGTGGGGTGGCTAAAAGGGGGCAGTAGGAGGGATCCTGGTGGTGATGGAAACGTTCTGGATCTTGACTGCATCCATGTCAATATCCTGGCTGTGAAATTGTATTTGCAAGGTGATAACCATTGTGGGAAACCAGGTAAAGATTACATTGGACTTCTCTGTGTTATTTCTTATAGCCACATGTGAATCTATAAGTATCTCAAAATAAACAGTTTAATTAAAAATATAACTCCTGGGGTGTCTGGGTGGCTCACTCGGTTAAGCATCCGACTTCAGCTCAGGTCATGGTCTCATGATTCATGGGTTTGAACCTGTGTCAGGCTCTGTGTTGACAGCTCAGAGCCTGGAGCCTGCTTCAGATTCTGTGTGTCTCTGTATTCTCTTTCTCTCTCCCTCTCTCTCTCTCAAAAATAAATAAACATTAAAAAATTTATATATATATAATATAAAACAAATATAAAATATAAAAATATATAAAATATATATTATAAAATATATATATAATATATATTATAAAAATATAAAAACAAATATATATAATATATATTTATATATATATTTATATATATATATAAAGTCTTATTAATCTATGTGAGGACACAAAGGAAAATATGCATCTTTTGAGTAGATAAATTTGAAGATTATAGTGATCCAAACAGATTGAAGCCTCCACATTAAGATAGATCATGACTGGGGCGCCTGGATGGCTCAGTTGGTTAAGCATCCGACTTCAGCTCAGGTCATGATCTCACGGTTTGTGGGTTTGAGCCCCGTGTCTGGTTCTGTGCTGACATCTCAGAGCCTAGAGCCTGCTTCGGATTCTGCATCTCCCTCTCTCTCTGCTCCTCCCCCACTCATGCTCTGTCTCTCACTGTCTCAAAAATAAATAAACATTAAAAAATTTATGGATCATGATTTACATATCTATATCTATCTATCTATCTATCTATCTATCTATCTATCTATCTACACACATGTATACATATATGCATCACAGTAGATTACTTAGCTTTAGTAAAGAAAGGAGCCGCAGTCTCTTTATGACTTTGTGTCTTCATCAACTCATTTACAGAAAAGAAAATTATGGGTACTTTACCAAGGATATAATGGATGGATGATACAAATATCATTTAAGCAGCAATATGCTCTCTGGGTGGGCGTGCAAAGATAAAATTATTGAAGCGCCACTCTCTGGTCATAAATTTGGCTTGTCTAGAGGTCATGCATGCTCTCTCATCCATGTCCCTTGGGTCCAATGACATGAACTATTGAATGGCTCACCAAAAGTAAGGTACAGAATATCGTTTAGAGCTGGTGTGTGACCCACACAGATATAAAACTCATGACCTTGGCCTCATTGCTTTTTCTGCTTTTCTGTCACCCACTTATTATTTTGAGGGATAGAAAGGCCACATTATATGAGTAGGAGAAACCACCTTTTTGCAAGACCTCCGGTTCTTGAAATCCTTACCCAGGTTCTCATGCCCACGTCTAATCTGACATCTTGCCCTTTCTCCAACTCCGGCTCTTATGGCCTGCTCATTTCTCTTCCATCTCCGGTCTTCTTGTCCTCCACTTCTCCCTCAGTCTAACGTTCTCCACTGACTCATCCCTTGTCCTCTCTTTTCCACACCCAGGCCCTGCCTCTGCCCCAGCTCCATTGCCCCTGTTTAGCTACTGATTTCTTTTTCTTGCATTTGGAACTTCCTTACTCCACAGTTATATAACCAGAACTCAACCACACATAGCCCTAGCTAGCAAGGAACTTATTTTGCCCTTAAGAAGATGCTTTTAACTCTACAAAACTCTATAAATAGCACTGGGTTTTTTTTCTTTTGGATTACATACGATAACCGCCCCCGCCCCCCAGCACCCTACAACACCTTTCTACTCTGGGACTTTGGCCAGAAAGGGTTGATGAGGACACATATCTTTCCAACTGCCTGCCCCGTATTCATCTCCCTTCTCCTTTCTACAAACTCCCCTTCCTCTTTCTGCCTTACCCAGACCTTCCTTGTGTAGAACTTCTTGATTTTTTGTTTCTTACCAAGTATTACACCACACGTTTTGGTTAGAATTATGCGCGTGTATGCATACACGCATGCGCACGCGCACACACACACACACACACACACACACACACGCTAGCAGCAGCAATAAACCTATTTTCAGGTAAAATCAATAAATGATAATCATCTTGTGTTACAGTCTCTACCTCTCTGTCCCAACACATATTCTCCTGTATTTTGGGCTCTATAAAACATAGAACTTGTGGGAGGAAGGAGGAGCTCAGGGAGGGGTCATGTAGGAGCTGAAGCCACATAAATAACACCGTTTCCACCAGGAAAAGCTGCTCAATGTGCTTCCATTGCTGCCCCTGACCGTCAGCACCAGGTCTTTCTCGCCCAGTCAGTGATGAACACAAACAGGAAAAAAGCAAGAAAGCAAAAGAAGAAAAAAAAAAGAACCTCTGGTTTTCAGCATACCCTCTTAGGCATGCAATGCCCACCAAATCCCTGCTTCATCATTTTACTTTGCTTTATTTTTCACTCAACCGTTTTATGGTCACTGTGACAACACAGTCTAAACAGGACCATTTAGGAAAACAAAATAACCCATAAATCAGTGAAAATTCTTACATGTAAAAATAAGACCACCCCCTTCCAAGAAAGCCATTTGTGTTTTTCACTCTAGATCACCTTCCCTGGAAAAGAAACTTGCATTATTTATCTGAGGCAAGAGATAGGCAACAAATTAACGATTTATGTGATCATAAAGTTGAAAATCGCATGTCTAAATCTTTCCAGACCTGAGACTCCTCAAAAAAAGTCAGTCCTCAGAGTGAGTGCTTGGACCACAGACTGGTCCAACCCTCACTGGTCAACCAGTGATATATGTATTTCCTGTGGGATTCTGAGAACCTAGTGTGGAAGCAACAAATCAAATGAGAGGTGGTTATAAAATAGCTCAACGATTAAATAACTTCAGGATTTTGAGTTGTGTGCAGGAAATAATAGAAATTTGTTTTGCCTATAAACACCTGAGGGATAATGTGTCAGTAACTTATTGTATAAAAACCCTAATGGCTTAAAACAAGTCATTATTTCTCACAATTCTCTGGGTTGGCTGAGCTCAGCTGGACAGTTCTTCTGCTCCGTGATGTTGAAGCTGAGATCACTCATACGGTGGTATTCACCTGGGAGCTCAGCTGGGGCTAGGCCAACCAAGATGGCATCTCATCTTCCAGAACCCCTCTCCTGTGACTCTTCAGCATTTAGTGGTGGAGCCCAAGCTTCTTCATCTAGCAGCAGGAGCATAACAGAGAGACTGGAGCCAAGGTAGAGGCTAACAGACCTCTTAAGAGTGAGTTCCATAACTGGCCCAGTGTCACTTTTGCCATAGTCTATTGGTCAAAGCAAGTCAAGGCCAGGCCAGACCAGAAGGGAGAGGACATTGCTTCTACCTCTTGATGGGAGGAGGGACATGCATGTTCACAGATGGGAGTTTTGGGCCATCTTTGGGGGCAATCTACCCATCCTGGGGACAAGATGAGCTGGAGAAAATGCAGACTACTTCTCCTACAATAAATATGCCACATTTAAAATGGTAATTTTAACTGATCTTGATAACATTCAGAAGTAAATAAAAATAATAATGCTCATTCCCTTGCGAACAGTATTATCTATTTTTCTAAGACTGTTAACAAGAACTCCTCACTGGCCTGCCAATAGGCCCCCAAATCCCCAGTGTTCAAGCCATTCCTTTGAGTTACATCATCTTCAGAAGCCCTACCTCAAAAATGCAAACATCTCTAGCCTTGATCTAGTATCAACCACTAACACCTTCGAGTGAACCAGAAATTAGCAACTAAGTAAGAGGTCTTTGAGGCAGAGTTCTTCATTGATAATCCATGGTTGGGCTTTGGGCATCTGAAAGACATTGAAATCACTTTCAAAATGTTGTGGTAGTTATGCGCATTTTTCGTCAGTTTCTCAAATGGGGCAGACACCAAAAAGGTTAAAACTCGGTATACTAAGGTCATGGTCATGAATAAGCCTCACTAGGGAGAAGGAAACCTAACAGTTCTCTTTGGTGAGTACTTCACAAGGTAGGGCTTAATTGCCTTCTAATTATCGAACATCCTTTGCCTTTGTCTCCCCCCCACACACGGCATCTTTATATGTGGAAGGAAGGGTCTTCACTTCTGCTTGTATCCCCCACTGAGCAGAATCCTTTAGAGTCTTCAATGTGTATCTGATCTAGTTCTCGATTCATGTTCCTCAGGATCCTTCTAGAGGCTGAATGAGGCCAAGGAGGAGCATGCTTGAGAGGAGAACCCAAGGCCTGAGTGGGGTCAGGCTTGCCTCATTCAGACAGAGCAACACTACCTTTGACTCTATCTTATGCTGACATATACATTTCCCCGTGAAGAATGAGTCTTGAGGCTAAAAGAAGTTTGAGAATTACTAACAAGCCCAATGCCCTTATTTTCCAAGGAATTAAAAAAATGGTGTTCAGTGGAATCTCCAAGTCTGGAGTCAGAGCTAGACGAGAATTATAATTTGTGTTTCCTGACACTTCATTCTGTAAGTTTTGTTGTCAACACATTACCTCCCCACCAAGGACCGGCCCCACTACCTTCTCTCCAAACTCCGTGGCATTTTTTCTCCCAAGCCACAAATGTCTGCAGTCAGGAAGCAGCCAGTTGATAAGTCAGGAACTTAGGAGAAATCCAGCGGGAAAGCAGCCTGAGCTGGGCACCAGAGTGGGATGTGGGATGGGAGAAAAGGAGAACTCCAAGGAGCCCACAGAAGAGGCTAGCTCCACGCCTATCTCATTACTGGACTGTGAACTGACCTTGACTCTTCCTACAGCTTTCTTTTTCTGACAAAGAATGAATTTGAAGGAGCAACAAACAGCATTCTTTTTTTTTTTTATATAATGCAAAAACACACTGTCCCTGATCACCGAATGCCTGACAGCTAGAAAGTACATTTCAAAGTCATACACCACATTCCAAACCTTCCAAAATGCCTACAGGAGAGAAATGCTAGACAAACCCCAATAAAGATATGTGTATAGATTTCTCCACTTGCAATGTTAATGGGCCTTGACTAAGACCACTGTGATTTTAATACAATGTATTGTTTTATTCCTACTGTATTTTTAAATAGAACATCTCAAAACAATTAGATTAATTAAATATCCACGGGGATGCAGGAAATGTTTTCGTATCACACTTGGGGACTTGACCAGCTCAGCTCCTTAGATTTTTTCAGAACCTCTTAATGAAGGATTCTCACTCCATTGGAGCCTTGACAGCTATTTCAATCTGTCATTAGGAAGAACATTTCAGTACCTGGAAAATTTTAAGACTTCTTGAGACTTAAATTTGCCAAACGGAGCTGTTTAGTTTAGGGGGAAGCCATTCTTCGCCATGAGTGGCAAACTTTCAACCTCCCTAGCTTATTGTCTGTGAATGCAAAGTGGATCGTGGTCTTGGGGAGTAAAATACAGGTTAGAAAGGTTAGAAAAAGTCACTGAGCAATTTTTATTGTCTATGTTTCATCAAGATACTGAAAGTTGAAAATTTCACCCCGTGCTAATAACACAGTATTAGTTACACTTGACTGCTTTGTTGGAGCCAAACCAACCTCACTTCTGTTCTCTCAAGCCTAAATTCCAAGAGCGGCCAGCTTTTTAAGAAAACAAAAGCTTCCATAATCTCTAGTATAGGCTGGTGTCAAACCACAGGAGTTCTAGCAAAGACCACATATTATCATGAGCTGCAAACATTAAAGAATTCTGTGGCATGACAAGCTCTAAGAAAGAAACTCTTAAAAGAGACTCATTTTTCTCCACAATGTCAGCTGCAAGAATAAAGTAGCAATGAACAAGAGGTTAAGAGTTAGAAACGAAAAGACTATGGGTTCCTCGGGTTCATGGTCAACTAGGGTTTATAACCTTGGGTGAGGTATTTCACTCATCTAAATGTCTGTACAATGAAACTTGCTGTTTATTCCCTTTGTGCATGGTGGGTTTGCACAGTTGCACGAGAGGCCCTTTTTCCTTTTGTAGGATTATAGGGCTGTCAGTGCCCACCAAAGCCTACCGCTATTCTGCTGAAGCAATGTGGCAGAGTAGTCAAGAGCACAGATTCAGCCCCAGATGACAGGGCTCCCTCCGCAGCCTGGCTTTCTCCCTGGCAGATCTGTGACCTTGGACAAGCTATTCCAACTTGCCATATCTCAGTGCCTGCAACAGTAAATGGGGAATGGTAACTATAGTCCTACTGCATTGGGTATAAGGATGAAACACGTCAACGACTTAAACCACTTGGAACAGTGTCTGACACACCCAAAGTGCAATAAAGTAGCCTTTTAGCCTTAGTATTCAGTCAAACGAAACAAACTACTTCCCTTCAGTTTTTAAAAACAGTAGAATTCAGGGCCTTCTTCCGCCTGCCCCTATGCTAGCATTTCATGAACCTCATTGAGGACATTAGATTTTTAAAACCAAATACAAGCCTAGTTTTTCTGAGCAACCTCTGGCAACTACATGGTATAACAGAATAGTTTTCATTCAAGGGATGCCTGGGTGGCTCAGTCGGTTGAGCATCCAACTCTTGTTTTCGGCTCAGGTCATGATCTCACGGTCTGTGGGTTCAAGCCCCGCAGAGGGCTCTGTGCTGACAGGGCAAAGCCTGCTTGGGATTCTTTCTCTCCCTTTCTCTCTGCCCCTCCCCCACTCGCTTTCATAAATAAATACGTAAATACATAAATAATAGCTTTCATTCAAGAATCCAGATCAGAGATAAATTACAGAGAAGAGCAATTCTTTCATTTTTTCACCGCTTAACTACCTGGAAACTCTGAAACCAGCAGATCCCACTGTACTGAAAAGCTGAATCCAAGAATGACCAGAGCTCACAGTATTAAAGAGGTAAAGAATATTAGCAATCATCTAGGCCAAACTCTTAGTTTTACAAATGAGGAAACTGAGGCACAGAGAGGCAAATGGCTCTGGCTCCTTTGATATGCCAGAAATTATACTTAATAATGAGTGGTTTCAGAAAAGATTATTAGCGGTGTCCTCCCAATATGTTTACCTAAGTGGCTATAACTTATTCTAGCATTGCTGTCATTATTGGATTGTGTTTGAAATTTTTGCTTTTCATGGCTTGCTTAAGGAAGGAATTCAGCATCTATACTTTAACACTGGGAGTTGTAAGAGTCATAAGGAAGGATGGAAATGGATCTTATCTCTGAAACAGATCAAGCAAGTTTGCCCTTTGTGGTTAGCCACTCCCTGAAATTCACAAGGGTGGAAGATTTCTTTCTTTCTTGTTTTTTTTTAAGGTTTGTTTTTGGTTTTGGATTTGGTTTGTTGTTGTTGTTGTTGTTGTTGTTTTGTGTGTGGTTTTTTGTTTGTTTGTTTGTTTGTTTGTTTGAGAAATGGAGCACAAGCTGGGAGGGGCAGAGGGAACAAAAGACAGAACCCCAAGCCGGCTCTGTGCTATCTGTACAGAGCACAACATGGGGCTCAAACTTTTCCACTGTGAGACCATGACCTGAGCTGAGATCAAGAGTTGATTCTTAACCGACTGACGGGTGGTACGGTTTCTTAACCATCGCACGGTTTTGTGTGAACACAGGACTCAGGGAAAGTCCAACATCCTTGTCACAAAGATGGTCGCATCTTTGAGGATAATTTAAAAAAAGGTCCCCAAGCTCCTCAGACTACTAACTGTTCAGTTCCCTAAAATGATCCCCTTGAAAAAAGGGCTGTCATTTGAGTATTGTATGACCTAGATAGGTTTTTCCCCAACTCATTTTTCTTATCTTTTATCCGGCAATGATATCATTTTTCCTGGTGACCCCTGTCCTGCATTTTTTTATCCAAAACTTTAAAAAACAAGAAAGTGCCACATCACTGCTAAAGGAGCCCTACACGCACTGAGAACTCCATGGACCACATGAACGTCCATCTGAGAGTGCTGAGTAAACCTCCTGTCCTCCATGCAGCCATCATCTTGTTTATAAATCTTGTGCTCAGTAATGTAATCACCTCCCATTATTGGGAATAGAAAGTGTGATGAACTGAATTTCTGAAATTCACTTGAGTCTTGAACATAGAAATAGTGAGTTCAATATCAGTAGAGAGAGATACTATGTCCAACACAGTATCACTATAACTTCCCAGTAACAGGACTTGATAGAAATTGTGTGTGTGTTCCTGTGTGTGCATGTGTGGAAAAACTGAGGAGTTTGAAATTTGGTTTTCCTGACTGGTTCATTCATTCAGATTTTCTCTGCCTCTCATTATCTTTGATTAGGCTATTTAACAACTCTGAAAAGATAGAAATCAACTTATAATACAACTAAACCCTGTCCATAAAAAGCAAAAACCTGGGGGCACCTGGATGGCTGAATTGGTAAAGTGTGCAACTCTTGATCTCACGGCTGTGAGTTCGAACCCCATGTTGAATGGAGAGATTAGTTAAAAATCAAATCTTTTTTTTATTTTTTTTTAATTTTTTATTTTATAGAGAGAGCATGTATGTGAGCAGAGGAGAGGGGCAGAGGGTGAGAGAGAGAAAGAGAGAAAGTATGTGTGTGTGTGTGTGTGTGTGTGTGTGTGTGTGTGTGTGTGTGAGAGAGAGAGAGAGAGAGAGAGAGAGAGAGTCTTAAGTAGGCTCCATGCTTAGCCCAGAGTCAGAGCCTGACTCTGGGCTTGAGTCCACAATCCTGAGATCATGACCTGAACTGAAATCAAGAGTTGGTCACTCAACTGACTGAGCCACCCGGTGCCCCAACAATAAAACATTTTTTAAAAATGCAAAAATCTGTCCAGTGGAGACTTAATTGACATCCCTCTCCCACTATAAAAGAAGTCAGTTTTGCATCTATTTAAATAAATTCATTTTGGCATTCCTAATGACCTATAAATGTATCTTGTCTTTGGATTCTACTTTGAACCAGTTATAATACTTTTCTGGTTCTTTCATTAATTAAAAAGTTAAATAAAATCTTTAACATGGGTTCATTTTATATTCATATAAGAGTCATGGTTTTACCTTAAGAAAATCCTTTAACATATGTAGATAAATATATGTAAACTATCATTAACTCAGACTTATTTTAGAAGGGAAAAAAAAATCTTTCTGATTTGGGTATGTCCAAAGAAAGTTTTAATGCTTTTAATACAGTTTGAATACTTTGAAGTTTATACTAAAAGGTATCTAATAGAAATCAATATTAAATAAATGACTTATAATGAGTATATAATTTTTCTAAATAAGTTGGTGTTTCTAGAGCATTTAAACACAGCAGCATATTTTAAGTGATTTTAAAATCTTCCTCTAATTTTATTTATACTCTTTAAAAAGAAAAAATATGTGCTACGTAATGAAAGACTTCAGCCCAATTATTCCAAATTACAAATTAGTGAAATCTTACTTTGATGAAATTTTACATATGTAAATTGATAGAACACTGATTCTTAGAATGCTTGCAATTGATGAGATTGACACATAAAACATCAGATAAACCACAAAGCAGGAATCCCTTCTAAATTGATCTTGATGGGTAATCAGCCAGCGTCTGCCTGAACACTTCTATTAGCAGGAAGCTCACTCTTTCAAAGAAGGTCATTTTGTTGTTGAAAGCTTCTATGGTTTGAAAGTTTTCCTTGTAATTAATCAAATTCTCCCTCCTTGAAACATCCACCCACCTGTCTTAGTTGCAGTTTCAATATAAACAGACACATAACCTGTCCTTTATCTTCTTTTTCCTCTAATGGCACAACTTACCTGCCACTGGGGAGTCTATGGGGGGCAAAACGGGTCAAGAAGAATTATCATAAAGTAGGTCTCCTGTATCAGCTCAAAGTCAAGTCCTAACAACTGTAGGCACAGATACCTTGGTTACTATTCAAACCAACCCTTCTTAAACATAGAATGTAAATCACAAAGAGGCTACAATGTTATTCCTTAGTTTTCATGGATTTTTCTCTAGGTATTCCATTAAACCCAGAACCTTTGATTGAAAATGAAAAAGTACCCCACAGCCAAAATGCCCGATTCTTTTGAAACAAAGACAACTAACAGTAAAGTAAGACGGTGCCCTACTCTTCTCTATTCTATAATTCCAAGAGTGTCATGGGACCTCTTTTTATGCATGTATTTTACAGTACTATCATAATTTTTCAGAGAAATAGCCAACCTACTGCCTCAGGGGATACCAAAATAGTCCAGAGAATTGTTTTGTTGTGGCACCCATCATCCAATGTCAAAGCATATTACAAACAATGCAGAGTTTAAACATTAAGACATATTACCATCTCTTCCATGACTTTCTCCTTTCATCCATCTTTCTCTTTAAGAGGAAAGACTCAATATATTGACATATGACTAGAAATAGATTCTCTAATAGAGGGGACAAGCTGCAGAATGCAGGATTTCCCACTACATTTGTGAGAAGAGAGAAGTTCCTGCAGCTTTTATGGATTATTTTGCTAGGGAGTACAGAAAATCTTGCCATTTTCCCTATGTCACACGTAAAAATAAAAAGCATGGAGGAGAAGAATGGGGCCATAAACTTGATACAACGTATTGCAATAGAGTTTCATCAGATAAACTACGGAGACAGTTTCGATGATGCTCTTGTCAGAAAACACATGGTATGATACACTGTATATGTGCCAGATAGCTTCTGCACTTTCAGAAATGTCACTTCTAAAAATGTCTATCCATTTGGAAAATAAGTATGCAATAAATCTGTAAATATTTATTATAAAAGCAATAAGAAAATAGTAAAGAATGAATGCAGTTTCTGACAACACCGCGTAAACTGTTAACAACAGACCTTTGGAGCCGACAGCTCTGTTTCTAGATCAGGGGCCAGGGCTTGAATGTCACAGTAACTGGGGCCATATCAATATGTTCCACACCCACCCTCGCGCTCCAGGAGGCCCACCTAATCAAGATGCCAAAGGATGAGATGTAAAACGTATAGATCTCGTGTTTCTGAATCCATATGTCTTCCTCGATCAATGAACCAAAATAGCTACTCTTTGGAATTGAAAAGCTGTAAGAACTTGCTGCTGTTCTTTTTTGTTCTCAGTCCTATAGGAAAGGGCTGGGAGACAAGAAAAGCAAGAGAATCTCCCCCAAGAAGAGAGAATATTCACACGTCTGCAGGACTTGGGCCGCCCTGAGGCTATTCTCTGAAGGCACCCCTGTCCCCTGGGCAATGACCACTCTGATTTGCCTGGCAACCCAGTCTTCCTCGCTGATAGAGGAATGATGGTTAGGAGCTAGGTGTGGAGACACCAGGTATGAATGACCTCCTCTTTAAAAAAAAAAAAAAAAAGTTTCATGTTGGTTCACCTTTTCTAAATAACTGTCTTCTGGACATCTTAGCTCAACGCTTCCTGACAATCCACAGAATTAGAACATCTGCTCTAAATCGAAGATTTACAGAGGGAATTATACCTACTCCGTCTAGAGATTGTTTGCCTCTGATGTCATTCTTGATTAGATGATTTTGGAATTTTGATTGCTTCACATTAGATCATTATGATTTCAAAATGCAGCTTGTAAATGTATTCAGTTCATCAAGGGCTATAAATATAAATCTTCAACTACAGACTTCTCCTTTCCTTAGGTCCTCCTCTTAGATGCTCTTAGGTTCATGGGAGACCAAAGGAAATATCTCCAAGAAAAGGTGAGAACTTCCTACATTAGAAATAACTTTCCAAACATCTGGTCTCCTATTCAGAAGTTTGATAATTTCAATTTAAATTAATGGCTACAGGGTAATGAAGTCTGACTCTTTGGAAAAACAGATGTAAAAAATTTAAGAACTACTCGTGCTCTGTTCAGTAAAATAATTACATGATTAGATAACAAAATTCCTCCAGATTTTTCTACATGGTTTTGGGTTCTACCTTTGGCTTTCTATTCCAAAGGAAACTATCTATTTCCCATTCACACATCCCATAGTGAGATTTGGATTTAACAGGATGAGACTGGGTTGAGTCAGGGAGGGGAGGGAGGGGGGAAATGTATCTACATGAAAAGAGAGAGAGAGAGAGAGATTTCAAAGTTCCTGAGTTAAAATTCAATTTAATGTATTTTAACTCCAAATTCCCTAGGATGTGACTTTGTCCCTAATTTTAACTGAGCATATAAACTCTAAAAATATAAGATGCTATGATTGTACAGTTTTATGTGAATTCTACATCAAATCGTGTCACTACTCCTATTTGTGTTTAAGAACTATAAGAAAGAGGAATAACAAGATGTGTATCAGAAAGCTAGTGGGTCACTTTGCAGGGAAAGGAGAAAGAAGCATCATTTAGCTCCACAAGGCTGTAGTTCAGCATGAAAACTAGCCTATCTGACATGCAATTATGTGTCATGAGTTACAGTGGTAATTAAGTCTCTAGAACAGCAAGCTACCTCGAGAACCCCCCAGGACTTCAGGTGGCTGGCTCCCAAGTCTGAATCATCTAGTACTTCACTGTGGATCATTCATCGACATCGTGCCTTAATTTATCACCATCCTAAGCCAAGGGACTACATTCGGCACTAAAGCACATTTTCTTCTATGCATGCCTACTGGCTTATGTTTCCATTCCCTGAACTTTCTTTAAAAAGGAAGCCCGCTATCCCAGATGGGATAAAACCAACCGTCTTTATCATTTTCTTTTCTTTCTTTGCCACCCCTCCTGTCTGCCTGACCAAGGGAGTGAGCAGCACCTCAGCAAGGTGCTTCTTTTCGGCCACCCTTGTACATCCTGAGCGCTGATACGTATTGGCCACGGTACTTTTCGTTCGTTTGTTCAGCAAATATTTATTGATGCACCAACAGCTGAGGCATGTAGACTAATTATCTGAGAAGGGAGAGCAAGAAGGAACCAAAGGAATAAAATGAGAGCCCTAAACCCAAAGGGAGATGTGCTTTTAAAGGAACACCCATAAAGCCAGGCTGTTTTCGAGCTTCTGGGTCTCTGTGTGGCCCCTCTTTGAAGTTGACAGCACTAAGCACCCCCCTTGATGGAGTCATAGGTAAAGAGTTAAGCATCAGAGAGGTGTCATGTTATAGGATTTATGAACTTTCTACGTACTCGCCCAATGGGAATAGTAAAGAAACACTGAGGGAAGAAATGCTCACACTATACCCAGTAGATTCACATCTTGCCGCATGGTAGGCAGGAACAAATCAGTCCAGGTTGTGGCTGATATGCCAGTTGTCTGTACTCTAGGCCCCGTCAACTTATACTAGCAATTTTGGAGAAGTTGCTTCTGCCAGATGGCAGCCCGGAAGTAGCTTTCTTGATGAGTGAGGGAAGTCGCTCCCCACTTCCTTCCTTGACATCCACAGTGCAGCCCCCTCCCATCGTCCCCACAGGCTGGGACTGGGCGGTGGGATCCACGCAGACTATGATTAAATGACTCATCTCCTTAGCATGACTTGCTTGTAAAGGTTCCTCGCAAAAACAGCAGCAGCAGGGCCCCAGCTCCGCAGTGGGTGTTTGTCAAAACGGAGTCAAGATAATAGGAGACCACTGAAGGAACACCTACTCTCGGGTAGGAGAGGAGCCTTGTTTGTGACCCGAGGTGATACTCAATTGAACACTTCCATCTGCCCTTTGGAGAAATTTGACCCTTTCAACAGAATCAATTCGTGGTCTGCTGCTAGTTACTCAGTTGAGGCCACAGACTCATCTCTGCCCATGACATTGCCGAGCGTAATGACGTCCACGCCTTCAGTCAAGTCAATAGTGCGCCCACTCTGCTTCCCCGAGTCCTCGGCTGCTGCCAGTTACGAGAGGCAGCGAGACAGGAGCAGCCCCAAAACTCAAAGCTAAATTAATCCTAATCCACTCAGAATGTCAAAATCATCAAGAATAAATTAAATAAAATAAAAATCAGTGGATCTCTTGAGTGGTGATTTTCATTTAAGGAGGGCATATCATAAAATAAAACGAAAGCAGCCTATCACAATCTTTTGCCGCAAAAAAGGACTGGAATCATTCAAACAGACGACAACAACAACAAAAAAGTAGTGGGGAATTATTAGAGATTTCCTTTAAAGTTGCTCTGAGCAGATGAGTTGCTCTAGAGGATTATGGGAAACAATCGTCCCAGGAAATGATTCAGAAACTAATAGCAGGAGAGGAGAGCTCACATTTGTTAGGTGCTAACTTATGTCAGGCAGTATGTGACTCCACAGATCACCTTATTTAATCCTTAAAACAGCCTTGTTTGGTAAATATTACTATTCTCAGTTCGTAGCTGGGAATATTGGGACTCAGAAAATATTAAATTTAGTATTTAATATGGCATATATAAGAATGGTGAACACTTGCTGAGCATTTGTCCTTATTTGGGTCCCTACCAAGCAAACCTGTTTAGTATTTGAGCGAGCCTTGCCACGTGATTCTTGACACTCCTCTTAAAGCGGCCTCACCAAAGGGGCCACACAGTTCTCCCTCCCACTGGCACACAGGGCACGGGAAGGTGGCAGGCCCATTTCAAAACCCCAGGACTTGCCTCCTGAGTGTTAGATGCAAAGGTCTCCCAGTAGGAATATGAAAGTAAAATGAAAGAAGAAATTCTTACACCATATGTGGAGATCCATATGTGGAGATCCAAGGCAGAGTGGAAAGCCTGGTTATAAGGCAGCACTGAAAATTCAACAGCAGAAAAATCAACAATAGACCCTGTGTATGATTAAATACCGAAAGGACAGTATAGGAAATAGTAGTAGGAATTCTGAAGTAGAACTCCCTTTATGAGTTAGAATAGTCAGGGAGAAGTTAATGGAGAAGTTGGGGCTTTGAGCGCATCCTGGAGCGAAGGTAGGATTTGGGGAGGAGGGTCATTACTGATTACAGGAAGACCGCAGGAAGATGAGCATGGTGTGCTCCAAGGACCTGCCTTCAAAGAGGAATGACACTCAGAAGGCTAATCCGAGATTTCATCACCAGGACAGAAAGTCCAAGAGGTGCTGCTACTGAAGGTCGTTCAGCCACGGGGCACGTAACAGGAAGGGGTGCTTTCAAAAGACTGACGGAGCAGCGTCAGGCAACGTGAATTTAAGGAAAGAGAGCAGTGACAAGGCTTGTGTTTGGGGAGGAAGAGCGCCTGACCCAGAATCTAGGAACAGGAGGCTAGTTCTAGATGTTCAGTGCTCTAGAGGATCAGAAGACCTGATGAAGAAGCTGCTATCAGCAGGAATGACTTGACAGAAGAACCACCAGGGTGGAGAGTCAGGAAGGGGCAGGAGCTGAGGAGCTCTTGCTCTTTATTCCTTCCACGGGGAGCCCCCTGAGGGCCCCAGACTCATTGGCTGGTCCTGTTCAATAATCCGGAGGCACTCCCCACACCACCACCCCCCGGGTCCCAAAGCTGAAAGGAAGTCTCTGCTCCCAAACCCCGGCATCCATTTAGTCCTCGCTAAATATGGCGGCCATCTGGTTAGCATGTTCAGGATCATCCTGTCTGCACTTGTATTTTTCTTTAGAATTGGCTAAGACAGTTATCATTTCCCTTCTTCTCACTGAGAGAGGGACTTTGGGATCCAGAAAACGAAATTAGTCTCACGTGCCAGATATGAGACGTTTGTCCAAGGATGATCCTGAGGACTATACTGATGATGTCAGGGGCCGGGGCCAGGAGGGATGGGGGGGTTAAGATTTCAAACACCTGGTAGGCAATTGCACAATAGTTATGTAAAATATAACCATTAGGGAAAATAGGTAAAGTGTACTGAGGTACTCCTTGTACTCTTTTCACAACATTCTGCAAATCAATAATTATTTTAAGGGGCGCCTGGGTGGCGCAGTCGGTTAAGCATCCGACTTCAGCCAGGTCACGATCTCGCGGTCCGTGAGTTCGAGCCCCGCGTCGGGCTCTGGGCTGATGGCTCAGAGCCTGGAGCCTGTTTCCGATTCTGTGTCTCCCTCTCTCTCTGCCCCTCCCCCATTCATGCTCTGTCTCTCTCTGTCCCAAAAAATAAATAAACGTTGAAAAAAAAAATTAAAAAAAAATAATAATTATTTTAAAACAAAAAGTTTAAAAAAAAAAGCATCTAAAGCATGTTTAGATGTTAAAGAAGGGGAAAGGGAAGGGGGAGGGAGGAAGGAGGGGAGATTAGCTAAGAAAGAAGGCCAGAGGAGCAGACCTCCAGGTCAGAGGCCCAGGCAAATCTTTCTCCAACTCTTCTCAGGGTGCCCTCTCTCCCCGGCATCTCCAGCCACTGGCCTTACTCCCACTCTGCACCAGTCCCCCCTAGACCCTACAGGGCTGTCTTCTCCCTTTGGGACCCAAGTGCAGGTTTGGAAGGAATTGCCCTAGGGCCTGACTGCGCAGTGTTTTCTGTCCCTCTTCACGCATCAATTGCAATGAACAGCCGAGGGAATCTACCTAGAGCTGCCTCAGCCCTTCTCCAGGCTCATGAGCCCAGGTCCCTGACAGGATCTCCACACTCAGCTGGTTTTTTGTGGAGGGCACAGTGGATAGTGGAAGGAGGACTCCGGTGGAGGGAGGGAGGGTGGAGTTCTATTCTCAGCTCAAGAGGGTCCCTGGCTGGAAGAATCTTGATCTCTTGGGGCCTCCCTCTCCTTATCTGTAAAGTAGTCATATTCAATTACTTGTGAAGGGCTCTGTGCACACTGACAGACTAGGATGTTGTGAGTCCCATGCTTCTAAGTATTGCCTGACATGCCCCACCTAACCTGGCAAGCTAACATGAGTAGCGGAATTCCGATGAAATATATGGCACTGAAGGAGGTTATACGTCCCTCTGTAAGTAGTGAACCAATCTCTCTGACTTCATGTCCAAGTCCTGCTCCCCCTTCACACTCATATTCAGTCCACACCCCCACAATGTCTTCCCTGATCATCACAACCAGGTCGCTTTACCTGGGCCTCCCCTTGGCATCAGTCTGCGCCAGGAAGGTCATTTTCTCACATGCCTTTCTCCCTGGGCCAAATGGCAAACTCCTTGAGAGCAGAGTTATTCTTATTCATGTACATGTACCCATAGATGGCTATAGCAGGTGCTCATTAAAGGTAAACTGAACGAAGAAATGAATGCATGAGCGATGCCAAAGAATTCAAACCAAAAGGAGACGAAAGGTTGCCTCGGTGCCTTATGTGAAAATTATCATTTTTGTGCAGGGAAGAAGCAATCTTATCAGAGGAAGATAAATTTCTGGGTAAGTAATCAGAGATGCACATTACGCTCCACACGAATCATTTTGCCAAATGAAAGATGAAAGCCGCGTGAAATAGACAGCTATGGCCAAGCCCAAGTCTCTGGACTAGAAGTTGAAGCTAAAGCAACATCTGCCAATCCTGACAAATGAGTCCACTCAGGCCAAGCTTTGGAGCAGGGTCTCTGTCACAGGGGCTATGCTTAGGTTCAGCTGGTCCACTTTAGGAATTTAGGATTCTTTAGGAAAGAATCTCGGTTTTCTACTTGATTTGTGGTGTACTAACAGATCACGACAACCAGCGTCTACTTCTACCCGGCAGGCACATCTCTGACCTGCATACGTGCTTGTATGAGTCATGTGAAATCAGAGAGAAAAAAAACAGCTACAAGACTGTGCAGACTGGCATGCCTGGGTGGCTCAGTTGGTTAAGCGGTCGACTTCAGCTCAGGTCATGATCTCACAGTTCGTGAGTTCAAGCCCCACGTCAGGCTCTGTGCTGACAGCTCGGAGCCTGGAGCCTGCTTCCAATTCTGTGTCTCCCTCTCTCCCTCTCTCTCCCCCTCCCCTGCTCACACTCTGTCCCTCTTTCTCTCAAAAGTAAATACATACATACATACATACATACATACATACATACATACAAGACTGTTGCAGAATGCTTTAGAAAATCCAAAATTATTCTGAATCTGCCCATGCTACCCCTCATTTGGGCAGATAATTGAAACTTGACTGGGTTGTAAAAGAAACATAAAGTGTTGAGCACTGTCTGTTGCTATTCCTGGCCGGGCTGATGGTTTGTGCCAACTAAAAGGAACCTCCTTCCTTCTTCTATCCTTCCTGTCCCTCTTCCTTTCTTCCTTACTAATGAGACATGGTAAATACATGCAGTGTGTGGTTCTGAACCGGATCCTGTTGCTATGAAGAACATCCATGGTTAGGACAATTGGGAAAACCTGAAGAAGGTCTGAGGCTCTGACATTAGTAATAAATCAACGTGAACTTCCTGATGTTGGTGGTTGTATCATATAACACAGGAGAATAGAACATCCAGTTGGCGACTTGCTCTCCTAGGGTATGGGATAAAGTTCTTTACATTTTTACAAAAGATTCATGCAACTTTTGTTTAAGGTGGAAATTATTGTAAAGAAAATAGGGGGGAAAAATCTGAAAGCAATAATATTAGGAAGCAGAAGGAGGAGGAAAAAGAGAAGGAAGAGAAGAAGCAGTTGACCTATGAGATCCTCTGAGTCGGCCTGGCCTTCTGGAGCTTCTATTCGTATTGGTATTAATCCCTAAGGTGTCAGAGCAAAACAGCTGGCCCAACAGCTGCCTGGACTGTCCCGGAAGTCCCTTTCACCATAGCCTGCCAATCCCTCTCCCCTCCCCACTGAGCCCCGTCCCTCCCCTGCTTGTCAGAATTACAGCTCAACCAGGGGCCTTACTTGGAGGCCTGGCCCTCATGCAAAGCCATGGCGCCTTCTCCCAGTGACCACTGGGCACTTCTTCCTTCTTTGTGATCATTTGCACACCTGCGCATTCACAGGCTTCTGCCTTTCAGGCGCCAAAGTCTCCCTGCAAACTACCTCAACAAATTTCTCTCTCTTTCCTGGCCTCTCTTCCTTGACCAATCCTGGGTGCCAGCAAACTGCTCCCTGACTGCCCTGCAGACAGACCTTGGAAACCTCTGCCTTCTCCTGTCTGGAATGCTCTGCTCTCAGAATCCTCCCCATCTCTCAAGGTACATTTCGAGTGCCACCTCCTCTATGAAGTCTCCCCTGACCTTCCCAGCCTCCTCTGGATTCCCAACTGCTTATTATGTGTCATTTGGCTCTGAACCCACAAAAAGTCACCTTTCTCCCTCAACATCTTGGCTCCTCCATTAGGTGAAGGTTTTTTGGAGAGCAGGGATCATTTCTCACATCTCTATGACTCTCCCACCCCATAACAAGCACCGGCTTACTACCAGGCTGACTCAGTTTCCCATTCTTGTTCAGCATCTCCTCCCTCAGATCACCAATGTCAGTTGCCATCACTTATTGTGGGACGGACACACACACACACACACACACACACATACACACACACACACACATACACACACACACCACACTTCAGCCAAAATGAAAATTAACAGATACACCCTTCGCCCCTCTTAGTTCTCACACTGAGCCAATTAAATTCAATTTGTCCTTTCAAAGAAAGCAAAGTGCTTCTGAACCCTTCTCTCGATTCAATCTGGAAACTTAGGAAAAACTGAAAATGTTTTGGAATCTTTCTGTCACCCATATCGTTACTCTTTTTTTTTTTTTTTTGAGAAAGAGAGAGCACAAGCAGGGGATGGACAGAGAGAAAATCCCAAGCAGACTCTGCACATTGTGAGGCCAACGCGAACCATGAGATCACAACCTGAGTGGAAGCTAAGAATCCAGAGATCAACTCACTGAGCCACCCAGGTGCCCCTCCCTAGAGGACCCATTCCAGTCCAAGTCCCTCCAGGAGCTTGTCTCCCCCTTGTTGACCCATTACCGTGCCAACAGCTGGCTACAGCATTATTAGTTGGTGAGGCGATCAGCTCCCAGGAGAGTTTCATGATAAGAGAAAACTAAAGAATGAGGGGCACCTGGGTGGCTCAGTCAGTTTAGTGTCCAACCTTTGATCTTCAGTCAGGTCATTATCTCGTGGTTCATGAGTTTGAGCCCTGCATCAGGCCCTGTGCTGATGGTACGGAGCCTGCTTGGGATTCTCTCTCCCTCTCTCTCTGCCCTCCCCCACTTGTGCATGTGCGCTCTCTCTCTCTCTCAAAGTACACACATACATACATAAATATACAAATAAAACTTGAAAGAGAAAGCTAAAGGATGTAAAACCTACAAAGCCCCATAAACAGAAGCTGTCAGACAAAGAAGCAGATAGCTACTGAAGACAACGGTTGATTCTATTAGCTTCTTCCTATCCAGACACTATACCCCAGAAGTGGGGACTAGCTGAGGGCCAATCAACTAACAGAAAGACAGGAAAAGGAGAAGAATCTCTTCAGAAGGCAGAACAAGAATGAAGTGCGAAATGGGGGGCAATCTTCGTGCCGCTAAAAGAAGAGTGACTTCATAGTTTTGGGGTGTGGGGTGTATCATGAAGCCCAAACAAGCTCCAGAAGCTAAGTCATGGGGAGAGTCAGCAAAAGGAGAGGCAAAGATGAACTATTGGAGCCCAACCCACAGCAGAGGGGTCCCCAGGTGGGTGTGGGAAGCTCATAAGGACACGGCGGTCCCTCTTGGCAGGAGGCAGCATTAGCAGAAGCCATCTTCAATGTCTATGATGCTCACTCAGGATCGCTCAGGGAAAACTGCCACATTCGGGCCTATCTGCTCCCTACATCCCAATGACTATACTCTGCAGATTTAAATACAATTTCCAATACAAAAAAAACATTTTTTTTTTACTATATCAAATCCATAAAACAGACTCTTAACAATACTCTAAGTTTATTGGATAGTATTTAATATGTCCGTGTGCAAATCGCAAATTTAACGACCTGGGAGATGAGTTGGTCAGACTGTGAGGTAGATGGCTCTTGGGGTACAGCGTGAACTCTTGAGCCTCCCCTTATATTTCAAAATCCTTCATAAAATCGGTCGTTTGGTGACTGAAAAGAGTTCACACAGCCCTGCAGAAACGTTTTCAAAACTCATTCTGCCTGTCAGCCTTTAGAGCCTGTGCAAACAGCATATGTTCACAGTGGCCAGCACACCCCTGCTCCTCCCTGATATTCTCGCCCCCTTTCTCTCACCCAAGACAAAGTAAATGCCTGTCTACTTCAGAGCCGTCCAGTCAGGAGTGAGACCGTGTCAAACCACATCACTACTCCAGCTGGCACAGAGGTGACTCCTCACAGACTGCCTCCATCCCCACGACCTCATTTGAGCCCTCAGTGGCTCTCCGGAGGGTAAGGACAATGAATATTTAATGAACCATATGCAAAGCACTGCGCGGAGTAAACACACATTTTCATTCACTTAATTTGCACAAAAACCCACAAGGCAGGTGTTCAAATCTCCTTTATGACAGATGAGGAAACTGAGACTCAGAGACGTGACATGTCTGACATGTCCCATAGCTAGTAATGGTCAACTTGGGAGGCACGGCTAGGTCATCAGGCTCCAAAGCCCACAGCTGTCTCCCTGGGCCGTGCCCAGTCGGCAGATCGTGTCAAATCTCTCTGCTCTGCCACTGTGCAGTCTTGCGCAGTCTCGATGGGTTTCCTCTAGGCCTTTGGGATAGACCACACTAGCAGTTTGGTGGGGAGATGATCGGCCTTGGAAGAGCCTCAGGCTGAGTGTCCACCTCCATTTTTCTGGCCTGGGGTGGGGGCGGAGGTGTGGGAGTGCTGTTCTAATACACAATGTTGAATTTTGTGAGCAAGAGAAATGGTGTGTGACGTAGTAAGGAGAGACCCTCTCAGGTGAACAAGGCAGCAAGTTGGGTGGGGCCACCTTTGGCCCAAATGACATAGGTTTCTGAGTACTTGTGTCCTCAAAGTCACCTCATCGTTCCCACTGAGTGCCTTTACTCTATAAGGCAATAGTTCAAACTTCAAAGAAAATGTTATGTATGCCAATAAAATACTATTTGTATATTTTATAGATCGGGGACTTATGTCTTACTTACTTATGTGGGAGAAGAAAAAGGCATCTGCTGCTTTCAAAAATAAGTTGGAGGGGCGCCTGGGTGGCGCAGTCGGTTAAGCGTCCGACTTCAGCCAGGTCACGATCTCGCGGTCCGGGAGTTCGAGCCCCGCGTCAGGCTCTGGGCTGATGGCTCAGAGCCTGGAGCCTGCTTCCGATTCTGTGTCTCCCTCTCTCTCTGCCCCTCCCCCATTCATGCTGTGTCTCTCTCTGTCCCAAAAATAAATAAACGTTGAAAAAAACACAAAAAACAAAAAAAAAAATAAGTTGGAAAACATGGCGAGAGAAACAGAGCCTTCAAAGTCACCCCTCAAAGTACATTTCATACGGTCAAACCTTTGATACGTGAATGAACTTGCTTGCTGGAGCTGCTATAACAAAATACCAAAGACTGGATGGCTTAACAACAGATTTTTTTTTTCCTCACAGTTCTGGAGACTAGAAGTTCAAAACTAAGGTATCAGCAGGTTTGGGTCCTTCTGAGCCACCTTTCTCTGGTTTACAGGTGGCTGTATTCTCTGTGTGTCTTCATATGGTTCTTCTTCTTGTGTGTGTCTGGCTCCAACACCTCTTTTTACAAGGACCCCAGTCATATTGGATTGGGCCCACCCTAATGACCTCATTTTAATTTAATTACCTTCTTAAAGATTTTTATCTCCAAACATAGTCACATTCTGAATTACTGGGAATTAGGACTTCAACATATGAATTTTAGGGAGACATAGTTCAGCCCCATAACCATAACATTGGGTAATCCTGAGCTAGTGTTTAAGCCCCTCAGCCACCATCTAAAGAAGGGATACTCTGTGGTCAGTTAAGAGAAATACGATGTCCTAACAGATAGTTAACCAAACTGGACATGGAATTAACCCATAAAAATGGAAGGACCTGACAAGGACAACGGCTTGAATCCAGAGCTGTCCAGCCCCTGTTTGGGCTGCAAATGAAGGAGAATCCACAAGGAAAGCAAGACACTTTCCCCATGCAAATGTTTCTTCAAACAGTGTATATTTCTATTTATACCTGAGAATAATTACAAAAATAGATCTTTCTAAAATTACGGCCATGCATCATACTATCATACATCATACATCATACCATTATACATATTCTTACAAAGTGATTATGACATTCCCCTCATTGAGAGGTGGGGGGGTGTCTGTGTTCCCTCCCTTTGAAACTCTTCGGGGAAGTGATGTTATGTGACCTCAGGTCAGGTCCTAGAAGGCAATTCCGCTTCTACCCGATTCTTTAGGACACGCGTGAAAGCTCTGAGGCCACTGTTCCACGTGGAGGGGCCCTGAGACTTCATGAAGAGAGAGCTACCAGCTGCCAGCTTGGCTTCAGCCATACCTGACTGCAACATGTTAGACCCAGAGCCCAAACCACTCAGCCAGGTGATGCCCAAATTCTTGACCACAGAATCCGTGAGCATAATAAAATGATTGTTGTTTTAAACCACACTGTTTGGGATAAATTGTTACACAGCAATAAATAACCAGAACAACAAATATTCTGGTGAAGTCTTTCTGTTGCTATATTCATTTTGCTTCTTCCAAAAATTAGTCCAAATGTAAAACGATCGTTTCCTCCTGATATGTCTACAGATTTTTTAATCGGCGTCTTCTACCTCTGCAAATGACAAGACCAAATGACCTATTTGTAAGATCTGTTATGGACTGAGTTTTGTTCCCCCCAAATCCATATGTTGAAACCCTAACTCCCAGTGCAACTGTGTTTGGAGGGGCCTTTAGGAAGGTAATTAAGGGTAAATAAAATCACAAAGGTGGGGCCCTAATCCAATGGGACTGGTCTCCATATACAAAGAGGAAGAGACACCAAGCGTGCAGGTGCACAGAGAAAAGACCACGTGAAGACACAAGGAGAAGTCAGCCATCTACAAACCAGGGAGAGGGGGCTCACCAGAAACCAACAGTACCTGCGCTGAGGATTTTCAGCCTCTAAAACTGTAAGGAAATAAATTTACGCTGTTTGAGTCCCCCCTACCCCCCAGCCGCCATCTGTGGTATTTTGTTATGGCCGCCCCGGCAGACGATACAAGACCTTTCCAAATGGTTATATTTCCATGATTCTGCTTAAAATACAAAACAAAACAAAACAAAAAAACTAAAACAAAACAAAAACACGTTATCGGTCATGAATAACTTTTTGTGCATCAATCGGTCTAAACTCTTCCAGTGAGAGATCTGATTTCATTGGGGAGAAAAGAGGGAAGGTGAGCAGAGAGGTAGAATGTGGAGTAATCTGAGTACTACAGGTGAGAGGGGCGGGAGGGAGGTGAGCAGGTGGAACATGAAAGGCTCCGTCAGGGCGCCAGTTTTAAATACACAGCTCACCGATCTTTCAAGTAAACTGATACAGTTGTGCAACTATCACCACATTCTTATTTAAGAACATGTTCATCATCTCCAAAAGATCCCCTATGCAGTCCCCACATCTTAATCACTCAAACCAATAAACTCACCCCACAGTAGGAGACACCACAGAGTGGAAGGCATTGGGTGAAGTAATGGGGGGCTCCTCTAGACTGCTGGTGGACATTTAAATTGGTGCCACCACTTTCAAGAGCCATTCAGCCATATAACCTCCAAAACCCTTATATCCAAGGACCCAAGACTTCCCCTGCTGGATATATGTCCTAGAGACGCTCTCACATCCGCACAGGGAATGGCATACAGAAATATTCACTACAGCATCATTTGTAAAGTAAACATTTGGAAACAACCCAAATATCTATCAATGTGAATGGATAAGCAAGTTGCAGTATATCCCAATAACATGATACACTTAAACAGTCATTGAAGAATACCAGTATGGGGGCGTCTGGAGGGCTCAGTCGCTGAAGCGTCTGACTCTTGATTTTGGCCCAGGTCATGATCTCACAGTTATGAGATGGAGCCCCGCGTCAGGCTCTGTGCTGACAGCTCAGAGCCTGGAGCCTGCTTTAGATTCTGTGTCTCCCTCTCTCTCTGCCCCTCCCCTGCTTGCACTCTGTCTCTCTTGCAAAAAATAAGTAAACATTTAAAAAAAATTTTTTTAAAGAATCAAGGGGTGCCTGGGTGGATCAGTTGGTTGAGCATTCGACCTTGGCTCAGGTCATGATCTTCTGGTTCACAGGTTGGAGTCCTGCATCAGGCTCTATGCTCAGAGCCTGGATCCTGCTTCAGATTCTGTGTCTCCCCCTCTCTCTGCCCCTCCCCTGCTTACACTCCGTCTCTCTCTCTCTCTCTCTCTCTCTCTCTCAAATATAAACACTAAAAAAAATTTTTTTAAGAACCAATATGAATAAATCTATGAGAATGTTGAGTTTTAAAAAAGGAAGTTGCCACACAGTGTATATAGTAAAATACTATTTGTGTCCACATTTAAAACCATAAACAACATAGATTTTTGTAGGTGCATCTTGTATTTAAGTTTTATTCCTTTAAACATTCTTTTTAATGTTAATTGTTTTTGAGAGCGACAGAGTGGGAGAGGGGCAGAGAGAGAGGAAGACTGAGGATCCGAAGAGGGTTTTGCACTCACATCAGAGAGCCCGACACAGGGCTCGAACTCACTAACCATAAGATCGTGACCTGAGCCAAAGTCTGATGCTTAACCAACTAAGCCACCCCTGTGCGCACTGAAGTTTTATTTCTTAAAAAAATGTGACACAAATATGGCCTAATGCTGAGATTCTCATAAAAATTTAAGATTAGTATTCTATACTTGTCTTTGTAATCTCTCACGATAATATTGTAAGAAATAAAAGGAAAGCATTGCTTAAAATGACAGAGAAGAAAAAAAGCACACGATTCATACTTCACTGGGTTCACCATTTCTTAACTGATTCCTTAAATGTTCTCAGGCCGTCACTCTGTGCTGACCAGGTGCTGTGCACAGGGTTGGGCCCTCTTGTGAGCCCATCTCACTTCACCTGTGGGTCAGCTCCTCCGGGATCCCACATCTCCAGGGCGCACTGTCACCTTCCCCAGCACATTGTGCGCCTCTACCCCCCACCCCACCCCACCCCCCCCACCCCCCGTCGCCATTCCTTCGCTCCAGTTCAACAGCCGAATGTCTACCCAAGACAGATGACGTCTTTGTGTTTGAGCAACAGAAACTAGGACTGTTGGGCTCATAAAAAGATAATTAAGTCTTTAACCATTATTGAATGTGGCAGGGGGGAAAAAAAAAACACAGAGCATTTCCCTAGCCTTCTCAGAGGCCACGCTGGGAGAATGAACAATTCTAAGAAACCTTAGGCCAGACAGGGGTGGATGTAGACATCTTTACCTCTACGGGCTTCTACGAAGAGAGAACATTTTTCAATCTCGGATTTTTACATCAACGCGCTCCCAAGTTTTCCGGAGGCAAAGTGTCTCTAATGAGGCACCTTAGACATGATTAACACAAAATGTGGGACCCTCTAATGCATTTCAAGACCTGTGCTATCTGATCCTTTAACCCTTTGCTCCATGCAAATGACGGTGAGGCCACAAGTCACACGCCCTCTCTCCTACGCCCCGTGCTCTTTCCCGCTGCCCTGTCTCACTCTGTTCCCTCCAGGTTCAGTTCTCCTCCTGCTTCTTCCACACCTCAGCATGTACCCTTCTCCCCAGCGGTCAGGGGCAGCTCAAACGTCCCTTCCTCCTCAAGGCCTCCCCACCCAAAGAAATGTTGAGCTCTGGCTGCATTCGGCCTGTACGTCTCTTGTGAATCAAAGCAGATTTTGCCATATAGTAGTGTTACTCACTTTACATTTTTTATCTTTCCGATTATACTATGAAAACAGGGGAAATGATGCCTTCTTCATTTTTAAATCATTCACATTGCCTGAAACAGAGCATATGATACAAGCTCAGTAAACGTTTGTTCAATGAATATTTCTATCTTAACACGTCTGTGCTTCAGGCAGGTCCATTTTCCCACCATAGTGGGTGGGATATGTTGACAAATTCGCTACCTAGGGAATCCAGATAAGCCTTTTGCTTCCTGGTGACCTAAATCTACTTGATTATAGAAATCAAAGGGTCCAGAGAATGTCATTGTTAAGTTATTCTCTTGACCTGTAATTCTCGGCTCTGGCTGTACCTTATAGTCACGTGGGGAGTTTTGGAAAAAAAAAAAAAAAACACCCATATCCAGACCCCTTCTTGAAGTAGTTGATCAGAGATAAGGCCTGGGTGTCTGGAATTCTGACCAGGAATTCTAATGTGCAGACAGGGCTGTGGACCAGCCCATGCTGCACAGCCCTTTGAACTCTGTGGGGCTGAGGTTTGGGTACTGGGCTTTGAAAGGGAGCTTGAACAATGTGGTAAGCAACGAGAATGTCAACCCCATTTGCATCAAAGACCACAAACTGCTTAAGCACCACCTTCCCAGCAGTTTTTATTCAAAGGATGGATGAGCTCATTCGAAGCACATCTTATCTGTTTGTTAAAGCCCTTCCAGGATTCTCTTAAATACATAGGCAACTTCCACTTTCCCACTTCCCCCTCGTCCTGTCAGCACTTATGCATGCATTTGAAAGTCATAAAACTCCTTTCCCTAAATAAATTTTTCAAAAGTTCTATAAACTATGTATCTCCTAAAAGAAAAGAGTGTTGGACCATGTCGCTATAAGCAAATATGGATACAAAAATCATGTCCAGTGAAAGGCGTAGAATATAAAGTAGCCTTAATGCAACTGTACACGAAGTAATGCAAATATTGGGTGCTTTCATTTACTGGACTTTTTTTCATCCATCAGGTACAACCTACAGTAAAGATTCAAAATTATTTTAAGAGTGTTACGTAATTCAGACATTTTCTGTAAGGTTGATTTGCCACCTAATTAGGGTGTGTTTGTCATCAGTGTTTTTACAACACTCTCCAAGCAAAAGCCACTCTGTGTTTCTGTCTCAGATGAGTTTCTTTCTCAGTTGCTGTATTTTGGCTGTCTCCTGACTGTGGGTTCTTTAGAAGGTTTTAGTTCTGCGATTGTTTCTTTATCTTTCCCTTGAAAGAACCCCTTCTCTGGTGTCACATAATTGGACTCTGTAACCACATTCTTGCCAATCTGCCAGCCTGGAAGTTAATTCCTTGCAAATTTTGTCAACTCACCATAGAGATGACACAGGCTTTACCTTAAAAATAAGTTATTTTAGCTTGAAAGCAATTTTGTTTCCCTTTTGTCTTCAGAGGCAATGAAATAGCAACTGCAGTCTTCACTTCACAAAAATGCATGTTTTTTTGAAAAGCGGGCATCGATCTGGTTACATTTTAAAATCTTTAGGAAGCCTAGCTAGAAGCATTAAGATCAGTTCATTGGGAAGGGAATAAATCTCTTCTAAATAAAATAACTGCCCTGAATTAACAAGTAACACATGTTACTTTTATTTGTTTCTACCTTTAAACTATAAACTTATAACTGTATGTAACATATAATTCATTTTAATTCAAGTGGGAATGTCAGTGTTTCCATGTTGATCTTTTCAACGTGAGACCTCTTCAAAGAAGGCAGGCAGAAATAAGAACGTCCCAATTTTCCTCATGTTTTCCTTTGCTGATGAGAAAATACGGTCAACATTCTGATATCTGTAAGGCTTAATGAAAGCATTTCCAACCGCTCTTCATGTGAGACTTTGAGATTTTCCTCAGCTTCCTGAGTTCCCAAGAGCTTCATAACCTTGAGTGACTAAAGTATTCACCTCACCAGTCCGTCATGAACTAAAGCAATTGCTATTGGGGGACTGTCGCCATTGCTAACAGTAGGAATTAAATTATTCTGAGAGCAGAGAATGAACACTTACCATTGCAAGGCTTGTAAAGATGAAAATCAAGATGCAGGGTCTCTCCCTAAATCGTGCACAGATTGCCGGCGCTAATGGTGTCGGATACGTTTGTGGATTTCAGAAGTTCAGTCATTCGGGACATACTGGTTGAGGCAGGTATTCTGATAGTTGCCAACGATACGTTAATAAATGACGTAGCATGCTCCCTGCCCTCCCGGGGATTATTGAAAGAAATAGGTACTAAAGTACTAACCACATAATTAATAAAGTATTTGTGATTTGTAATATGGGGGAGATCCCAATGTTCCCCAATATTTGGGGGTAAAGAGAAGCTGTGCAAGTGGTCCAACAATTCTTTCCACGATCCTCTGGATTTTCTCCCTTTGATTCCTACCATCAGCACAACTTCCACATGTATCCTTGCCTTTCCTGAAATTCCTAACCCAAGCATAAATAAAAATCTCCATTCTTCTATTATTTCATATTTTACAGGCTATTTTACATTTTATGATGAACTAAGGTGTGTGAGAGGAAGTATTACTAAATGGATTTGCTCATAGTATGAAAGAACAAGTTTCCAAAGCACAGGTTTCCAACCCTAATAATTCCCACATATCAGGGGGGAAAAATACTAGAAAGTTGCTGAGACAATGAATGGCATCTGAAAGAAAATAAAGTTGGATCCTTATCCCCATACCTATAACACAATGAATTCCACATATCAAAGATCAAGCATTTAAAAAGAAACCATAAAAATACCTGAAGAAAACATGGGAAAACTTGTTATACTCTTGAAGCAGAAAAAGGACTTTGTAAACAAACAAACAAAAAAATATGAAACAACACAGAAGCCATAAAGTGTAATCAATTCGATTACAGCAAGATGGTACATGTGTCTAGGGGAAAACAAAATCACCACGATCAGAAATCAAAAGACAATCACAAAGGGGAAAATATGATTTGCGTCTCATATTACAGAAAACAGGCTTATTTATTTAATATAGAAAAAATCTTTACAAATAAAGAGGCTAAAAATTCAATGGAAAATGGACCAAGGATATTGTCACAGTTCACAGTAACGGCAATAAACGATGCTTATTAACAGATGAAAGGGTGCTCAGACTCATTTATGGAAAGAGAAATACAGAGAGAGAGAAAGAGAGAAAGGGAGATAGGGAGATTAATGCCAAGTAAAAGTAAAGTTAAGTGCCAATCATGTACTATGGCACGGGTGTTAGAGAGCAGATTATCTCATTCATAACGCGGGAGTGGTTCTGTAGGCGGAAATATAAAATGGTATAGTAGCAATGAAAAACAGTAAGGTTGTTCCTCAAAAAATTAAGGACACCATTACCATATGATCCAAATGTTCCACTTCTGTGAATATATCCAAAAGGACCGAAAGCACGATCTCATTTGCACACCTATGTTCATAGCACCAGTATTCCCAAGAGCCAAGAAATGGAAGAAACAGGAGTCTGTCGACAGATGAATGGGTAAACATACTGTGGCATATCCATACAATGGAAAACGAGTCAGCATTAGAAAGGAATGCCGACAACGTGTTACAACATGGATGAACCTTGAGGACACCATGCAAAGTGAAATAAACCAGTCACAAAAAGACAAATACTGTATGATTCCTATATGAGTATCTAGAATATTCAAATTCATAGACACAGAAAGTAGAATGGTAGTTACTAAGGGATGGGGCCATGGGGGGCTGGTTAAGGGATAAAGAGTTCTGGTTTGGCAAGATGATGAAGTTCTAGAGATTGGTTGCACAAGAATGTGAATATGCTTAACACTAATGAATTGTACACTTTGAGATGATTAAGATAGGTTTTATGTTTTTTTACCACAATAACATTTTTTAAAACATTTTTTAAAAGAGTAGGAGTGTAAATTGATACGACTTCTGTGAAGAAAAAATTTTCAAGTATCTACTTGTATATAACATAGCTATCTATTTGTAAATACATAACACCTACGAAAATTTTAAATTCACGTACCCTTTGACTCAGTAACTTATAGAAACTGAAAATACTAATATGCTCACACATATACAAAAGTAACTTATCTGAGAGGATATAAGTTGCAACATTGTTTCACATAGCAAAAGGCCGGAAGCCAAGTCTTCCTTGGGGCCTTTAAACAATAAATTCAGGAAATGTATTTAAATAACCTATCTTTGAAATCGTTCCATAATAACTTATATAAACGATGGTACATCTGTGGAATGTTAAAAGACAAAAATGTAGTGGCTCTCTTTGAGCTTTTATAAAATTATCCCAATTAAATTGTTAAAAGGCAAACGGCAAGGTGCGGGTAGGTGTTCACAGCATGCTACAATATGTGGAGGAAAATAAAGATACACCTTTATCTTTGTATATGCACATGCAAGAAACTGACAACTGGATGCCTGGAGTACATGAATCAGAGGAACATACTTTTCACTACGTATTTTCTGTGCCACTTTAGTTTTCTATCACGTGTTTTGAATCTGTGTCCTAATAAGACATTGGGCCCCAAATATCCCAATCTTAACAAAAATTTTGCCATCAAAAGTAGTTCTTTTCCTACATGCCTTTCCTCCCAACTCCCTACCTGTCCTTCCCCCTGGTTCCTCACAGATACCATCCTGTCTCGCCAAGTCTCAGCACTTTTCCCATCCCTTCTGTTCCTCTCCAGAATCAGGTGAATCGTTACAGTGGTAATTAACTTAAATTCAGCACACAATAATAATGGCTCATGTAAAAGACTAGCCTTTCAGTTTAACAGTATTATGTTATAATTCCTTAACTCTGTATAATGGGATAAAAGAATATACACTAAATTATAAGTATTTGTAATGGAAAAATCATTATGTTTTGCAAATATTTCATTTTTTATGATTTCACAAGCATCTGTAATAATAATGTCAATTGTTTTTCAATTATTTTGGATGCCATGAGACAGCTAGGCTTTACAGGGGATATGTATATTTATATGGGATATATATTATATATATGCATATATGTATATTTATATGGGATATATATTATATATATGCATATATATGCATATACCATGTATGCCATATATATATGCCATATATATATGCCATATATATATGCCATATATATATATATAACATATATACCATATATATATATGTTCCTTGATACACTCATAATACCATGAAAGGAAATTGTTAATACTCAGCAAGCTGTTATCAGCTCAAACTCTCTCACATTAAGTAATCGGTTATATACTAATTTGTATTTTAAAATTAAGGGGACAGAAAATAGAGGAATAAGTATAATGTTCAAATTTACAAGGACAACCAAAGACCAAAAGACCAAAAGTAACAAATATAAATATCAAAGGCTGGGAGGAAAGAATTAGTAAAAACGAGGTAAATTCTCAATTTTCACAGAGGAGAGTCAATATTATTGTCTAAGCTGATAAAGCAAGAAATAGCTGTGTAAGCAAACCATCAAGACCACAGCTACTGAGAGAATGACCGGCGAAGTAAAGGCTGAAACCAGGAACAGAGGTAGAGTAAGACACAGTTCCTTTCTGTCATTAGCTCTTTTTCATTATTTGGTGTATTCTCACACACGTATTTTTCTTTAATACATGGTTTGAAGCAGTCACTACATTTTTATTCACATAAAGTCTATTATAAGCCTACAACTAAGTCAGGCATAAAGAGAGTCCTAAAATAGAGAAGCAAAATTAATTTAAAGGAGGTCATGTTCTCATCGAGTCAATATCTGAACCCAGGTGAACATAGATCCATGTACATATGCACACGTCTATATGTGTACAGACATGTATGTGTGTCCTATACATGAGGACTGAAATGGAACGTCGTCTGGGGGAGAGGAGACCCAGAGGGTGAGAGCGGTCAAGGAGGACATCCCAGGATGGCTGGGTTCTAAACGTTGGGGACAGGGAGGGAGGGGGGATGATGGTTCTCCCAGGCAGGAAGTTATGGTACAAAGAATACCATGTGACTAGGAAGCAAGAGCGTGTGACCGGAAAACAAGACTCACAGGGTGGCCTGGGGAAGCTGTGAGGGAGCAGACTACAGAAGCCTGTGATATCCAGAGAGAGGACCGAGGTCTGGTGGAGGAGGGGACGTGGTGAGTTGTTGAGGTGCCGGGTCGGGGGTGAGGTTGGTCAAACAGTGTGGAAAGGATGCTTCCTCCGAGAGAGGAGGGTCCAGGGTACAGGTGGAAGTAACTGTAAAGTGATAATGACCTAGGAAAAGGGAGAAGGAAGAGAAATGGAGACACTTCCATCTACTCCCTGACCTGGGAGTCAGTAGAGCCCAGAGGGCAGCTCAGACAGTTTCGACAGAGCTAAATTGCAGGGGTTGTTATTCCAGCAAAGGGGATATTCCCCACCCTTCCAATAGGTGGATGCTTCAGCATCTTCCTGGTCAGGGAGAAAAAATGGAAAATGGCAAACAGCTGAGGAGGATTTGGTTCGATGATCAGTGGGGCCTGGTTTTTGACGCTGGCTGGATGCATGAAGAAAACTGGCAGTCTGTAGGCACAGGTTCAAACCCCAGTTCTGCCACTTACTGGGCTTTATCCTCTCACGTGTTACTTGGCTTCTCTAAGTTTACTTATTTACAGGATGGCGGCAGTAATGACTTTCTCATAGGAAAGATGCGTGAGAAAATGAACAAAGCACCTACCACGTGGCATCTACAAACTGTAGTAGGTTCCCTGCCCTGGTGCCCACCGCTGTCCAGTACTGCTCCCTGTCTGCTCTCGGGCCTTTCTGCTTCTCTGGATCTGACTCCAGCTCCCAGGCCAGTGAAGCCATGTGACCCAGGCCTACACCAATTAGCATGTCTCATTCTCCTGGCTGCTGTGATTAGTTCAAGGATGAGCACGTGACCTGACTCAGGTCAAGGAAAATTAGACCCAAGACCTTTTTGTTCAACTGGTAGAGGGAAAGACGCTATTTTATACCAGCATACAGAAATCTGCAATGATATTAGCCTGGAGGTACAGACAGCCATTGTACCAACATGTCAAGATCAAAAATGAAGCAATGTGGAGGTGGGCAGAATGGAGAGCTAGAAAGATCCATACCCATTATTGAGGTCCTGGCTAAAGGCATCCTTGTGGCCAGACTTCCCAGGGACTTTTCCTTAAAGGAGACTACAAATTCCCTTTTTTTTTTTTTTTTTTTTTTTGTAAACCAGTTTGGGTTGGGTTTTTCGGCACTTGCAACTCAATGGCGCCAACTGCTACATCTTCTTTCCCGTCCCCTGCCCTTCAATAACTGCAGGCTCCCGAACTGAAGTTCTTGCATGGGAAAAGAAGAGGAGTTTTTCTCTTTGTCTTCCCCCTTCCCGGCAATAGAGCAACACAAAGAAACAGCTTGCCAAATGGCTCAGACTTCCCTTCCCAAAGGAATACCTTAAGGTCACGTTGGAAACAAGTCCACCTAGAGTCAAAACTAACCACCTGCTTTTCTGTTCACCATCTTGGAAGGGGTAGGCACGTTCCTCATTCTTTTCTCCTCGTGCTTCTCCATTGCATCCCACCCCCCTCCGGTTTCGCAGTCAATGAAGGTCGCCATATGGGTACCCTGATTCTAACACCGTCCTTCCTGTGCAGTCTCTCATACTGGTGTTTGTGGCCTCAGTTGCTACAGCCATACGTTTCCTCTCCTTCTCCATATTTCAGGGCCGGAAAATGCTTGTTTAAACATTTGCTCCCAACACCTACCAGTGGATCTTCTTCTATTAAGGAGGGAGATCTGTGTGGTGGCGAGATGGTTTCACTCAACCTTGAATTTATAAATAGCTAACACTCCAATTGGTTGTGAGCCTGGCAGAACGGGTAACATATGCATGCCCCCATTTGAGTGGGCCCAGCTTATGTTATGTTGAGCAATTTTTTCTAGAAATGAATAAAAATTAAATTATGACAACATGCTTTAATTCCCTATCTCAGATGCTAGTTTTTGATCATGCAGTCCATGGCTTTAATCAAAATTCTCCATCATTTGAAGACTCATAGCAACTCTTTCCATAGGAGGGAACTGCAAAATATACACGTGTGCCCTCTGATTTGTTACAATACATGAAAACTGTAGTTTGGGTTTCCTTTTCCCCTAAAGGCCTGAAATAAAAACAAGATGACAAAACATAAAGCAAAATGAACCCTCAAGAACGGAGAAAAATTTTGCCAAATTTATTCTCTCTTTACTTTCCTTAAAAATATCATCAATCCTTTGGGAAGTTCAGCCAACCTTGCTGTAATCTCCGGTAATTAGGAACGGAAAGAGGCTGAACAAATAAGATTCACCAATCCACCTCACTTTATCTGTCAGTTGTTACCTCCACTCATGCAAAAAAAAGAAAAAAAGAAAAAAAGAGAAAAAAATGTCATGCCTAGGAGTAGCCAAATTGACTGACGTTGTTTTTTTCCCCTCTATTCTCAGCCCCTTCAGGTCATGAGGAAGAGACAATACCGAGCAAAGAACAGGAAAGAAAGAATGAAGGAATTGTGGCAATAGGCTAGGATAATCTGCTGAGTCTCTAAACTGAAAACTTGGTTCCCAGACAGTTGACCTAGTTGAACTTAGTAGATAATTAGCCCAAGGAAGACAAACATGAAGCCCTAGAGAGAAGCCACGAGGAAGCCAAAAAGCTTCTATGCCAACGGAAGGAAAATTCACCACCGAGGGGAGAAAGTTTTCCTTTGAAACAAATTGTTCCACCTCATACTCACAGAGTGTTTTTATAACTACCTAGAAGCGAGTTATTCTTATAGTCATGAAATGCTACATACCTGGCTTGCGCAGCTCGTTAGTGACCATGCTGAGACAAGAGTCTGGACTCCCGACCTCGTGAGTGGGTGCCCCCTGAGATCCCGCTCTCCCTTCTCCCTAGGAAACACCTGCAATGTTTCCAGAGATTCTGTCTGGGGTGATGTGTCCTGGCCGTTTAAATATCTCTCTTTCTTAAGAGTCTTCAAATGTGATTAAAATGAGAGGAGAGGAGAATGAGTCTCCTGGAAAGATCACTGGCTCAGGAGTCACGGGACCCAGTTCAACCATGGTTCTACAAGGTTCGTTGAGCATCACCTTCTCCTTGCTGTGCTTTGCTCAGCTTTAAAATTAAGATTCTAGGGGTGCCTGGGTGACTCAGTTAAGCGTCCGACTTTGGCTTGGGTCATGATCTCACAGTTTGTGGGTTTGAGCCCCGTGTCAGGCTCTGCACTGTAGCGGGATTCTCTCTCTCTCTCTCTCTCTCTCTCTCTCTCTCCCCCCCACCCCCTTGCACATGCACATGCTCTCTCTCCCTCTCTCTCAAAAATAAATAAACATTAAAACTAAAAAATAAATAAAATTTGGATTACATTTTCTCTTCTCTATCAAAATGGCCAAAGGGCAAAGGATGCAATCTTAGGCAGCGTTCCCAGGGCCATTATTTTATTATTATTATTATTATTATTATTATTATTAAGATCTAATATATAACATTGTATTCATTTTAAATGTACAACACAATGATTTGATGTGTGTTCATTGTGAAATGATCACCACAATAAGTTTAGTTAACATCCATCACTTCACATAGCTACAAAATTTGTTTATATGTTGAGAATTTTTTTTTAATTTTTTTAACGTTTATTTATTATTGAGAGACAGAGCAGGAGCAGAGAGAGGAGGAGACATAGAATCCGAAGCAGGCTACAGGCTCCGAGCTGTCAGCACAGAGCCCGACGCGGGGCTCGAACCCGTGAACCATGAAATCATGACCTGAGCTGAAGTTGGATGCTTAACCGACTGAGTCACCCAGGCGCTCCTATATGTTGAGAACTTTTAAGATCTACTCTCTTACTCCTAAAAACTGAGAACAAACTGAGGGTTTATGGGGGGTGGGAGGAGGGGTGGGTGGGCGATGGGTATTGAGGGCACCTGTTGGGATGAGCACCGGGTGTTGTATGGCAACCAATTTGACAATAAATTTCATAAAAAAAAAAAAAAAAGATCTACTCTCTTAGCAACTTTTTTTTAAGTTTACTTATTTATTTTGAGAGAGAGAGTGTGTGTGGCGTGCATGCAGGAGGGGCAGAGAGAGAGAGGGAGAGAGAGAATCCCAAGCAGGTTCTGTGCCGACAGTGCAGGTATGGGGCTTGATCCCACAAACCGAGCGATCATGACCTGAACCGAAATCAAGAGTTGGATGCTTTGCCAACTGACCCACCCAGGCACCCCTCTCTTAGCAACTTTCAAATATATAACACAGTATTGTTAACTAGAATCACTAGGCTGTACATGACACACCCAGGATTTATTTATTCTATAAATGAAAGTTGTACCCAAAGCCATTCTTTGTCCATTATTAACTATGGCTTAGCAGCCATAACCAAAGCAAAGGGCCATCTTTACATGCAAGAATATAAAATTAAAGTTCAAATAGAAGTTCACAGTATAACTGCTTATGAAAATAATAATTTTAGGCCTTCCAACTATCAAGACAAAGCCATATTGGGGGCTCATATATTTTAATGCTAAAACCAATCGATGTCCAAGCAGATGATACATCTTCTAGTTATTCTTAACCAGATTTGTGTTGATTTCTGTTCTCATTAGTACTCATTTGCTTAATCAAGTCTCCCACCTCAGAACTGTTAGCATAAATGCAAAATTCGTGAAACCTAAATATGATCAGGAATTATAATCACTCTTAAATGTACCTACGGCCAAGTAATAAAATAGATTCTCAATAAGCTTTAAAAATAGTCATATGTTTACCAAAAAAAGTCAGAGGTACCAGGATGCAATTTGTGACTGTACCAGGTTGTAAAAATTAGTGACATTCAGTCTTTGGCCATAGGAAAAATCTTGAGAAATTAGGATATCAGATCTAACCTACCTCAAACCCAGTTGAGAAATAAGCATAGATTAGGCATAATATTTCAAAACTGATTCCTTTCTGGACCCGGCCCTTTAAGTCAGTTCCTTATTTACATCAGTCCTGGACTCCACGCCCTGCCCGACTCTCCTCCTGAATCCGCCTGGTGTGTGTCCCCCTCTCCTCTTCACGTCCAGAGGGGTGTCCACAGTGCCTGATAGCGTGGATTCCCGAGTCAAATCGCATGAACTCAGGCGCCAGCTCTGCCTTGTACTGTGTGACCTCGCTCAAGTTACATAACCTTTTAAGTCTCTATCGTCTATCAAGTGGAGATAAGAGCAGCATCTATCTCATAAGACCATTGCAAACGAAAGTGCAGATCGTAGGTCCTGACAAGAGAAAGGATCCAGTAAATTCTAACTATTGTCGCAGCAGTGCTGTTCCTGCTTAGACTCTTCCCTGGCATCCGTGCTTCAGACTCTACCCATTCCAGTCCCTATGGGGCAATTTTTTCAGACTGTCTCCCATTGAGCGGGTGGCAGCACAGATGCGAGGGGGCTCCCCTGAACTGTCTGTGGGCCATCTCATCTCCTGGAGACACAGACAGTGAACCATGGAAGACCTCGAGCTACCAAAGAACACTGGAATAGCTGCCAGTGCAGAGTTGAGAAGCAAAGGAACCCGAGCCCAGCTCCCTCTCCCCAGCCTGCCTCTGCCCTATGCTTCTCCGGCCCCATCTTGGGACCTTGGATCAGGGCTGGATGCACAGCCATCAGCCCAGCCCTCCACACCACCTTATTCACTTGCTTTTTGTAGAGAAGAGCTCCTAAATAGACATTTTAGAATTGGATTAGAATATGAGCTCTCTATTCAGAAGTCTACAACATGTATATCACAGCCCCTTCCAGAGCAAGGTTTCTTCTGTTATTTTATGCTTCTAAAATTAGCCATTTTCCCAGAAGACAGTGCCATAGATTGACAGAGCCCAAACACATGCTGGAGAAGACCTCCTATGACCCCCTCTTTGGAGATGAAGGGACTCAGGCTGTCTACAAGGTTATGATGCTCTTAGGGTCATGGCGATTGGACGCAGGGACAGTCGATCTGATTGTCTTTCACCCACGGACATGGGTCTGCCATGTTGGTTGATGCCCAGGCAGTCAGTGTCTTGTATGAGAATTCTCACTACTTTTATAGAACAGCAATTATAAAATAATTTCTAATTTTCTAAATTATCTTTATCTTTTATTCTCTCTTTAGTGGTTTTATTTCTTTGTTTTTTTAAATAGATTTACAGGGTCTGACAGACACTACCAAGTTATGCTTACTGGTCATTGTAACATTTCTCTATTATTGCTGTTTTTTCACTCTTAAAGTTATAACACAATTATTCTGCCTTGTGAATATGCATATTAAAATATTTTTAAATGGGGGCTCCTGGGTGGCTCAGTCAGTTAAGCATCCGACTTCGGCTCAGGTCATGATCTCACGGTTTGTGAGTTCGAGCCCCGCATCGGGCTCTGTGCTGACAGCTCAGAGCCTGGAGCCTGCTTCAGATTCTGTGTCTCCCTCTCTCTCTGCCCCTCCCCTGCTTGCACTCTGTCTCTCTCTCTCTCTCTTAAAAACAAACTTTAAATAAATAATAAACAATAATCAATCAATAAAATATTTTTAACTGAGCTGCATATTTTTTATATAGGAAGGTATTTATACCATAGCACTGAATGAAAAGAGTTTACAAAATAACATGTATCCTTTGATCTCATATTCATTCTTTTTTTACATTATAAAATCTGAAACATTGGTTATTAGAATGCCAGTCGTAGTTATTTCTAGAAGGGTAAGATTCCAGGAGTTTTTTTCTCCTTATTTCAAATAAAGTCGTACATATTTTTCAATTACTTACATAAGTAAATACATTTATGCTTTTCATTTTAAATAAACATGAAAAGAATATTCCTAAAGCACGTTTCATACCACTCCTCTCTTGCTCATTTCTGCTTAAAATCAGCTTGAAAGTATGAGTTTTGCCCCCGCCACAGAAGACCTCAGGAAGCCCACTGGTGTCAGGAAATCTGTGATAATCTCTGCCACTGAGAACAGCACCTTCTTTTCAACTCTTAAGGTGAAACTTAGTAATGTATTTGTCTGACTTAATCACTTCGTGTGTGCTGCCTGTCTGTAGGCTGTTACCCGCAGCGCTTTTCTCTGAAGAAGGAAGTCTTTCTGACTCTGATGGACGAGGACAGCTCACGCACCCCACAAGGTCCACCCCTCCGCTTCACTCTCTGCCCCAGCGGAATGAATCACCCTCCTCCGCATCTGCCCACACCCCTAGGGACGCGTTGACCATGACTTGCCAGTCTGTCTCCCCCATTCAAATAGAAGCCCCTTGAGGACAAGGCCTGGGTGCTTGGGCTGGGTTGCTTTTCACCGTCTCTCCCAGCATGCTGTGTGGCTGTGATCTCAGCTCAGTACCTGTCGGTTAAATAAATGCACTAGATTGATGGATCCATCTGGCAGACCTTTCTTGGCTCCCCAGAGCAACCCTAGTTACAGGTGAGTGGCATCAGAAGGAAGGGAAGGGTTACGGGGCACCTGGGTGGCTCAGTCCGTTAAGCATACCGGACTTCAGCTTGGGTCATAATCTTGCAGTTCGTGGGTTCAAGCCCCCTATCGGGCTCTCTGCTGTCAGCGTGGAACCTGCTTCAGGTCCTCTGTCTCCCTCTCTCTCTGCCCCTCCCCTGCTGACTCGCGCTCTCTCTCTCTCTCTCTTTCAAAAATAAATAAACATTAAAGAAAGAAGGAAGGAAGGAAAGAAGGGAAGGGTTAGATTCATCAGGCTGGAATCACAAATAGTTAAAATCACACTTCAAAATCTCCCATGAAGCTTTAGTACATAGACTTTTGACTCAAACCCACTTTTATAATACACAGTATAAATTTATGAAATATACACTAACATACAGTATATGATAGAATACATATAGAGATAGAGCTGTCCAGAAAATTTAAGGGAGAGAAAGCAGACTCTGCTAGATCTGACTTGTGCAAATTAAGTATCATTCCATTATATGAATTCCCGTGTCCTTATAGCACCTTGAGTTTTCTGTGATGGCCTGTATCACACTGTTTTATAATTATTTGTCTACATATCTGTCACCCCCATGTTTTCCTTTTTGTCCTCAAGAGCTTAGCACAGTGCCTACCGCAGCTCAATAACGATACCTAAAGCTTATTGAGCGCTTACTATGTGTCAGGCACTGTACCAGGTGCCTGTACATTATTTCACGTCATACTTCAACAACGCTAAGAGGATTATTATCCTAATTTTACAGAGCAATTAATTAACTTACATAAGGTGACCCAAGTAGTCTGGGAAAGGCTAAGATCCAAACAGAAGTCTTTTCTGCCTCCAAATCCCATTCTGTGACCCTTGTACTATCCTTTGTCTCCATTATAAAAAATGGGATTTAATGAGCACTGAATGAGCATTCACTAATTTATAATCACTCAATAGAGAAGTTTAGTGTAAGGACCTACTAGAAAAATTAATAACAAAGATGATCGACTTGACAAGAGTAAGAAGACCTTATTAAAGTCTTGTCAGAACAAGAAGAGCATCAGGGGTGCCTGGGTAGCTCAGCAGCTTGAGCATCTGACTCTTGATTTCGGCTCAGGTCATGATCTCAGGGTTGTGGGATCGAGCCCCTCGTTGGGCTCTGTGCTGACCATGGAGCCTGCTGAGATTCTCGCTCTCCCTCTGTCCCTCTCCTCTGCTCATACTCTCTTTCCCTCTCTCTCAAAAAAAAAAAAAAAAAAAAGAAGCATCAGCGAGGCACCTGACTGGCTCAGGTGGAGGGTGCGTGATCTCAGGGTTGTAGGTTCAAGCCCCACAGTGAGCATAGAGATTAAAATCTTTAAAAAAAAAAGAAATAAGAATAGCATCGGAAATATAATTCAGGGAGAAGACGGTCACACTTAAAAACAAACGATTGCCTACCATCCTTTGGTAACACAACCACTACTTGAAGCAGAGGTATTGTATGCGTAGGAACAAAAGCTACCGTATGAAAGAAGCACAAATCCAAATGGAATAAGATCCTAAGGTATATTGGGAGTGGCTGAGTGGTGTAGGTATATTTTGTTTCTGTCCCCCCGTGATAGGAAAACGTGGCATCAATCAGGACAGAGAGGAACGCATCAGATATGTTATTACCGTAGTTTATTTTGGAGAGGGAGGGACTCAGCCAGGGACTGGGAATCAGAGCCCCAAGGTCCTTTCTGCCTCTCCCACAGTTAACTCCACGAACTTGGGCGCATCCCTGAAGCTCGTGTTACCCATCTGTGAACGTGAGATAAATTAAAAGTTTCAGAGTTGTTTGTAGGCAGCCATATGCTCCTTTTCTCGTATTGCATCTCCAGTGGTCCTATCACAGGAACCACAGTCCACGGCAGAGCACGGTGGAAGGCGACCCAGCCCCCCCAGCCACAGCTCACCTGCATGAAATATATGCGGGAGTAATTGAGTTTCCCCAGAATAGAAGGTTGGCGAGGTAGCTGGCGTGCTTGCTGAGAGGACGCAGATGCAAAGCATGATGTATATGTGAGCACAGAAAAGTGAGGACCCTTTAAAACAAATACTCATATACTACATGCATGTGCATTTCCCCCATTTATTAATTATGTGTATATATATCATACCCCTCAGCACCGCTCCAGTGTAAGCAAAATTCACAGCTTCTTGCATTTCATACTTTGTGCTTGGGTGAATTGGCTAAACATAGAAAATGTTCAAAAATAACTTCTGGATCCACTTGAAAGGCACTAGAGGTTTGTACTTGCCCAGGGAAGTGACTGGAATACAGAAACCTGCTAAGGGGGCGGGGCTAGGAAGCAGTCAGGAGAGGGAAGGATTCCTCGATCCCAGGATCACACCAAAGCTGAGAATCCAGTCTGTGCATGGGTCTTTCTTAGCCTCTGTCCCTTTCTCTTCTGAACCCTCTGCTTTAACTACTGGACTCCTGCACAGCACAGCGGGAAGAGGGAAAAGAACGAAATTGAAAACCACATTGATTAGTGTTGCTTCTTGTTAGCAGTTGTGAGAAAACTGGGATCAATCCCGCAGCCTCCGACATCGGTGACGTTCCCTGGATGTGTGTTGGTTTAATGCCACTTCTTTAAAGCAGCCTATAAATCAGTTCTCAGAAGTGGCAGGTATTTGAAAACACATTGACAGTCAAGAATGGTTGTGAATCAGAAGCACAGCTGAATGAACTGATTTAAACTAGTCGTTCTACACCTGTGTCCCTGACTAGTAACTAGACTCAACTCTCCGCATCTGCGGGTGTATCGATCATCCACTGATGCAGTTCCAACGGCATTTGTCGAGCAAGCACATTATGCCAGACACGTGGCGGCTTCCACACCCACCTAGTCAGAGAAATAGCTCAGAAGAGCCTAGAAACCTGGGGTCAGCCTTGAACACAAAGATAGGCAGGAGACTCTCCACACCAAAACTAGAAAACGAGTCAATAAAATGGACGCCAGCAGCGGGGTCGAAAGGGTGACCTGGATTTGAGGACGGAGCACCGACCTGGGAACAGCCCCAGTTCCGCCACCTTGAGTAAGTCGGGTTGCCTTTCTGCCTTAGCTTCTTTATATGTAAAATCAGAGGGTTCGTTTTATGTAATTGATTTTCGCTGATTATTTACCCCATACTTACTAAGAACAAAGTTCTGAATTCGTTGGTGGCAGAGATTCTATAAAATGTACGTGAAAGGCCTCAGAAAAGTCTAGGAAGGTGCTGCTACAGTCGTTAAATATTTTGACAGTTAACGTTTCCAGGGCGTTCTGTGAAACGTGCAGACATAAGGAATAGACGCGCGGAGCAAAGGAGAACATGTTATCGTGGCAGAGAATCAGTGAAACCCATGGGGAATTTTCCGGGCCATGACAACAGAGGAGCTACGGAGGTGTCTCAGTTGGGCACACAGATCAGGGGAAAGAAGAGAATTAAAGTTTACAAGCTGACAAAGGAGAGAAAACGAGAAATTTCAGCACAAGAGCCTGAGACAGTTGCAACACAGGCCCTGCCAGCTCACGGAAGCTTTTTGGAGCTGGAAGACGTTGTAAATGCTGAAATGTTCCCACCATCTCACCTAATGGATGAGGAAACTAGAGACCAGGGAAAGGCAGTGACTCACCCAGCGGGGTGGCTGCAGAACCAGGACTAGAATTCCGTCATGTTTCTCAACTCTCAGGCATCTTCTCAAACTGCAACGAAAGCTTCACGCTTTTAGAGAGATGGTTGTCGTTTTATTATCCATTGCTGAGCTAGGATATTGCCTAACCCAGGAAGGCGGTCATTTTGAAGTTTAAAAAAAGAGAGGAGGAGCCTGGGTGGCTCAGTCGGTTCAGTCCGGCTAAGTCGGACTCTTGATTTTCAGCCCAGGTCAGGATCTCATGATTGGTGAGGTCGAGCCCCGTGTTTGGCTCTGCACTGACAGTGCGGAGCCTGCTTGGGATTCTTTCTCCCTCTCTCTCTGCCCCCCTCCCCCCCGCTCCCTGCTCACATGGACTTGCTCTGTCTCTCAAAATAAATAAATAAACTTAAAAAGAGAAAGGGAGAGAAAGAGAAAGAACAGGGGTGCCTGATTGGCTCCATCGGTGGAGCATGCAACTCTTGATCTCAGAGTTGTGAGTTCGAGCCCCACGTTAGGTGGAGTTAAAATCATTAAAAAAAGAGAGAGAACAAATTCTCAAAACTATGAACTAAAAACTCACTTAAATGAAAACCAGGAGGTTTATAGAAAGCTTTCTGGCAGTTAGGAGGAAAAACCAGTATTCTATCTATTATAAATGCCACCGCTGCACTTAAAAAAAATACGAGACAACAAATTTCGGTACTAGAAGGCTGGAACCCAGATTTCCTAACCTGCCTCCAGTCATTTATGATGTGCTTGGGCAAACTGTGGTCACCACCGTGGAAACCAGAGAAACAGGGAAGGCGATCAGATGCTCAGAGGTAACCTGGAAGGTAAATCCATCAGTGAAACTGAGGGGAGGGAGGAACGGAGTGACAGCACACTGGCCTTGGTAATGACCCTTCTGCCTGCTGGCCCGAGTAGTAGGAACAGAGCTGACCCTTCCCCAGCTTCTTGGAGCATCCCGGGAGTGCCTATACCGTCTCCAGGGTCCTCCCACGAGAAGGAGTTCAAGCCCAGGTTTCCACCTCCAAGCCCCAGCACCGCCACGTGAGCTGTCTGACGTTTCCTCAACAACGAAATAATGACAATGGTATCTATCGTCTACCTCGTACAGCTGAGATGACTTTTTTCAGGTACTGTGCATAAAGTGCTTAGAACAGGGCTTGGCATGTAGAAAACCTTCCATCGACAGGAGCTGCCGTCATTAGCTGTTGCCCAGGCCGGAGCCTTTCTACTCTAAACAATAACCATTTACAGCTGTTAAACCGGAGTTTGATTGAGGTACACAATGAAGATACAACCATAACTCGTAGTGTACTTAGCAGTGAAACTGCACAATGAGTGCAGGATTCCCTACCCGTGGGCTGCACTGAGAGTCCCGATTCCTTTTGGCAAAGACGAGGCTCTCGTCTTACGCCACTTCTCCTCGTGTGCGTGCTTGGGCTTGATCCCTGCGTCACCGGGCAGGCTGCTGAGGAGGGTACCTTAATCACTGTGCTCTTGGAGAGGCTCGTACAAAACTGTCAATCCCCAACCACCAGGATCTCCTGCCTTTCCTGTAAATGCTCATAACCTCACGCCCTCCCTCGTGCTGCCTGCTGCAGCTACTTCATCGACCGTGCCGGAAAACAGACCGTTTCTAAGCATCTCCGTTCCCCTGGCCCGCCCCAAAGAAGAGAGTCCTAGGGGCAGATGGAAGGCCTTTCCCGGCATGTCTCTACTGCATTCTAGCCACCTTGGCCTCCTGATGCCTGGGGTCATTCACACACGTTACGCGCAGGATCCTGGGATCAACAAGAGAGACCCAGTGCTTGCCCTCCGGGAGCTTCTGTCTAGGTGGAGTCGAGATGACAGGAGGAAGCAGGCAACTACGATGACACCCCCTAAGTGCCACAGTGATCTGGGGGAGGCTTGGGAGCTCAGGGAAGGCTTCCAGAAGGAGGTGATTACTAAACTGGGATTGAAAGCAGCGAACAGAATTAGCCAGCCCATCAATTTCTGTCCATTGCCTCTGGCTATTTTGCACACGCCTGCCCCCTTTGGCCTTGGGCAGAAAAGAAGTGGCTGGGGACAGCAACGTGGTAAGGGAATATCTCTGGGGAAAGGGGGGTCCAAGGGACACCCTACCCTGTCCTCTCAATGTTCCATCATTCTCCTCCTCCTCCGACAAGCAAAGCGGCAGAATCTCATGGCTGAGAGCAGGAAGTGTGCCCAGTATTTACTTCTAACCATGACTGTCCACTGCCTGTGCACTCGAAAAGCAGGGTAACTTGACAAAAGTCAACTTGACTTTGTTAGGAAGGCAGTCTGATAAGGCTCAGTTCCCCTTATTGCCCACCATGTGGTTACCCGTGCCCCTGGCAGCTAGTCGGCCCCTTGCGGCCCCTGGCCAGACAGTCCCACATCTCCCACAGGGGCGGCAGATGTTGCTGCTCTAATTTAGGCTGCGGCCCGAGCAAGTGAATTGGAACCAACGGGCCCCACACCTTGTGGGGCAGCACCGGGACCTTGGCTGCCTGCCTCCCTTTGGGTCAGAGTCCTTGCAACTCTTTATAGCACTTTACAGTTTACGAGGCGTGGGTGGCTCTTGCTCTCTTGTAGTCTGAAGAGCTGGGGGCCTTGAGACCATGAAGTGAACTGTCAAAGATCACACAGCAGGAAAGAGACAGTCTGGACTGGGACGCGGCTCTCTCAAGACTCCGTCCACTCAAAGGGCCCAGCTGCTGCCCAACTGGAGGGCGGGGGCTTGGGGGTTTCTTTTTTTTTTTTTTTTTAATTTTTTTTTTCAACGTTTATTTATTTTTGGGACAGAGAGAGACAGAGCATGAACGGGGGAGGGGCAGAGAGAGAGGGAGACACAGAATCGGAAACAGGCTCCAGGCTCTGAGCCATCAGCCCAGAGCCTGACACGGGGCTTGAACTCACGGACCCCGAGATCGTGACCTGGCTGAAGTCGGACGCTTAACCAACTGCGCCACCCAGGCGCCCCCAGGGGTTTCTTTTAAAAGAACAAACTCTAAAAGGCTGTGGTTTCTCAAGCAAAAGACACACGTGATGCATACACATATTCAGCTACCAGGGCAATTCTATTTTTTTGAATCCTTAGGAGGTTGGGGGACAGAGACAGAGAGAAAACAGTAGAGAACAGTGGAGAAAGAGAAAATTTAACATTTGTTTGATCCCCAGTGAAAGCGACGCCCTTCCTTATGCCTGACACATCACTGACGCTCAATAAATACTTGCTGAATGAATAAATCCATCAAACACATGCCACAGATAGTGGTAGAATTAGTAGAAGACCTTTTGGTTGAGGCTTGACTATTAGGTAAGAATGACAGCAAGAAAAACAGTCAACAAGCCCATGAAGGAACTCTACTTCTGTGTTTATAGTTCAGTTTCACGGTGTATTTCTATCCCACTCTATACTTTCTCCTAATATAGCTCAAATTTGAAAGTACCAGCTGGGCCACACTTACCAGTGGTATATGACCCAAGAGATCGAATATTCTCCCTAGTTACTACGGTGCTTTTCATACATGAGAGGTCACTTTTGGTCTGTGATCAACACAGAACTTGTTAGCTCAACAAAAAGTCACCTCCTTCGCTTGAAGTTTAAGTGTAGGCTAACAAATGAAATGATTATTTGCTCTCCCTTGCTGTCAGCATTTGGTCTTTAGCTCTGATCTGCATTGAAATCTATTGTGTGAATGGTACACGCACGCATGTGTGTGCACACGTGTTTGTGTGTGAACGTATACAGCTCTCTCTTACACGCACTGCACAGACACATGCAAAGGCATACAGATATCTGTGATTCTTGGGAGCAGTATAGCGCCATATTCTTATACAGCTATTGAGATGAAACACACATACCCTCCAATTTGTACAGCTTCTCAGTAGGGGAAAGCTCCAGAGCAGCATGAAAAGTCACACCAGCTGCTGAAGAGGAAACTGCCTGGGCTTTGAAACACTGCCGCAATTGGCCTAACAGCTCTGATATTATGTCATTAATAAAAGTCTTATCACCCCATCCTTGTGCATCTGAATCTCATTTTTTAAATGTGCTTTTAATTTTTGTCCCCAGACTAATCTGCATCTCCCAGGCCTTGTTGAATTCTGGGTAGAAAGTTAGAGAAGAAACGGGCCATGCCCCCCTCCCCACCCCCTCAACGGGCCTGTGACAGGCCCGGAGAACTTAGCAGGCATTCAAGCTACCTAAGGAGAAGCCTGGGATGTTCCAGATCGTAACAAATGATAACATTTTATAGATTAAAAAAAAAGAGAGAGAGAGAGAGAGAGAGAGAAAAAACAGAAAAACCCCAAAATGTAATCAGATCAGGTTTTGATGTGTGCAGTTAACTTTTCTTTACTGGCAACTAAAACTCATCGTGTATTTAAGAACATTTTGAAATTTGTCCCCGTAATGTTTTCAATTAGAAGCTTTCTTGCATGTGACGCATCAAGGGAAAAACAACACTTCGAGTTAGAACGAAGGTACTCCCAGAGACGAGTATGATTAATGGGATAATCTTGTAGATTACAATAGTTAGAGGCAGTTCCTGCCATTCCCAGCTCTCCAAGGACTGGGACGATTCACTCCGATACGAACAGCTGCACATTCCTCAGTCCCATTATTATCCAATGCAAGGCCGCGTTCAGCATGTTCAAATTCCTATAATATCCACATTTGGCAATTTCCTATTGTGCAACTTCAGTTTCAGAAGTTAAAGCTTCGCGTTTCGTGTGATTACTTGATAGAGTTTACAAATGGAATTGATTTTCTAAAGCATCATTAAAGGTTGCTCTGTGAGAAACCAGACAAAACAGTGCCCCAACAAGCCAAAAAGCTTTTATGTGGCACTTTGGAAACACAAAGGGCAGCCTGTCATCTGCCAGTCAGTCCCCAGGCGTCGCCCTGAGGGGCAGGTGAATGTTTTTATTCCTGGTTGACAGAGAAGAAACAGCCACAGAGGAGTTAAGAGACCCGGCCCGGGGCTTGCTGCATGATTGAGGGAGTTAGGATTAAGAATGCCCGGTTCCCTGCCTCTGATTTCCATGCTTAGCCCACGGGGCAAGCCATCACTTTCTGGGACCCCAGCTCAGCTGCACAGTCAGTGGAGAAAATATAAATTCCCCTATGTCTCCGTAGCAGATGCGGCTATAGTGATATTGGTTGAAATCTGATTATAACCTTTCTGTTTTCTAGAAGAGGAGATGGTGGAGTTAAAGCCTGCAAAGGACCTTGAGTAAAAACATCTAGACAAACGATAATTCCCCCTTATATGTGTCTCACTCCATCTTCCAAATTAGATTCTCTTCCCTATCGTTAATAGTTTGGGACACGTTGACTAATCTTCAATTTTTCACCTCTAAGCAAAGACTCTTCTTCCCTGTTCAATATGCTGCATCCTTCAATATTTTCGCTGTTTGCCCACGAGCTTTTAGGCTTTGGATGTTCCTCTGCAAATTGTCTCAGGCGAGGAAGACATAAAGCTCACACTGAGTAAAATCGTAGCTCAAAGGGAGTTTTAGGTGGGGCCCTTCTCCCTCCTGGTTGCGCTATTTTCCTCTCAAAGGCTGGAGAGATCTCGCCCCACCTGACGGTCGGCATCTTGAGTCTGTTTTTCTGTAAAAACGGAATAATATGAAACTGTTCATACTACGACATAAATAACTGATGGCAGCTTAAAGTGCTCGTAGCCATGTGTGTCTGGCAAGATCCAAAGCTTTAAACTACAGAGAAGATGTTTAGTCCAATGAAAATTCAGGTGCGTAACAGGTGGAGGGAGATTTGAATGGTGTGGAGGGAGGGAGAGAGAGGGGGACGTTACTGCAGCTCCTGAAATCATCCTGAAAGCAAACCAGTGGTTCCTAATTGTGAGTGTGGATCAGCATTACCTGGAGGGCTTGCTAAACCACAGATTGCTGGCCCCATCCCCAGAGTTACTGACTCACCAGGCGCGGAATGGGGCCCAAGAATTGGCACGTGCAACAAACCCCCAGGTGCTGCGGCCCATTGGTGATCCACACTTTGAGGTGCCACGGACACGGACACTGCGTGCTCCATGGACACCAGAAGACAGTCTCAGCAAGCACTTCTGATGCCCACAATCCAATGAGTCAAGCTTTTAAGGAAAGGGTGACTACCCCAATCTGAGTAGGTACAATAAGCTAAGAAAAGGTGAGTCGGTGGGATGGAGATTTTGGCTAAATGGCCTTGCTTTGCCATTCTTTCTGACGCAGGCCATCCAGGAAAGGAGACCCGGGAGCTGGAGGCACTTTACAAGGACAGCTTTTCAGGGTGTTTGGAAATGAGGATTGTTAACCAGCACTCTAATTGACCTCAGCTGTCACAATGGTAAACAAAGAGATGTAGCCCGGTACCCAGGGATCAACCATCGGGGGTTTGTAGATCAATATCCACACCTTGAACTGCACTTGAAAGCAAATTAAAAGCCAGTGTGGACTGCACAGTATACAACCCAAGGTGTAAGCAATGATTTGCAAAAATTCTTTAATTGGAGTCGATAGGAAATGTCTCTTGCTTCTTTTTTTTCCTTCCATTTCACCTAGCTTGCTAGTGATTTTATTTTTCTTCCAGACATCACAGATGTTGGCTAGCGGGATGGGGCAACACTGATAATCTAAACTCTTGGACTCTCATTAATTTATACAAATTGGAACCTATTACCACAAAGAGAACATGTAAGTCAACTTATGTACTTACTATAAGACCAAAGAAGAGAAAACAGTTACTAAAATCCAACTGGCCTTCCGTATGAGTGTTCGTGACATCACTCTATGTCCATAGTATATGGAAGTTATGAGAGAGAAAGGGAATATATATATGTGATACATATGCACATATGCACATACGGACTGCCTTCTTCCCTCTCCACCTGTAGCAAAAGTAAAGAACACGTTTCCATTGCGTACAGTAAAAAAATTAAAAAGAAATGTGAGACTGGTTTTCAATGTCTATAGTATGTCCTTTGATATAAAATACACCTAAATTAAATTTTTGTCTCCCTTGGAGTTGGAGAGTACATCAGAGATATTTTTAGGTTTAGAAGAGTACAGTTTGTCTCTGGCCCTCTCCCTTCAAAAGAGAACTTCCTCAGGAACTCTTAAAAGGCAAGCTTGGTTTATAACTTCTGTCCAAATACATATGTAGACTTTTGAATGAACATAAACATCTTCATTACATGTGTTTTCCTCTTTTTTTTTTTTTTTCTAGCTACGTCCGCTGTGGTTTCAGGCTTCTCAATGCCAAGTTGTGGGCAATCAACTTCTAAGTCAGTTAAAAGGCCTTTAGGTTAAGCAGTAATTCAGACTGTAATAGTCTGAGGTGGTTTCCCAGTACAGCCCTGCGGAAGGAAAGAAAACACATCAGTTCTCTGAAAGTTGGCTTCTCTTTCTCCAGAGCTCAAGTGCATTTTAGGTGCCTTAAACCATGCATACCCCAGAATTACACAATTGGGTGGAAAATTAGATCAATTTCCTTTTTATATATTGTTCATATTTTAGAAAATGAATAACTTCCCCTTTCTAAGCTGGAAAGTGCAAACATGAATGGATACATCAGTGTGCTTTCAGTGAAAATGTTTAAGTTTCCTGAGTCTGTTTAGATGTACAAATAAAAGTCAAGACCACCACCATTAACTCACTGTTATAAAAATCCTGAAGTGGAATCTTCTCTACTCCACTGACTTCTCGAATCAAATATTCATTTCCTTTTGGGGGGTTGGGGGAGGGTTTTAAGAAGATTCCCAAAAATGGCCATGTAGTCATTTAATAACATTCAGAAAACTGAATTCATTTAACCAAACAAGTAATCGAGAACCCATCACATGGTAGGTGCTAAGGAAGATGTTAGGTAGGATGGAGTTAAGTACTAGTGTGTGTTAGGTACTATGGGAATTTCAAGGCCTTTTTTTAAATTAAGTTTATTTATTTTTGAGAGAGAGAGGGCACAGCAGGGGAGGGGTAGAGAGAGAGGGAGACAGAGAATACGAAGCAGGCTCCAGGCTCCAAGCTGTCAGCACAGAGCCTGATGCGGGGCTCAAACACATGAACTGTGAGATCATGACCTGATCCAAGGTCAGTTGCTTAACCAACTGAGCCATCCAGGCGCCCCTCAAAGCCTTTTAAAGAGACCAGATCGGGGGTCCTGGGTGGCTCAGTCAGTTAAGTGCCGACTTCTGCTCAGGTTATGATCTTGCAGTTTGTGAGTTCGAGCCCCACATCAGCCTCTCTGCTGTCAGCACAGAGCCTGCTCTGGATCCTATGCCCACCCCCTTCTGTGCCCCTCCCCTGCTTGCTCGCTCTCTCTCTCTCTCTCTCTCTCTCTCTCAAAAATAAATATTTTTAAAAAGAGAGACAAGATTAGCGCCAATGCAAAGACTAGAGAATGAAGAAAGATGGGATTTCATTAGGTACTACACTGTGAGATGCTGATTAGAAGGAAGAAAATGAGAGTTTAACCTTATAAAAATTCCAAATTTTGCATCTAGAATCCAGATCCGGCTTTCTTCTCTCTTACTTGGCTGAGAATGAATAGAAAGCACAGGTGCAGGGTGGAAAGCGGGCAGGTTTGACACCACAGGCACAAGATGGTGTACGCGTGCTCAAATTCTGTAACTTCTCTAAGCCTCAGTAGTTTGACCCATAGAACAGAGATCATAACCCCTCCCTCATGGTGTAGTAAGGATTAACTCCATTAAAACCCACAGTACGGAGCTCATCATAGAAAATGAAGTAGGTGGTAGCTATTATCATTGAAGTGAGAGCACCTGGGTGGCTCAGCTGGTTAAGCATCCGACGCAGGCTCAGGTCATGATCTCACAGTTTGTGGATTCAAGCCCCGCATCGGATCTCTGCTGTCAGCACAGAGCCTGCTTCAGATCTTCTTTCTCTCACTCTGCCCCTCCCCTGCTCTCTCTCTCTCAAAAATAAATAAACATTTAAAAAGATAATAAAGTAAGTGATCATTATTACAAGAGGAATCAATCCTTCTCATCAGTTGGCCTAAAATGCTTTGGGGGAAGAATAATTTACCTCCCCAGGCACTGCTGTGGATTTCTGGCGTGGGTTGAAAGACACAGACCGTCAACACCCTCTCTCTTCTCCCAAATCATTTGTGTTTGGGATTTTATATACGGAGTGTTCCATGCCCCTACCTTCACTCCTTTTCAGATTTCTCTCTCAACACTAGATTCAGAAGCTCTCTTCAATCCTTCTCTCTTGAACACCCAATTAATCTTTGAAAGAAGAATAATCACTTCCTGCTGAATGGGATGTCTGACTTTCGAAGTGCTTGTATGCCTTGTCTCATTTTATTCCTACAAAGCCTTGTGAGAGAGTTAAGAACAGTATTAGTTTTCTCATCTATAAAGTAGGAATAGTGGGGCACCTCGGTGGTTCAGTCGGTTAAGCATCTGACTCTTGATCTCAGCTCAGGCCATGACCTTGCGGTTGATGAGATTGAGCCCCGCATGGGGCTCTGCAAGGACAGCTGGGAGACTGCTTGGGATTCTCTCTCCCTCTCTCCCCCTCCCTCTCTTTCTCTCTCTCAAAATAAAGAAATATTTTTAAACAATTTTTTAAATTTGTTAAGCAGGAACTGTAAGGCACAGAGAGGTTATCCAACTGGCCTGCAGTCACACAGTGAGTCTCTAGCTGGGCCTGTATGACACCGGCTCTTCCCATCCACACTTCTGCATGATTTCCACCAGAATTTGCACCCAGAGCTTTGCCTGATCATTGCCTGATGTTGCATGGAACCCGGTGAGACGGTTTGCATCCGTTCACGTAGTTCCTCTGTAAATATGTCCGGGGTGCTATGTGCCAAGCACTCTTCCATGCACCAAACAGCTCAGTAAACAAAAGAGCCATGATTTCTATTCTCATGAAGTCTACACGCTGCGGGGAGAGACAGACAATAGACAAGAAAAAAAAAATATTTGGTTTCTTTGATAAGGAGAGAAAGCAGCAAGAGGAGTGGAAAGTGGGGGAATCGGTGTTGGGGGGATTGTAGTGGGGAGAGGGGTGTTGCGATTGCAGGTGGGGCAGTCAGGAAGAGAGCAAATGAGAAGGTGGCGTTTTGCGTAAACACAGAAGCAGGTGAAGGGCAAGGCTTGGAGCCATCCGGGAGAAGAGAAGGCTAGAGCGTAGCAGCACCAAGGGCCAGAGTTGGGGCTCTTCCTGGAATAACCGAGAAACGGCAGGTTGGCCAGCGTGACTCTGCCCCACTGAGCTGCACAATTCGAAGACGGGAGTGGGAGGTAGAGTCAGAGGAGCGAGGGGGCGGGGCGGGCAGGAGCCAAACTGGGGGAGGGGCGGGGCGCTTGTGAATCACTGTCAGGACTCTGCTTTTGCTCGAGTAAATCTGGAGCCACTGCAGGGTTTGCAGCAGTGGAGTGTTAAACGACATTAACAGCTGCTCCGTTGAGCATGGACTCCGAGGGGATGGGCAGAGTGGAAGCAGGGAGACAGCGAGGAGCCATTTCTATAATCCAGGTGCAAGACGATGGCGGTTCGGGTGGCGCCCTCGCCTCACACCTATTCCATGGTGAACCACAGTTAACTCAGTGGCGCTAACGAAGTCAAGGCCAAGGGATCCTGGGAGTATCCATTGGGCCAGTATCACCAACCTGAGCTTCTAGACTTTTGGAGGTCCTTAACTGGTTCCTACATGTCAACACCCCTAAAGGAGACCTTTTGGAAGGTTGCTCAGGCTAGGACACCAAGTTTCTTTGCAACGAGCTGGATTTGCATCACCTTGGCTCTGTACGCTGATCAGAAGAGCGATGCCCGTCTTTAATTTTTTTTGCGGGGGGTAGAAAAATAAATGAATATTTGACAGATGGGGTTTGTTTTGTAGACATGATTTTTCAAAGCATGGGGCCCACTCTAGGTGGCAGTTAATAGGTTCATTTCTCGGTGATAAAATAGGAAAAACCCCTGGAGTAACTGATGGCAATAGACCCCTTTCCAGCCCACACAGCCGTCTCTGTTCTTGATTCCCCTGGGCGGAGGCAGATGAAGGTATGTGCCTGGGTCAGCAAAGATGTGGGGCTGAATTTGCAGCACATGCCCTCTGGGAAGGAGACAGCATGGTGGAGGGACAGTGTGCTGCCAGTCAGAGCATGTCACTCTGGGCCTCAGTTTCCCCATCTGTGGAATTAATTTGAGCCTGGTGACCCCCGTGGTCCACCTGGGCTCTAGGTGTCTGTGATATTGTGGATGGTCTCTGGCCATGAGGAATGGAAGAGAGAAGATTTCGTTTAACATCTGGTCCAGAATCCAGGTAACCAGTTCAGCACTGAACTCTTTTGTGCACCTAGAAAATGTGAGCACAAGTAAATCTTTCTCAGTCTTGGCATAAGAAGGATATTTTACATCCATCTTACAGGCTAACCATGGTGATGTTTTCCCAAACTCTGAGATGAGAAAGATGTTATAAAACCTGCCTTTTGTTGAATGAATGTGATAGTCGAGTCATACTCCTGAAATATATTGGGGTCAAGGTCTTTGGGTGGGATTAAGTCATGGCTCAGCTGTAATTTGTTTTGTTTGGTTTTTAAGAGCAAAGAATATGTGGAAATACTTTGTTTTGTTTTTTATCAAATCTCTGGAGCTCAAGTGATATACTTCAAGGGCCAGCCATACTCTGTGGCTTATCATCTTGGCAGAAAAAGCAACTGTTAGGAGGTCAAACGAAGGCCCATTTCATCCCCTACAGGACAGCTGACACCTTCCATTCCCAGACTGACTCTTATTCCTCCAGCTTAGCCTTGAGGCGTTGTTCTCTAAGAAAATGCAATGCGTTAAGAAGATTGTCACTGAAGTTACTCCCAGATTTACTTTTTAAAGACTGAGTCAGATCAGCTTTTGGTTAGAGGAGCAAGTACTGACAGCATGTTTTCTTGGGAGAGAAGAGAGGGGCCCCTGGGACAGAGAGGATTCAGGAAGCAAAGGCTGGATGCACCAAAGTCCAATGGTGCCTTCTTGCCAGTGTTTCCCAGGCAGTCCTATCGTAATTCCCCTGTGTGGCTTCAAGAACCCAATTGTCCCTGGAAGTAAACTCAGAGTCATATTTGTACTTACTGAAGTACACGTTGTCAGCTCTTTCCCTGTTGCCTTCTTGGTTGTTAAATGATGGATATCCCCGCGTATAGGATTGTGGGTCTGGGAATCTTAGAGGTCACATAGTCCAACTTTCCACTCCAAACAGAGATTCTTTCTGGCCCACCGAGGGCCTCTCTGTTGGTGCTTAAGTCTTTCCAGCGACAAGGGACACAGAGCACTTAGGTTTAAATGATGGGCTGTTTTATATTTAGAAAGCTCTTCCTTATATTGAGTCAAATTCTCTCTCCCTAACCTTCCAGCCATCCACTTGTCATCCTCCTGAATTACTCTGATTAGTCGATCTCAGAGTCTACATTCAAACTTCCTCACCTGATCATCAAGGTCCCCCCACCCTCACTTTATTGTTCCTTTCACTGACATAATTTCATGAAAAATCCTGTTAAATCCTAATGACTGCACATGGGACAAGCCTGTGCCTATTTCAGAAGGAAAGGAAGGCTGGGGATCCTAAGCTAACCTTAGTCCTGGGCAGACCGTAAGCACAGCTTGGATATTCCATGGGGCAGGCCACATTCTCCCTGGAGATACTCCCAGTGCTTTTAATATGTGCATTTCCCAGGCTCTAATAACCGTTCGCATTTTCTAATAGTTTCTAATATCTTACTTAAAATTAATCCACAATGAATATTTTGACACAAAACCCCAAAGGAAATTGCTTCCTATCCAAATTAAGTACAAAATTGGGGAAAACTTTTAAAGGTTCCTTAACAGACTGTGCTCAGGAAACTGCCTACCATATTTCACTGGGCTCTTCATGACATCTAGTGGTAAAGGCTGGAAGAGTTTACGGTACTCTGAGAGCTACTGAGAACGTGGGAAAAAATCTTAATCTTATTTAATATCTGCTTTTTGAATATTTTATTTTGTGAAATTTTAAACTGAATTCATTTTTCAATCTGCTATAAGGATATACTCACCCTTATTTTAGGCATCTTTACTGCGTTATACCTTTTATATCTGAGCTTATTTTGAAATCAATCAAATCTCTTTTTTCACAGATTTTTTTTCACAGAGAAACACACCATCCTCCTTTAGAAAAAAAAAGCCATTTTGGATCAGCATAAATAACTATATTTTGATCAGGAAGCATACTACAAAAACGTTTTTGCGTAAATGTATTCGTCTTCAAATGTGGTTTTAAGACTTTGGGTTCCTGTGAAATCTGAGTCATTTATAGCTAACCTTGAATGTATTGTTATTCACAATTAGAAGTAGATAAATTTCACAGGCAGAGAAGCTGACAAGTCTTTAAGACTTCACACTTAGTTTTGCAGGAAGAGCTGAAGTTAATTAGAAGTGATTATACATACATTGCATGTGTGTGTGTGTTTGTGTTGTTGCACACAGACACCACAAAGGCCTCGGGAAGGTTGCATTTTTTTACGTTTTAAAAATAAACATAATCTCCTTCCCATGTGTTGCCATAAGCCCAGTAAATCTAGGAAGCTCAGCAGTATTGAACAAGGTCATTTCTTGTCAGGACTCCAAGGGGGAGCAGGAATCAGCCCTGTGTATCAGATGCTGGCCTTCTAATCCCCGCTCGGCACTGGCTTCCCGGGCATGGGGGACGGGGCGTGCCAGCGGCGACACTCTGGCAGATGGAGGCTTTGACGTGAGCACTGTCAGCATCAGGACTGTGGCTCTCTACCTACAGAGCCCCTTGTAAGATGGAAATATGTCCTCACCTTGGTAATAAAGGCAAAGTGAGTTTATTCACTTCTTGGTTCTGGTGAAGAGGAAAGTAATCATGAAAAGATTTATCCAGTCACTACCTCAAAATCAAAGAGGATTCATTTATTCTGGTGTTTGTGTGTTTAAATATATACCTAGTATATTCTTCAATTAAATACATGTATTGAATTCAATGTCAAAGCCTTTCACCAGTCAGCTTTTCCAGAGATCCAGGGTGGGCTGTCGGTAGTTGTTCTCTGAGGGGCTTGCTGCTAGAGCCTTTGGGTAGACAGGGCTGGTGCCCGGCTCAGCAGGTGGGAGGTCTGGTGGGTTCACTGGGTCGGGCCTCACGTTTAAGCCTCTGGTGAAGAGCCTGAGACCTGGGTGTATGGGGGTAGACTTGGATCCTGGGTCCACAGGAACCAACCAGGCACTGAGGACCATTGGGATAGACCAGCGTCTAGGTGTGTGGGGGCCAGTCTGAAACTGGAATGAGCCTGAATCCTGCTTTCACCCAAGTGGTGCCGGAGGCTGGGGCCACAGGGGCCTGGTGCTAGGACAAGGCTGGAGGCCTGGAGCTATAGACATTGGCCTGTATAACCTGGGGCCTTAGGGACCAGCCTGGATCTTGATCTGCACGGGCTGTTTTGGCACTGGGATGGCTCAGGAATCTGGGTCCATGGTGCTGATCTGGTGGTGGGGCAGCAGGTCCGTAGTTTAGGTCCACGGGGCCAGACTGGCACTAGGGTGGGCTGGGAATGTGAGTCACCAGAGTTGGCCTGTTGCTGGGGCAGGCTGGCTCTGGGGCCCACATGCTCACTCCATTCTGTCTTCCACACGGAGGGTGTCTCTCTCCATGCTGGGCTGCCCAGGCTTGAGAGAGGCAGCATGGGGGTAGTGTCAATCGCTTTCCTACCCTCGTCGGTGCATCTTTTCTTATGTCTGTGCTTCACCCACATGCTATAGTCCATCACCTGGAATCCTTGGCTCTTGCGACGATATATTTGAATGTGGATACTTACTCAAACTGATGTTTCTGGGGGGTGATGAGCACTAGAAACTCCTATGCCATCATTTTGCTAATGTCATTCTAACTCCTATGAAGAACACTTACAACTTAGGGCACCTGGGTGGCTCAGTTGGTTACGCATCTGACTCTTGACTTTGGCTCAGGTCATCATCTCATGGTTCTGAATTTAAGCATCGCATCAGGCTCCATGCTGACAACATGGAGCCTGCTTGGGATTTTTTCTCTCCCTCTCTCTGCCCCTCCCCCTACCACTCTTCTCTCTCTCTCTCTCTCTCTCTCTCTCTCTCTCTCTCTCTCATAAACTTTTTAAAAAAAGAACACATACAACTCAATATCAATAAAAAAACTAATTTTTTAATGGCAAAAGTTCTTTCTTCAGTGAACTGGCTAATAAGCACATAAAAAGATGTTAGACCTTGTTAGCTATCAAAGAAATGCAAATCAAAACCACAATGAGATATCACTTTATGCCTATTAGGATAACTAGAATCAAAGAGACATAAAAACAAGTTTTGGTAAGGATATGGAGAAATAAGAACCCTCATACATTGCTTGTGGGGATGTAAAATGATGTAGCCACTTAGGAAAAGAGTCTGGAATTCCTCAAATGATTAAACATAGAATTAGCATAGGAACCGTGATTCCACTCCTAGGTATATCCAAAAGAAATGAAAATACATGCATATATAAAACTTAGATATGAATTAAAATCAAACAAGCAAAAAACCCCAAAACTTATATATGAATATTTATAGCAGCATGTTTATAACAGCCAAAAATAGAAACAACCCAAATGTCCATCAGCAAATGAATACATAAATGGATGTAGTATATGTATACAACAGAGTACTATTCAGCCATATAAAAAAATAGGGGACTTTACCACCCCACTTACATTGATGAGCATGTCATCCAAACAGAAAATCAACAAGGAAACAGGGGCTCTGAATGACACACTGGACTAGATGGATTTAACAGACATATTTAACATTCTTTTCAAGTGCACACAGAATATTCTCCAGAATAGATCGCATATTAGGCCACAAAACAAGTCTCAACAAATTCAAAAAACCTGAAGTCATACCATGCATCTTTTTCTGACCACAAAGCTATGAAACTAGAAATCAACCAAAAGAAAAAAATTTAGAAAGAACTCTCACACCTACATAGAGGTCAACCAAGAAATCAAAGAAGAAATCAAAAATTACATGGAAACAAATGAAAATGAAAACACAGCAGTCCAAAATCTTTGGGATGCAGCAGAAGTGGTTCTAAGAGGGAAGTTTATAGCAATACAAGCCACCCTCAAAAATCAAGAAAAATCTCAGCAAGCAATTTAACCTTACATAAAGGAGCTAGAAAAAGAAGAACAAACAAAACACAAACCCATCAAAAAGAAGGAAATAATAAATATTAGAGCAGAAATAAATGAAATAGAAATTTTAAAAATATAGAAAAGATCAATGAAAACAGGAGCTGGTTCTTTAAAAAGATCAACAAAATTGATAAACCTCTAGTCAGACTCATCAAAAAAGAAAATAAAAAAGGAAAAAAAAAAGAGATAGAGAGAGGACCCAAATAAACAAAATCACTAATTAAAAGAGGAGAAATAACAATCAACACTACAGAAATACAATTGTAACAGAATATTATGAAAACATATATGCCAACATACTGGATAACCTAGAAGAAGTAGATAAATTCCTAGAAACATACAACCTACCAAAGCTAAAGCAGAATAGAAAATTTTAATAGACCAATTACCAGCAATGAAATTGAATCAGTAATAATAAAAAAAAAAAAACTACCCCCAAAAAACAAGTGTAGGTAGGATAAGACAGCTTCACAGATGAAGTCTACCAAATATTTAAAGAAGACTTAATACCTATTGTTCTCAAACTATTCCAAAAAAATAGAAGGAAAACTTCCAAATTCATTCTATGAGGCCAGTATCACCCTGATACCAAAAACAGATAAAGGTGACTTAAAAAAGAGAAATATCAGCTAATATCTCATGAATATAGATGTAAAAATCCGCAACAAAACATTAGCAAATTGGATTCAATAACATATTTTTTAAAACCATACATCATAATTAAGTGGGATTTATTCCCAGGATGCAAGTATGGTTCAATATTTGCAAAACAATCAGTGTGATACATCACATCAGTAAGATAAAAGATTAAAACTATATGATCATTTTAACAGATACAGAAAAAAGCATTCAACAAAGCACAACACCCATTCATGATAAAAATTCTCTGCAAAATAGGTCTAAAGGGAATATACCTCAACATAATAAAGGCTTTATAAGAAAAACCCACAGTCAACATAATACTCAGTGGTAAAAAACTGGCAGTTTTCCCCCTAAGGTCAGGAACAAGACAAGCATGTCCACTCTTATGACTTTTATTCAACATAATGCTGAAAGTCCTAGCCACAGCAATTAGCCAACATAAAGAAATAAAAGGCATCCAAATGGGTGAGGAAGAAATAAAACTCTCACTATTTGCAGATGACATGATACTATATATAGAAAACCCTAGAGACTCCACCAAAAAAAAAACTACTAGAAGTGATAAATGAACTCAGTAAAATCACAGGATACAAAATCAATGTACAGAAATCTGACTGCATTCCTATACACTAATAATGAAGCAGCAGAAAGTGAAATTAAGAAAATAATCCCATTTGCAATTGCACCCAAACCAATAAAATATCTAGGAATAAACTTAACCAAGGAGGTGAAAGATCTATATTCTGAAAACTATAAAACACTAATGAAAGAAATTCAAGACAACACAAAGAAATGGACAAGTACTCCGTGCTCATGAGTTGGAAGAACAAATATTATTAAAATGTCTATACCATCCAAAGCAATCTGCACATATAACGCAATCACTATCAAAACACCAATAGCATTTTGCACAGAATTAGAACAAACAATCCTAAAATTTGTATGGAAGCACAAAAGACCTCAAATAGCCAAAGCCATCTTGAAAACGAAAAGCAAAACTGGAGGTATCACAATTCCAGACTTCAAGTTATATTACAAAGTGGTAGTAATTAAAATAGTATGGTATTGGCATAAAAACAGACATATAGATCAATGGAATAGACCAGAAAGCCTAGAAATAAACCCATAATTATGTGGTCAATTAATCTTTGACAAAGGAGGAATGGATATACAATGGAAAAAAAGACAGTCTCTTCAACAAATGGTATTGGGAAAATTGAACAGTTACATACAAATTAAACTGGACCACTTTCTTTCACCATACACAAAAATAAACCCAAAATGGATGAAATGTGAAACCTGAAATCATAAAAATCCTTGAAGACAGCACAAGTAGTACTTTCTCTGACATTGGTCATAGCAACATTTTTCTAGATCGGTCTCCTGAGTCAAGGGAAATAAAGGCAAAAATAAACTACATCCAAATAAAAAGTTTCTGCACAGCAAAGGAAAAAAACTAAAAGGCAATCTACTAAATGGGAGAAGATATTTGCAAATGACATATCCAATAAAAGGTTTAATATCCAAAGTATATAAAGAACTGCTACAGGGGCTCCTGGGTGGCTCAGTCAGTTAAGCGTCCAACTTCAGCTCAGGTCATGATCTCACAGATCGTGAGTTCGAGCCCCGCATCAGGCTCTGTGCTGACAGCTCAGGACATGAAGCCTGCTTTGGATTCTGTGTCTCCTTCTCTCTCTGCCCCTCCCCCACTTGTAGTCTGTCTCTCAAAAATAAATAGACATTTTAAAAATTAAAAAAAAAAACTGCTACAACGTAACATCCCAAAAATAAATAACCCAATTAAAAAATGGGCAGAAGACATGAACAGACATTTCTCCAAAGAAGACATACAGATAGCCAGCAGACATATAAAAAGATGCCCAACATCACCAATCATTAGGAAAATGCAAATCAAAACTACAAGATATCACCTCACACCTGTCAGAATGGTTACAATAAAAAACACAAGAAACAACAACTGTTGGTAAGGATGTGAAGGAAAGGAACGCTCGTGTACTGTTGGTGGGAATGCAAACTGGTACAGCCACTGTGGAATAAAGTATGGAGGTTCCTCAAAAGTTACAAATAGAAATAACATATGATCCAGTAATCGCACTACTGGGTATTTACCCCAAACATACAAAAACACTAATTCAAAGGGATACATGCATCACTATGTTTACAGCAGCATTATTTATAACAGCTAAACTATGGAAGCAGCCCAAGTGTCCATCAATAGATGAATGGATAAAGATGTGGTGTTATGTATGTATGTATGTGTGTGTGTGTGTGTGTGTGTGTATATATATATATATATACATATATATATATATATATATATATATATATATATATATATATGTATATATACACCAGAGAGGAGGATGGGTGAAGTAAGTGATGGGGATTAAAGAGTATATTTATTATGATAAAAATTTTTAATTAAAAAGACATTAAAAAAATAGTAAGTACTGATATATATGGATGCACCTTGAAAAGATGTTAGGTGAAAGAAGCCAGTCACAAAAACCACACATCATGTGATTTCATTAATATGAAATATCCAGAATAGGGAAATCTATAGAGACAGGAAGTAAATTAGTAGTTATGTAGGAGTGGGGGTAATGGAGAGATAGGAGGTTGATTGCTAAAGAGAATGGGGTGATCTTTAAAAGTTTCTCCGGCGTCCAACTTCAGCCAGGTCACGATCTCGCGGTCCGTGAGTTCGAGCCCCGCGTCGGGCTCTGGGCTGATGGCTCAGAGCCTGGAGCCTGCTTCCGATTCTGTGTCTCCCTCTCTCTCTGCCCCTCCCCCGTTCATGCTCTCTCTCTGTCCCAAAAATAAATAAACGTTGAAAAAAAAAAAAATTAAAAGTTTCTCCTATCCTAATCCATTCTATCACTAAGTAACATGTATCTTTCTTAGTTGAATATTTACATTTTCTTAAAATATTTTAAAACCTTATTTTTCATGAACATACATCTCTATCAACCTAAATGATGGGCCTAGCTTTAGACTCAAATTATTTTTTACAATGGATTAAACAATCTCAGGCACAGTCTATAAATAAAATAGCATCCATCTGAAACTTCCACTTCTTATAATGACACCAGAGGTAATTCAGATTAGTCACCCACAGGTGATGACTAAATATGCCAGACAAAATGTTTAGAATCTTCTTGAAAACATCAAAGAATTTAGCCAAAATCAACAAGACTAATTTTCCCTGAGGGCATTTGTCAATACTGGGTGAAGAAGCTATGTAATTGAGTTGCATTTTTGCACCCTCCTGGGAAAGTAGCTATGAACCTTGAGGGCATATCAGGGGCAAGAACAGTAAGAAACCATCCACAGGCCTGAGCAGGAACCACAAAACACACAGTCCCCTTGGGGAAGAAAGGGAAAGAAGGCATGAAATAGAAGCAAACCTATCCTAGACAAGAGAGTTAATATATTACATTAAAAACAGACAAACTAGGGGTGCCTGGGTGGCTCAGCCGATTAAATGTCCAACTTCGGCTCAGGTCCTGATCTCATGGTTTGTGAGTTCTGGCCCCGCGTCAGGTTCTGTGCTGACAGTTCAGAGCCTGAAGCCCACTTTGGATTCTATGTCTCTCTTTCTCTCTGCTCCCCTGCTTATGCTCTGTCTCTCTCTCCTTCAAAAATAAATAAACATTCAAAAAGTAATTTTTTTTTTAAAAAGAGACAACTAGACTGTAAAACAAAAAAGCATGGTTAGAAATTAAATTCACTTCTTACATATAAAGTTCAATTTACCAGGAAGATAGAGCATGGCTAAATATGTATGTATCTAACAATGTGATAGCAAAACTAAAAATTAAAAACTGACAACACTCCAAGGAGAAACACCCAAAGCTAATAGACATGAACTGTATCCAACAATTAAAGAATACACATTCTTTTCAAGCATATTTTCAAAAACCACATTTACAAAACATTTACCAAAAATTACATTATCAATTATATTATATTAATATAAATTATTATGTTAAATAACTGTACTAAAATGTATTTTAATATGCATAGGGCCACAAGTCAGCTTCAACAGATTTCAACAGATATCATATAGAATATGCTTTCTGACCTCAATGTAATTAAGCTAGAAATCAAAACTAAACACCTATAAAACCTCCCATTTGTTTGGAAATGAACATATATTCTTCCAAACAGCTCATGGGTAAAAGAAAAAATAGAAAATATTTTGGCCTCGACAACAAGAGCTTGTGGAATACAGTTCAACCAGTTCTTAGGAATACATAGCTTTAAAGCATATATTCTAAAAACAAAGCTGAAAATTAGTGAGATAAATCTCCACTACAAGAAGTAGGGAAAAAAGTAAAATAAATGTAAAGAAATCTATAGGAAAAGAAAAAATAAAGATAAACATAAATTACTGAATCAGAAAAAAAACATGCAAAATAGAGATTCAATAAAACCAAAGTTATCTCATTAAAACATTTAATGAAATTGATAAACCTTTATGTGACTAAGAAAAACCAAAATATTGATCAACAGGTGAATGAGTAAATACATTTTGATATAGACAGTAGAATACTATTCAGCATTAAAAAAATACTGTAAGTATACATAACTTACAGTTATGGACGACTCTAACAATAGTTTGAATAAAAGAAGTCAGGCATTCTGCAACCAAGAAACAGACTCTTACCCAGACACTGAATTGGTGGACATCTTGGTCTTAAACTTACTAAGCTCCATAGCTGTAAGAAATACATTTCTGTTGCTGATAAGCCAAACAAACAAACAAACAAAAAGGTCAGAGAGAAAAGGTAATATGTATAATTTTATTGACATGAAATTCTTAAAAATGCAAACTAATCTATAGTGATAGAAAGTTGATTGGTGGATGGCTGAGGGGGAGGGTAACAAGGGTTATAAAGGGCTCTTTTATGGAGTAACTTGTAGCAAACCAATGCTCCCATGAAAACAGGAAAACCAGATAAAACATGACTGCATCCACACGAGAGAGCCTTTGAGGCAACCAAGACTTAAGAGGCTAAGGTCACAGATGGAAGAACTCCTGAAAGGAGTGTCAACAACCTTGTCACACTTTTAATTGCTGCATGAGGCTGCAAGTCCGGATAGGTTACAGGCAAAGGCTTTTGCTGGGAAGCAGAAAAACTAGAACAGCTTTTGGCTATCTCCCAGAACTGGACAGACAGAGATTTGAGGACCCACGATCCCAGTGATAAAGGAGGAACAGAAAACAAATCTTAACCTACAGCTGAATTTTCCCTCAAGACTTTAGCTACATTATGAAGCTACATGGAATTAGAGATAGGAAGTTAGAGAATCTCTGAAAGCAGAGTGCTCATTAGTCTCATAGTGTTAAGGAGGTAAGAATAAAAATTCAAATCTTCCAAGGGGAGGGGTCTCAGTAAATATATTGGGCTGCTTGAACTCAGCTTATTGGATAAACCCATGGGTAAAGTAATCTACCCCACTGTGTCCGCCTAACCAAGGAAATTGTAAACTCATTGTGAAAGATGACAGCATCATCCAAAGGCTTGACTAACTGTTCATTCACACTGTCTAGCATGCAACAGGTATTAAGTAAATATTAATCAAATAGTATCAACTATGTCAAGAGATAGGATCAAATGACTGAAATCAAGGGGAAAAAAGATAAACAACAGAAACAAACTGACAAATTATTCAGATACTGGAGTTAGCAGGACTTTAAAATAAGTACAATTTCGGGGCACCTGAGTGGCTCAGTTGGTTAAGCATCTGACTCTTGATTTCAGCTCAGGACATGATCTCATGGTTTGTGGGTTTGAGCCTCATGTCGGGCTCTGCACTGTCAGCACAGAGTCTGCTTGGGATGCTCTTTCTCCCCGTTTATCTGCCCCTCCCCCGCTCATGCAGTCTCTCAAAAGAAATGGATAAACTTAAAAAAAAATTTTTTTAATAAGCACAACTTCTTTGTTAGAGAAAAAAATGAAAATGTTTTAAATGAGATGGGAAAAAATAGAGAATATCACCAGCGATTTAGCATCTTTTGAGAAAAATCCAATCGAAGTTCTAGGAATGAAAAATGTAATACTGAAATTAACAACTTTGTAAGTTTAACAGGGAATCATGATACCAGCAGAAAGGCTAAAACAACTAGAAGAAGTGTCAGTAGAAAATAAGTAGATTGCAGTGCAGAAAGTAAAAAGATAAATACAGAAGAAACAGCAAGACACAGTGAAAACGACTGACGTGTGGAATGGGAATTCAAGGACAAGAGAGAGAAAATGGACCTAGAAGGAATATTTGAAAAGGTAATGGCAAGTAAAGTTTACAACTGTTAAAAAACATTAAGTACAAGTTACAGTATCATATTATGGGGTTTATAACTTGTAAATACAATATAATGTGACAACACTACCAAAATGATGGATGGAAACTAAAGAGAACAACAGTCCTTCAACTTTCCTATATTTTGTGAAGCACCATGTTAAATCTAAGGGGTATATAAAAGATACATAATGCATTCTCTAGAGTAGCCACTAAAGAAAAAAAATTTAATTGAATTATGAAATTTTTGTTTAACACATAGAGAAAGATTTTAAAAAAAAGAGAAAAGAACTAAACACAGATGGGACAACTAGAAAATAAGTAACAAAATGGTAGACCTAAATAAGTCATATTAATCATCAATCTAAATGTAAATAGAATAATTCCAATTAAAAGGCAGAGATTGTCAGACTGGATTTTTTTTCAATGTTTGTTTATTTATTTTAAGAGAGAGAGAGAAAGAGAAAGAGAGGGCGGGAGAGAGGGAGAGAGAGAATCCCAAGCAGGCTCCATGCTCAGCACAGCTGGACATAGGGTTTGAACCCATGAACCATGAGATCATGACCTGAGCTGAAATCAATGGTCAGTCGCTTAACCAACTAGGCCATCCAGGCACCCCATCAGACTAGATTTTAAAATACCCAACTAAATACATTCTACAAGAAAGATATTTTAAATACAGATACACTGAAAGTTAAAAAGTTATAAAATCTATGCTATTCAAACAATCAGAAGAAAACTGGAGTGACTATCTTAATTTCAGACAAATAAACAAACCTCAAGAAAGGGAATATTACCAGATATATAAAGAAACGGTTATGATTAAAGGGTCAATTCATCAGAAAGACATAATGTATATGTGCTTTAAGTCAAACATACAATCAGAGTTGGAGTTTGTAACACTACTCCCTTAGTAATTAATAGAATAACAAACAATAAAATTAGTAAGGCTGTAGATGAGCAACACTGCCAACCATCTTGATTTCACTAATATTTATAAAAAATACCAAACTCAACAACTGCAGAATATACATTTTTTTTGAAGTGTTCACAGGATATTCATCAAGATAGATTATTACCCTGGGACAGAAAAAAGTCTCAAAAAAATGCCAAAAGATTGAAATCTTAGAGTATGTTCTCTTACAAAAACAGAATTAAATTAAAAATCAACAAAAGTAAGATGATTAGAAAATCCCCAAATATTTGTAAATTAGGCAATATAATTCTAAATTACCCTAAGTAAATCAAAGAATAAATTATAAGAGAATTTTCAAATATTTTGAATTGAATTACAATAAAAAAAATAAAAATTTTGGTATTCACCTGAAGCACAGCTTAGCAGGAAGTTTATAATTTTAAATGCTTATATTAGAAAAGAAAATTTATGATCAAAGTTTTTATATTAATGGTAGAAAAAAGGAGCAAATTAAACACAAATTAAGTAGATATAAGGAAATAAAGAGAAGTGTATAAAGAAATAAAATTTAAAAAATAACAAAGCCAAAATTCATTCTTGGTAAGATTAATAAAATGTATAACCCCAATGCAAGATGGTTTTACAAAAAAGAGAGAAAGAAAAAAAATTACCAATAATGGAAATGCAAAAGGTCTACATAGATCTTTCAGGCATTGGAGGGTAACAAGGGGATATTAAGAAAAACTTTATTTTACTAAATATGACAACTTAAATGAAAAATAAATTCCTTGGAATAAAATTTACCAAAGTGGACACAGAGTGATATAGAAAAGCTCAATAATTCTAGTATCTATCGAATAAATATTTAAAAATATTCCACTAGGGGCGCCTGGGTAGCTCAGTTGACTTTTGATTTCAGTTCAGGTCATGATCCCTGGGTAGTGGACTTGAGCCCTATGCTGAGGTCTGTGCTGAAGGTAGAGCCTACTTCAGATACTCTCTTTCTCTCCCTCTGCCCCTCTCACCCATGCACTCTCTTTTTTCTCTCTAAAATTGAATTTAAAATATATATATATATATATATATATATATATATTCCACAAAAAACTAGTGAGTTCTACTGCACATTTAAACAATAACCAGCATAATCCTGATATTAGAAACTGACAAAGAAATTATAACATAAGAAGAGTAAAAAAAAAATCCTTCACAAGTATAGACACAAAAAAGCCTCAGCAAACTAATTTAGTTAATTTAATCCAGCAACATATGAAAATAATAATACATCAGGACTAAGTGCAGTTAATCCAAGAAAAGCAAGGTCGGTTTAACATTTGAAAATCTATTTATATTATTCACCATATTAAAATAATAAAGAAGGACACATGCATAATCATCTCAGTAATGCAGAAAAAGTACTTGGCAAAATCTATCACCCATTCGTGATATTTTTAAATTCAAGCAAATAAGAAATAGAAAGGAACTTCACCAAGTTAATAATGGACATTGTTCAAAAATCTGCAACTAATACTAATGGTGAACACTAAATGCTATCCCCCTAAGATCAAGAATTTAAGCAAGGATGTTTACTCACTAATTCTATTCAAAATTATACTAAAATCCCTAGGCCATGCAATAAAGCAAAAAAAGGAAAGATATAAAGTCTGGAAAGGAATAATTGAAACTGTCTCTATTTGCATATGATGATTGTTTACATAGAAAATCACAAGAAATCCATTAAAAAACTACTAGAACCCATAAAGAGTTCATGAAAGTGCCAACACTAGTGGGTCAATATACAAAAATTAACAGTTTTACTCTACGGTAGTAACAAACAATTGGAAAATAAAATGTTTAAAATTCCATCTGCAATAATGTCAAAAACATCAAATAGCTGACAGTAAATCTAGTAATGAAAGAAGGGCTTCCATATGGAAAACTATAAAGTTTTGGCTTGAGAAATTAAAGAGGATCTAAATAAATGGAGATATTGTGTGTCTGTGTGTGTGTGTGTGTGTGTGTGTGTGTGTGTGTGCGTATATATACGTGTATATATATATATATATATATATATATATATATATATATATATATACTGTTCATAGATTGGAAGCCTTAATATTGTTAAGGTGTTACATTCAATGAAATCTAAATTGATGAACTGATTCTGAAGTGAAAATGCAAAGAATCCAGAATAACAGCAACAAAAAAATCTTGATTAAGAAGAAAGTTGGATTAGGGCACCTGGGTGGCTCAGTCAGTTATGCACCCAACTCTTGGTTTCAGCTCAGGGTCATGATCTCATGGTTCGTGAGTTTGAGCCCTGCATTGGGCTCTGCACTGCCGGCCACAGAGTCTGCTTGGGATTCTGTCTCCTTCTCTTTCTGCCCTCCCCCACTGTCTGTCTGTCTGTCTCTCTCTCTCTCTCTCTCTCAAAAATAAATAAACATTAAAAAAAAGAGAAGAAGAAAGTTGGATGAATTATATTATCTGATTTCAAGATACACTACAAAGCTCAAGTAATCAAGACAATGTACTGGTCACATAACAGTAGACAAACAGATCTATGGAATAGAATGGAGAGTCCAGAAATAGGCTTATACAGTTCATTATTTTCAACAAGCATGATAGAATTATATGTCCGTAGCAACAGCTAATTCCTGAAATGCCATACATATATTAGAGTCCCAGTAACAGTTGCAGTAGGGTACTCTGAAAAGCAAGTTGTTGGACCAGAATTTTTAGCATTTCCCAAATTCAGTGAATTCCATATTTGATAAGCAACAAAGCAAAAGCTTCCTCTTACATTGTGGATTAAGAATTCTTAAGTTCCAGGAAGAAAAAAAAAAAAAACTGTTTTAAGAAAACCAAAATGTGAACATCCAAATATCCTCCCCTTGCAGTTGCTAGCCTCAGTCAAAACTCAGATGAAGTGACACCAATTCACCTTACCTTTTAACGGACACCAATTTAACTTCTGCACAAGCCTATCCCAGTGGTTTGAACTGGCCTATCCACTTATGCCCAGGCTCCCTGCCATTGTCCTTTTTGAGTTAGATACTCACTCATCTTTATTTTTTTTTTAACATTTTTTAATGTTTATTTATTTTTGAAGGAGAGAGACACAGAGCATGAGGGGGGAGAGGTGGAGGGAGAAGGAGACACAGAATCCGAAGCAAGCTCCAAGCTCTGAGCTGTCAGCACAGAGCCCAACAAGGGGCTCGAACCCACAAACTGTGAGATCATGACCTGAGCCAAAATCACACACTGAACTGACTGAGCTACCCAGGTGCCCCTAAATACTCGTCTTTAAACTGAAAAAGTTACCTGCAGTTAAAGCTGAACTCATGCAGAAGCATTCCTAATACTGTCAGTGTGCTGACTCCTTTGAGAGAATTATGTGGCCAGGGAAATAAATGAAACAGCAACACTATTTTTACTATCCTTGGTCTGTAAGGTCAGTCAGGCATACTACAAGGATCTAGTGAAGAAATTCTCTATTACTCAAAAACTCAGAACAGTGATTTTAACAACGTATGCATTCAATACTACCCTATAAAATTACAAGCCTTAATTACTAAGAAATCTAAATGACCCATCCAGGAGTCTGACAGAGGAATTATCTCTGTGAAATAAGGAACTTTTAAGAGAATGAAAGTAGTCATGAAATAGCATTCTAGAATGACAGCTGGGACAAAATTTACAATTACAAACAAAACAGGAAAAAAGGCACCTGATTATAAGAACTAAAGCCTTTAATGACAACTTCAAAGCAGTGTTTCATATTCTCTTATGGAATGTTGCCATCAATCACTACGCCTTGCTAATTGTCATGTAAAACTGTGTTCAATGGTAGACTATGAAAGCTTCTAAATTTCTTTGCCAGAAGGGTTTCAGAATCGTCCTGTCTGCTGACTCCCCCTTCAACCATAAGATTATTAATATAATCAACAGTTCTAATAATTAAGCGCTACAAAGATTGTTTCCACAACTTAATGGGTTGACAATTGGATAGGTCTACCAATTTCAATATTTCTGCATATAACGATGACTTACTCCCTCTTGAATTCATTTAACACCGTTTTACTGACTCCTCCTGTGATCCCTTCTACATTCCTGATGAATACTTTGCTTTTCAGGCTCCTCTTCCAATTCTTTAAGATTTATTCATATTCCCTAGTATTTGCCACTTTTCTTCTTCCCCTTTACATTCTCTCTAGATACTCCCATTCATATACCTATTTTCATTTTCATCACCTAAATGACTCCTAGTTCCCGATCTCTAGCCCTAGGCTCTAAAACCACATTCCCGCCTGTGAACCTACGAGACATCTCCACCGGAAAGCCGAAAAAGCATTTCAGATATATTGGTACGGCAAAAGCCATATTCATCTTCCCCTCCAAACTTGCTGCTTTTCCTCAGAACCAGTACTTCTGCACCCAGTTGTAAACGTGACCCACCTGTCAGCGTGGGCTCCTCTCTCTACTACCTTCCTCCTCCCATAAACTAAGAACAGTCTGATCTCTTTGACAGGACAATAGGAGCTTCCGGTCATGGTCTCTACTTGGCTCTTCCAGCAAGATGGCACATAAATCGTGTGCATTCTACCAAATATGCATTTTTCCTTTACTACTGTGAGATTCTCTTCCTTACCTTACTCTGAAGATTCCTAGCCTCTCAGACCTCAAGCATCTCTCTTCTTGGATCCTGAGAATTTGTTCACTGTTGTTTACTGGTGACAGAGATCAAAGTGACTGGTCTGGTAATAGGGAAAAATCCTTGCATGACTGCTTCTAAGTTAGTAGAGCAAATGAGACTACAAATAACTACAATGTTGCTTGCTAAGTACCAGGACGAAATAACCACAGGATGGTATGGCAGCAAAGGAGGCATACAATCATTGTGTTACCATAATCAGTTTTGCTTCGACTGAGCCTCCTAGATAAGCAGAAGTTCATCAGGTGGACCAGTTAGGTCAGAGAAAGGCATTAGATATCAAGGTACATTCTCATAACTGCTAGTGCCGTGCAGCAGATGGAAATGAAGGGGTGAGGTAGAAGGCTGAGAGATCACATTATGAAGATCTCAAAAAGGAAAGGTAACTAGCAGCCATATGGAGGACACCTTACAGAAGCCAGCTCAGAGGCCAGGAAACAATTAGGAGGCCTCTGCATTATGCCTCCCAAGAAATGACAGCCTTTACAAAGTAGTGGCAGTGAGACAGGACAGTTGGGTACAGAAGGAACACTCACCCTCGCTGGAGATACAAAGTAACACGCATCTCATCTTCATAACCCGCCTAAGAAGTAATGTTCCCACTTTTACACAGGAGGACCTGAAACTCCTAGTATGTTACATGTTCAAGGTGACACAGCTCACAAGTAGGGGAGGCAGAGATTCAAACTCCAAGGATCCTGTTCCAAAGTAGCATAACGGGCCAGTAGCTCAAATGCATGTCCAAGCATAAATCAACAAATCACATTTTCACAACTAGTTCTTTATTCAACCTACCAGATTTAATTCCTAAATAAACTTCCTCTTCCCACAGAGAAGCATAGCAAGTGTAGAGGAAGGAAATACACTCTAGCAAGCCTAGGGTTACGTATCATAAGATTTTAGTATTATGTATGGTATCTATAATTTTAGTAGTATATCCAAATTCTAAAGTTATTTTATGGATACAATTTAGTTACACATTCTCCCAACTAGTAATTTTGCATGGGTCACAAGGTTTAAAGGTAACTTATTCACCTGTAAAATCTCCACTCGGCCCACTTACAGTGCTGAGCATGTAGAAAACAAAGTATTGATCTAAAAATAAAACAAAGCGAAAATGTTTAAAATGACACCAATACTCTTCCTTAAGCAATATAGGCTTAAATGGAGAATAAAAGATTCAGTATTTTAAAATTCATTTGCCTAACAAACATGCTATATGTATGTTATAGAACATACATGTAGGAAAACTTTGAGAACTGCAGAACACCTCTAGTAACGGTGTTAAAAGCCAAGTGAAAGCAATGTTCCTTCAAGGTTTCCCTTTACTGTTCAGTGAGTGGATTTCTTTTCTGTTACTTTTCATTCAAAAAAAAATTAAGGTTAGAAAAGACCAATTCCATATATATAATACACACAAAACCCAATATACCAATTTGAAGCCTATAAATGTTAATACAAGCAACAGGGAAGCCCTAAAGTTCTTTCATTTTCTTAACGCTTACAAAGGAGATGGTTCAAACTGCCTAACTTACTCCAGTGCTTTCTTATTTCAGAATTAAAGATTTATTTTAGACATTAAGAGGAACATGAGAAGATCTGCTGAACCATTTTAGGTAAAAAAGCCTCCTACCCTCCATCTCAGGTGTATTAACAGCAGCCATAGGGGCGCCTGGGTGGCTCAGTCGGTTGAGCGGCCGACTTCAGCTCAGGTCATGATCTCATAGTTCGTGAGTTCAAGCCCCGTGTCAGGCTTTGTGCTGACAGCTCGGAGCCTGGATCTGCTTCAGATTCTGTGTCTCCCTCTCTCTCTAGTGCCCCCTCCCGTTTGCGTGCTCTTTCAAAAATGAATAAATGTTAAAAAAAAATTCTTTTTAAATAGCAGCCATAAATAAAGTGCTGAGGCCAAATGTGCAATACTAGCACCCCTGTGAACACTGCCAAAACTATAGTATAGATCCTCGAGTCTTGAGACAAAGGTGGGAGACAGGTTTCAATTCACCTGTCAACTCCTACAGATTAAGAAGCTACCTCCAGTACAATGAGACTGGGGGATGCTTTGGCCAAAATAGATCATAAAAGTCTGCCATGGGCACAAGAGTAGGTTACCCTTGATCTCAGCCTTATGCTGCAAGACTCTGTACTCAAAATATTTTTGTTTCTATTATGGATTATTTCATTATTGTTTCAAATCAGATGATGCATCCTGATGTGCAATATAATATGCAAAATCAAGGGAAAAGTTTTTTGGGGTGTTTTTGTTTTTTCTGCTATGTCTGACAAAACAAATAATAGACCCAATATTAAGGGCGCCTGAGTGGCTCATTTGGTTAAGTCTCTGACTTCGGCTCAGGTCATGATCTCATAGTTCGTGGTTCAAGCCCTGCATCGGACTCTGCTGACAGCGCAGTCTCTCCTTGGGATTCTCTCTCTCTCTGCCCCTCCCCCACTCAGGCATTCTCTCTGAAAACAGGTAAATCTTTAAAAAAAAAAAAATAATAAACCTAATATTAGTTTTCTAGAAAACACTATCTCAGGGATGGTTTTGGTTAAAATAACTAGCGTTACATTTTTCAAATGCTCCTTTTATTCATCTGCAAAATTCAGTGTATATATATGTAATACATATGTATATACGTGTGTGTATACACACACACACACACACACACATACTGTTTTAGGAGAAAATAGCATTTCAGCTTGGTGATTTAAGTAATGTCAACTACGTATGTTTATTTGTAAAACTTCCCATAGTGTAATGTTATAGTCACCTACAAACATTCATTTTTCACGATTTACAATTTGAATAATCATGGAATGTTTGTATAATGCAACCAGTTGTTATAGAAGAATCACACAAACAACGTAAATCTGATCCCAATCCTTTACAAATATGAAATTACTTTCACTGGTTTTCAAACTGTCAAGTATAAACAGGATGATGAGGTCAGCAATACTTAAGATGAGGCACTTTAACAATTACCCAAAAAAGTATACAAAATGTCAAACAAAACTTGTTCTTAATCCTATCTCTAATTTCAGACGTGATTAATCTGAGATGCTCTATATTAAGGAATGTTATAAACTTTTATTTCTTGCACTTTCCCTACTCAGCTCAAGGCAATGTAATAACTATGAATACATAAGATAGATAGACATTACCACAGACCAGTTAATGTGCTTACATACAAGGGAACTAAACACTATCTAATGACACTGGGGTTTTAGAAAGTGACTGTTTTAACACAAAACTTCTGCATAATTTTTTCATAAACATGTATACATTGGTCTCCCAAAGGCAAAATGCTATCTCAACCATATTTCTAGACAAAAATGCCCTCAAAGGTATTAACTGAATCAAAATTAATAGTCTATGTACTCTTTTCAAACATTTGAATTTTTAATATTCAGAAGTTAAAATTAAAATTTCATTTTAAAAACAGAGAAATTAAAATATTAAATGTACCATACTTTCTAGATTAGTTTTAATACATAAAAAAAGTAGTAACATGTTTTGTTTTGCTAGCCTTTTGTGAAACACCTTTCGAACGTATTATTTGGCCAATTCACTTACAACCTTCAATCCCATTCTCTGTATATTAACACACTATCTTTTTTGTAGTTAATAAATACTTGATTAAAAATATTAATTCCTGTTGCTGCATGAACTCACAGTACTGTATTTTCCCCCATGGTCAGATTTCAACATACCTCTATTAGTAAAGAAAATGGCTGACTCAAATTTTTAAAGGTCATCCAGAAGGGATTAAAATCTGTGGTCCCATTAACAGTTTTAGGTGAGAACAGTTAAATCTCTTTAAACTTATTTCTAGTAGGTTATAACTTGAGCAATTTCTATGGCTCAGATACCCAAATGTTTAATAAACATGAGTTAGTACTCATTTTACCATACTTACTGTTCTAAGTCCATTTATCAAAATCACTTGCTGTGTGTGTACATGAGCACACATGTACTCCTTAATTCCCTAATAAAACAGTCTTGCTCCCCTATAGAAAGAAACTAGCTTTGAATCAATATACTAGCAGACACGTAAGTCCCTTCTAAAATCAGAAGTGTGCCAATTTTCAAATAAATGAAAAGAGAAAATACTTATTTAAAATGACAAAAATTAAGCTTGGCAAAAGTAGTGACTTTTATTTACAACTCCATGTATCAAGATTACAATAAAAACACTAGTGATGCCATCCGAACAAAAGCAATGATTTATTGGTAATGGCAATGAAGGGAATATTGACAGTCTCTGGCGAGAATCAAGCAATTATCCAGGAGCTGTAGATCTGATTGCAATATGCTCTTCCAGTGTCTTTTGTACCTTAGTGGCTTTCTCCTTTTTTGCCAACTACCTAGAAAAACAAAAATAACTTTACATGTACATCTTATTCATTTAGAAGTATGTGTTATTTTCAAAATATTACTAACAGGTAATCATCTTTAAAACCTGGTATTAATTTTTGTCCCTCCATTTTATTTTGGCATGCAGTGTATTTTCATTGTTTGAAGCACACTGTGACCGTCCCTTTCCTCCCAGCCTCAAGGAATTAAAAATAAAACACATGCAGGCTATTTTGGTTTCCCACACTGTTTAAAGGAAAAGTAATGCAATTTTTCAAAACAAGGTTGACAGTTTAGAGAAGTTAATAAAAGGACGATGCTTTATGAGTGAACTATATTTGGCAACCTATTTTTAGGCAATTAGAAATCAAATGTCGATCACAAAATACTCTAGAATTAAAAGAGTATGCTAAACTTATGTCTAAATGCCCAAGATGACAGGTTTCTAGATTTTCTCTCAATATGTAGATTTGCAATGAAAACAGATTAAAAATGGCTAGTTTTGCCTAGTTTCTATTTTAAAAAAAAAAACCCTGGCTGCCACAAATGTACTATAAAAAACATAAAGAATAAATCTTGTTTCTGTCAATTATTAGGAAAATTCTCTGCTGGAGGGCCTACTTGCTACAAATGTGGAAGCATAAAAATGTAAGAATAAACTAGGTTTCTACCAACAGTGCTAGCAAACAAAACCTCTGTGGGAAAGTTCTACAACTAAGTTCTAAGCAAATAATTTACTTAAAACCTGAAATTTATCATTAGATAATGTATTCTCATAGCAGAAACGCCACTGAAGAAATGCAATTGCAAGCTATTGAGTATATATTTGTATACAAGATTTCTATGTACATTTATAAGTGTAATTTTCATATTTTAAATTGATCCTGTTCCAAACGGTAGTCTGAATCAAGCAAAATTCATAAAGGTCTTCTGTACATGCCTGGTCTAAAATGGAACATGGCTGGGTCAATGTCATTCATGAGAGAAGATTATAAAAACCCACTTCATTCTCAATCATATGATGTTAAACATGCTCTTTTCCTGACCTTGAGGAAAACCACTTTTATTACTTCAAAAAGATCTCCTCTCTGATCTACAAAAACCATGTGTTAGCCTAAAAAGCCATAAAAATGCTAAAGAGATAGTCTCGTAAAAGTATGTGGATAAGAGTAAAAAAAATTCAGGGCCAAGGGGAGCCTTCTTAAGAAAGAAGGGGAGCTGGCACTATCTGTATCACAAATGAATTTAAGCATATAAACACTGAAAGCATTATTGATCATCATTATCACTGGGGAACACACAAAACACAGAGCTATTAGATTAAGCAAAAGAAAACAAAAACAACTAATATTAAAAATTAAAATTTTAGCAGATGTGATACAGTGGAAGACACAAATCTGCATACTGTTTCACAGGTTGATAACTCTCAACTTGCCAATGTGTATTCTCTGTAAAAAAGAAGAAATTCAGCATTCCAATATGGATTTTCTCACCCCAAAACATAAAGAAGCTCTTTTATTCATTTTTAAGTGTTTATATTACACCTCAAACAATAGTCTAGGTACATCAAAATTAGGTGTCGAAAATATTTATTCAGTAAAGAGTCCATTGATCTTCTATGTGAATAGTTTAACCCAGCCTAATATTCAGTCCGTCTTTCAACGCCTTGAGCTCACTTGGGTTGGCAAAGCAGAGAACGTGCCCATAATTACCCAGCAAAAAGCCTTTGGGGCTACAGTTCCATTGGGTAAAGGCAAGCAACCTATTATACTAATCAATATATTATGCTAGTACTAGTATAAAAGAAACATATGAAACTATTCTTATTTGATTTTCAAAATGATTCTACAGTTCCCCAAAAATAAAATTTAAACCTTAGATTGGATTAAAAAAACCAACTACTAGTTAAGTCTGAAAGCATTACTAACAACATTTTATTGCAATATTATTTCTCAAAATGTAGTACAAAAATGAAATATGAGACAGGAGAAAGTAAAAAAAGTAAAAGTCAGGGGAGCAACATGGTATAATAACGAAATTAAAGCACCTAGTTGCAAGCCCAAAATAAAAACCAAAACAGAAGGCCAACAGAGCATGGCTAGAATAAGACTTGAAGAAAGAGATGGTTGAGGAAATCTAGGTAACAAGAAGGCTGATCCAGATGATGGAAGCTGTAGAAATCTTGCACCAACAATGGCGAGAACATGGGAAGGGTGAGAGCAGACAGGTGCTATATGGATGAGCAGAGAAGCAAGGAGGGGAGTAGGGTGAGATAAGGTCAATCTTTATATTACTTCATTTTTAAAAATCTTCTGTTTTTAGTTCATTTGAGTTGCATTAAAAAAGCTGAAAAATAAACAGACAGAAATGTTACAAAAATAGCTGATACGGTGAATGGCCAGTTTAGAAGTCTATTTTTATTACAGTGATAGAAAACCTTCTCTGCTTTTCACATGCACCTCATTCCCTAAGAAGCAGAAGCCCCTTCAATTTTGCTCATTTTGTCCGCTTATATGTTATTACTTTTGTATTAAAATAAAGCAATCCATGTATAGAGCATAGTTTAGTAAAGAAAATATCTACTTCCAATTAAGATGGCAAGCTTTTCATGCTGCAACACAAAAAATCCATTTACAACAACAAATAGCCTAAGTGTATATTATAATGTGTGTACAATGCCTATAATAGCCAAAAACAGACAAGTGGGAGATGTGTGCTAGTCTACAATATCCTACAAGTATAACCTTTAAAGTTGTAATAACATGCAAGGTGGTCTAAGATTTCTATCCAACATCCAAGATTCATCAGTATTACCTTAGCTTCTGTCATCTTAGGGACATAAGGAGAAGATCAATGACACTCTGAAAACTAAAATTATCTAGAAACAACTCACACAACATAAAAATGTAAACTGAAAATGCAAAACAATTCTATTTTATCATTCTTGAAACCATTTTATGTAGCTCTTTTCACTACACAAAGTATCAAAACGTTCCTCTCTGTGCTGATAAAAATACATGCCAAATATATTTTGAAATTTTAAATTCTAATTACTATATATAATCCCTTTGAAATTCAGACTGCCTAAACAAAGTCCTGCACCTTTCCATTTTCATGCCCAAATTCTTATTTTCCATTCTCCCTGGAGTGCCCACTGCTATCTTTTCCTCTATCCATATCTACTCCCAGTTTAGTTCAAGACCCTCTTCCTCCACAAAACATTCTCATTCCTTTCCTAGACATTTCTTGGGAAAGAGGAAGTATCACTGGGCTAGGAAAGTATGAGAATATTCTGTACAGGAAGAGACTTGAACTTAAGCTTTGATTAATTTTCATTAACTTTTCAAATGTTTGTGCATTCTCCTTTAAGAATATAAACTCGCTATGACAGGGACTATGATCACACGTGGAGTAGTACTACATGGACCACAAGTACTATACCATGTATCTACCATTTCCTTTTCTAGAAACAAAAGTCACTTGCAATTTTTAGCAAGCGACTCATCAAGACAAAATCTAAAATGGCCAAATTTTATTGCAATTTTCCTACATTGATGTTGTCCTAGCATCATGCCAAAAGCACTGAAATATTAGCTTACTTTTGAGGAACAATTCAATGAATGACACAAGTCTCATTCAGAAACTATTAAAAGGAAATGTAATGTAATATTAACATACACAAATAAGAAAATCGTTCAACCAATTCAAATTTATCAAACATTAAAAGCAAGGGACAAACACCAAGAAAGGAGTCCATGACAGTATTAAATTATTCTCGAAGCAGTTCTCAGTGCAATCTAGGCTGATGGTCCCCGAGACCCTTTCAGGGAGTGTTCAAAGTCAAAACTATTTTCAAAATAATGCTGAATTGTTATTTGCCTTCTTAACTCTCATTGTGTTACAAGTGTACAATGGAGTTTTCCAGAGGCTACATGATCTGTCATGGCAAACCTGACTAAATGGAGAAATAAGAGAATGAGAGGGGTCTATGAAGCCAGATGATAAAATTTGTAAAGCAGAAAACAATGCTCTTCTTGCTAAATTGGTTTTCATTTTGGAAAATATGTAACTTAAAAATATTATATGTGTTAACACATAATGAGTTTATTATTTATAAATAAATAATTTTTAAATTTCTCAGTTTCAGTTTCTTAAAGGGTAAATATTAGATAGATATAGCCTACATTAACAAAAGCTCTTTCTGGTCCTCAATAATACTTAATAGTGTAAAAGGGTCCTGCCACCAAAAAGTTTGAGAACTACCGCTCTACAGTAACGTTAAATAAGGCTATAAGGTATTTAGCTAAATGAACACATAGCCAAATTACGTAACAAACACAAATACTCTCAAGCAAGAAAAATCTAACACCTTTGCTATCCTAAAGACAGTCCAAAACATGTAGTCTGGTAAGTCAAAAGAGAGAGAGAGAGAGGAACCAGGCTAGAAAGCATAGGAGAGGGAGGATATTAGGAAAGGGAGGATGTTAAAACCAAACAAGTGGAGACAGATTCTTAGATGGACAACTATTAATGCACATTAGAAAACTTGACTGAAGGGCAGGCTGGTAAGAAGATGGTCAAGATGGAGCAGTGGTTACTTACAGAAAAAAACAGAAATCAAATAGCATGAGCTGAGGTGAAAAGCAGGGAACCTGAACTGAATTAATGGTATGAGGAAATAATATGGCTTAGAGTAGATCTTACGAAGGAATTAAGCTAAAAACAAACTATGCAAGGCAGTTAAAGCCAAATCCAATGGCATTTAATCCAAACAGGCAAAGTAACAAAGCAGGCAGCCAAAATGTCTTTGGTGCTCACACATTTTCCCAGTACAGCATATCTCATATCATAAAAATGTAGATGTTTAATCTCTGCTTCTTCTGACCTGCCATTACACATATGTCAAACATCTGACATGACAGGTCTAAGTACATAATTGTCCTACAGCTCCCAAAAGTTAATTATGTTAGGAGACAGGAAGATATAGTAGTCGAAAATGACCAGTTAAAAGATCTATGGTCAAGGTTATCAATTTTGTAAAAACAGCATACAATTTTATAAGCTTATCCACAATTAACGCAGTTTCATGAATTTTTCTGTAACTGAATTAAAATTAGATCTGTAGATCCCATCAAAAAGAATAAGAGTTTTCAGGGTGCCCCATGGCTTCAAGTCCCCAAACAGGAGTCGAAACCGTTCAGCAGAATACCTCTTCCTCCAGGCACTGGCAGCCCTGGGGAAACCTCCTGTCATATAATGACCTCCTTACACTCACTTCCCGTTCTAGACGGCTGCCAAGGATCCATCGGAAACACAGTGATACCTCCATGTCCTGTGCTGCTGCACTTAATCTGTGTACCGCTACTGGGTTCTGTTCTGATCAAGCTCTCGGTGGCACTGCCCTGATCTGTGGTTGTAAGATCTTAGGAGTCACCCTAAGGAAGCAAGTAGCAGCAGTTCCACGAATGTACAAAATGTTCTCATTCCTAAGAGTCCCATACATGTTACAAATTCTTTGCAAACCTTAGGACTGCGTTCACAAAATAAAACAAAAACATACACACATACATACATACATACAATCTGCCTGTTCACTGAGAATTTATTTGCTTATGCAACGTGGTCTTCAGCACACAGGTTTAAAAGCATCCCAGTGTCGTAAAACTTTTTGATTAAAATTATTCACGTGACTTTAAATGTTTTCATCAGAAACTATATAATCAAAATCTTAATATCAGCAAAATTCTTAAAAATTCACTTATAATAATGATTTTAACTTACTCCTATTTTGACATTATTCCTAACTACTTTCTATAACCAAACATTTATTTAGTTTGGTTTAGGTTTAAATTAATTTCCTTTTATTTACCTTTTACTTCATTACAGTTAGGGATCTTAATATGAAGTATGGCTGATACACAATGTTACATTAGATTCAACAGTTCTGTACATTATGCTATGTTCAGGAAATATTTTCACCCTCTTATTTGGATACCATTTACTAATACATACTGTATCAGTAGGACTTAATTTTATTAGAAATATCCTTTAGTTACATATCAAAAATGTGATTAGAAGAACCTACTGTTCTAGTTTAACCCCAAATATCATGACATGGTATGATTTTGATCTTAATGAAATTATTTCTTTAAAATTACATTTTTACTTTCCCTAAATACCAATTAAATAAACTTACTCGTTTGAAGTCATTCATATTTGTTGCCTGGACTGGTGTACCAATAAAAGTAAAATATGAAATTCTTGTTGTTTCCTCTTCACCTTGATTGGACTGAACAAATATCTACCCCAACCAAAAAAAAAAAAAAAGATTTTTTATATTAATGATTGTAATCCTTTTTTCATATACATGCTTTAAATTTAACTGGTTTTGTTAGATTATTAATAAAAATACCTTCGACTCTTGGAAGTACTAATCCAAGCTACACTTAAACTACTACTCCTATGGGACTATGAATTCCACTGTTTGCCCTGCTAGCCTCACCTTCTCCAGGATGTCACAGCAAGACACCTACATATAGAAGTTCCTGATAAGTTAGTGTCATGGTGTGGAGGAGTCACACTTAAACTCTTTAGAGAGAATGTTGAAAGAGTATGAAATTCATTACAGAGGACAGACTGCTGTTGAAATTTTATGAAAATTAGTTTCTGACTGAGGAAAGTCTCTGCAGCTATTTTCTGATACTCATCCATTCATTCTATTTCCTAAAATATTAAAAGAAAAAATATTGGAAATCTGCTCCTAAAATTACACTATATTATAGCCTGCATATTTTATTAAGCTTGACTCTTTACATTTTTTAATTAATTTATTTGAGAGAGAGAGAGAGAGCAAGGGAGGGGCAGAGAGAGAGGGAAATCCCAAGCAGGCTCCGTGCTGTCAGCACAGAGCCCGACACGGGGCTCAAACTCACGAATCGTGAGATCATGACATCGGCCAAAATCCAGAGTTGGCTGCTTAACCAACTGAGCCACCAGGCACCCCGACTCTTCATACTTTCTATTTAAAAACTCCCTTCAGCATGATACTAGACAGCAGCTTTACTCACAGATCCTTTTTCAACTTTTTCAATACATTGGATTTTCTTTGTGTGTGTGTGTGTGTGTTTGAATGGCTAAGCTGGAGTTTATTTTGTCTTTTTTTTCTAAATATAACTTATTGTCAAGTTATCTAACATACAGTGTACACAGTGTGCTCTTCGCTTCAGGAATAGATTCCCATGATTCACTGCTTACATACAACACCAGTGCTCATCCCAATAAGTGCCCTCCCTCAATGCCCATCACTGCCACTCATTTTCCCCTCTCTCCTCACCACCCCCATCAACCCCTCAGTCTGTTCTCCATATTTAAGAGTTTTTTATGGTTTGCCTCCCTCTCTGTTTGAAATTATTTTCTCCCCTTCCTTTCCCCATGGTCTTCTGTTAAGTTTCTCAAATTCCACATGAGTGAAAACATGATAACTTTCTCTGACGTATTTCACTTAGCATAATACCCTCCAGTTCCATCCACATTGTTGCAAATGAAGAGTTCATTCTTTCTCATTGCCAAGTAGTATTTTTTTTAAAAAACACATTACTCTAGATGCTGTCTACTTAAGAATATTGCCTCTCTAGGTGCACCTAGGTGGCTCAGTCAATTTAGCATCCGACTCTTGATTTCGGCTCATCATGACCTCACGGTTCATGGAGACTGAGCCCTGTGTCGGTCTCTGTGCTAACAGCACAGAGCCTGCTTAGGATTCTCTCCCCACCCCCCTTTCTGCCCTTCCCCTGCTCACACACAGGTGTGGGTTCTCTCTCTAAAATAAATAAATAAAACATTAAAAAAAGGAAAAGAATTTTGCCTCTCTTGATTTAGACAACATATTTCTTTCATTCTCTGATGGAATTAATCAGTTTTTGGTATTTATAGGCAAGCAGAGATTCATCTCAAACCAAGCTTATCAATTAAAAATTCCAAGACTATAGGGGCGCCTGGGTGGCTCAGTTGGTTGAGCATCTGACTTTGACTCAGGTCATGAGCTCAACTTAATGAGTTTGAGCCCCACATCCGGCTCTGTGCTGTCTGTGCAGAGCCTGCTTCGAGTCCTCTGTTGCCCTCTCTCTGCCCTTCCCCCACTTGTGTTCTCTCTCAAAAACAAATAAATGTTTAAAAAAAAAAATTCCAAGACTATAATAGGTAAACTATTAAACCAGCTCCCCATTTACTTGTAATGCTCTTTGAATCTTATAAGGCACAACAGTTCATATTCACTGCTTTCAAAATTCATCTTACTTTAGCCTTTCCAATCAAAACTGTCATTTTGATTTCAATTTCATCACCAAAAAACTGATAAGCATGTCTGACTGAGATAGAACACAGTACATAAAGACTTGAGCCTGTCACAAGATAACTATGTATAGCAATTCTCAATGACAGAGATTAGGTCGGGATGTTTGGGTTGAAAGGGCTTTTCCAATAAACAAATGCCTCCCTTCTATCACTAAATAAAGCAACAGGTATTGTATTAATGGTACAAATGTAGGTCAGGAAAATATCTGATAACCAATATTCTAGTTTAATATAATCATTTTCTTTGATTTCATTTGGATAAAATATTCCAAATATTGAAATCTCAATGATAATCCTTCCTTCATCTTACTACTAAGAACATATTGTGAAACTCCAGTGAAAACCTCCTAAAATGAACACATTATAGCATTCTTCTAATTTACAAAAACCAGAATCATTTCATTAAATCAAGAAAATTACATTAATTTGGCCCGACTTGCTTTCAGTGACTCTGTGCTGGTTCCCACTGTTTTTATAGGTATTCAATCCACTATTCTCCTTTAACCCTCCTACTCCCTGCTCTGAAAGACTGGGCTGGGAGGGAGAAGGAGGTGGTTGGGAGAACATATGCTGGGTTTCGTTACAATAATTCACAAAAGCAATTAATAACTGCTAAGAAGCAGCTGACTTAATGTAAATTAAGGTAATGTAAAAGTATCTTTTTAAAAAATCATCTGTATTGAGATCATGACCACTACACTATTAAAAACCGTATGTTCTAGAAAACTAAATTGGATTTTACAACTGAATCATCACTCATTACCAGGTATGAAAGATTATGTACAAATATCTTCAGTTTAAGTCTAAATGGTCTATAACAAACTTTTAACAAGAACTGCCAAATATACAAAGTAACTGACATATTCACAAAAAAAAAAAAAAAAAAATCAACCTGTCCTTCCTTTTCAGAACACACACATAAATTAAAAGAAGAAAATTTAATTAGCTCATTATATTACTCATTTCAAATTTTTTCACTCATTTCAAATCAAGAGGACAAAAAACTACCTTAAAGGATCATTTAGAATCACCCAGGATAGTGAAGATAGCATGAACTGTCACCCAAACACCCATTTAAATATTTATATATTTAAATATAATTAAAATACTACTTACAGTTACACTGTTAACATTCTGAAATTTAACGTAACGAAGTGGGACAATACCATCTTCTTTAATATCATCCTCTGTTAGTTCCAGAGCTTGAGTTGGTTCACTTCTTTCTGCTTCTTCAAAATCCATAGATCGGGGTAGATTGATAAAAATTTTTACATATTTAGGACCCTGACCTATAAAATGGTAGAATAAAATTAAATGTAAAACCAAACTTGCAATACTTTCTTCGTTTCACCATTACGTTCAGTCTACACAACCAGATACACATTCAAATATAAGCACATACCTACATGCATCTTCAGGAATTTTAAGAAATTCTGAGTATTTTCACAGACATTCTTTTTTTTTTTTTTTAATAGACACTTACTAGTGTATTCTTGGCCTGCTAGCCTTATACTAAGAACTGAGAATATTAGATTAAAACACACATGCACATATGCATACACATATACATTCACAGACTTCTTGACCTCACCTATAAAAGACACTCTGTAATAATGCAACACTACTAATGAGGAGACGCAGGGAAGGCGGTAAGAGTCTGACAATGCACGCAGGTTAACAAAAAGTTTCATAAAAGGAATTAACATTTGAGCTGGGTCTTGCAGTTGCCAACAATTGGTACATTTGTTATTTAGGAGAAGAGCATTACCAGTGACAACATTTAGCTAAAAGGAAATTAATTCTACAAATTGCCAAATTTCATCTTAGGGATTAAGATGTGCTAAGTGGTTAGATCACATTTAAATAGGATGTCTTAGTCCCTTTAACCTCAGGGTATAATCCAAAACTCATTACTTCATGGCTAGTTAAGGAATCTTAACATATTCATATTGCTTACTCATCTCTATAGCAACTGCTTTCACAAATACTATTTCCAGAAGATATAATTTTATTAATGAAAAATACTAATACATAATCATTTAAAATAACAAATCAGAAGGGAATGCTATCTGATAAACAGGGTGCCTGTTTCTCCCAATTAAAAAGAAAACAGAAAAAAAGTCCTAGTCCCCAAGACTCCCCTCCCAAAAAAATCAATTAAGAACAGGAAAAAGAGGGAGTATAAATAAGGAAAATTCTTCATTTAATAAAAAGAGAAATGCCAGGTCTGTACAATCATGTTTACAGTATCATAATATATAAAGAAGATGAAACTACTAATAGGTCACAAACAGGAAGATACAGAACCTTAGTTTTATCATCTGTAATAGGAGGAATGTGAAATAAATTTCTCCCAGTTGTGATCCCGAAAAATGGCTACTTCGAAACTGGAGTTTCAGAACAAGAATTGGAAGAGTTCCTTTGTTTTCAGATTAAGAGGGGAACTTAAATTCTAAAATAAAAAATTTTAGAAATAAGGTAAAATTTGTCGTTTCATCAGTTCCTAATAATCTTACCTTATTTGCACATTCATTTGTCCCCTTGCTTTGTTCCAGAAACAATTTCACTCTTTCTCAACACAAGGAATATCTACCTCTATTATTTCATTAGTTTTAAAAATGCGCTGACAGATCCACAGAGCAGAAAGTTAAAGGGCTACCCACTACTCACCATTATCTGGCCCTTGAAATTTCATTGAATAAAGCTTAACAGGTTGATTAAATGCCACAGTAATGAGAAGCTGTGAAGAAAATAACAAGTTTTATTTTAAAAGGGCTCTTGAACACCTTGAATATACACAACAGCTAAGAAGAGTTAAAATGATTAATTCAAAGGCAGAAAATATTTAACTCATTTCACAAAACCAATGTAACATTAAAAAATCAGTAAATTGAAAGTAATTTAATTAGACTGACATTTGAGAAATACAATCATCTATTATTCACATAAGGGAATGATGACAAAATTTAAAGGAATAAACTAAACTAAAAACATTCGAGATCCTTGCAGGCTCAGCGGATCATGTGATTCTTGATTTACGGGTTGTGAGTTCGAGCCCCACCTTGGGTGTAGAGCCTATAAAAAAGGAGGGGGTGGGTAATGTCTAAGATCCTAAGGTCTTGTAACCTGTAAACTGGCAAGCATTTTGCCTTCCAAAAAATTAAACAAAATCCCCAAAGTAAAATAAAATTAAACTATATATTTTAGAATATAAGCTGAACGTTTTGTAGGATGGTTTTTCAAGCATGTACCCACATCATCTGATAATATGAAGACACTGCACAGATTATGTGAAGAAACTAGCTCTCAAATGCACTGTACATGATCCAAAACTCAGAAGAATAAGACTTTTAATAGCTCTATGGTAACCTCCAAACCTCCATCCTAAACTTAATCTGGCTAACTGAATCTAGAAGGCCACATAAGGGAACCGGGATAGGAAACATTGTCAGGATGCCGATCTCTAAGAAACCATGAGTCATTTGCTCAGTCTTCTTTCCAGCTAAAATTGTGTATGATGTACGTATCTCTGCTTCTACCCTAGGAGGAAGATTTTCCTGGCAGGAAGATGTCAGGGAAGCTGTGGTCAGTTCTGCTGATATGCATCATCACATTATATTCAGGGCACCATTTACAAGGAACACAATAGTGAACAATATTCTTAAAGCTGTTCAGTAAGGCAGCTGTAGTGGGAGGCAAGATTGAATTTGGATTTATGATTTCAGGATCATTGTGGTCTGTGTGCCTAAGAAAACACCCAGACCATTTCCTCTGGTTATATAAATACTTCTTATACTTGACCTGTAATAGTGTGTCAAAAAATAATAAACATGACATATTTAGAGACTTGAACCACAGGTGAGGAGGAGATGAGAATGGAAAGCTAGAAACAGATCAAGAATCTTTAATCTCTTCCTGAAAACTGTGAAGAATCATGTAAATCTTTTGAGAAAGAGTGGCATGATCAGATTTCTATTTCAGAAGAATAACTTTTGGGGATTCCTGCATGGCTCAGCCAGTTAAGAGTCTGACTCTAATAATTTTTATGTTTATTTATTTTTGGGAGACAGAGAGACAGAGTGGGGGAGGGGCACAGAGAGGGGGCGACACAGAATCTGAAGCAGGCTCCAGGCTCTGAGCTGTCAGCACAGAGCCCGAAGCTTGACTCAAACCCACAAAGCACGGGATCAGGACCTGGGCCGAAGTCACTCAACTGACTGAGCCACCCACGTGCCCCAAGAGTCTGACTCTTGATTTTTCAGCTCAGGTATTAACCTCAGGGTTGTGAGTTCAAGCCCTGCATTGGGCTCAACACTGGATGTGAAGCCTACTTTAAAAAAAAAGAAGAACTTTTGTGAATATGTAGAAGATGAACTGGAATGGGGGACAAAGCAGAGACAACAGACTAGAAAGTAAATTAAGGGAGTGCCTGCGTGAGTCAGCCAGTTAAGCGTCTGATCTTGATTTTGGCTGAAGTCATGATTTCACGGTTCATGGGATCGAGACCCGTGTCGGGCTCTGCACTGACAGCATGGAGCCCGCTTGGGATTCTCCCTCCTTTCTCTCCCTTTCTCTCTCTCTCTCTCTGCCCCTCCCCCACTCGTGCATGAGTGCTTTCTCAAAACAAATGAACATTAAAAAAGGAAAGAAAATTAAGGAAAATAACAGTCAGGATGAAGGTAATGATGGCTTGATCAAGGCAGGACTACACTACTTCCTCTGTGATGACAATGCAGGGAAGTATAGGGAAGTACGATACAGGTTTACAGCTGGGAATGAGGACCGGACATATAGGGAGTACTCATCTAATTATTCTCTTTTTCTCAGATACAGACTCATCTGGGTGGGTAAAAAATAGGGAAGACAGGGGGCGCCTGGGTGGCTCAGTCGGTTGGGTGTCCGACTTCGGCTCAGGTCATGATCTCGCGGTCCGTGAGTTCGAGCCCCGCATTGGGCTCTGTGCTGACAGCTCAGAGCCTGGAGCCTGCTTCAGATTCTGTGTCTCCCTCTTTCTCTGACCCTCCCCCATTCATGCTCTCTCTCTGTCTCAAAAATAAATAAATGTAAAAAAAAAAAAAATAGGGAAGACAGGTCTAGAATGAACAAAAGGATTTAAGAACGGTCAAAGCTCAGCTCAACTCAACTCAGCAGCCGGGCCAATCCAAGAATTCTAAGATTCTGTATAATGACCTTGGCAGCTTATACAGAACAGAGTAAGGAGGTGGGTCTATATCGCCAAAGAAACTGAAACTTAAAAAAAGGAAAGGAAGTGGTCATCTGGGAAGGAGAAACATAAAACCATGAGATGGAAACATGATAAAGAACCCAGAGCAGGCATAAACACTGATGATCCCTATAAGCTTTAACTGGGAAGTATCAATTACCTGTTCATCACAATCAGATTCCAAGAAGGTCATATCTTTTCGTAAACAGTTGTCAAATCCATGCTCATCACTTTCGTTAAGACATTCACAGCCAGCTTTGTTAATAAAAGGCATTAAATCCATCTGAAAAAATTAAATCAAGACTTTAGGCAAAGGATTTCGATTTGGTTTGACAATCTTCATCAGAAACGTAAATACATGATTTTCTCTAGGTTAGACAACTTTAAAAAAACTTCTCTTTTAAGATAGCTACTAAAACTTTTATAATAAGGCTTTCATTTGAATTTCTGACTGAGACCTATCACTATGAAAGCCAAATCTAGGCTTTGTCCACTTGACAAAGTATCAAAAACCAAGTCTTTAACACTAAGATTATAAAATGTTGACATTTTTCGCTAACAGTATTTTGCAGTGGAAAATATACAAATTAAAATATCTGTTAAGATCCAAAGGAAGCCTACCTCCCTCCTCTAGTGGTCATGTGCTCTTTAAACCTACATCCATAAAGAGTTTACATTTGAGATGAATAACAAATAAGGATTAAAACGTTTTTTATTATGGAAAATTTCAAACATGTATAAATAGAATACTACAGTGAACCTCAGGTAGTCAGTCTTTAATAATCCCAGCTACAATAATCAGCTCATGGCCACTCTTGTTTCACCTTTCCCCTGCAAGCAGTCCCTACCCTCCTGTTTTCAAATACATCTTAGACATTTCTTCATTTCATTCATGAACATTTCAGTGTGTTCATGAGCATTTCTGAGAGATAAGGGCTCTTTAAAAAAAATTCTCATTATTATTATCACAACTAAAACAGTGAGTAATACTTTAGTTATCAGCAAATATTTGTGTCCAAATTTCTTGGTCTTATAAATGTTTTACAGTTGAACTGTTAGACTCAAAACAGGACTCCAAATAAAGTATGCCATATTTGGTTAATGTCTCCCAACTCCTTTAATCTATGGTCATCTAGTGCCTATGGATTTCTAATATTTTGGATTTTGCTGATCGCTTCCCTGTGGTATTTAACATCTTTCTGTCTCCTGTGTACGTGTTGGTTAATACTTCCAACACACGGCCAGAGCAGTGACTGTGGGCATCCTTGCATGGTCTCTGACTTTCGCAGGAGTGCCTCTAATGCTCTCTCATTTAGATTTTACGGACGGTTTTAAAAATAAATGGGTAGTGAATTCTGTCAAATGCCTTTTCTCCGTATTAGGAGATTATAACTTTTCTCCTTTAGATTGCTGGATTTTTTTTTACTAATATTTTAAGAGTTTTACAATTGGTCCTAATTGGAACTGGTCAGTGGTTTTTTTTGTTTTTGTTTTGTTTTGATGCACATTTTGTCAGATTCTGGGATCAAGGTCATATTTACTTCAAAAAGAAATTTAGAGAGTTTTCTCTCTTTTTATATGGTCTTAAGTAGTTTGGAATAACACCAGACTATCTGATCTTAAGATCTGGTAGAATATCCCTGTGAAGTCATCTTGCCCTTTATGGTACAGGTCTTCGACTATTTTCTCTACTTCCTCTATGGTGACTGGTCTATTTAGGAGTTCTGCTTCTAGTGGAGTTGATTTTGATAAACTATTTTTCTAGAAAAACATCCATTTAATCTACTAAACAAGGACTAGTTTTAAGTTTACCAAGTATTTTAGATTATCAGTTAATTGCATATTCACCTTTCTATCATAAAGAGTATTATATTTTGTATACAGAGGATACTAATACATGTATGTATCATTCTAAAGAAAACTTTTTTACATGTCAAATAATTAGCAACATAATTATCAATAATTATTAGAATAGATCCTTAATTATTCATGGAGGGGCCTAAATGCTTTTAAAGCCAAAATGCTATTTTGAATTACATTAAATGTTATATTGCATTAGATGTTGAACATATTATTCAGGGTATCATACCATAGCCAATTTAAAAACAGTGGGGGTTGGTGTGCTGGCACTATAAAGCAAAGTTCTACTATTACAGAATCACTTTGAACTTTAAGAACATTTCCCTTGAAAGGACAGTTCTAACAAAATCTTTAAACACTTATGTCTTCCATCCTACCAAGATGCCTCTTCAATGCTGTATCTAGGACTATGATCCCAGGCATGAAGACAACACTGAAATCATGCTTGCAATATCTTAATGATGAAAAATAAATAGGTGATTTACCTGAAGTTGTTTTTGTATTTATTTATCGTGGGGCACACAAAACAAGTTATCACACTCAAACAGTTGCATTAAAGTGCTTTGCTACACAACACTGTCTAGGACAAATTGGCATTATATCTGACTTAACTGCAAATTGACACATTCCAGAAATACGCAATTGGAAATAAATATCACTACCTATGTAATCAACTTGCCAATGAGGAAAGAATAATGAGAAAACAATCAGACAAATCCAGATTGTGGGACAGTCTATAAGACAGATGGTCTCAACCTACGGTGTACAATAAGATAGCCATTAGCCACATGTGATAATTTAAAATTAAATTAATTAAAAGCAGATAAAACTCAAAATTCAGTCCTTCAGTTGCACTAGTCACATAACAAATGCATAATAGCCACATGCATCTAGTGGCTACTAGATTAGACTGGTGCTGGTTTAAACTTTCAAAAAAGGTAGTCATGAAAGGAAAAAAGAGCAGACAGAAGTTTCTAGAACACCAAAGAAAAACAACTTAACTGCAATGTATGATCCTTGACTTGATCCTAGATGGGGGAAAACAGTTATAAAGGATATTTTGGAGATAATTTTAAAAATGTGAATGTAGGCTGTAAATACTAGAGATACTGTAAACCACTGCTAAATTTCTTAGGAGTGCTAATAGTATCATGGTTATGTAAAAGAATGTTCTTGTTCTTAGAAGCTACCTGCTCAAATATTTAGAGATGAACCATCATGATGTCTATACCTTACTTTTTAAATGACTCTGCCAAGAGATAAAAGTATATAAACACCTATCAAGAAAGCAAAACTAGGGGCGCTTGGGTAGCTCAGTTGGTTAAGCATGGGACTCTTGATTTCAGCTCAGGTCATAATCTCATGGTTCGTGGGATCAAGCGCTACACTGGGCCCTGCGCTGACAGCGTGGAGCCTACTTGAGATTCTCTACTTCTCCTCCCTCTACCCCCCCAGCCCGCCACCGCCAAGAAAGCAAAAGTAGCAAAATATTCACAACTGATGAACATAGGTGAATGGTATATATGTTTGTTATACTATTCCATCAATAGTAGAACATTTTTTATGTTCTGTTTTGTTTTGTTTTGTTTTTTTACAGGGGAGAAAATCTAACACAAGACACACAGAAAGTTAGAAAACCCTTTCCATGCTTCCAATTTTGGTTAAAGAAAGATCTGTCTTACTACACAGATGAGGGTCATTTAAGGTTTCATTTCATTTTGTTGAATGATGACAAAATTTGTACACTGAAATCTATAGTTCAGTGGTCAGAATACTGAAATACACTAATAAGCCTCAAGATTCAGAACATTATGCAAATCCAAGTTCAATCCCAGAGTGCCTAGAATTCAAACTTGTGGAGAGGAAGACTTATTGATAGCCCTATGGCTATGAAGCAATACTAGGTATTCTTAACGAATATGAAAAAAAAAAAGAATGATTTAAATTTTCCTAATTTAAATTTAAATATCCCAATGCTTCAATAAACATTTTATAAACTAGAAGTCATTATATTTACAAAAACACTGTCTTATTTCTGAATAAGAACTATTACCATTCTTAACCTACATCTATTGCAATATTTCAAACTCCTCTAAAAGAGATACACGTACCTCTCATACTCTGGCTTCAATCAAATTTGGAGTTCCAAAACTAGGATGTATAAAATCAGTAACTATATAGTCTGTGTGTGTGAAAAGATAACTGAAAGTCTTTAAAACCAAAATTTTATTTAAAAACTGGCAACACAACTATATGCTAACTGAGATACAAATTTTTAAAAATTATTTAAAAAATCCAATTAAAACCTTTTTTAGCTTAAAAAAAAACTGGCAATACATTTTTGCAATGCTTATACTTAAATCTGCTTAAGACACAGGCTTTCATTCACTGATTCTTCCTCCTGTTAAGTGGCTATTTGTGCTGTGAGAATGATGACATTCTTAGAAACACATTACCGATCTTACATAATAACTTTGTAGACATAATAGTTCAAAACTTTTAATGTCTTGATTGACACCAGATGGAAAAAATGAAAATGTTTTTAATAGCTTTTCACAGTGCATTCATAACATGTGCATGAAAACGGAATTTTTTTAAATTTCTTAAAACTTAAGTTTTTCCTGCTTAATTCCTACCTGAGGCCAAAACACTGATATCACGCTTAGCTGATGTGTAAATAAGTAGCCCTCTAGCTAAGCAGCAGGACTGTTCCGCTCTCATTAAGACTTTTTCATGCAAAAACCCTTCACAAATAACGGGAAAAAAAATACAAAGACGTAAACAAATCAGTTTAAGGGTCAAATTAATTTCCAAAATTTTCCAAAAGGTGTCACAACCCTGACTTACACAACATGTTCATACTTTCCAACTGGGTATCACAATTTCAAATGATTACGTAACAGTTCTGTTTTAAACAGATACTAATTGCACCTCCCTAACTTCAAGTAATTAATGCCAGTACCACACGTTAAAGACACTTTTTGAAGATACAACCCCCACCCCGACACTCAAAGAAAAAATCTCTTGTATTCATCTAACTACAGAGTCTCCTTATTCAGTGTAAATTTAAGAGACTTACAGAAAGGACTTGTCGTCCGTGATACACATTCTTTCATATATTAGCTTTAACTTGAGGTAACAATTATTTTTTTTTAACATTCATTTTTGATCTGCCAATACCATTAACTTTAAAAAAGAAAAATTAGGAAAGATACATACAAATATATATTTTGGTATGCAGGATTAACCAAGCTGCATTAATAAGTCAGCTACTACAAAGTGAATTTCTGAATTTTGGTTCCTTCCTGAATAGCTCTCAAATGATAGATACTGAATTATAAAATTTTATTATGTATAATTTTCAAACACTTTTGTGTTCCTAAGTCTTCAAGTTATTATTTGAATAATAATTCTTTTTTTTTAATTTTTTTTTCAACGTTTATTTATTTTTGGGACAGAGAGAGACAGAGCATGAACGGGGGAGGGGCAGAGAGAGAGGGAGACACAGAATCGGAAACAGGCTCCAGGCTCCGAGCCATCAGCCCAGAGCCTGACGCGGGGCTCGAACTCACGGACCGCGAGATCGTGACCTGGCTGAAGTCGGACGCTTAACCGACTGCGTCACCCAGGCGCCCCTGAATAATAATTCTTAAAACTCAGAAAAACATACCTAATGGTAAAATCACACATGATCCTAAAATAACTAGATTTTTGTAACAGAAAAAAGAGGTGCCAGAAAAGAGGGGATACATTTAAAGAGACAGAGAAAACTATAGGGAATTTTAGGAAAGGGAGTTCAGCATAAAATGGTCACACATTAAAATTTACATGTCATTTTACACAACTGTTGAAAAATGGAAAATTTTTCCAATGCACATTTCTTCACATTTTGGGGAGGGGGGAATATATAAATATGTAAATTTAAAAGTACGCATAAATAAAACATATACATTATATACAATAATAAAATCGAAATTAAATGTATGTATATAAATATACATTAAAAATGAGTGAATGTTTAAAACTGGCTATTAAGACAATTCAGAAAACAGATTAAAAAAAAAACAAGTGGCAAAAAAGATTAGCAGAGCAAATTTAGGAAAAATTGTTTTTGATGAGGGCTTAAGGTGATAATATATACAACAGAGACAAAAACCCAACAGTCAGCTAATGAAGTTACTTTTAAAGTTCTTATCTGAAAGTATTCTTAACCAGCAAAAGATAACAGTCAACTTCACTTTAAGCAAACAGTGACAAAAATACATCATGATTTCACTTTTAAGTCTACCTACATAGCCTTTTGGAATATCTGTGTCCTCATTGCTTCCAGGGTCATTTTCTAAGTGCTGCTTGATTTTTTCTTCTAATCCAACAGCATCTGCTCCTTGATATTGATCAATTCTCACTTTGTTTCGAAAAAACAGAAATGTAGGTGTTGCTGATATATTGTTGGTGGCAGCTGTTCCCTAGAATTGGCAAGTTAGATGACGTTAATGAATTAAAATTAATCATTTTTAAACCACTTAGAATATTCATTCTACATCTCTATAGAAGTTAAATATCACAAGCATAAGCAAAAATCACGTAAAATAACGTATTCCCAATTGTTATTTAAGAAAAAGCAGGCCTGTTACTGAGGGCACAACTACATGACCCTTACATTCCCAATGAAGAACCTCCATTTTAAATCAGTTTTAGTATTAAAGACTTCACCCAACCAGCAGAATAGCTTCCAATACAGAAATTATGCTTTACAACAATAGCTAGCTCTCTCATAAGTACATGCTATTTCTTAAGTGGCAAAACCAAAGAGGGTATTGATCAGTCAACACAAAGCAGGGCTACTAGGAAAAAGTACACATCTGAAAAACAGCAGCCCATCTCTCCATGAATACGAAGTAACAGCCTCACCCAACTCTACTCATAGAAATGACTTCTGGCCTCCCTCACTGCAACATCTACCTTTTAAAATTCTGCTCCAACTCCACAATATTATAAAACTAAGTAGCAAGCAAAGGGGTATCAGCTAATTAATGATGGACCCATGGTCTAAACTCTTCATAAGAAGTACAAAGAAAATAGTAAAGCAAACATGTCATCTTGCATATTCAAATACTATGAAGAGGTACCACTATGTTGCTTAAAGAAAAAAAGTTTACATAGAGATGTCTTCTCTAAACCTCAAAAATTAAACACAAAAACAAGACTGACCTTTTAAAACAGTGTTGTCCAAAATGAGACACAAATATAGGCTATATATGTAATTTTAAGGTTCCAATATCCACAACAGAAAAACTGAAATAATTTTAATAGCATATTTTAGTGAATCACTATCCGCATTTTCAACATGGTCACTATAAAAAGTTAATGATGTATTTTACATTTTTTTCATACTAAGCCTTCAAAATCCTATGTATATCTATAGCACTTCTCAACTGGGACTGGCCACGTTTCAAGTGTGCAATAACCACATGCAGCTAGTGGCTATCATACTGCACAAACAGCTCCAGAGGAGAACACTTCTAGATTAGAGACAGAGACTAGTGCGGCCCAGTGCTACAGTCCACTAGTATGCAACAGAAGTACAAAGCAATAACACAGGGTTTATACCAAACCTCAAATACTAACTACAAACGAGGTAACATTAAAATTTTTTTTTCACTCAGAAATGTATCAAAGACACAACCTCACCAAAAAGAGCAGCTACACAGTTATTCCTTAGTTAGAACTACATTTTTAGTGTTGGAAACAACCTTCAAAACATTTTTCCTTAACTCCTCCTCCATATTCTCATATATGCAAATGTCGAACTGTCACATGGCCATTCCAACTAAGTAATCGTAATCCCCACAACACTGTGTCTCAATCAACAGTAATCAACACTCTAAAGTTTCTGCTGAGTATGCAGCTTTGAGGCTAAGATTACACAATGATCAATTCAAATCAAACTATAAGCAAGAATTCTCTGCCAAGGCTTGCTAATCAACCAATGCCTCAGTAGAAGATAATGTCGATTTGCGAAAGATAAACAAAAAATGTAAAACAAAAAACTGCCAGGTGACCTATTAAGTTGAACAACTTATTAGTTTGACATCAGAAAGATATTAATATAAACAAACCCAGAAGCAATTAATATGGGACTACTGTTTTTAACTAATGTAGCCACAATAACATTTGTAATAATTCATGTCAACATAACATTTCCCTATCTTCAAAGGAGTAAGTACTATGTGCATAAAGAGATAAACGAATGAAGGATGACATCAATGTTGAATTTCAAACCAATGTAATTTTTTCTGTTAAAAAGGACTCCTTTCCGGGGTGCCTGGGTGGCTCAGTCGTTTAAGCATCCAACTCTTGATTTCGGCTCAGGTCATGATCCCACAGTTCTTAAGTTTAAGCTCCCCATTAGGCTCTGTGCTGACAGAGGAGTCTGCTTCGGATTCATTCTCTCTCTCTCTCTCTCTCTCTCTCTCTCTCTCTCTCTCTCTCTCTCTCTCCCCCTCCCCTGCTTGGGCTCTTTCTCTCTCAAAATAAACAAACAAACATTAAAAAAAAAAAAAAAGGATTCCTTTCCCTTACCTGACACTGATGTACATCTACTTCCAAGAAAACTGCCTGTGGATACTTATTACTCATAGAACTGAATGCTGGGGCAATCCTTAAACATGGTCCACACCTGTGAGAAAGTAAAACACATGCTTGGTAAAAACACACAAAAGACTGTATTAAATTATACTCTAAAGAACCTGTTAATTAAAATATGAAATCAAACAAACTCTGATGATCCTGGCTTTAGTTGTTCTAATCTTTTCCACTAGAACAATTTAGATACACTTGCATCAATATCACATTGTCCTAATGACTACAGATTTATATTAAGTTTTAAATATAATAATGTTAAGTCTCCCAGCTTTGTTCTCACTGAAATTAAAGATCTAAATAAAAGGAGGAATACGCTATGCTTATAAACTGGAAAACTCAACAGCATCAAAATGTCAATTCTCCTAAATTTGATTTTTTGAAGTCAATGTAAAATCCCAGTAGGTTTTCTTGCAGAAGTTAACAAGTTTAAATTCTAAAACTTATAGGGAAATACCAAAGATAGCCCAAGCCATCTTGAGGTTCAAAGCTGAGAAAATTACATTACTGAATATTAAGAATGATCACACAGCTTTATAAATTAAGAGTGTTCAGTGCTGGTACAATGATAAAAAAAAAAACAAAAAAACTGACCAATGTAAAAGAACAGGTCCAGAAACAAACCCATCCATCCTATCTGCAGCAACCTGATTTATCAAACATGTGACACAGCAGTGCAGTGGGGAAAGGATGGTCTTTGCAATAAGCAGTGCTACGTCAACTAGATAGTCACATGAGAAAATAAATGAATCGTGACCCCTATACCTCACACCATACAAAAACCCAATTCCAGATGGATTACAGGTCTAAGTGTGAGAGATAAAACAATAAGGGTTTTAGGAAAAAATACAAAGGATACTTTCAAATCTTAGGAACAAGCAAAGATTTCTTAAAACACAAAAAGCACTGAAGAAAAAAGGAAATAATTGATATATTGTAATATACTTGATAAATTTGAAAATACTAAGACCTTTTCTTCATTAACATACCAAGTCCCCACAGAGTGGTAAAAAATATCTGTGAAACATATCAAAGGACTTAGACTGCTAATATGTAAAGAATTCCTACAAATCAATAAGAACAAGACTGACACTCAAAAGAAAAATGGGTAAACTCTTAAGGTGGTACTTGACAAATGAGGTTATCTTCATAACAGTCAGTAAATATGAAAAGATACCTCACTTCATTAGTCACCAGGGAAACCAGGGAAAGGAAAATTAAAACTACTTCCATCAAAATAGCTAAAACAAAAAAGAATAAACTATAGTCAAGAATGTGGATCAACTGAACTGTTAGTGACCATGCAAAATGGTATCACCTCTTTAGGGGAAAAGAAAAGAACCTGGCAGTATCTACTAAACCAAGATTTGCGCCTACCTGTCAGCATTTCTGAGTTATATAACCAACAGAAGTGTCTACATATGTTTGCTTTAGGGCATTTGAAAAAATACTGATAGTAGTAACACTTCTTATAACCAAGAGAGGAGACTATTCAAAGTCCTATCAACACAGAATGAGTATATTAACTGCAGTTGCTCATACAGTGGAATACTATACAACAATGAAAATGACTGGTGTAAAACTTCATGCAAAACATGGATTAACCTCACAAATAAAACTGAGAAAAGTAATACATTATATGATTCCATTTATGTATGGTTCAAATACAGGCAAAACAAGTCAATGGTACTACAAATCAGGACATAGGTTACCTTGAGAGTTAATGACAGGATGGGGATATGCAAGAGATTTCAAAAAGCTAGTTATATTATTCTATTTGTCTGGAACCTGATTACATGAGCGTGTGTGTTCAGTTTGTGAAAATTCAACAGGCTACACACTTATAATTACACACTGTTACATCTCAATAGAAGTTCAGACAAAAATCATAGCAATAGCAGATAAGAACACAAGGAAAAGCAAATTCTGAAGCACAAATGTTCATGCCCAAGCTGTGACTGTCTCTCCATTGTTAACATTTTAATCAGTATTTTCATCCTGTGCCATCTATAAACCTCACACCAAAAAGCTAATAACGAATTAACTTCTTAAATATTAAACTTGGTGCTTCTGAAAGTAGGTTTTTGTATCTAACAATCCTCAAATAGGCCCGGAGACCAAATTATAAAGAAACAAACATTTATAGCACTAAGCCTATGTTTGGTTTAGCAAAATACTTCTAGTTATCAATAAGTCTTAAACATTATGGATGGGAGTACAAATTGTTAAATCCTTTTTGAAGAGCCATTAATCACTCTGTCAATTTTAAATGAACACAACCCAAGATTCAACAATCTTACTTCTATACATCAATCCTACCTTAAGACTTAACTCAGTTTCACAATATGTATACAAAGTTCAATGCAATGTTATTAATAGTAAAAAATTAGAAATAATCTACGTGGCAATCAACAAAAATAGTTTCAAATGTTATGACACATTCATACCAGACGATAAGGATAATTTGTAAATTTATACTGTTTAAAATAAAACTAAGTCTCATGATAAAATTCTCTATTACCACATGAAAAAAAAGTGTATACACACATTAGGTGCATCACACAATAATCAGTTAATTACTTATGCAAAGTGGGACTGGAAAAGGAAGAGAGAAAATTTAGAGGAAACTTTTTAAAATTATTCATACTTCTGCATTTTTGTTTTTTTAGGATGAACAGGTATTTGATCTTAAAATATTAAATAACTTGAGATTACAGAATTTAACATTAATTGCATTTAAACAGGTTTCCCAAATGAAGCACAGTGATTTATGCTATACCACAATATATTCATTCTTAAAAGAAATCTCCCTTCTGCACAAGCATGCATTCAAAATAAGACGACTTATGGGAAAAATAAGATCGAGGCAAGCCATGTAAACCCATGCAACTTTGTAAACATATCCCCAAGAAAAAAAAAAACAATAACGTTCTGAGGAAATACTTGGACAGCCAGGCAGGTGGCTCAGACCTAGAGGATACCTCAGGGAATATTTAAAATGAATAAAACCGATGGACTGTAAGTGCCATGACGATCCAGGTGGAAGTGAAGCTCTGAAGCAGTGAGGCTGCACAGAGGAAGCGCAGCCCTGAGAACGAACCCTCGGGGAACAAGTGCCGGGTGCAAGTGCGTGTGTTTTATTAACTTTAACGTCATTAAAATAAACTTGCAAGGGAGCTTGCCTGCATAGCTGAGGGCTTTTCTCTTTCCTGCTAAAGATTCTATTTCTATTTCTGCTCTTCACTACCTAGGAAAAACAGAATGCGAACCAACAGGACTTGCTCATTATACTGACGTCATCACGCTATTCACCAGTCACGTAGGAGTTAACCGGTTGGTGTTAAACAAACAGAAACAAAAACAAAAACAAAAAACACTTCTGGCTAAAATGACTGTACTAAGATTAAGTGTTCCCTTTCAAAATTTAACCTTATCTAGATCCCCTGTTTAATTTTAGTTAGCCATCACAGGTTGTAACTTTAGTCAAAAATGAAAATAAGTCACAGAACACAGAAGCACAAATAAATACAGTGGGATACTTTCACAACATAATCATCCAAATGAATTGATCAGTTATTTTAAGTAAGATGTTTGCCTGCTTAATATCAGCACTTAAGAGTATAAATTTCTATTATTAGCTGAGCTCAGAACAAGTCACCTGATTTCCCCGTATAAAATGGGAAGGGACTAGATTTTCCAGGACCTTTGTGATATCCAAAATATTATGCCCCACATATGCCTGAATTTCAGGATCTTCCTTTTTTCCTCCTGTGCAGTCTTGTTTCTCAGCCCTTAAATAGTATATAACCACAGAGCCTCTGAACTTGTAAAAGAGACCAGAGATCATCTAGTCCACACATTTAAAAAAAAAAAAAAAAAAAAAAAAAAAGCATTCTTTTGCTACTTCTCTTTGACAGGAAGCTTATCTGTTAAACATGTAAAATGGATATGTAAGGATTCTGACTTATGCTTTTTGAGAAAAAACAAAGCAGACAACTCTCCAGCTTTTTGCAATACATAAAGAACCAAACCCAGAAAACTCAAACTTTAAAACTGACCTCACTTAACACAATTATTTGGTAAGTGAGAAATGAAGACCAGAAAAGTTAAATCACTTGCCCAAGATCAGACACTCTAGTAAACGAAAGGGCCACAACAGAACGGTTAACTCCTAACCAATCCAAGATCAGCTTTCTTTGAAAGCACCAAGCTAGGTTCTAAGTATGATTTTTGTTCACAGTCATTATATAAACAAATTCTACTTCATGAACTTGCTGTCCTTCCCTGTTTGCTAGTCAGTGCTCTACCTTGAGCAGTAACATGTGTAAACACATTGCTGACATAATGGCAAGAAAATGTATGTGCTTTCTGTAGAGATATTTTAAAAGTCTATTTTTTCTGTAGGGCACAACCTTAAAGTAGGTAATGTCTAGATTAATTATATTTTAATTAGGGCAGACATAATCATAACTGGTCCTATTAATAACACAAAATGCGGGGCGCCTGGGTGGCGCAGTCGGTTAAGCGTCTGACTTCAGCCAGGTCACGATCTCGCGGTCCAGGAGTTCGAGCCCCGCGTCAGGCTCTGGGCTGATGGCTCAGAGCCTGGAGCCTGTTTCCGATTCTGTGTCTCCCTCTCTCTCTGCCCCTCCCCCGTTCATGCTCTGTCTCTCTCTGTCCCCAAAATAAATAAACGTTGAAAAAAAAAATAACACAAAATGGCTAGCATTCACTGAGCATTTACTATATGTTATACAATTTACAAAACCCTTAAACTCATTTAAACCCTACATTTCTCATTTGAAAGTCAAGAACAATGCAGTACAGTGCTAGAATTTGATTACAAATCCCAACTCTTAACTGCTGTTCCAAATACCCCAAAACAGCGGCTTAAACACTGCTTTCTGTATTTCTCAATTAACTGCCAAGATTAAAATGAATATGCTCTTTTTAAAAAAAATCCAGACACATACCATTTTATAAAGTTCAAATCCAGGCAAAACTAATTTACAGTGTTAGAACTCAAGAACAAGGAAGGGAGCCTGGGTGGCTCGGTTGGTTAAGCAGCTGACTTTGACTCAGGTCATGATCTCACAGCTCGTGAGTTCAAGCCAAGCATCGGGTTCTCCACTCAGCGCAAAGCCTGCTTTGGATCCTCGGTCTCCCTCTCTCTCCCTCTCTCTCTCAAGAAAAAAAAAAAAGGAATTCAAGAACAAGAAGAAAGCAGGCATGGGGCAGGGGTGGTCTACCGTGCTGGCATTCTTGATCTACACGTTAGTTACAAGTGTAACCACTCTGAAAATTTATCAAAGTATACACAAATGATTTGTGTACATTTTGGATGCATGTTATACTTGAATTAAAAAGTTTGCTTTTAAGAAAAATTCTCTGTATGTTCTTTGAGACCTCACCATGTCCTAGTTATCTCTCGTTATCTGCCTGGTCCCTATGGACTGCTGGGCCTGCTATCTTTGTAATTCAGTCTATAGCAATTTTGAACCATATAATTAATGTTATCTATATCTATAATGTATTAGTTGGACAAGCTACCATAACCATTAGAATTCAACATTCTAACCTACACTAACACTATTCTTGGATGGTAATAGTAACACCTAACCAACAACAAAGTAGGACTTGCTTTAACAAAACTGAACAGACGGTAAACACATCTGTAAAAGTGATACATTCATGAATTCAAGATAAAAATCATTCATACTCCATATAATTTCACTTGCACGTGGAATCTAAAAAACACACACACAACACAGCAATTGCACTACTTGGTATTTATTTTATCCAAAGGATACAAAAATACTGATTTAAAGGGGCACATGCATCCCAATGTTTACAGCAGCACTATCACCAATAGCCAAATTGTGGAAAGAGCCCAAATGTCCATCAACTGATGGGTAAAAAAGGTGTGTTGTACACACATAAACACACACAAAATGGAACATTACACAGCCATCAAAAATAGTGAAAGTTTGCCATTTGTAACGACCTGGATGGAACTAGAGTGTACTACGTTAAGCAAAGTCAGTCTGTGAAAGACAAATATGTGGAAGAAACAAAACAGATGAACACAGTGGAAGGGAAGGAAAAGTAGAATAAGATAAAAACAGAGAGTGAGGCAAACCATAACAGACTCTTCACTACAGAGAATAAACAGGAAGGCTGGAGTGGAGGTATGTGGGGAGATAGGCTAATTGGGTGATGGACATTAAGGAGGGCACTTGTTGTGATGAGTACTGGCTGTTATATGTAACTGATGAATCACTAAATTCTCCTGAAACCAACACTACACTGTATGTTAACTAACTTGAGTTTAAATAAAAAGTTGGAACAGAAACAAACACACAAACGAAAAAACCAGAAAGACACATAAATACTGAAAACAAACGGTGGTGGTGGGGAGGGGATAGGTAAACAGATCAAGAAGTACAAACTTCCAGTTATAAAAAAGTCATGGGGATATAAAGTACGGCATACGGATAACACTGTAGTAACTTTGTATGGTGGAAGATGGTGACTATATTTACCGTGGTGAGCATTTTGTAAAGCGTATAACCATCAAATCATTATGCTGTACACCTGAAACTAATATAATATTGTATGCCAAGTATACTTCAATTTAAAATAAAAATCATTCACACTGAGTTTTATGGGAAAGAAAATGCATATTCTTTTGGCATTGGGGCTTACCCACTAGTGATAACAACAAAACTGGCACTGTTTATAACCATTAAATGTATATTTAAAGAGTAACAGTATGGAAATAACAGTTACAAAAACACATCACCACAGTATATAATTCATATATATAATTTTATACTCTAAACAATGCTGTTAGGTTACGTGTTAACATCCCCATGTTACAGGTGGGGAAAGAATATCACAGAATGAACTGAAATGTCCTAGGTCATAAGATTAGTTTGCAAGCAGTGCTGTGGCTAAATAATTCAAGGCAATATTTAAAAAAAAAAAAAAAAAAAAGGTCAGGTTGTGTGCAATACAGGGATGAACCTGCATTTCCTTTCTATTTAGGCTGGGAAAAACAAGGACAACACTTTACACTTCCTGCAGTGCATTCAGCAATGGGACCTTAAATTATTCAACCTGTGGCTCAACATCCTCATGTGTAAAATGGGGATAATTTCAAAGATTATTTTGAGGACTGAATAAGTCAATATAAGTTCTTAAATAAGTCTCTTACAAAAGAAATAATATGTAAATGTTGGCTATTTTAATTATTTAAAAAAAACAACAACACTGGAGAAGGGTGCCAAGACTATTCACTGGGGAAAAAACAGTTTTTTCAACAAATGGTGCTGGGAAAACTGGATAGCGACATAGAAAAGAATGAAAGTGGACTTTTACACCATATACAAAAATTAACTCAAAATGGGTAAAAGAATTTAAAAACTAAAATTACAAAATTCCTGGATGAAAACATAGGGGCAAATCTTCATGACACTGGATTTGACAATGATGTGTGGGATATGACATCAAAAGCACAAGCAACAATAGAAAATATATATAAACTGGACTCCATTAAGACGTAAAAACTTTTGTGCATCAAAGGACACTATCAAGAAAGTGAAAGGCAACCAATGGGAGAAAATATTTATAAACCATTTATCAGATAAGGAATTGATACCCCAAGTATATAAAGAACTCCTATAGGGGCATCTGGCTGGCTCAGTTGGTAGAGTGTGCAACTTCTGAGGTCAGTGTTGTGAGTTCAAGTCCTACGATGGGTGTAAAAATTACTTAAAAATAAAATCTTACCAAAAAAAAAGAAAGAAAGAAAGAACGAACGAACTATAATTCAAGAACAAAAACCCAAACAGTCTAATTCAAAATCAGTAAAGGGCTGGAATCAGCATTTCTCTAAAGAAAATAAATGACCAATAAGCACATGAAAAAATGCTCAACATCATTAGCCATTAAGGAATTACAAACCAAAACCACCAGACCACTTCACACCCATTTAGGATGGCTATTTGGTGCAACCGAATTCTACTCCTAGGTATATACCCCAAAGACTTTTGAAAGCAGGGACTCAAAGACATCCTTGCACACCAATGTCGGTAAGCAGTATTACTCACAATAACCAAAAAGTGGAAACAACCCAAGTGTCCATCAACAGATGAATAAACAATATATAGTATATGCATACGATGAAATTTTTAACTTTAAAAAGGAAATTCTGATACATACTACAATATGGATGAACCCTGAAAACATTATGCTAAGGGAAATAAGCCGGAAACCAAAGGATAAATGTTATATGACTCCACTTACGTGAGATAGCAAAAACAGGCAAATTCATAGAAACAGACAGATGTTACCAGGGTGGGGGACTGGGGGTATTGGGAGTTACCGCTTCATGGGTAAAGTTATTGGTTAATGTTTCTATCTGAGATAATGAAAAGATTCTAGGAAATAGTGGTGATGGTGGTACAACATTGTGAATGTACTTAATGTCACTGAACTGTACATTTAAAAATGGCTAAAATGGTCAATTTTATGTTACATATATTTTATTGCAATTAAAAACACTGAAATACTGGAGAGCCACTGAAGATTTTTAAGCAAAACAGTGACAATCTATATAACATTTTAGTAAAATTAATGTTAGATATAACATGGAAGTAAAGAAAACGGAATAAGGCTTAAAAGTAGGGTTGGAAAAGAAATAAAGAAATAGGTGATAGAGAAAACTATGTTCTTGGCCTAACATGGGACATTAACTTTGATCTAAGAGGTTTCCTACATGATCTATTGATCTACTGGATACAGTTATTTTGAGGGTCTAATACCGATGCTGAGTTATGAAAGTCTGAGGTCACAATCACATACAGTTTGTGGAGGAACACATTAACAGCCAAAATATTACAGAACTTTAAGGCAAATACAATCTTAACAGATTTATAAATTACCTAAATATGCTTTGGAACTTAAAAGCTTTCTAAATTCAAACTTTTGTTCTCAGTTTTTACCATAAAAAATTAAATTCTCATTGCATCAAAATACCTTTTTAAAAATTAACACAGAGCTTTGCCAATCGATGTCTGCAGTTGTTTATGGTTATATGAAACCTCATTGTTAATGGAAGTGTTTCCTTTAATAGCAATGTTTCCCCACTTTTCTCACTTCAACTAATTATTTATCACTGTCTGTCATCTCTTCTGCTATGGTAAGGGGAAAAGAGAGTATTTCATTGAGGGACAAAAGTCTATACATTCCTACAGACTAGAATTAGGAAAGTGAACTAAAAATGAGATTCATTGTTAAAATCATCTCTTCCCTTTTCCAACTCTGGCCTAGGCACTTAGTAAATGTACTTAGTATGTGGTATGTATTCCCCATATTAAGAATATAGACATTGCAGGGGCGCCTGGGTGGCTCAGTCAGTTGAGCACCCAACTTCGGCTCAGGTCATGATCTCACGTTTTGGTTAGTGGGTTCGAGCCCCGTGTCGGGCTCTGTGCTGACAGCTCAGAGCCTGGAGCCTGCTTCGGACTCTGTATCTCCCTCTCTCTCTCTGTGCCTCCCCCACTCATGTGCGATCTCTCTCAAAAATAAACATTAAAAAAAAAAAAAAGAATACAGACATTGCAAAATTGCTAAAGCTGAGAAGATATATTTATAGAATTTTGACATTCCTTTTACACATGTCTTTATAACGAAATCTTTTATCTTCTCCAATTTAATAAACGTGAAAGTCTACATGTCAAATTGGTACTCTCGGCCACCCTATAAAATCCAATATACTCTGCCTTTTCACTTCTGTATAAGACAGAATGATCCAGGAATAAGTCTTTAATTGTTATCATCTCTATCTGCATCCACCCAAGCCCTAAAACTATCTAATCCTAATGCCACCACTTATATACTCAACATTTACTGAATCATGTTCAATAACCACGAATCACTTTTTACCCTCAAAATACTGCCTTATGTTTATATAGTTACCTGGACAATTCAATGGGTTACATAAACAGTAATACCTGCAAGTAAATTTCTCCAGCTCAGGGTAAATGTAAATAACTCGGAGGCTAGGGGGTCAAGGTAAGTCAAATGGAGACCACTAGTTCTTAGAAGGCACTAACATACACAAAGGGAGGCCAGTAAATACACACCCTGGCTGAAATCTTGGTTCCAAAGGCCTACTTCCAACATGTCACTCTCACACCAGGTACACTGCACACTCAAAATGGAAAATCCACCAGCTCTGCGACCAAAAAATCATGTTGAGATTTACCAAAGTCGACATCTCTGTCCTGTTAAACCATCAAGTCAAAAATGGAGTCTATATGGCCAAACCCAGATGTCTGGATACCTGCACTGCATATATACCCACTGTAATTTCTGTGATCGGATGCAGCCGCATACATAAGGGAGGCTAAGTTACAAAGTTACTAACCAAACGAGTAACAAGGCCATTAAGAAAAGTAAAAAGCACCGGACTCAACATTAATTTAAAACGCATTAAATGAGCACTACGTGGATTAGTTGGATAGCCCCAACTGAAGTTTCTAAAGGTTCTACAGAAATGCAATCAGTGAAGAAAGCCAAAGTGTTCGGAAAATTAAGATTTTAGGTTTTCTAAGGTGCAAGTGACAGCTGGCTCCCCGGAAGGAATGGAACAGGCAAAAGCAGGAGAGGCTGCAGGAAGACTCCCACAGACTAGAAGGAACAGAAGTGGGCCACCCCAAGTGGCCTCATCCGAGGATTCAGAAGGGACGGGTGTAGATCTCCCGGGCTGGAATTCGCGGTTGGCCAGGCCTCCGTGCCCTCCAGAGACTCCCTTGCGCACAAACAGGGGAGCTGAGGCCTAACTGGGCAGCGGCCTGGGGCTGCGGCCAGCGCGGGACATTCCGGAGCAGCAGACGGCAAGGAGTCGGGACCCGGAAAAAAAGTGAAGGGAAAGCAGGCACGCACACGCGGGGCCCACAGGCCTCGCGCCCGGCCTCACCCTCGCATGGTGAACTTGACCACGGCGAGTCTGGAGCCCGCGCCGCTCAGCTCCGGCTGGAAATCCGGGTCGCTCCCGACCGGCTTCACTCCCACCATTCTCAGCCCGGCAGGGCGGCCGCGACGCCACCGGCTTCAAAACTGAAGAAGGCGACCCGGGAGAGGAAGAGCGGGAGGCTCAGGAAGGCCGAGGCCTGATCACAGGAGGTGGCGACCGCGGCGTCTTCCCCGGGACTCTCAGTGCCGAGTCACGCCAGGGAGCAGAGCGGCCGGGGTGGGGGGGTGGGGACGGGAAGGGGGGAGGGGAGAGGCGAGGGAAGGAAAGGCGTACGGCACCCAGCAGCCACCGCGCGGCAGGGCCGCCGGCGCTTGCGCACGTAGGCGTCATTTCCGCGCCGTCCGTTTTGGCTCCCAGCGCCCAATCCTAAAACGCGACCCCTGGCCCCGCCCTCGGCTGAGGAGCCAGACCCAGGCTGTCCAGAGCCGCGCAGGCGCGGAAGAGCAGCAGTCACAAGCTGAGATGTGCAGTGCGTTTTAAGTTCGCGTCATCCCTCCGCGGTTCCGAGACCCAGGCTTCTACCGAGTTTCTCGGGGTGAGAAAAGTAGGTTCAGTGGCTAAGGTTTTAAGCCTCCTCTCCCCAGAAGTGCTTGAGGAAATACTTTGTCTCACATTCCAGGCAAATCGCCACACTAGACAAAATAGGCTTTAGGTACATTGATTTACGGCTCTCGTGACACAAGGGTGCTCTCTGTTTAGTCATCCACAAACTGTCATGCACCTGTCTTTAAGCTGCGCCTAAAAAAATGAAAGCACCATCCATCCTTCTAGAAACACAGTCTTGTGATAGACACCAGCAATAGTTAACAATAACAAATTTGCAAAGGAAACGTTGGGACAAATGGGACAAGAGGATGGGACGGGGTAAACTTGCTGGAAGTTGTGGCCCCTGAACTGAATCTTGATGGAAGATAGCCGGGTGGTGAGAGGTGACGGTGTACCACCGGCAGAAGAACCAGCAGTGCAGATTTGTGGTTTAGGGGGGCTGATAATAATAGCTAATAGCTGGCAAATTACTCGCTAGACAAGATACGTGCTCTTTGTGTATTTTAGCTCATTTAATCCTCCCAACAACCTGTGAAGTAGGTTCTATTATTTCATGGGTAGACTAATTTCCCCTAGTTCACACACCTCATAGGAAGTCAAATCAGCATTTAAGTTAAGGTAGGCTAACATCAGCGTGTTCTTTTAAGTGTCAGAGTAGGTGACAAATGATTTGCTTTTGAATTTCGCTGGATGATGAAATTGAAGAGCAAAGTGGAGGTCTGATCATGCCTAGCTAAGGAATTTGTATTTTAACATGAATGCAATGAAGTAATCACTGGAGGGCATTTTTTTATTATTATTATTACCCAAAAAAGGTGTCTTTAGAAAAAGTCCCGAGGTAGCAGTGAGGAGGATGGAAGGCAGTGAGACAATTTAGGAGGTTACTATGGTAACCCAGGAAGTGAGTTGTGAGAGCACCCTTAGTGGAAATGAAGAAGACTTGATATATTTGAGGAACAATTAGCAGACAAAAATCATAGGATTTCGTGACCAATTGGACCAATTTAGTGAGATGACAGAGGAAGTAGTCTAGGATAGCGCAAATATTTCAATCTTGTGGCTTTTTGTACTGGGTTAAGATGCCTGTATGACATCTAGGTAAGGGGCATAGTAGACGGTAGGAAGCTTGCATCTGGAACTAAAGGAAAACAAGTGGGCTAAAGTTGTAGACTTGAGAGTCATTGGTTTGGGTGGAAATTGAAGCCAGGAACACAATTGTCTCTGTTCTGATGACAAGGCTAACATTCAGAGAAGTGTGTAACTCATTCAGTTATACAGTTGTGAGGCTGCTTAGCCCTCAAACATTACACCCAACATTATATAGAAACAGACTATATGTGTACATAGAAACTTTCATCAGATGTTATTGCAAGATGATGCTCTATTGAGTGACTTTTTTTCTCTGTATTTTCTAAATCTCTTCAATAATTATAAACAGTATACACAATAAGAAAGAAAGCACAGCTGGGAGAAAAAAAAAGTGCTACACAACAATGCTACAAAAAAGGCCAAAGTTTCTTCCCTGCCCTAAAAACAAGAATAATGTTCACAGTTAACTGGTCTCCTGTCAAATTTAGGTAATGGTTAATATCATTGAGAAAAAAAAAGCTCTTGGTAGAAGAAATTTCCCCCCAAAATGTTTCTTTTTTCTAAATTTGTATGTACTACCCTGAAAACCCCATTTTCTGGAATGTCCATGAAAATTTTAGAAAAAACTTATTACCGTTAAACCTCTGCAAGGATGACTTGTGATTATTCTTTTTTCTAAAAGTTCATTTATTTGAGAGAAAAAGGAAAAGAACATGAGTGGGGGAGGGGCAGAGAGGGAGAGACAGAATCCTAAGCAGGCTCTGATGTTAGCACAGAACCCTACGTGGGGCTCGAACTCATGCACTGTGAGATCATGACCTGAGCCAAAATCAACAGTTGGACACAACTGACTGTTGGGCACGACGACAGGTGCCCCACTTGTAATTATTCTTTTTAAAAAAATTTTTTTAAGGTTTATTCATTTTTCAGAGACAGAGCGTGAGTGGGAGAGGGGCAGAGAGAGAGGAAGACGCAGAATCCAAAGCAAGTTCCAGGCTCTGAGCTGTCAGCACAGTGCCTGAACTCACGGACGGCGAGATCATGACCTGAGCTGAAGTCGGCCGCTTAACCGACTGAGCCACCCAGGCCCCCCAAATTGTGATTATTCTTAAGAGGATGATATGCTTTCTCCATTCCTGAGGTTAACATATTCAGAAACGCCAAATATGCTGCACGTAAGCTCCTCCCACCCCATCCCTTACTTGGTGGGCATCACTATTAGATGACACCGTTTCCCGGGGTCTATCCAGCCTCAGCCTCAGAATTCCATTCAGTAGCACCCACTACCAGAGTCAGGATAAAACCTATTATTTGCCATCTCACATCTTGCTGTAATTGTTACATCAGGAAATCCATGGTTCTCAAATGGTAGCGAGCCCATTAAAACGTGAGTTTCCAGTTTCACACCCAGAGATTCTGACTCAGTAGTGCTGGTGCGTGGCCCAGGAATCTGAATTTCAACAGACATCCAGGGTAACTGAGGCAAGGAGTCCATATTTTGAGAAACATTATTTGATGCTACCTGTCGTGTACCATTTACTATGCATTTGGTATGCACAAGGTACTGTGATAATGCTTTGAAACACCTTTCTTCCAGGGACATCAAAAGGGAGATAAGGCACTTCTACAAAAGCTAAAAATAAGGTAAAATGTGGTAAGTGCTATAGTAGAACTATAGATAACATACCATAGTGGTTAAGAAAAGGAAGAGAACATTTCCAGCTGGAATGAGCAGAAGATGCTTTATAAAGGGATATGTTCTAATACTCAGACCTAGATAAACCTAAGAAGGAAATGCATAAACATCTTCATTCACAGAAATGACTCCCGGCTTTTCTCTCAACTCATCAAGAATATAGTTTGCTTTAGACTCACCCATTTTTTATCAGTCTCAGTCTATCACTGGAGGAAGGCTTTCTATCATGACTTGTAGCTGCCATGGGCTCGCTTTGCTGAATTTAAAAATAGATGTGATAGGGGGCACCTGGGTGACTCAGTCGGTTAAGCGTCCAACTTTGGCTCAGCCCATGATCTCAGTTTGTGAGTTTGAGCCCCACCTCAGGCTCTGTGCTGACAGCTCAGAGCCTGGAGCCTGCTTTGGATTCTGTGTCTCCCTCTCTATCTGTGCCTCCTCCAATCTCTCTCTCTCTCTCTCTCTCTCTCTCTCTCTCTCTCTCTCTCTCTCTCAAAAATAAATAAGCATTAAAAAAATTTTAATAGATATGATGGAGATATGTCATCCATGACTTTCTCTCTCCCATAGCCCTTTTCACGTGGTAGATACAAAATAAGTATTGATCGAATAAATGAATGGCTAGGAAGCAAAATGCATATGAGTGTGACTTAGTCCACAAAATGCAGCAGTAAAAGAAATGTTCTTTTGTGTTATATAACTCAAGTTCATTTTGACTCTGAATCCTCACCCTCCTGCTGTGTCCAACTAGAACAAAAACAACCTCATCTCCTCCTCTGCCTGATTTAGAAATTGTACCACATATCTGGGTTTAGAGTGGGAGTGGGGCTTTGGAGTGTAGACGTCTAGGAGCCCTGTCTCTTTCCATACCCTCTTGAAGTCTAGCCCTTTCTGTTTCGTGTGACTACCTCAGGGATTGGGACCTTTGTTTGAAGCTGCCTCTGGACCTATCTGCCTAGGTGCACCAGTGTGACATTTCTCCCTGGGTTTTTACTTCTTCCCTTCTCCCTTCCATAAAGACTTTCCCTTATGTTTTTATTAAGAGTTTTATAGTTTAACTTCTAGATTTATTTGATCCACCATCCACCTTTTTGAGCCAATTTGATCCTAATCACTTAAAAGTATTCTCATGATAGAAAAGAAAGACACAGTTTTCCAGTTTCATATGTATTTGAGTGTTTGTTGGCAAGGCACTATGCAAAAACCATACGATCTCTGATGTCAGTTGTTCTTTAAATGTAGTCCTCTTGTAAAAAGGTGGGGGAAATACCACTTTCTGATTTTTTTTGAAAATCAATAGCAAGAATATAATGAAGAAATAACTTGTATTCTACAAAAGAAGTCCTCATAAATTCCTCTGAGATATAATATACCTCTTTAAATAACTGAATTTGTATTTGCAAAAGCCCAAGGATACAGATTTATTGAATTCCATAAACCATATGAAATTCCCCCATTAACTTATCAAAGTTACAACTACCCAAAAATTCTGCATAAAAATAACATCTGCGTAATAGTTTATTGGCAACTAATTCCTGAAAAAACAGAAAACTTGTAATATTTTATATCAGCTTAATTCTTTAATCAACTGGGAAATTTATTTTAAAAATGATTTTAGGTAAGTTTGTTTTATTCCTAAATTCTTGAGGGAAAAATATGTAATGTATGTAATATAAATGTTAAATAGAAAGAACGTTCTTCTTCATTTCCAAACTCTAGGTTGCAGTCTATTGAATCTGAAAATTGAATACCATTTCCCATGGCTGTCCCTAGGTGGCGCAGTGTCTTTCAGTCAAAGGAGTATGATTTCCCCGTGGATATCAAATGCTTCTTTCAGTAATGCTGTTAAGTCCCCAGACGTTTGTCCCACCAACACTATATTCCTTAGTTTTGGACACTAGGCAGTGTCTTGCAGGAGTGAGTTTTCTAGGAAGTCACAAAGTGACCTATCACTGTCATAAATCTCCTCCTGGAACATACTGAAGAAAGTTGCTAGCAATTCTGAGAGTCAGTTATGGGTATTTCCCAGAAATGTAAAATAGTTTTTTTATTCTGAAATTTATATCTGAGGTTCAGAAGTCATTAAACTGCACAGAGTTGCTATTAAGAAGGCCAGACAAATATTTCTATCACTTAAGCCTCTGAATAAAAATCCATATTTTAATTGTTTTAAATAGTGAGTTGGAGGTTAGAATTAACTCTTTGAAACTACAAAACTACACATGGCTACATATAACTATGTGTTCACTTAGTCACTCATAAAGAGAGTTCTTTTTTTGGCTTGTGGTAGTATAGTAGATATTGTCTGGCTAGAATGTACAAGTCAGGAAGAAATGTCCCCAATAAAGACTTTTGCTGTATTCAAAGGCCTTTCTCAGTTATGCCCTTGAGCAAACACATACACCAAACACACACATCCTCATCAATCAGTCCATGCTTGAGTGGCAATATGTGCATACTCTCAGTACCTCCGAGGGCCACACACTGAAGACAGTCAATGAAAATAAAACATAAGGGAGTGGCTATTTACACAATATTTCCCACCAAAATTCAGCATACTAGAATCAGAAGAAGGTAGGAGGATCAGATCCAACTGGTAGAAAGTACCAAAGCATAGCACTTCTCACATTGCATGGCACTCGTGGTGGATGTAAGCTGTCTCCCTGCCAGACCGTGAGCAATCTGACCACAGAACCCAGTCTTTGTGCTATCTGCATGGCCGGCTCAGCACAGTGCCCAGTGCCACTGGATGTTGAGTAAATGACGCTTTCCACCATGGCAAATTATATTTAAGATATTTAAGACACGCAAAAGAAATTAATATTTTATGAAAATAGAAATTAAGTTAAAGTGCTCATAGCCACTGCCCCCTCCACCCAGATTATTGTGGAGCAAATGCCAGGTATCATATAATTTCATCTGTATTATGTTAGCCTACCTCTCTAGAAGATAAGAATTCCTTTAAAAAATCACATGCGGGGCATCTAGGTGTCTCAGTAGGTTAAGCATCCGATTTCACCTCAGGTCATGGTCTCACAGTTTGTGAGTTCAAGCCCGCATCATGCTCTCTGCTGTCAGTGCAGAGCCCGCTTTGGATCCTCTGTCTCCCTCTCTTTCTGCCCCTCCCTCGCTCTCATGTGTGCGCTCTCTCTCTCTCTCTCTCTCTCAAAAATAAACATTTTTTTAAAAAATAAATAAAAATCATAACCAAAATACCATTATCACACTTAAATGTTAACAGTGCTTCCTTAATATCATCAAATATCCACTCAATGTTAAAATTCCCCATTTTCTCTTAATTTATGGCTCACTTGAATCAATATCAAGAAAAGGTACATACATTGCGTTAGTTGATATCTGTCTCTTAACTCTTTTTTATTACAACTTTATTTCTTTTTTTGTGAATTTTTATTTGAAACAATTCAAATGGACAGAAAATTTCAACAGCAGCAGCAGGAGTCAAAGAGAAGTAGCAGTAGTCAAAGTAGAGGAAGAGGGAGAAGATGGTAGAGTGAGATGAGAAGGAGGGTCCACTTTCTTGCTAATCGTTGACTGGGGAGTCCCCACCCAGGAAGAGTGTGCTCTTGGCTAACTTTGCCGTGCTCAGATATTTGCCAATGCGGCCCCAAGAATAGGTACCCCCACTGAAAAGCTGAGGAGACCTTGAAGAAGCTAACAGCAGGAGCAGGAAGCAAACCTTCTCCATGCAGCTGGGAAGTGGATTTTCCCAGAAGGAGAGTCTGAACAGTGCATCTTGGTGTCTGCCACGGTCCACTCTTTGTGACACATGGATCCACTTTTTCCCACAGGTTTGGGGAACAACCCTTCCAGGGCTCTTGTGGTCCTCTCATCCTGACAGGGAAAAGAAGAGAGAAGTTAGTAGAACAGACTACAGCCCTTGTTGCTGCAGGACGTGACAAAGCTACAGGTCAGTCATCACCTCCTTCTTTACTATCCTGATTTCCCCTTGCTGATCCTGCTGGGTTCGTGAGGGGTCCCCAAGCCCTTATTTGTGAGGAGCTCAAGCACCCCCAACCTTAACACCTTCACTCCTTCCTAGAAGGTGTAAGTATGGAGCAAATGGAGATATTTCTAGAAAAAGACATCCTGTGACTTAGAAGAAATTGATTTAGCAGAAGTCATGAGATAGGAGAAAAAGAGAAGTCTCACCAATTGACTTTTGTGTCATGTAAGAAAGTGCAAAGGGGAGCTGTAAAAGAGGATCACGCAAAACCATGCAAAGAACGCTTCCTCACTCACTTGGGGCACCTGGGTGGCTCAGTCAGTTAAGCATATGACTTCAGATCAGGTCATGATCTCATGGTTCGTGAGTTAGAGCCCTGCATTGGGCTCTGTGCTGACAGTGCAGAGCCTCCTTTAGATTCTCTGTCTCCCTCTCTCTGCCCTTCCTGCACTCCCTCAAAAATAAATAAATAAAACTTTTTTAAAAAAAGAACACTTACTAAATTATTCTGCTGCAACATGATAAAGTGGGAGGGCCCCCAGTAGTAACATGAAGCCCCCAACCATGACATGACTTTTAGGCAAATGGGTCCACTAAGGAAAGGACAGAATTAGCAAAGTATTAGTCCCTACGGGGAACACCAAACCACAGATTTATAATCTAGAGGAGAAAAAATAATAGCACACATGAAACAACCTGGAAATGACAACAATAATGAAGCCACTGTTAGACCACTGGGCAAAAATTCATAAAGTGGAGGAACAAATTTCCTTGCCTTTTGAAGAACTAACTTGGAACTTAGGAAGTCCAGGAAGTGTTGGTATGTTATAGGGTAATTGCTACTAAGCTCTAAAGACAGAGTAATACTTAAGTTTTTGTTTTTGTTTTTAAAGCCCATACCTTTAAAACATGGCATGTGGAAATTTTTGACCCTTACCCCGTGGTTTCCATTTACGGTTCATTTCTGGTAACAACTGTACATTTTTGGTTAAAACAACAGTGATGACAACTTCTTATTTGTCTTTGCAGCTGTCTGTCTTTCCCACTCAGTGTCCATGATGCATTGCTGCCAGCTGATTTTTGTGGCCAACACATCGTACAGTAACTGCCCAGTGAGCCACACTCTGTACAATCCTCTCTCCCTGAGCACACGTGACATCTGTGACTTGCTTCTAATCAGGAGAATATGGCAACAGTGAAGGACTGTCACTCCCTTCATTAGGTTATTATCTACAGATTTATCTATATCTATCCATATCTATAGGTATGTAACTCCAACTTTCTTGCACACACACTAGAGAGATCCTTTTTGCTGGCTTTGAAGAAGTGAGCTGCCATGCAGTGCAAGGCCTTTGGTAAGGCTCAGGTGGCAAGGAGCTGTAGGTGGCCTGTAGGACCTGCGTGTCCTTAGTCATTTATCCACAAGGACATGAATCAGATTTAAATTCTTCCCAAGCGGGGCTTCCAGATGAGATTGCAGTGTGGCTGACCTCTCAACTGTAGCCTTGTGTGATCACAAGCAGAAGACCCAGTTAAGCTGTGCCTGAACACCTTTCCCATGGAAACTGTGAGACAATAAATGTGCATTGTTTGAAGCCACTAATTTCGTGGAAATTTGTTTTACAGCAATAAACACAAATGTAATGTTGTTAGGAAAAACACCACTCTACGTATCCATCAAAAACCTTCAGTACCTTTTCATTTCCTTTGGAATAAAGTCCCAAGAGCCCATAAGGGCATTTGAGGCCTCTCCTTATCTGACCTTATTCTATTTTTCCCATGTCATTTTTTATTACTGAATTTAGGCTGAATCTGAGAAAGACTATATCAACCTCTGAGAGCGTTCCAGGGCAAATATCACCCATTGAAGGAGTCCTTCACAGGGCAGAAATAGCAAAGTCTTAATACCACAGTTTCCCTTCGCATCCCCTTGCTGTCCCTGTACTTCATTTCCAATTTCACTTTCTGTTTATTCTACCTGTTTCTATACATTCATGGTTTACATTTCATATATGTTATACACACACACTCACACTCATATTTTACTTTTCATGTTACATGCATACACACAGTTGTTTTTCATTTCAAAACTAGCAACAAAATTGTTTTCCTTTCCCAATTCTTCCTATTCTAAATCCTATCCACTTTTGTAGACCTCTGTGGAATCTGATGTGATTATCCTTCCTCACCTCAACCTAGAAGCAACTCGTCTTTTTTCCACGACTCCTTATGTACTCCTTATTTCTCATACTGTGCTATATTATAGGCTTATATCTTGGGTGGGGGAGGATTTTCCATTCTTTCCAGCTGCCCAAACGCTTTCCAATTTTGAGAGAATTCCTTATTTTCTGAGCCTTGGTGGGAAGCACAGCCTACTTTCCTCTATAGAACTGAACTTGCCAAATTCTTGCTTTCTCGGCTCTGCTTTCAGTTAAGGTTCAATAAATACATGTTGAACCGAATGTTTTGGTTGTGCAAATCTTTTCAGATTTTTATATAATTCCTCCAGGTGACAGGAATGAATAAATTATTTATTAAAAAAATATACTCAGGATCAGCTTACTGAAGGTACAAATCTTAACTTTCGGGAAGGTTACACATGGAAAACATATATACGTGCATATAAAAATGTGTGAATTTTTCTGAACCAGAAGAATTTTATTCCTTTTGAATCTTTATTTTAGTTCTGCAGCTCAGGAGATTACACGCATTTATTTATATATAGACTTTGGCAATACATTTTGTAAACTTGGCAGAGAGGGGCCAGAGTGTTAGTAGTCAGAAAGCTTCTCACTAATCTTCCTATTGACCTTTTATTCCTAGGAAGGTAGTTGAAACACAGTAATTTTGTAAAGTTTAATTAATATTTGTTGAATAAAAGTCAGCTTTATCTAGGAGAGATGTTTTATAGATTTCCTTTACAAACCAAACAAGCTTTAATGAAGTCTAAGCTTGTCCCGTGGTAACCATTCTGTGCTTCCTATATTTCCAAATAGTTCTTGTAATTTGTAAAGGAGATCATGAACTTAACAGTTTAAATGTATTCATCATCACAACAGAGGAAGTGAGTATATGGAACCAGCTGTCCAAGGAATTAATTTCTTCTGTTTAACACAATTTCCCTGCTCTTCCCTTGCCCCATGTGTTTGGAAGGCAGATAAAGTTGAGGAAAATTGTAGAATCCCAATTTGCAGTATAAGACAATTTCAGAATTGCTGATTTTCAAGGGTTCTATTGACTTCCCTGGTCAACATTATGATTTAGTTTTTCTCCTAGTGGCAGCAGAGCTGGTCTGTACAAATAAACAGCATATAGGAAACAACACCCAAGACCTAAAGAATGCTAAAAGGCCTAGTGAAGGAAGAGGGGGAATGCCCCCCAGAACACTGATGGGTCTGCGATGTGTTGCAGGGAGGAGATTGTCTAAACTGGAAAGAAGGGAAGGGGGGAAGGTTGTCATTTGCACGAATTATAAACTGACAGAAAGCCTTTTGACCAAACCAATTCCTACCTCTCTTTTGATATATTAGCAAGGAAATGCTCCTGTCTCAGGGAGTTGTTTCTGCCCTGTTCTAATCCCCTAATCCCCTGCTTCAGACCCATCCCAATAGGATTTCGCTGTTCAAGGTTCAGTCCAAGGACCAGCGGCAAAGGACGTTCGTTACCTGGGAGTTCGTTAGAAATGGGGGATCTTAGCAACCCACTTCAGACCTACTGAATCAGAAACTTCATTTTGACAAACTCCCCAGCTGATTCCTACATACATTTTACTTCTGAGGATTGCAATAGAATTCTTGTCCTATAAATCCATTAGTGAGATTATGAATAAAAAACAAAGCTATGAAATGAAAATCTTTTCTGTCCTTTTAACATAACTGACCATTGGCCACCAGCATTGCACCAGTTTTTCCCTTGGCTGCCGTTCATTCATTCAACAAATATTTGGGAGGAAGATAGGCAAACATAATACAAAACTAACATTTATTGAGCTCGCTTAACCTCCTAGACACCCATGGGATTATTATGCCCACTTTTTTATGTGGGGACATAGAGGAGAATAAAGAGAAGCAGCATCATGTCCCAGATGACATCAAGAGTGTGCAGTGGAGCACCCGGGATCCCAATACAAGCCTCTGTGAATGCAGATCTCACGCTCCACTAGGCTCAACCGCCCACACGGTGTACATTCATTCCCTCTCCTCTACAGGAATGTTGCACAAGGTCAGACTTCCGTAGCCGAGCAGCAGAGTTCCTCCTCTGGCCCTCTGCGTCGTGGGCAACAGCTGAGTTCGAGGTCAGAAGGAAACAGTAACCAAATTCCAGAGCTAACACTTTAAGTGTCTGGACCGAGTCTCGGGGGCGGAAGAGTAAACTTGCGACAGCCTGGGAACACCTAGACTTGCCATTTCATTCTTCCCTCCATCTTGGTCCTCCCAGCATGGGAATTGGAGGCGAGATGAGAGCCTAGACCAGACTTCCCAGGACCAAAATGGCGGCCGCGCACTCTTTGCCCAGAGTCGACAACCCTAGCCTCCGTTCGGTCTCCATGGTGACGCGGTCAGCTTCACCGGCTCCAGCCTAGGCCAGGCAAGTATGGAAATGATGATCGTTTCCCTCCCCCTCATTTTTGCGACAGTTGCAGCGAAAGTCACGGCAGTTGGGTGTCAGCTGATTTACTGCAGCGGCGGCGGTGGCGGCGGCGGCAACGGCGCCTTGCAACCTCGGTGGGGACACGCCGGCTGGGCTCGGGTTGCGGTCCCCAAAGGTTTGCCTACGCTGATTTGAGCACCCCACATCCTCCCCACAGAACGTTCTCGCCTTGTCCGCCTTTGCTGCGGCACCCGCGGGCGGTGGGACAGACAACATCGCGGCATGAGATGAAGCTGTGACAGGTAAGGGGGCTTTCCAGCCACCCCAGGGAGAACGTTCCCCCGGCGTGGGATGTGCCCGCGACGTGGAGGTCGGCGGCCGGGGGTCAAGGGTCACAGCCCGTTCTGAACGTGGGCGGCGCCAGCAGTTCGAGCGCTGCTGATGGAAGTTCTGTTCTTTGCCAAGAGCTTGCAGGTTCAGGCCCATAGCTAGGCGCGTTTGCCTGGAGCGGGGGTCTTGCCTGGGGTCTTTGGGGCTCCTTGGCCTGGTGTATGACATTTGCTTTTGGTGACACTGGCTTTGGTCATGAGATGGGACCTCCCTGCCCGCACTGGCAATGTAAACGGAGTGAGGTGGTTTGTGATGATGGGTGGGTGGCTACTGACGGTGCTTTTGGGTAATGTGCTTGCTTTGGGGGTAAGCACGGTCTCTCCTGACCTATCGGTACTCCTCTCTGGTTTGTTCTTGCCTAAGGTACTGACGTCTGTTACAGTTTCATTTTTGAGGTGCCACCTGCTCGCCCTCATCCCTTTGCCATCGGACTTGGTCTAAGGATACCTGCTACTCCCACTTACTTTTGGGTCCCAGCGTTCTGTATGTTTGGAGTCAACGCTGCCTTTGATTCAAAACTTTACTTTTATGTTTTGACTCACTTGCTTTGGCAGTTTCTGAGGTTCTAGGCAGAATTTGCTTGTTCTTACAGTTTGAAATTATGGCAGGTACGGTTGCGTCTTGACCGCGTTGGCAATTTTGGGATGCTGCTGATTTTAGGATTCATTGAGAGCTACAGCTTGCTTTCATAGTAACATTTGCCGTAAGCCAAAAAAAGGCAGGGCATGACTCTTTCAGATGATATTGCTTAGGACTTTGTGGATAAGATGGCAAGAATCACATGTTGTCTAAGAGAAATTGATTGACTTGAAATTTTGGTGTAACATACAAATTTTCTTGCTTTGTAACCTACTTGTGGCAGTGGAGGTGGAAGCCGGTTTAAAGGTAAAAATAATGTATTGAAATACCTTAATTTACAAAGAATCAAAAACTTCCTTGATTTCAGTGAAAATAACAGGTCTTAATTATTTCAAATTGGGAAAACAGAACGTACATAGATGGTAAATCCTTCATTAATTTCAACAAGAGATTATTACGGAGACATTCATTTGATTAAATGTCTGTATTTTAAGAACAGTCCAGAGCTCTACCTAACAAAACTAGACTATACACTTTAGTTTTTCTTATTGCCACCTATACGTAGCTAAATATTAAAAGATCTTGGTGATTAAGTAAATCTAAAGGACTGGGCTTTGCTTTATTTGAGTATCATCGAAGGAACTTAAATTTTGAGTAGTGAGCCTTGTATCTTACAATTTCCTTTTATTTCTATCTTGGATATAAGTTCTGTTTTGAAGCAATGTAAGTGGAGTGGTTTATCCATGTAACGGGCTTAACGTTGAAAACTTGAAAGTAGTGAGCTAGTTTTAATGCCTTTGTCATGAGAGCATTGAGCCTCAGTAGGGTGCTCTGTTAGGTATGAGCCCTTAAAGTTTGTTTTGGACCTCAGGTGCAGAGGATTGAATGAATCATTCTCAATTCACTGATCATCATTGGCTGTTCAAGGTGTGTCTCCTGGTTTGTTTTTTTTCCCAGTCATTGTCTTTTATTTCCAGTTCCCACCCCATTCCCTTGTTCATCAACCCGTCGGAAGCCATTTTAGCATGTATGATACGTATCCTTCTGTTTGTAGGTGTTATTAAGTATATATTGTCTTGGGTGCCCACATTTTTAATTTTTAGGGATATCATGTTATATATTAAATATTATATATCATATATGCTGTATCATATCGTAAATTGAAACTTTCTCCTTACCACATTAAAAAAATTTTTTTTTAATGTTTATTTTTTTTTTTTGAGAGACACAGAGATAGAATGCAAGTGGGTTGGGGAGGAGAGAGGGAGGCACAGAATCTGAAGCAGGCTCCAGGCTCTGGGCGGTCAGCACAGAGCCTGACGCGGGGCTCGAACTCGTGAGCTGTGAGATCATGACCTGAGCCAAAGTCAGCCGCTCAATGGACTGAGCCACCCAGGCGCCCCTCCTTCTTACCACATTTTAAAGAGCTATTCGTGTCACTGTCCTTTGCATCTGACTGTTGCAGAGTGTTTCAGAGAGTGTATCTACTACAGGTTATCAATCTGCTCTCCCATTTGTGGATACCCATTTTACCTTTATTTTCCCTCTTCTACAGACAATGCTGTATAATAAACATACATCTGAGACCTCTATGATGCTTTCTTTTTTTATTATTTATTATTTCATTTTTATTTTTTAGCGAGAGAGATTGAGAACAGGGAAGAGGAGCAGGGAGAGAGAATCTTAAGTAGGGTCCATGCTTAGCGTGGAACCTGATGTGGACTCAATCTCATGACCCTAGGTTCGTGACCTGAGTCAAAATCAAGAGTCAGATGCTCAACTGACTGAGCCACCCAAGCGCCCTTATGATGTTTTCTTTGAGATCTATATCCAGGAATGTGATTTCTGGATCATAGTGCATTCTGCATTCCTATGTTTTATCAAAGGACTGCTGGATTGTGTTCCAGAACAAACTGCAATGGTCTGTACTCCTGCAGAAAGTTCTTGAGCGTTTCTGTGTCCTTGGATCTCCCTGGATGCTTAGTGTTATCCAGTGTCCTAGTTTTTCCTGGCACTAATTGATACAAAGTAAAATCTCATTTTAAGTTACATTTCACTATTACTAAGGAGTTTGAGCATTTCTTCATGTGTATTTTATCTTTTCAGTTTTCCCTCTTGTAAAATTGTTCATCTCTTTCTCATTTTTACTTTGAGGTTTCATTCCTTGTTAATCTGCAGAAATTCCTTGTATTTCCTAGATACTGGTCTTTAAAATATTTTGAGTGTTCTTGTTTCTATTCTATCATTTGTCTGTAACATTTTTCCTGATGGGTTTCATTGAACAGAAATCTTCAATTTTGATGTAATCAGATTGGAAAAAAATTGCCTTCTGGTTTGTGCTTCCTGGGTTTTGAGAAGTGTTTCCCTAAATTTTAATGTCATAAAGTTACTCTTATGTTCTACTAACTTTATAGTTTTCTTTAAAATGTATAGGTCTTTAGTGCATCCAGTCTTTTTTTTTTTTTTTTTAATGTCACAAGGAAGAGATCCAGTTTATTTTCCATGTAGTGTGCCCGTTTTCCTAGAAGCATTCTCTCTTTTCCCCTTACACAAGGGATGCTACCCTTATTGTAGAACGAGTTCTCTTACATACTCTGAACACTCTATTCTGATCCTTTGGTTTATTTCTTTGCTCTTGCTGTAATATCATATGGCTTTCACACAATGCTTTGTATTATTTTTCTTTCTCTACATGAATAATTCTTCCCATTTTCTCTTAGTCTTGTTTTGAAATAATTGTAGATCACAGGCAGTTGCAAAAATACTGCAGAGAGGTCTGATTTCCCCCAATGGTTACATTTTATGTAACTTCAGGCAATTCCCCCCAGTGGTTACATTTTATCCAACTACAGTACAATAGCAAAACCCAGAAATTGACATTGGTGCAATGCCTGAACAGGGTTCTACGCCATTTGGTCACCTGTGTACATACCTGTAACTGGCACTGTGATCAAGGTAGAGAACTATCCCATCATCATGAAGATCTCCTTCCTGCTATACCTTTTTAGTCAAATCCATCTCCCTTCAATCCCTAACCTCTGGTCACTAATCAATTTTCCATCGCTATAATTTTATCGGTACAGGAGTGCCATATAAATGGAATTACACAACAGAAAGCTTTTTGAGATTGAGATTCGTCCAAATTGTTGCATGAGGTAATTTTTGAGATTCATCCAAATTGTTGCATAATTTGAGTAGTATTCCATGGTATATATGTACCTCAATTTGTTTAACCATTCCCTGGGACGTTGGGGCTGTTCCCAGTTTTGGGCTATTACAAATACAGCTGCTATGAACATTTTTGTACAGTTTTTTTGTGTGTGTGTTTGGATGTAAAGTTTCATGTTTTCTGGGATAAATGCCTTGGAATGTGATAGCTGGGTGGTATGATAAGTGTAAGTTTAGTTTGTGAAGAAACTGCCAAACTGTTTTCCAGGGTGGCTACACCATTTAACATTTCCACCAGCCGTGTATGAGGGATTGAGTTTCTTTGCAGCCGTGCCAGCATTTGGTATTATCACTATATTTTTATTTTAGCTGTTTAGATGTGTAGGGATAACTCTAGGGCACCTGGGTGGCTCAGTTGGTTAAGTATCCGACTTCGGCTCAGGTCATGATCTCACAGTCTGTGGGTTCGAGCCCCATGTTGGTCTCTGTGCTGACAGCTCAGAGCCTGGAGCCCGCTTCAGATTCTGTGTCTCCCTCTCTCTCTGCCCCTCCCCTGCTCATGCTCTGTCTCTCTCTGTCTTAAAAAGAAAAAACAAAAAACAACGTTAAAAAAAAAAAAAGTATGGGGTTAGTGAAGTTTGTAGGTTCGTTCCCATTTTGTCCCCTTCATTGTTGCACTTTATAAAGAGTTCATGGTCTTAGCTATGTGCATGCCATTGATAACAGGCAGAACCAACTGAGAGTTTTCCTACGGCCCAGTGAAATCCTGTTATCAGTGAGGATACCTTATGTCCCTACTTACAGATAATATGATTATGATGTCAACTTCAAATTTGAACTCTGTGCTTGTGGTTCATTTGCCTTCATCTGTATCTGATTACTTAAAGCTACTTTGCTGAGAAGACCACAAAAATTTTTGTTGGAAGAAGTCCTACATCATGACTACATTCAGAAAGTCCTTGGCCAAGTGGAGTTTTTATTTTCCATTAATATATATACTGTATTCATGAAATATCAAACACTTCAAATAAAATTAGGCATCTTTTCCAAAATGTGTTGGTGATGTTTAATGAACATGTAGGTTTTGTTTTGTTTTGTTTTGTTTTGTTTTGGTTGATAGTAGCTTGGGTTAATGGAAGTCAGAAAATAATGGAATAATAAAAAGTTAGGGCACTGGTCAGTTTAGGGCAGAGAAAATTGCTCAAGTGCCAATGGTTATTCTGCAGGCTCTTTTAGAATAGAAAATTACTGGAAATACATGACTTTTTAACTACTGTCTCTCATTCAGCTTAGCAATTGTAATTTATGACCTTTCAAGCTCACTGAAGGTATTTTACTGGCGTTTTGCACATACATATTTCTTTCTGAATGTTGGTAGTTAATATATGTCAGTGATAACAGACTGATAGAGTGTGCCAGTTACCTTCTGTTCTCACATTCAAGTTATTTATTTGGCTGTCTTCCTTAAGGGCTCTTCTTTTTTCTAAACATTTCAAATATAAACAAACAGTAAAAACCACCATTAGGGGGAGTGAAAAGTTCACACTAATAAAAGATCACTTTACTTAGTTTAAGAAACAGTTTTCTGACTCATTAACAGGCCTTCGTGAGTGTAGTGGTGATTAAACCATGTCAGCTAATTAGCTGCATGGGTCCTACGACATGTCTGGTTGTGTATGTGTCACAGATAGAATAGAAGAGGAACAGCCTGCAGCTGAGGAAAAACAGTATGTTAGCAGGGATTTGACTAGGGGGACTTGTATTAATTGTTGCAATTATTATAGAAAATTAATTGATTAGCAACTCTTCAGTGAAATCCAGAGCATGTAAAACCAAGACGTATTTTCATTTGCTGATGGATACAACTCTTTTTTAAGCCAAAGCAAATATACTTTATTCACTTCTTTGTTCATGTATTCAACAAGTATTTGGGTGCATGCTACGTGGCAGAAATTCTGGGCACTGGAAATACAGTGTAGAACAAAACAAACATCAATCATCACTTTCAAGTTTACATTATAGTGGGAGAGCCAGAAGAGAAATAAGCAAAACGTCTGGTACGTTAAAGGATTGTAAGTGCTCTGGAGAGACAGGATAAAATACTGTTAGGATGGTAGATTTTGTCATTTCTGTTAGTTGGGAAAGGGCTCGCTGAGAAGAGACCTGAAGGGGGTCAGGGAGTGTGCCCTGAAGACCTGCCTGGGGGACACTGTTCTGAGATGAGACCCTGCCTGATGAGTTGAAGAAAACCAAGAAAGAGTCAAGAGCGGATGAAGAGAAAGCATGGGAGACAACAGCAGCCTCATTCATGTAGGATAGGCAGTTGTATAATTTGGCTTTTACTCTGAGCGAGACAGGAAGTCATGGGAAGAATTCCGAGCAGATTCGTGATGCGATGTGATTAAAAAAAAAATAGCGTCATTCTGCACGCTCTGTTGAGATTGCAACAGGAAAACAGGGAGACCAGTTGAGAAGCTATTGTGTTATACATGGTGGGAGATGCCAGTGATGTGGAGTGGGGTGGTGGTAGTGAAGGTGTAGAGGAGTCTTACGGCTCTGGATAGAGTACTTTGAAGGTATTACCGGTAGTGGTTTTTTTCTGATGGTGTGGGGTGTGGAATGTATGTGAGGGGAGACTCAAAGATGATTCCAGGATTTTGGCCCGTGGAGCTGTAAAAATGGAGTTGCTGTCA